>NC_136061.1:623157821-624357821 GCF_964261635.1 Lissotriton helveticus | reverse complement strand
TTGTTGGTTTGTTGTGGGGGGGGTCCCGTCCGATGTAGTCCGACCAAGTACGAGGCCGCCACTGGCCTTCCCTGCGCCCCTGCCCCGCGCGCCCCCTCCGCTGATCCCCCATCTGCTTCATAGCGTGCTGCTCCCCTGGAGGCGATGCCGCCCCTGAAGGTAGTGACCCTTAATGTCAAGGGTCTGAATAATCCCGTGAAGCGTAGGGCGATCCTCTCCCTGTTAGAAGGGTCGCGGGCGGATATTTGCCTCCTGCAGGAGACTCATTTACTCTCCGGAGATTGCCATAGGTTGCGCTCTGCCAAGTTCCCCACGCAACTATTTTCCTCTGCTGCGACTAAGACCGCTGGGGTGGCCATTCTTCTAGCCAGCTCTTTTAGAGGGGAGGTGCTGTATAAACATGCCGAGCAGAAGGGGAGGCTCTTAGTGTACCGCATGCGCTTGGGGGGTGTTGCCTTTACGGTTGGTTCGGTTTATAGCCCAAACGACCACCAGGATCATTTCCTGGAGTCGGTGTTGGTGGACGTTACTGCCTCGCCCGATCGCCATATCATTCTGGGGGGAGACCTGAATATAGTCTTCGACTCCGCTCTAGATAGGTCTGCTCAGCGCTTCCCGCAAACGGGGGAGCTTTCTGCGGCGGTGCGGGACCGGCTTGCAGAGACGGACTTGCATGACCTCTGGCGTACCATGCATCCCACCGATAGGGATTACTCCTACTTTTCCCATGCGCACCGCACTTATTCGCGGTTGGATTACCTCTTGGTGAGCGGCCCGCTTCGCTCGGCCGCCGTGGCGGCGGACATCGGGGTCTTGTCCCTGTCCGACCACGCGCCGGTTTCCGGGGTCTTTGCGTGGCCGGCGGCCCCCCCCTCGAGAGGGATGTGGCGGCTTCGGGACACGCTGCTCCATAGGAAATCGGTGGTGAAGCGAGTGGACGAGGTCATCCGGGACTTCCAGACCCACAATGACAACTCTGACACGTCCCTGGCTACGCAGTGGGCGGCTTTGAAAACGGTCGTCAGGGGAGAGTTTATCTCCATTTCCTCGGCCGAAAATAAGGAACGCCAGCGCAAGAGGGACGAGCTGACGGCGCAGGTTAGGGAGCTTGAGCAGGTACACCGCCGTACGGGGGCTCCTCGCGTTTGGAGGCAACTGAAGGCGGCACGGAAACTCCTCTCTGCGCTGGATCTTGATCGGGCGGAGTACGCGGCGCTGCGCCTGAAGCATGCCTTTTACACCGGCGGAGACAGATGCGGTAAGCTTCTGGCCCATAGGCTCAGGGCTGCGCAGCAACGCAATGTGGTGAAGGAGCTGGTGGGAGTGGATGGGATCCCGGTTTCCGGGGACGCGGAGGTGGCGGATACCTTTCGATCCTTTTACGAGGCACTGTACGCTTCGGAGTCTTCCCCACCGGGAGAGGCTGAGGCTTATCTGGAGTCCGTGACCCTCCCGGCCCTGGACCCCTCCCAGGCGGACCACCTAGAGAGGGACATTCACGTGGAGGAGGTCATCTCCGCGATCGCAAGGCTGAAGCATGGTAAAGCCCCGGGCCCAGATGGCTACACGACCTTGTTCTACAAGACCTTCTGTCCCGCTGTCGCTCCTCTCTTGGCTCGCTTGTTCAATTCCTTCTCCGAACCGGGCGCCATCCCACCGGACCTCCTCTCGGCGACTGTATCGGTTATCCCCAAGCCGGGGAAGGACCGGACCTTGTGTGGCTCGTACCGGCCCATTTCGCTCCTGAACGTGGACCTCAAACTTTACACCGGAATCTTGGCGGCCAGACTGGGTCTCCTCTTACCGGGTTTGGTGGAGGCGGATCAGGCCGGTTTTGTGCCTGGTCGGCAGACGGTCGACAATACGAAGAGGGTGGCGCATGTGCTGGAAAAGGCCTCACGCGTCCCGGGGGAGCGGATGCTGCTATCGGTCGATGCGGAGAAGGCCTTTGATAGGGTTCATTGGCCGTACCTCGAGCTGGTCCTTGGGAAACTGGGGATAGGTGAGAAGTTCCGCACTATGGTCTTTAACTGCTATAGGAGACCGTCGGCGTCAGTTCGTGTCAATGGACACAGCTCCAGCAGCTTCACCATTGAGCGCGGCACGAGACAGGGTTGCCCTCTCTCGCCGCTCCTCTTCGCCCTTTATATGGAGCCGTTTGCGCACAGAATCCGCGACAACCCGGACGCTATTGGGGTGAAGATGGGGCAATACACACACACTGTCAGCTTATACGCGGACGATGTCTTGCTGACCCTAGATGACCCCAGGCGATCACTCCCTGCCTGCGTCCAGGAGCTGGATGCTTTTGCCCGCGTTGCGGGCTTTAAAATGAATGTGGCCAAATCGGCGGCACTGGATGTGTCGCTCTCTGCCGACACCAGACGGGACCTTCAGAGTCTCTTCCCTTTGCAGTGGTCCTCCTCCACGGTGCCTTACCTGGGCATTTTGCTTGCTCCCACCCTGCCTGCCATGGTCGCAGCTAACTATTCCTCTTTAGGCAAAAAGATAAAGGAGGAACTTGGCCGATGGGACAAGGGCTTAATCTCGTGGCTGGGCCGTGTTGCGGCGGTGAAGATGACGATACTGCCCCAGATCCTGTATCTCTTTCGCGCTCTGCCTCTTCAGCCCCCCGTGGGTTGGATACGGCAGGCGCAGACAGACATCTCCCGCTTTGTGTGGCAGGGTCGTAAGCCTCGGATGAGGCGGGTCCTCTCCATGCTTGCTCCGGAGGCGGGAGGGCTCGGAATCCCGGACCTCCGGAAGTACTTTCAGGCGGCGCAGCTTAGGTACCTGGTTGAGTGGAGCCGGTGGGAATCGGACAAACACTGGCTCTTTCAGGACCAGGCAGTGGCTGGCCGTACCCTCCAGGAGGTCCCGTTCCTACGGCGCATTCACCGCCCGCCTAATCTCTACGCCTCCTTTATCACCCGGGTCCCGCTAAGAGTGTGGGACGCGGTGTGTGAGCTTCGGGAGCTCACCACTTTTCCGTCGCCGTTCACTCCCATTGCTGGCAACCCAGACTTCACTCCGGGCCTGGAGCCGAGGGCCTTTTCCCACTGGGTGCATGCGGGATGTAGAGCGCTTTTCCAGATTTACGGCCCGGATGGCGTGCTCCCCTTCCAGCAGCTCCGACAGGAGTTTGGCTTGACGGAGGGGGATAGACTGCGTTACATGCAAGTCCGCCATTGGGCTCTTCAGCCCTTAGTGCGTGACGTCGCCGCCCGTACGATTACGCCCTATGAGCGATGGTTGGTGACCCGGGCTTCGGACGCCAAACTCATCACTGATTTGTATAAATTTCTCCAACCCCCGCCGTTCCACTACCATAACCCAGGGAGGGAGCGTTGGCATAGGGAACTGGGCAGGACCCTGAGCCACAGGGAATGGGATGGGATTGCATATCGGGCGAGGCACTCTGCGTACCACACTGGGCTGACGGAAACCTTCACTAAAGTGTCCACCTATTGGTACTACACCCCGGTGCGGCTCTACGAGATGCGCAAGCTAGGCGATAAGGGATGTTGGCGCGGCTGCGGGCAGGAGGGCACCCTCACGCACATTCTCTGGGAGTGCCCGGTGCTGTCGGCCTACTGGAAGGAGGTCTTAGATGAGGTGGATAGGCATTTTGAGATTGAGCTCCCGCGCTTCCCTGCGTATGTCTTGCTTGGCCTCCCCAATGACTTAATGTACCCGCTGAAATCCCGCAGGGGTAGGCAGATTGCGATTGCGCTAGGCTCAGCCGTCCAGAATATACTTGTCCTTTGGCGCACACCCACTGCCCCCTCCATTACTGGCTGGTTGCATAGGCTCTGGCAGGTACTGGGTATGGAGAAGATGTCGCTAACGGTGGCTGGGAAGGTTGACCAGTTTGAGGAGCTCTGGCAGCCCTTTTTGGCGCTGCTGTCCACGGAATTTCACGAGATAACGTGTCCACGGTACCTGCGCCTCCTTAGGCTGACGCCGCCAGTGCCAGCGGCGGAGTGATTCTGCGGGTTGGGGACCGGGGATCGGGGGTGGGAGGTGGGGGGGTTTTATGCTTCTATTGCTGACTTTCGGACGGGGTTGTTGGGGTGTTGTTTTCTCTTTTTTCTTTTCTTTCCTTCTTGCTTTTTCCTTCTTCTCTTTTCTGGGGTCGGGGGGCTGGTGGAACGGTCTGCTTCTCCTTAGCTGTGTCGCGGAGTGCTCTTTTGGCTTCGCCTTGCCTAGGGAGTGGGGGCCTACGGGGGGTTGTTCACAATGCCTTATTGCCTTCTGTTTTTGCCCTGTTACCCTCTGGGGCACCCTACCTTCCTCCTCTTCTTCTGACTCGCTGCAACGTTTTGCTCTTTGTATTGTATGGTTACCTGACCTCCTGCTCCCCCCCCCGTGTTTTTTATGCCTTAATAAAATACTTTAAACCTAGAAATGGCAAAAGACATATGGGCACATGCATCAACGATAATTGCATTCGCAAACGGTGCGAATCGCAATTTTCGGCCGTTTGCGAATGCAAGTATCAAAAGTGGAATTTACCATGTATTTCGCAATTTTAGGAATGGCAATCATGTTGCGATTTCTAAAATTGCGATTGCATTTCAGAAATCGCAATTTCAGATTTCTGAAATGCAATGCATGATCATTTTTAAATTGCGAATTAGCAATTTGGAAGGGGTAAATTAGCATGAGGTTGAACCTCGTGCTAATTTAACGAAAACCTTCAAAAATGCACAAAAATGCATTTTTGAAAGTTGCATGTTACACATGTGTGTGTGTAAATTGCACTTAAGTTTAATTTCAGGAGTGCAGGGAGGGGTTCTTTGGACCCTCCCCTGCACCCTTGAAATTGCATTTTCAATTTGCGATTCGCAAATTGAAAATCGCAAATTGTAATGCCTTCCCATTGATTCCTATGGGCCAAGCATTGATTCCTATGGGCCTCTTGGCCCACAGGAATCAATAGGAAGGGTTTTCCTTAATTGCGATTCGCAAATTGTGAATCGCAATTAAGGAAAATGACCGAATCGCTAAAATTAATGCGAATTATTCATGCATTGCCGTTTGCGAATCCTTAATTGCGATTCCTTAATTTTCACAATTAAGGATTCGCAAACGGCAACATTGATGCATGTGGCCGTTTGTCCTTTTCTATCTCGGCATGGATAGTACTGTGCTAATCCTATGCTTAAAGACTTTGATAGAAAAACAGACATTTTGAGATGAGCAGGTCTAGAGTGTCGCTGGTGTTGAGAGTGCTCTAACAGGAGCTGCTTTCCACCTAAACTTGAGAACTACCCAGAGTTCTCTCCTTCTTTTTTGCCTAATTTATGCGTCACTCTATGCCTGAAAGGGTTTTGTTTTGACATATAATGGGTGCTCTCTTGTGTCTGGACAAAGCTATACCTCTCTGAAGAGCTCCAATTAGAGCGAAACACTGTGTCAGGGGTTGCTTTTACTCATTTCAGGTTGGCTTGAGTTGGTATTATACCAATTCAAAGTTGTAATACTGTGCCTGGAGTGATAAATGGCTTTTGTCATTTTACAGCTCGGCAAGGACAGCACTGTGCTAGTCCTATGCTTAAAGACTTTGCCGTAGAAATGGCAAAAGACTTTGTCCTTTTCTATCTTGGCGTGGATAGCACTGTGCTAATCCTCTGCTTAAAGACTTTAATAGAAAAACTGACATTTGAGATGAGGCGATCTAGAGTGTCGCTGGTGTTGAGAGTGCTCTAACAGGAGCTGCTTTCCATCTAAACTTGAGAACTACCCAGAGTTCTCGCCTTCTTTTTTGCATTATTTATGCGTCACTCTATGCCTGAAAGGGTTTTGTTTTGATATATATATATATATATATATATATCTATATATATATATATATATATATATATAGATATATATATATATATATATATATATCACTGAAAAAACCATAGGTTATAGACCATATATAGTTAGGAATTAGCATTTACAAAACCTTGAAAATTCACTGAAAAAACCATAGGTTATAGACCATATATAGTTAGGAATTAGCATTTAGAAAACCTTATTTTACTCACACAAAACCATTGAAATTCCATATATAGTTAGTTGCACTAACTATATATCGCGCACCCGCAATCCACTGCTGATGATGTCACATATTACATCATTCATGACATGGTCAGTGACATCACTGATGACATCACTGATGACATCTCAAATGACATCACTGATGACATCACTGATGACAACATCCAGTGACTGTATGTTTCTGTAAAGTTAAAATATGTCTTACATATTGAAGAATGAGTGGATGTATAAGTGTCTGGATGAAGGATTTAGTAGGTGCATGACTGACTGTATAAGTGAGTGATTAAATGTGTCTCACTGAGTGCATGGGTTAGTGACTAAACTGTTTTAAATTGTGCATCATTGTGTCTGTTGTTCTGTAATCTGATGCATGTGTTGATCATTAGCTATATGACTAACTATATGGGTTATTGATTGGTTGCCCAAGTATTTGTATGGGAGACTGAGTGTGTGTGTGGGTGTCTGGGAGGTGTATGACTCTGTGCATAGATGTGTGAGCAGTTGATTCACTAGATGTATGGGTTCAAAAGTGCATGTGGAAACAGCTGTATGGGCGGTTGACTGTGTGCATGAGTGTATTGGTGAGTGAATGGATATCTCAGTGCTACATGTCAAAGTAAGTACATATGTAAAACACAGTACATGTGAGAGTTGACATATATAAATAACTGTGCATAAGAGCCAGTGAATGTGTGAGTGGCTGTATGGATCATTGTGAACTTGTATCAGGGATTGTATAACAGAGTAAATATGTGTTATTATATGTTTCAATAAGTAAGGTGTGTATAACTATATAGTTGATGAAATGGAGGTGTGATTGATTCTTTGCATGACTGACTAGGTGTGTGAGTAACTCCATGGATGAGTGACAGTCTGTGAGTGTCTGTTTACACTGAGTGTATCTAAGGTTATATTAGAGTCTGAAGAGGTTCATCGTATCATCACATGAATGATGTTATCAGTGATGTGATCAGTAATGTCAAATGAGATGTCATCAGTGATGTCATCAGTGATGTCATTTGAGATGTCATCAGTGATGTCATCAGTGATGTCACTGACCATGTCATGAATGATGTAATATGTGACATCATCAGCAGTGGATTGCGGGTGCGCGATATATAGTTAGTGCAACTAACTATATATGGAATTTCAATGGTTTTGTGTGAGTAAAATAAGGTTTTGTAAATGCTAATTCCTAACTATATATGGTCTATAACCTATGGTTTTTTCAGTGAATTTTCAAGGTTTTGTAAATGCTAATTCCTAACTATATATGGTCTATAACCTATGGTTTTTTCAGTGAATTTCATTGGTTTTTTAACAGCTAATATCTGTAGCTGTAAAATGTATTCTTCTTTAAATCCAAAAACATATTTTATATGTTTATTAATAAAAAAAATTTTTAATATTTTTTTTTCTTCGTTCCCGCTTCGCGAATCGGGAAGCTTCCCGTTAGCTGACCTTGATGCCGCGAAATAGACCGCGAGCCGGTAAACGTTTCTTTACCGCAACTGCCGCGTTAGAAAACAACATCGTGACGCCTCCCGTCCGCATGACGTTTCGCGTTGTCGCGTGATACGTCATATGACGTGCTACGTTAGCGAACTGGTACGCTTACCGAGTCGCAGAGCACAGGTTTCTGGAAGCAAACCGGGAGGCCCTGCAAAGCGCTTAACGTAAACACAGCAGGTCATGTGACTTGGTAATAACACTTTTCATTGGTTCATTTCACTTTTGGTTTCCTAATGATGTAAGACTAGGTCATATAATCTAAAATGAACACTTTTCATTGGTTGAGAACTATTGTTTTTCCCAAATGATGAAAATCCCTCCTTCTTTCCTCACTCTGACTTTCATCATTGTGAGAGAAAGACCCTTTGTTACCAGTGAGCAATGGCTTCTTTAGTAGCTTCAGCTGGTGCTTCCCCACCACCTCCACCACATCCAAGGAAGAGTGGACCACCTGCTCAAGTTATAATTCAGCAAGAAGAGGAAGAAGAGGAACAGGACGACGAGCACGAAGAGAGGCACTTTTTGCCTGAGGAGCCCAGGACGTCTCACCGGAAAGAAAACTTCATTTGGCAATTTTTTAAAATTCCCAAAGGTCAGAAAAAAGTAAATGCAAGATACGTAACTTGCCTTATATGTCAAGATAGACTGTCCAGAGGGACCGACAAAAAATACAGTTTCGGGAACTACACAATGCATCGCCATATGACTAGGTGGCATCCTAACAACTACAGTGCTGCACAGTTTCGTAACGACCTAGATAATCTCCCTATTATGGCCAGAAGATCTGTTGTACCGGAAGTAACGGGACCAGAGGGCAGGGAGATGGTGCCAAATATACAAACGAGATTTCATGAAGTAAAACAAGTCTGCGTATATTGCAGTGGATTCATTTGCTACGGAGAAAGAAGCATCACTCTGATCAACAGAGCTATTGACTATCATATGCAAGTTTGTACGAAACGCCCCAAATAATAAATACTTTTTTTTTGTTTTGTTGCTCCTGTTGAGCTCTTTACAATGAATCGTTTTCATTGCCCCCTCCAAGAAAAACCCCCAAAAATATAAAACTGTTCAGAAAAATTCAAAAAAAGTAAAAAAATGTTCAGAAAAATAATAAAAAAAATATAAAACAACAAAAACAATAAAAAAAAAAGTTCTTTTCAGAACTACCTCCCCGTTATTAAAAAATTGGTACAATATTTGGAACTGTGCCAACCTCTATTTCTCGTAGTTCGCTTCCCAGTTCGCTCGCCGGTACGCGAACCGGAAGTGAACCAAAATAAAAAAAATAAAAAAAAGAACAGTAAGTATAAGGGACGGAAACAGACACTTATGTTAAAAGAAAGACAGCTATAGGGGAGTAAACTAGAGATACTATTACCCGTAATCCACTGCTGATGATGTCACATATTACATCATTCATGACATGCTCAGTGACATCATCAGCAGAGGATTGCGGGTTTTTTGGCAACGTGCCTTATCCACGGTTTAATAACGCTGCCTTTTGCTTTATATAAGTTTTCAAATTGTATGAAATATATACCAATAGGTCGTTATGAACCTTTAGGTAGTGCTTTTCTTCATGAGGTCTGGTCGCTCCCATACACATACAGATGTTTCAAAGATGATCAAGAAGTTTATCTGAATGGAGAGGAATGCACTGAGACGCCAGATCATTCACTAATGTGTAGGCACATACAGTTACACGGTTCATGCAACAAACACCGACCAAATATGGCTTGCGTGTTGCAAGGCACGCCAGTTCCTGCTATCATCCCCACGTTCAAGTTGTTGGAAAATGGTAGTTATTTGATGCTCAATAATGAAGATTGTTCTGGGTTAATTAAAAGTATTCCTTTTATCGTAACAGTAAGTGAACGGGTTATTTGCTGCAGAAATGTTCTATTTCTTCCCACACATGAACATAGGGAGTTTTCAATCTGGCCACAAATACCAACCTTGGGAGCAGATTTCAACGGCATGGCAAGAATAAGAGCTCTTTTGTCTCAGAGAGAGGTGGCCTTGAGTTCGGCCCGTGAAACTTTCGTGCTTCACATAGCGAACACCCTTACAGAGGTGCAGACCCTTTTCAATACTGATTCGCCTTTCCATTTCAGCAAGATGGTTCGGACTATCTTTAACGCGTCCTCCACAAAGGCCCTGGCGCACTTTTTTAAAGTTGTTACCAGTGGTCTTGTGACTTCATTTGAGAAAATCTTTGGAGTCATCCCTGCTTTCTTTCATTCTATTTTTTCCACTGTGCTTCGTGGATTCCCATTTTTACTTGCATTACCAGCGGACGCTCTTGTGCTTTTTTACATTTTTAAATATGGATGTCCCTCCTGTGCAAGCTCCCGCCCTGCAGCTGCTGACACTGTTCCGCAATCGCATGCTAGAATATTATGGCACAATGCCATTGGCGATATTAAGCACGGCATATGGATTATCTTTTCGATTCTCCTACTTCACCTGTGTCCAGCCTGTATTTCACTGCCTGACCTGTGATTTCGATTGGGCCATTGATTTGTGTCTCTGCGGACCGGTTTCTCCTGACGTCGACTTTAATCAGCTGATGACTCCTATCATTACTCACGAGTTGGTTTGTCCTGGCGAAAGGATTATGGCTGTGGCATTGATGCATGGACTAATTGGTCCCTGGAATTTACTGGCGGCAACACAGTCTTTCTTGGAACAGAGCTTTCTTGAAAACCCACCGAGCTGTCCTCTGATGGTGATAGAGGATCCGGTGCTGGGAGAGCACGTATGTTCTTTTCCGCTTTTAAATTGGATGGCTGAACTCTTTTCGGATGAAGACGGTGACTTCCTATTGGAGGCTGTTGCAGCTTATTTTGCATACACAGTTATGTCATAGACCTTTTTCATGTTTGATATGCTGAGTACTAGCATTTCATTGACAATTCATTGACTTATTTGTCAAGTTTTTATTATTTAGCTTGCCTATTGGCTTAAGACTCGATAAAGTACTTGGCTGTTTTATTTTTCTTTAGCATTAAATTTTCCTAGTTTTTAATGTTTTACCTTGCGGACCGTCCACATATAAAGTTGCAATCTGCTCTCATGAGATGGCACTTCTATTATCTTATTCAGTTCGTTTCCGGATCATGGGGAGGTGTCATCTAGGTCCTGGATATCTTTACACCGTGTTAAGTTAGCATGGGCTCATTACCGGTTTAAACGCCATTTTTCCTTTTTTGCAACTTCTGCACACGACACTTAGTTGTTGCTTTAGCTTTCAACCTAGTAGTTCATCGTGGTTTACATGAGAATAATATGTTATTGCTCTACTATCTGCTTTGCTTGTTAAACTATATCTGTACAGCGAGTGCTGAAGTTTCAAGAACAACACGATACAGAATTGTTATGAGGTCTGATCTCCACGACTTCATACTCATAACATAAGTGCAGCTTCTGCCAATTCTGGGCATGAGGCGGGTTTTATATTGCTTTGCCGAACACACATACACAACAGTTGATGCGGTTCACATGAAGAGAGAGCTGGTGTATGCTGATGTGATTCCTTCAAATCTAAGACACTAAAGTATGGGCACGCCCTAAACCAACACAAACAGACCTTCTTAGCAAATAATATAATATGTGTATTAGGGAGGGTGAGATATAAGCAGCCGCGGGCCGTGGAGGGAGTTACGGTGGGGCAGGGAGGCGGGGAGGGGGAGGGGCAGGGTGGAGCCCTCTCCACCCTGCCCCTCCCCCTCCCCGCCTCCCTGCCCCACCGTAACTCCCTCCACGGCCCGTGGCTGCTTATAAGTGTTGCTAACTCTTATTCATTTACAGCATGTTAACATACTGTCACCATTCGCTTTTTATGTACTAGTAACTATGCTGGTAATTTTGCTACTGATAATATGTGTACTTGTATTATCTAAGATACTACGCCTGAGAAGACGGCATTAGTAAATAAACATTTCAAATACACATGTGTTCTTCTTAACTCCATGTTCTGGTTTCTAAGAAATATATAACGACCGACTGTTCATGAGTTCCACGTATCCTGAGGTACTATAAGTTCATATTCTGGATTGTCTAAACATTGAGAGTTTGTTATATCCAATGTGACACTGTACCTAGCTTGCTAAGGGGTTTTTGATTACTAAGGTGAGTTTTGGGGCACCCTAATTCGCCGAGGTTCCAATCCTCTGTCCACAGTTCTGTGTGAGAACAGAAACCCTGCGACAGGGGCACCCCCGACCCTTGCTGGAGCTTCATCACACTTGCGATACAACTCCAGCAATGCGCCACCTTTACGGCACAGATACATCACGCATCTGTGCTGTTTTTGCCTCATGATGCGCCGCATTGTAAATGCAGCACACCATAGGTGATGGAACAGCGGCACAGAATGACTAACACATCCCTGGTGATGCGCCAGTCATCATAAATCTATCCCTATGCTTCTTATCTTGTTAGAGATGAACCGCCATATGTATCATCAAAGTTTTTTGCATTTCCTAAATAGCGAACTTTAAGGAATAAATAGCGATTCTTTACCATTCCTAGTTTGCGATGAGCTATTTGCTAATTACAAATTACCCATTCATTTCCTTCATTTCCATAGGGCGGTTGGACTCACTTTTAGCTCGAACGGCTGAATGGATTTCCACGAAACTTGGCAAAATTGTAGGGACTGGTAGCCCGATGTGCCTTTGCTATGTCTCAAGATATATGCTCCAGTGGTTTTTACGAAAATTAACTTTGAAAAATATATATTGGGCTACATTGGCCTATATATATGTTGGAGCCCAAATGTAGCCCAATGTAGCCCAATGAAGCCCAATGAAGCCCAATGTAGCCCAATGTAGCCCAAAGATGGCCGCCAGAGACAAAAAAAACAAATGTAGCCCAAATATCAGCCAGATGTAGCCCAACTATAGCCCAGTGACAGAATGACCAATCAGCTTCGCAAACCTCCGTTACGCGAAGCGGAGCGCTGTTACAGATATATATCTTTTTTTGAACGTTAATTTCTCAAAATCCACTGGAGCACATATATTGAGACCTAGCAAAGGCACATCGGGCTACCAGTCCCTAATATTTTACCAAGTTTCGTGCAAATCCATTCAGCCGTTCGATTATTATTATTATTATTTTTTTTGCCCCGCGGGGCCCTTTTAAAACCTCCACATCAAACCTAGGGGGTCAGCGAGGATCTACTATGCCCCCTTATGGTCATTTGCCCCTTCGCTTTGGCCTCCTCTTGTCTCTCGATCCTACCGAGAGACAAGATGGCGGCCGCTACGGACTGTTTGGAATGTTTACAGACGCCGGAGAACCAATCAGCTTCGCTTCACAAAGCTCCGTTGCGCGAAAAGTACGCGAACTGGAGCGCTGCCCGGTCCGCTGTTACAGATATATATCTTTTTTTGAACGTTAATTTCTCAAAATCCACTGAAGCACATATATTGAGACCTACAAGAGGCACATCGGGCTACCAGTCCCTACAATTATTATTATTATTTTTTTTTTTTTTTTAAACCTTTATTAGTTGCGTTCAGCACAAAAAACATGACAGTGACAGCACCTGCAATTCATTACAACATTAAACGTGGTACATTCTAGAGAGAGGGAGCAGCTTCACTCGGGCTAGTACATCACAGGTACAGCTTAAAATGTACATCAAAGAGATACCAGTATACCAGGATCCACCCCCCCATTACAGGCACAGGTGTAAGGCGGATGAACCCCACCACCCCTCCGCTTTCAGGCATGAGGACAGGCCATCAGGGGCGGCGCCGCCACAACCCACCAAACCTCCATCGTCCGTGATCTGTCCAGTCAGTAGGCTACGCCATTACGTGCAGCTTTGTACCACTCGCGCGGTGAGCGTGTGCACCCCTGCCAAGCAGCGCAACCAGCGTCTAGTGTAGGGATATGCAGGTCCTACCAAAGAGCGAGGCCGCGCTCATCGCTCCCCTTCGCAAGTGTCACCTGCATCAACGAGTATGTGTGGCCAACAGTGTGTGCGCCCACCATCACAATCCCAAGATTCGGATGAGTAAAAGAGGTCCCACCCTAAAGCAGTGTCACCAGGCCTACGAGTGTTACCAGCCCCCTCAATATCAGTCATAAACAATTGTCACGACTACCCAATTTAATGCAAGTGATGCAAATTACCTCTAACCATGTGTGAAGTAGTATGGTGAATGCGGTAAGTAGCAACCTATACGCTCACTGGCTCGGGACCGGTTCGTCATCTCCAGAGGAATCGCTGTGCGTCGCCTGAGACAGCCAGTACACTTGTAAGGGGGACCAAAAATCGCTAGGCGCGCATCGGGCGGGTAACAGTTCCGCATAAACACCATGCTGGTCCTGGCAGTATGTGAGGTCGTCGAGCCATTCCTTAAATTTTGGTGCTCTCCCTCTCCCCCACCTGCAAGCTATCCTTCGCTTAGCGAGGAGCAGCGCAATGTCAACAAATTTGCGGTCCGGTTTGGGCACTTGCTTGGTATACCCCAGTAGCATCACTATTGGTTCCATTGGTAGTGGGCCAGCAATCATTATCTGGAGTGCGGCGTGTACCTGTTCCCAATAGGTTTGTATGGCTCCACATTCCCAGGCCAAATGAAGGAAATCCGCGCCAGTCGCCCGGCACCTAACACACCTATCATCCTCCGAGAGATGAAACCGGAGTTTCCTGACTGGGGTATAATAGTAGCGTTGCACAAACTTATAGTGAATAATTTTCAACCGACAGCTGGAGGAAATCTTAGCCGTGACTGCGCAGCAATAGCTCCATTGCTCATCCGTAAGTGCAGATGGCAGTTCAGAGTCCCAGTTAGTCCGGGCTTTCGGCAGTATCACTGGGCGTTGCCCACGTATAGCGGCGTACAGTTTAGACACTAAGTGCTTGCCACCGGAGACGAGCATGACATGCAATGGCAGTACCGTCCCAGGTTCTTCCGGGAAGTTGGGGAGTATTTCGCGCATACCCTGCCGGAGCCTGATATAGTAGAACACCTCCATGGGCGTCGGAGGAGTAGTTTGGAACAACTGTTCCTTGGTACGGAACGTTCCGTCCTGAAATAGGTCTCCCCATGTATAAAGGTGTATGCGTTTACACATGGACCGAAATCCGTTTTCCGTTAAAAGAGAAAGTTTCGGGTGATATGCAAGGGGCAGTGCCGGGGAATAGAGCATGGGGGCGTCCAACAGTTTAGTTACTCTCCGCCAGGCATCAATAGTACAGGTGACAGTGGTAGCGGGCGTCTCAACATCCCCGATCAGTCCCATCAGCATGCCCTTGAGCGGGAGCGGATGAACGATCCAGTCCTCAGCAGCGATCTGTGGCATAAAGGGAGCGGGGTTAACCCAGTGGTAGGAGTGTTGAGCCTGAGCACTGAGATAGTATAATTCCATGTCGGGCACATCGAATCCTCCCCTATCGTATGGCTGCGTTAAGACCCTCCAGCTAAGGCGTGGTTGCTTTCCACCCCAGAAAAGGCGCAGTAGCTCAGAGCGGAGCCGTTTGAAAAAATAGGCCCCCGGGTAGTAGGGAATGTTTTGGAATAGATATAAGAACCGCGGGAGGACGACCATCTTGATCAGGGAAGCCCTCCCTGCCATCGATATCGGCAAGGCCCGCCAGCGGGACACATTATCAGTCAACTGCGAGATAGCCACCCCGTAATTCGACCGGATAGTAACGTCTTTCTCGAGCGACACCTCTATGCCCAGGTACCTCAAGTCTGAGCTGCACCATTCCAGGGGGTAATCCAGCGGGAACCGGGTTACCGATACCGTGAGAGGGAAGAATTGCGACTTCTTCCAGTTTATATGTACCCCGGACATGCCACCGAACACCACGAATTCCCTCAGTAGCGAATTAAGGTGTTCTTGAGGGTGACGCACGTACAACGTAACGTCATCTGCGTAGAGGGAAATACTTATCTGCCGCTGAAGGCAGTTGAAGGCACTGGCCTTGTGCAATTGTCGAATTCTGCAAGCCAATGGCTCTATCGCTAAGGCGAAAAGCAGGGGTGACAGAGGGCAACCCTGTCGAGTCCCCCTCGTGATCGGCATCTGTGTCGAAAGCACCCCGTTGACGACGACCCTGGCGACCGGTGAGGTGTAGAGTAGTTGCACCCAGGCTATGAAGATCCGGGGGAACCCCATTCTGCTCAGAATAGCTATCAGGTAACCCCACTCCACCGAATCGAACGCCTTGGTGGCGTCCAGAAACACGGCAGCGATCGGCAAGTCGGGCGAGATGGTGGGTATCAGGGAGAACAGTGTGCGTAAGTTATGGGATGTGGCCCTCCCCGGGACGAAGCCAGATTGGTCCGGCAGCACCAGGGTATTCATAAGTAGAGACAACCTGGTCGCCAGCACTTTCGCGAGAATTTTCGCGTCGCAGTTTAGCAGTGACAGAGGGCGATAGGCATCAGTGTCCTTCGGATCCTTTCCCGGTTTCAAAAGTGACGTGATCGCTACCTCTCTCATGGAGCCCGGAAGTATCCCTACCTCGAGCGAGTCCTCGAAGACCTCCTTTAGCACCGGCGCCATTATATCGATGTAGCATTTATAAAATTCGGCCGGTAGGCCGTCCAGCCCCGCCGCTTTGCCATTGCCAAGGGACATGATCGCCTCTCTGATCTCGTCCAGTTCGAACGGGCATCCCAAGAATGCCCTATCGCTATCACTAAGCCAGCAGAGTGCGATGTCATCCAGGAAATTACCGAACTCCACCTCACCCACCTGCTGCGTGGAGTATAAACGCTGGTAGTGCTGTAGAAAGGTGGCTTGAATTCCTTGGGAATCCTGGTAAGTCCTACCCTCCCCATCAGAGATTTCCAGGATATGGGTGGCGAAGCGCTGGTGCCTCGTGAGAGCAGCCAGCACCTTTCCCGGACGGTCCCCCTCACAGTAGCGCCTAGCCGTCCAGTATTTGCCCCGGAATTTCGTTTCCCTGGTCGCTTCCTCTTCGTAGGTCGACAGAAGAGCCCTGAATTTCCCCGCCAGGTCAGGGCAGGGGTTACTGATCATCTCTGCCTCCAGCGCCTTAAGCTCTGTCTCGATCTTAGTTAATGTGCGCACTATGTCCTTCAGTATACCGCAACTTTTAGAGATCGTGATCCCCCTCACTGTCACCTTAAAGGCTTCCCAGATCGTTTCGACCTTGTCGACCGATCCCTTGTTTCGCGGAAAGAAGGCTTCAATCTCCTCTCCCAGTTCTTGTCTAAAGACAGGGTCCAGTAAGGCTGAGGGAAAGAGCCGCCACGGCGGTCGCACCCTAGCATACCCCGGCATCCCCAGGACTGTCAAAACAGGACAATGGTCCGAGTAGGTACGAGGCAGATGTTTCACCCGGACAACTCCCCCAGCAAGGCCTCGCGAGGCAAAGCAATAATCGATCCTTGCCCATGAGCGTGCATGTGCCGTAAAGTGTGTGCCTTCCCTAACTGATGCGTGTGTGTGCCTCCAGCTATCTACTAGCCCGGCCTCTGTCAGTATGCCCTGAAGTGTATCCCTGGCGTTAGTGTTGTACTGTGCACTACCGTCCGATCTATCCGCTACGGGACATAACGATAGGTTGAAGTCTCCCCCCCAAAGAATGTGAGTGGCTTAAATTTCCAGTACATGGCCCCACAGTGACAAAAAGAAACCAGGAGTGTCAACATTAGGCGCATAACTATTAACAAGTATTATGACATCAGTGCCCAATCGCCCCCAAAGGATGACGTACCTCCCCTCTCTATCCGCCCGCACTCCCAGCTTCTGAAACGGTAGCCGTTTGTTGATTAAAATAACAGTCCCCCTAGAGTACGTGGAATAGGAGGAAAACTCTCTCACACACGCCCATCTACTCGCAAACTTAGGAATACCAGTCGGATTAAGGTGGGTTTCCTGGAGCATAGCTATCTGCACATTGTGTCGATCTAAATAAGCAATCACATTCCTGCACTTGCGGGGGTTATTAAGGCCACGGACATTCCAGGACATTATTGAGACAGTATTCGACGTATCATCACCTGCGTTGGTCATAGTATCCCTGAAAGAAGCGTTCGGCCAATGCTGCAATCCTCAATCCAGATGCACCTGATGCAAATCTTTCCGCTGTCCAGAACATTCTCTGCCTATAAACAGACGCACTTTCATACACATGAACTCCGGTACCTGCACACATGTCATTAAAGTCTTCCGCAACATCAGTTCTGCTTTCAACAACTCGCATCCCAGCAAACAATGCCCCCCCCTCCCTCCATGCACAACAACCCCCCCCCTGACTCCCAGCTCCCCCCCCCACCCACTGAAGCAACCCAATCTTGCCAGTACCGCATCCCCCCCCTCCACCCCGACCCCAACAAACAAGAACAATAGAAAAACCTTTTGGGGAATCCCCTCCTAAGGACACTAGAGGAATGCACCCAATCACCCCAACACTCCCCTCTCGACCCACGTGCGCCATACGGGGAAGACAGAGAAGGTGGGGTGGTGCCTGGCATGTGTGATCCCTGCAGGCTTTAGCCCATATTGCAAGTCAGCTCCTTCCAACTCCTCCCCCCATACCGGAAGAATCACCAAAAAGGGTTCATGAGGCCCATCCCAGGAGCAACCGCTGTTCATCACTGTCTCTGCTCCGCTGTCGGATCGCCCAGTCCTGGAACACCTCCAGCAGAGGGGCAAGAAAAATGCACAAAAAACAGGTGTCGCTCAACAGCAATCAATAATACAGCAAACCCATCAACTATGTTACTACCGGCAGGGCCGGGCCACCCCGACGGTAGCAGGCATCACAGCTCTAGGTCCAGACGCCGTACCATCCGTCGGAGGCAGTGGTCGAATGTATACAAGGACACAGTTAGGACTCCTCGTGCTCGGCAGGGTTCACGTCTGCCTCATCCTCCCTTCCATCTTGTCTGCCCCTCCTGGCAGTGCGTAGTTTCCGAACATAGTCCTCGGCCTGCTGCGGGTTCACGAAGAAGTGTTGTTTGCCCTGGTGGGTCACCCTGAGCCGCGCTGGGTACAGAAGCGCGTAGTCCACTTGCATGTCCCTCAGCTTCTTCTTCACGTCCAAGAATTTCCTACGCTGATCTTGCACCATGGGCGTAAAGTCCGGATATAGGGAGAACTGTACGCCGTCACAAGTTAGATTCCGATGCGTGCGGGCTGCGCGAAGTGCCGTGTCGCGGTCCCGGTAGTTAAGCAACCGGGCGATGATGGGCCGCGGCTGCGACCCCGGCTTGGGGACGGGGCCCAAGGAGCGATGCGCCCGCTCCACAATAAATTGGCTGGAGAAGGCCTCCTTACCCACTGCCGTGATGAGGATGCGCTCCACGTAGTCCTCCATGCGCCCAGTGTTGGTGGATTCTGGAACCCCCGTGACGCGAATGTTGTTGCGTCTGCTCCTCGCCTCCAACTCCTCGTTCTTCGCCGCTATAACTCTCAGGATATTGTCCATTCTAGTCAGGCGCGTATCGTGGGCAGCGGCCGTGTCCTCCGAGGTAGAGATGCGCCTCTCCGCCTCCCCCAAGCTCTCCTCATGAACCTCCAGTTTCTGTGCAACCCCATCCATTCGGGATGATAAGCGGTCAACCTTGTCGACTATCGTGGCGAAGCCCTGCCGCATCTCCTCCATCATCAGTCTCAGTTCCGGGGCCAAGGGGGGAGAGGGGGGCTCAGTGCCCGACGTGTGAGAGGCTCCACTGGTCCCCGCCATGCTGCGTAACGGTTTTTTGGCAGCCGCCGGCTCGAAAGATAGCTTGGGTTGCTTAATATCATTTTTGCCCATCGTGGCTTAGTTGTGAGCACCGTCCGGGCACTGCGACCGGTGCCAACGTCTGTGCCCACTGCTCCGAACCCAGTCGGCGTGTCCTAATGGCCTCACTTGCAGCAATCGCGGAAATGGCGGTATCAGCTCCTCGAGGGTAGAGGAATCACAGGCAGTCACTCCCTCACCCCCAGGGTCCCCGCATCAATGATGGAGCTGCGGGCGACGCGACGAGGAGCAGCGACAAGCTCCGTGGTCCGGAGTCCAGGGCGAGGCAGCGGGGGGTGGCGGTAGGCCGCAGGACGTAGTTGGAGGCCCGAGCGCCGAGTGTAGGAAGCAGGGGCCGCAGGCTGGGCAATATCTATGCCCTCCGGGGGTATGTTGTTGCCGCGCAGGTTCCCACTCCTAGGTCGCAGCAGGAGAACAGGGGCACCCCCGGGGCCCCGAGGCGCGATGTCGGGGAGATGTCCGCCCCCCTCGGCAGATCAAGGCCGGCGCCGCGAGGGTCACCCGGTCCTGCAGCGGCCCGCCGGGGCCGTAAGCAGCGCCCCAGCGCACCGCAGTGGCTTCGCAGGGGGAGTGACTCACCTCCGGCGCCGCACCAGGGCCCACAGCAGAATCCTCCGTCAGTGACACAGGCCCCTCAGCTCCGAGGCCCAGCCGCCTCGTGGAGAGCCGCGGCCTCGCGTGGCCAGGTGTCCGGACGCCTCAGCAGTGGGATCCAGCAGCGTTCACCGGTCAGGACTCCCAGCAGCGTAACTCCGGCATCCGATGTCGGATTTCCTCCAAAGTTGGACCGGAGGTGTAGCTCGGGTAGGTGTACCTGTACTGCAAATTCTGGGCGTCCACCCGCAGGACAAGAGGATAAATCAAGGATCCTTCTGGCCAGGCAGCCAGAGCCTCACTAGAGTGCGGCCATTAGCTAGTGCGCCCTCTAGCGCCCCCCTGCCAGTCCCTACAATTTTGCCAAGTTTCGTGCAAATCCATTCAGCCGTTCGGGCTAAAAGTGAGGCCAACCGCCCTATGGAAAACTCAATGTTAAAAACACGTTTTGGGACCCCCCTTTTTTCTCGGCCCCCCCTTGACGAACCCCCCCCAAATTTTCAAGGGCTGCTCAGAAACAAAATGTGCCATTTTCCTGAAAATTTCAGCCAATTCCGTCCACAAACGCCAAAGTTATTAGACATAGAATTTTCAAAAATCCCATAGGGAAAAAATCCTAACTATATATACCTACTGGCGACCGCCAGTAGGTAATATATATATATATATATATATATATATATTTTTTATTTTTTTTATTTTTTTTTCACTGAAAAAACCATAGGTTTCAGGCCTGATATAGTTAGGAATTAGCATTTAAAAAAACCTTATAAATTCACTGAAACACACATATGTTTTAGGGGTGTTATAGTTAGCTGGACATTTCACTCGTACAAAACCATTCAAATTCCTCCGATATAGTTAGTTGTACTAACTATATCTCGCGCGCCCGCAATCCACTGCTGATGATGTCACATATTTCATCATTCATGACATGGTCAGTAACATCACTGATGACATCTCAAATGACATTACTGATGATATCACTGATGACATCATCCACGTGACAATCAGATACACCTCATGGTGCCCCGGTTAGGACTGAAGTGCGGGGTGCCGTCCATGGTGCTGGAGTAGCAGAGGGTGCTGTAGGGTAAAACTGAAGTACATTGGCAGAGCTCTCCAGAGTTCCAGTTCTCCAATAGCATTGTGGGATGCTATTCAGAAGCCGAAATGCATTCGCCTTGACAGCGGGTGTGCAATGTATCCTTACCTGCTGCGGGTGGAATAAAGGCTGTTCTCACTCGTTCTCCTGTGTTGGCCTCTTCACTCTCGGCGGCGGCTGTTGGTGATGGATCTTATGTTACAGCGCGGAGTCCAGTACCGCGCTAAGGGGCCCCCGTCGCACAAAGTTGGCTCTGACTCTGCTGGTTGCTGCTTCGGTGGCGTTTTGGAGTCGCCCGGGGTACCGGGATTTGTCGGAGTCCACCTGCTTGTCTGGTACATATACGGCGGTGTTGGGGGTCAATCGGCTCTACGCTGGGCTGGGCATGCATGTCTGCCTTGTCCCCGCCTATTGGACACCAGGAACAGGCAGGTTGTGACGGTTGGAGACCGGAGGGGACAGCATGTTCGTCTGCAACAAAGTGGGGAACAATTGCATTAAAATGACGCTTTGGCATCTCCACGCAACGTTTTCCAGTGACAAAGCAGATTGCACTCTGGGAAAGGTAGAGGTAGTCACTACACAAGATGTGACTTGCCAATAGACATTTGCGTTGCCATTTGGGCTGAAGGGGGTGGAGCAAAGCTGGTTAAATCAGGAGGGGCGTGACATTGTGTTAGATATATTTGCCGCTACCTGACTAACCGCAAAACACTCGTGGCGCTGAAGAAGGCTAATCAGAAGCCGAAATGCATTCGCCTTGACAGCGGGTGTGCAATGTATACTTACCTGCTGCGGATGGAATAAAGGCTGTTCTCACTCGTTCTCCTGTGTTGGCCTCTTCACTCTCGGCGGCGGCTGTTGGTGATGGATCTTATGTTACAGCGCGGAGTCCAGTACCGCGCTAAGGGGCCCCCGTTGCACAAAGTTGGCTCTGACTCTGCTGGTTGCTGCTTCGGTGGCGTTTTGGAGTCGCCCGGGGTACCGGGATTTGTCGGAGTCCACCTGCTTGTCTGGTACATATACGGCGGTGTTGGGGTCAATCGGCTCTACGCTGGGCTGGGCATGCATGTCTGCCTTGTCCCCGCCTATTGGACACCAGGAACAGGCAGGTTGTGACGGTTGGAGACCGGAGGGGACAGCATGTTCGTCTGCAGCAAAGTGGGGAACAATTGCATTACAATGACGCTTTGGCATCTCCACGCAACGTTTTCCAGTGACAAAGCAGATTGCACTCTGGGAAAGGTAGTCACTACACAAGATGTGACTTGCCAATAGACATTTGCGTTGCCATTTGGGCTGAAGGGGGTGGAGCAAAGCTGGTTAAATCAGGAGGGGCGTGACATTGTGTTAGATATATTTGCCGCTACCTGACTAACCGCAAAACACTCGTGGCGCTGAAGAAGGCTAATCAGAAGCCGAAATGCATTCGCCTTGACAGCGGGTGTGCAATGTATCCTTACCTGCTGCGGATGGAATAAAGGCTGTTCTCACTCGTTCTCCTGTGTTGGCCTCTTCACTCTCGGCGGCGGCTGTTGGTGATGGATCTTATGTTACAGCACGGAGTCCAGTACCGCGCTAAGGGGCCCCCGTCGCACAAAGTTGGCTCTGACTCTGCTGGTTGCTGCTTCGGTGGCGTTTTGGAGTCGCCCGGGGTACCGGGATTTGTCGGAGTCCACCTGCTTGTCTGGTACATATACGGCGGTGTTGGGGTCAATCGGCTCTACGCTGGGCTGGGCATGCATGTCTGGCTTGTCCCCGCCTATTGGACACCAGGAACAGGCAGGTTGTGATGGTTGGAGACCGGAGGGGACAGCATGTTCGTCTGCAGCAAAGTGGGGAACAATTGCATTACAATGACGCTTTGGCATCTCCACGCAACGTTTTCCAGTGACAAAGCAGATTGCACTCTGGGAAAGGTAGTCACTACACAAGATGTGACTTGCCAATAGACATTTGCGTTGCCATTTGGGCTGAAGGGGGTGGAGCAAGGCTGGTTAAATCAGGAGGGGCGTGACATTGTGTTAGATATATTTGCCGCTACCTGACTAACCGCAAAACACTCGTGGCGCTGAAGAAGGCTAATCAGAAGCCGAAATGCATTCGCCTTGACAGCGGGTGTGCAATGTATCCTTACCTGCTGCGGATGGAATAAAGGCTGTTCCCACTCGTTCTCCTGTCTTGGCCTCTTCACTCTCGGCGGCGGCTGTTGGTGATGGATCTTATGTTACAGCGCGGAGTCCAGTACCGCGCTAAGGGGCCCCCGTCGCACAAAGTTGGCTCTGACTCTGCTGGTTGCTGCTTCGGTGGCGTTTTGGAGTCGCCAGGGGTACCGGGATTTGTCGGAGTCCACCTGCTTGTCTGGTACATATACGGCGGTGTTGGGGTCAATCGGCTATACGCTGGGCTGGGCCTGCATGTCTGCCTTGTCCCCGCCTATTGGACACCAGGAACAGGCAGGTTGTGACGGTTGGAGACCGGAGGGGACAGCATGTTCGTCTGCAGCAAAGTGGGGAACAATTGCATTACAATGACGCTTTGGCATCTCCACGCAACGTTTTCCAGTGACAAAGCAGATTGCACTCTGGGAAAGGTAGTCACTACACAAGATGTGACTTGCCAATAGACATTTGCGTTGCCATATGGGCTGAAGGGGGTGGAGCAAAGCTGGTTAAATCAGGAGGGGCGTGACATTGTGTTAGATATATTTGCCGCTACCTGACTAACCGCAAAACACTCGTGGCGCTGAAGAAGGCTAATCAGAAGCCGAAATGCATTCGCCTTGACAGCGGGTGTGCAATGTATCCTTACCTGCTGCGGATGGAATAAAGGCTGTTCTCACTCGTTCTCCTGTGTTGGCCTCTTCACTCTCGGCGGCGGCTGTTGGTGATGGATCATATATATATATATATATATATTTATTTTTTTCCACTGAAAAAAACATAGGTTTCAGGCCTGATATAGTTAGGAATTAGCATTTAAAAAAACCTTATAAATACACTGAAAAAAAATATGTTTTAGGGGTGTTATAGTTAGCTGGACATTTCACTCGTACAAAACCATTCAAATTCCTCCGATATAGTTAGTTGTACTAACTATATCTCGCGCGCCCGCAATCCACTGCTGATGATGTCACATATTACATCATTCATGACATGGTCAGTAACATCACTGATGACATCTCAAATGACATTACTGATGATATCACTGATGATATCATCCACGTGACAATCAGATACACCTCATGGTGCCCCGGGTAGGACTGAAGTGCGGGGTGCCGTCCATGGTGCTGGAGTAGCAGAGGGTGCTGTAGGGTAAAACTGAAGTACATTGGCAGAGCTCCCCAGAGTTCCAGTTCTCCAATAGCATTGTGGGATGCTGCAGGCCTGGAATAAAGTGATCTTCCCGTTGTGTATGTGGATGCAGCTCTTGAACAGGAGAGGAGGTGGTGCAGTTCAGTGCTCAGGTGGACTGGCAGAGCTGTGTGGTCGAGTTACTGAACAGCAGTGGGAGATGCCGCAGGCCAGCACTGAGGTGCAGTGGCAGAGCTGTGTGTGGGAGCAGTTTTTGAACAGCAGCGGAGACGCTTCAAGACAGGCATGAGGTGGACTGGCAGAGCTGTGATATATGTCGGCCACCCTATAGAAACAAGTCACCACAAAAAGTACATTATTAAATGTACGTGTGGACTACAGTGCTAAACCAGTGACAGTGGCCTGTGTGCATTGGGAGACCTGCATGTAATTCCAAGTACAGGAAGAGAATGTTGTGCTGCACGCCAGGGTGGACTGGGGGGCATCAGCAGAGCTGTTCTTCCTGTAAGGAGTCACGTGCACCTTGGGAACGGTGTCTGGATCCCGGTGCTGGAATAGCGTGGGTGCTGCAGGTTAAAACGAACCACGGTCTAATCTGCACTGACAACGCTGTGTGTGGGCTCGGGTGCTGCAATAGAGTGATGCGGCTGAACACTGAGGCGTCGACGGAGCTGCGCGTGGATGCCATCGCGAGCGATGGCTAAGAGGAAGTGACTGCTGGCCTGGCTCTGGCATCTGCAAGCTAGGGAGAGCCGCATGGGGAGTGGCTACCACCGGTTTGTGCTGCTGGGGGCGTTTTGGGGTTCCACACCTGAGCCTTACACACTCCCATGCTACCAGTGATGCTCCCTGTGTGACAGCGGCACATCCTGTGACGTCTCATCCAGTCACAGACTGGGCCGGAGCAAGGCCGAGATCAGCTGTTCATCTGGGAACTAGACACTTGGAGTATCCCTTACTGCTCCTGAAGCTTGGATGGGTTTAGGGACCTCAGGTTTCCTCCAGAGGTAACTAGATCGCCACATCACCCCATCCCACACCGACTGTCACTGCTGCTGGCTCGACACAATAGGTAACCGGAGGAAGCCGTCATGTGATACCCAGGCGCGGTGGACCTTGTCAGGGCAGGTCACTGGCTTCATAAACAAGACACTTGATGAGGCTTCGGTCGTTGAGGAACTTAGGCCTGTTACATTTGTTAATTTTCAATGTTTTGTTCTTTTTTTTTTATATTCTCCTATTCTTTTGCTTATCCTCTCCACACCTTACCATCTCCCGGCTGCTACCCATATTTTCCTATATTCACCCCCGTTTTTCCTTACCTTTGGACCTTTCCAATGGGTTCTGTGAGAGCTTCCGGATTTAGAATGCAGGGGAGATAGCTGCTCACTGGCTGAGGGCAAGAGGATGGTGCTGGGTGGAAGGTGAAGAATGCCTAATCTTGTCAATTTCAAAGCTGCATCACAAAAGTGAGAACCTTCTTATCATCTGTCTTATACTTAAAGAGAGCCATTAGCGTGAGCAACTGGATCCTGAGTCCAGTAATTCACTGCTATGAGGTAGGAACAGAGGGTTACAGAGCTTGTTAACCACTGTTGCTACCTCATACTAGAATTCCTGGCTGCTCCAGCTGGGCTCCTTAGGAGCCTATCAAAGCAGTGATGGAAAGCAGGGTGCACAGTTCCTGGAGGGGAGGAAAGGCACAGAGAGTGGTGATGATAGGTGTTATGTATGTTATGTTATTTATGGTTCTTCCATTACTCCTGTGGACATTTTACTGCTCAATAGCACGCCCAGGAGTTGGGTGCGTGGACGGTCATCAGTTCCGAGGCAATGTGTCCCCGAGAGAAAGTTCAAAATAGCATTTAAAAATGTCGTCAAATAAAGAAAGGACTGACTCAAAAAGTGAGTTCTGATGCGGAATTTAGGAAAACCATGAAGGTTTATTGCCCAATTTGAGTAATAAAAACAAATCAAAGTAATAAGCAAAATCAATAATAGTTTAAGATCCAAATATGCACGAATCAGTAAGAAATCGGGCAACATCCATAGAAAAGAGACAAAAAGATCTGTCTCAAATTCAAGGGTTTATAAAGCCAGTTTCACCATTGAAAAACATAAGGGATGCAAAGTCATTGTGGTGTGAGCAAAGAATTACATTTTCAATCTAATTATAAATTTTAAAATCGTCACGAAAAACTATCTGCCACCTTAGCACTAACGCAATACATAAATACTGATTCAGCCCCTCTGACCTAATGTCCTCCATAGGTGTTAGAACACACTAGTTACATAACAACAGTGAACTATTGTGAGTCAATGCAATACCTTTTGCAAGTGGAAGGTCCTTGAAAAAGTGTAACAGTAGGCCCTCCAGCAGGCTTTCTTTGAGAAGTGTCATTCAGAAATAAACAAATCCACATCTTGCTTGACTACATGCAACAGAATTAATAATATATTAAAAATGATGCTAAGATATCTAATTTAGGTAAGATGGCATTGAGGCCTAACTGACGGCAAGTTAGCATAATCTAGGAAAACACACTCTAACAGGCCATAGCAAATTCATTTTAACTGCAACAGTTTTACATCCGTGTAATAAAACACATAAAGGTGGCATCACTCTTCTGCCCCTGTGTAGAAGTTGAAAGTAGGGGCAGATGATTTTAGGGGCCCTACATACCTTACAATTATAGATGGGTAAAAAAGTGAATAACGGGTGTTTTTCACATCAGGTTCTGAGTGATATCATAGACAACTCCTCTAAAGTAAAACAGTGATACTAGATTCTAAAGCAGGGTTTTTACTGGAATGGCATAGCAACAGTGGGAAACAAAGTTGTTCCGCACTGTTGCTTCGTCATAAAGGAATTGCAGGCTGCTAGGAAAGGGCTGTCTATTCCGATGGAGAGCAGAAATCATCATTTAATCTTTATTTTGATCAATAGATCATCAAAGATATGCAAACAATAAAATCATTTTGCAGTCAATAAAACATGCATGTAAAATTGCGCTACTAATCGCGCCGGGATGCTCTTGGGTAACTGAGCGCGCTATAAATTTTGTATAATAATACACATTAGTCAATTCACTATCACAATAGGGTTAAAAAACCAATAATAAAATTAAGTTTAATTAAAAGACCAATTCCGTTTTTAAAAGGCGATTACGAGTAAACCACATTGCTGTAAGGTACTTTGCCACTGCGAACACAATTGGGGGGGACAGATCAGTTTTTAAGATTCTGTAGGCAGGGAGGAACTGTCTGAAGCCCAGATTTTTAAGAAGGGGGATTAGCCACTGTCTCCTGCTTCTTTTATAGGCTTTACAAAAGAAGACCACATGTAGATCGTTTTCTTTCGAATACAGACACGCCGGGCAATGCTCGGCAGTCGGCGGAGAAGACCAGGAGCTAGTGAATGATCTAAGGGGAAGTGTGCCATATCTCCATTGCAGGAATAGCTTTCTGGTCAGCACAGGAGTTATACCATCCAGAACACGTTCCAGTAGATAGAAGTCTTTGCTTTGGATAAATGAGTTCGTTAAGGATCCCTCACGCATTGTGTTCAAGATATTAGCCAACTTTCGGTCATAATAGACTTTTGACAATACCTTGCCTGGAATCCTGGTGCTTGCATTTACCGGATCAGACCAAAGTTCTGGTAGGTCCAGGATCTCACAGGAACACTTTATGTATCCAAGCCATGGGATGGTAAAGGCTTTTGGTAAAGTTAAAAACTCCTGGAGCTCCAATCTATAGTTAATAAGATCATTGCTGCTCCATAGACGTCGCCAGAAGGTTAATGGTTTTAGACCCAGTTCATCTGCAATTGGCCTGATACCCAGATCCATTCTCAGTGGAAGTAACGGGGTACTTGATGGAAGAGCTGCCAACTGCCTGATGAATTTATTTTCCGTGCTTGTTAAGTTTTTGACAGAGGTGTGGCCCCACAACTCACCCCCGTAAGTGACTGCCCCCCTTGCCTGGGATTTGTAGATCTGGATGACAGGACCAAGTGGACAATATGATGATGTGTTCGCCATCCTGGAAATTCCACCCGTTATCTGGACCAATTTCATATTTGCCCTAATCTGTTGTGTGCCCCAAGTCATGTGCTCATTGAGGGTTACTCCTAAATACTCGAAAGTGGATACCCTCTCTAGCCGCGCAAGACCTAGTGAGGGGTTGGGGCGTGATGATGGGGTGGGGTTTAGGATCATATATTTTGTTTTAGTGGCATTGATCTCAAGACCCTGCTCTAAACAAAATTCAAGGAACCCATCCAGTACGCGTTGAATTCCCATAGGGGATTTCGACAGCAGCAGGGTATCATCCGCAAACATAATTGCGGGTACCCTGCTGCCGTTCAATTTGGGGGCGTCAATGTCATTAATCCTGGTCAGATGGGTGATTACCCCGTTCACAAAGAGGCAGAACAGGGTCGGTGCAAGCACACAGCCCTGTCTCACCCTTCAGTCAACGGGGAATCTATCAGTCAAATTACCGTTTCTACCACATCTGACACGTGCAAAGTTATTCTGATGCAATTTCATCAGAATGCAAGAATGTCTAGCGGAACACCTAGGTCAGCCAGAACATTCCATAACTTGGATCTTGGCACCAGATCGAAGGCGGCTCGCAAGTCCACAAAGACTGTGTACAAGCTGCCGCCCTCGATTAGCGCAGTTCTCCAATAAATGAGATTCAGGCGGAATATCTGATCAGTTGTAGACACCCCTCTCCTGAATACCGCCTGGTAAGGACTCAGGGTGGCAGTCTCCTCGAGCCAATTTTGGAGACGGTCCAGGATGAGCCTGCCGAAAAGCTTTTGGGAAACATCTATTAGGCTGATGGGCCTGTAGTTGGCTGGGAGCAGAGGCGAGCCCTTCTTAAATATCGGAACTACCTCTGGACCCAGCCAAGTATTAGGGACCTCCATGCCTTTTAAGATGGCGTTAAATAATGTCAACAAATAGGGGGCCCAAACGTCAGGCTCTTGTTTAAAAAGGTCACCAGGGAGGCCATCCAGCCCTGGGGCCTTGCCTGACGATAATTACAAAAAGGGGGTGGTGATGGACAGGCTTGCTTGAATCCTGATGGTGCAATGAGCAAGGGACTCATGTCTGAGCATACCCTTCCACACTCATGGTGGCCAAAATAATTACAAAAAGGGGGTGGTGATGGACAGAGTATCTGAGTTAATCAGAACACTCCTACCCAGTCAACAGATCAGGGCTTGATCCATCACCGTTTTTTAGCTCACTGCACCATCCCAGTTCAGAACCTGGCTATATGCAAATTAGTCTGTCCCTGGCCCAGTGCATCATGGGAACAGGGCAGACCAAACTACCAAGCCAATTCTTCACTGGAAAGGAAACAAGCTTGCCTGACGATAGGCGTGCAATAGCAACGCGTACCTCCTCTTCAGTGAAGGGGTGGCCCTCAGGGTAAGTAATGTTATCAAGGAAAAGATTGGACGTAGCTCCAGTTTCCTCTATGTAGAGGGACTGAAAGTGCTCTTTCCATACCCTGGGTGCAATATTTGGTTCTATTGCAGTTGCTAGATGCTCGGATCCCATATTGACAATTCTCCAGAACTTACGGTGGTCCCCAATCGCTAAAGCATTTGCGAGTTTTTCCCATTTGTCCTGGTCCCATTCCATCTTGGCTTGGGTAATCAGTTTCTTATATTCGCTTCTTTTAGCCTGTATCTCCTGTCTTCCTTTGCCGTTCTTGATACTGGTCAGGAGATCCCCCTTTGCCTTGCGGCATGTGGCGTTATACCATGTATTACGGCGAGGTCCACCACCTTTAGTTTGTCCCATGGAAAAAAGATCTGCGCCCAGAGTCTTAATAAGTTCCTCATGTACCAAACCTAGTGTGTTACGGGTTTCCAGTGTACTAAGGTCCTCACTTAGAACGCCGACTTTCTCCAGTGTTGGAATAAGTTTAGCGTAAAGTTTAGGAAGGTTCTCTCTACCGGACGCTAACTTATCCCACCTTATTCTTCTCCTATTATTTTCAAGTGAGAGCCTGCATTTGTCGCTCTCGTGGATTGGTCCAAACCCTCCTTGCCAGGGAGAGTAAAGACCAACTCAAGGGCGTTGTGGTCGCTGTCCGTTCTATCTATTACCTTAAAATCAATAATGTGCGACCAGGAGGACAATTGAACTAGAACATAATCCAATCTAGACTCCCTGCCTGGTCTATTAAAGCTATATTTGCTGGGGATGTCATATTTGGTACGCCCGTTGCACGCTCTGAGGCCGTATCTAAGAGTCAGAGCGGTGATCTGTAATGCAAGGGGTATCCATGCTCTGGGCGGCAAAGCCACCGTGGGGGGCACTGACCACCTTGCGTCCTCTTCCAAGGAGGACCCATCCAAGAGGCCAGCTAGGGGCTCAAAATGAGAATTTAGGTCCCCTCCTACCACATATACAGTCCCCTTGGGGATTTCATTCAGGAAGTTTGACAATTCCTCAATGGTGGGTGATTCTCGTCCTATGTTTATGGGCCTAGAATATACATTTATTACAGCTAATCTGAGGGAATTCGGCCATTCTAATAATACTGCTAATATATCTTCAGAGAGCAAGGGAAGGCGAGTGGCTTGACAACCCAGGTGGGTAGCCACCAGGGTTGTGGAATTAATAAAAGCAATCCATTCCTGAAGTTCATGCTTGTTGCCTAGGCCAGCCACATTCCAAGATATTATTTTCAAGGGTGGCGAACCTAGGTTAGAGGTTGTGGCGGGGAAGGGATCGCTGTCGTTTACACTGCCCTGGGACATTGTTTTTGTATCTGGATCTCCCTGTACTTCTCTTGGTACCATTACAATAGGGAGGGGCAGGTCAGAATTGGCCTGGTTATCATCCGATCTGTACACTATATCTCTTGTCTGTCCAAGCTCTGTCATCAAAGCAGTGATGGATCTTGGAGGTCTGGTGTCTAGTTCCTTATCCTCCCGTAGGTGGGGGTACTGGTTTCTGCCAACAGACATAAACTGTCAATCCACCATGTCTAAACAAGAGTACCTGTTTGATATGGGGAAGAATGTAGGGTAATGGGCCCCATAACGGCGACAGTCTCCTCTTTCTCTACCTCTCCAGTCACCCCCCTCCAATAACAAGTTTCCCAGACCTCCTCCCCGTTGTTTGATGTAAAGTACGGTTGGTGCTGGGTTCTTGGGCAGTGAAAGTGTCCTCTCGCTCTAGCATCCCACCTACCCACCCTCTCCTGTAGGCCATTCCATCTCTCTTCCTCCCATACATGTGTTGATGGCGGGTAGAAAAAAGAAAGGGGTAGGGGCTGAATGTTGCTCTCTTGGTCGTCAGAAGACCAGCCACAGATGTGGGAAACGGTCCTGGGGTCTCTGAAACTAGTCAGGACACAGTCTCCATTAATGGATTTTCTGGTGCTGCCCACCCATGGGACCCTTCTTACCATGAGGACGTCACTCGTTACACCTTGTGGAAGTGGTCTGTAGATAGATAGCCAACTTATCACCTTATTCTTTAGGGAGGCAGTGGATTCTTTGTAGGTATCTTTTAGCTCTGGGACCCCTGCTAGGATTACTGTATAGGGGCTTGCCTCTGGCGGGAGGTTTACTACCCTTGCCTTATTAGGTTTAGCTGGCGCCTCATCTGTTGGTGCTACTGCTTTCTGGGGCTGGTTGTAAGCAGAGGTTTTATCCTTTGGCTGTTTAGATTTCGGTTGTGGTGGGGATGTATGTAGGGGTTTGGCTGGGGGCTGTTTAGGGTTGGGTATATTGGCTCTAGGCTGCATTGTGATGTTTCTAGAGGGGGTTGGTTTGGCCTGTCGGGCCGGGGGTGCTGCACTAATAAGTGCCTTGGTGGTGACTAAAGTGCCCCTTTTGTTCTTTACCTCAGCCCCCCCTCTTTCATCATTACTATCAGCTTTCTTTTTTACTTTCAGGCTGTCGGCTAGTTGCACCGTAGATTTCTCTATATTAACTAGCCTAGCTTCCATCTTGATTAGGCGCGCTTCCAGGGGACTTAATAGGGCCCTCAAGAGAGATCCTATGTCTGCCAGGGTAACATCTTCATCTGGGGACTCAAAAGGGTTCGTGTTACCATGTTCTGTGTTCTCTACATGTGGAATCTCAGTAGGTGGGGCCTCATCTCTATCAATAGTCACAATCCCCATTGTCCTCAGTAACGGACTATCAGCCTCCTGGGTAAAGTTAGGTTTCTGAATCTTTGCCTTCCTTCCCCCTTTGTTTTGGGCCCCTTTTTTCTGTTTTGGGATCGCTCCTTCCCTCGCGCCCTGTAACGCATTTCCATCGCCACCATTGATGTTGCCCGCGTCCGAAGCGCGTTCAGGAGGGGATGGTAGGGTAGGCTGGATTTGAGCCAATGGGAGATTTAACAAACTCAAATCGCCAAGGTCACTAAGGTCCTTTGTACTATTGTGGGAGATAGAGTCGGTCAAGTCTAAATTCGGAGTATTCTCTTTAACGCTGCTTCCCCCGTAGTTGCACTCAGTGATGTCTGTACGCTCATGTCTTGTGTCTGGGGTCTTAGCCTGGGCCAGGAGGCCCATAGAGGATCTCCTCACCCAGTCTATTTCTTGCGATATGCGCCTCTCTAATATAGTAATTTCATCAATCAGTAATGACCCCGCTTTTACAAAGTAATTGTCCAAAGTACCTTTAGCCGCTCCCGTTGCTGCCATTGCGGTTTTGCTCCTTGTTTCCCTCATGGACGTCCTCAGAAATGGACCAGGGGGGGTGGCCCGGTCTCTCCCGGCCTCTAACGGCCCCGCCCTTGTCCCGGGCTTCTCCCGGGACGCTCCCGCGCAGCGGTGTACTGTTCCAGTTATGAAGAGTAGGGAGAGGGCAGGGGGCGTGGCAATCAGGGAGAGCGGACCAGGTGTATGAAATGGTCAATGCAGGGACTCCTGGGATACGGAGTCCCTGCTACACAGCTCGCAGCCCTGCTGGCGTTCTATCCTTGCCCCTCACGCTCCGCTCCAAAGTTCAAACGATCACCCTCCTCAGCAGTCCCAAGGGAGATGGTGACAATCAGGATTCTAACAGGCAACTCCTTCTCTGCAGGTGAAAAACAGGGTTTCAATTGTGTCCCACGAAGGCTGGAGGTAACGCTGTTTATCAGCGCTCGAGGGCGGGGGCGTGGCAATCAGGGAGAGCGGACCAGGTGTGTGAAATGGTCAATGCAGGGACTCCTGGGATACGGAGTCCCTGCTACACAGCTCGCAGCCCTGCTGGCGTTCTATCCTTGCCCCTCACGCTCCGCTCCAAAGTTCAAACGATCACCCTCCTCAGCAGTCCCAAGGGAGATGGTGACAATCAGGATTCCAACAGGCAACTCCTTCTCTGCAGGTGAAAAACGGGGTTTCAATTGCCACCTTAGCACTAACGCAATACATAAATACTGATTCAGCCCCTCTGACCTAATGTCCTCCATAGGTGTTACAACAAACTAGTTACATAACAACAGTGAACTATTGTGAGTCAATGCAATACCGTTTGCAAGTGGAAGGTCCTTGAAAAAGTGTAACAGTAGGCCCTCCAGCAGGCTTTCTTTGAGAATTGTCATTCAGAAATAAACAAATCCACATCTTGCTTGACTACATCCAACAAAATTAATAACATAATAAAAATTATGCTAAAATATCTAATTTAGGTAAGATGGCATTGAGGCCTAACTGACGGCAAGTTAGCATAATCTAGGAAAACACACTCTAACAGGCCATAGCAAATTCATTTTAACTGCAACAGTTTTACATCCGTGTAATAAAACACATAAAGGTGGCATCACTCTTCTGCCCCTGTGTAGAAGTTGAAAGTAGGGGCAGATGATTTTAGGGGCCCTACATACCTTACAATTATATATGGGTAAAAAAGTGAATAACGGGTGTTTTTCACATCGGGTTCTGAGTGATATCATAGACAACTCCTCTAAAGTAAAACAGTGATACTAGATTCTAAAGCAGGGTTTTTACTGGAATGGCATAGCAACAGTGGGAAACAAAGTTGTTCCGCACTGTTGCTTCGTCATAAAGGAATTGCAGGCTGCTAGGAAAGGGCTGTCTATTCCGATGGAGAGCAGAAATCACTGCTTCAGCCATGGAGAGGAAGATTCATGCTTTCAAGTGCACATTTTTCATTGCGAAATGTGTTGAATTTAGTATTGATTGCATATGTACTATATATAACATTTGTCTTATTGTTGTGTTTATTAATAAAGTTCTTTCCTCTAATGCATTGCTCTCGTGCCATGTCTCTGCACGAGCGACCTGCCGGTGCATTGTGACGTCAGTATGTCTAACTGACCACCGGCAGGTTGGCAGTTGATTGTCAGTTACTAGGTTATGGTGGCAGCGAACAGATGTGCCCTGGTGTCAGGTTATTATAATAAAGACCTTACACTTACCTTCTGTGTCAGTCGTCTTTACAACTTGGCGACGAGGCTCCTGACACCACGAAGAACCCACAGGGAGGCCATTGGACCGGTTTGTGTTGGGTGCATCTGGCGCAGTGGTGTCCACCTGTTTATCGTTTTCCGCACTCCGCGGAATTTCCAGGATGCAGCTTTTCTATACATGCACGTTGAGCATGTGGGAGTGAGTCGGGGATCGGCGAACGGCTTTGCAGTTTTGTGTTCATTCCTGGAACACGCCTGGAAGGAAAGAAGGTCTGGAGGTCTTGTTGAACGCCATTAAATAGGGTGAGTCAGTGTTTCCCAGCCTTCGGTGCCAGCGCTGCGAGCGTTGAGTGTTCCGCATGAAGATTCCACAATTGTGACTTTTGGTCAGAATTTGAAGAGCGGTCCTTCTTCCGCATCCTTGCGCTGTTGGTTGTCTGTTGCGCATAGGAGTGCACTTGTACTGTTGTACAGCTGCGTGAGGATAATTGGGGAGAGCGAGTCGAGTCTCCGGCGTGTGAGAAGTTCTGGAAGATTTCACCTCAGCGGTTGTGCTCTGCGCAGGCACGGTAACCTGAGGAGAGATTCCTGTCAGCCGGCAGAGTGACGTCAGTGGAACGCAACGCAGGACGACGTTGGGCGGCCATTTTATGCGTGTCTGTCATCCGGCAAAGGAGTTTCAGTCAGTTTCACGGAGGAAAATTAAAAGAGAGAGGAGGCGTTTTTTTTTTAAGCAAATAACGCGCCGTTTTCAAAGAAATGTTCTAATTGCGTGTTACTTACAGCGGTGACACGCACACCATTGGAAGTTATTCTTGGTGTGGACTATGTGGACAGGGAACACATAAGTTTGTCATAAATAGCAAAACGTGGAAAAATAAAAGAAGGACTACTATCCTCATTTAATAGAATAAGTGTTCTCCAGCTTAAAGTTGAATTGGAAAATAAGTACTTACCGCTTAAGGTTAGGTATTGACTATGGCTTCAGGGAATGTTTGGAATCTATCTCCACCTTTACCTTTCATACCATCTACGGGGGATGACGCCCTAAAATGGGAAGAATGGAGAGAGTATTTTGAAAACTATTTATCCACCTTTGAGGGAGATGAATTGACTCCTGAAAAGAAAAAAAATATTCTTCTTCATTGTTTGGGGGCAAAGGCTATGAAAATCTACAATCGCATAAACAAAAGAGCAAGACCAGGAGATGTTTATACTATTGCTTTGGAAGATTTAACGATGTATTTTAAACCTACTATTTCCATTTCGGTGAATAGATTCAAATTTTTTCAACGCAGGCAAACACAGGAAGAGTCTGTGGAGGATTATGTTGCTGCGCTGAAGAGTTTGGCATTAACATGCAGGTTTGGGGCATTACATGACGAACTGGTTCGTGACCAGGTTGTTATGAGATCCTCAAATAAACATGTTCAAGAGAAACTGTGGGCGAAGGGAGAATTACCATTGGAAGAGGTTGTGGAAATAGTTAAATGTACAGAATTAACTGGAAGGTGTGCCAAAGCTGTTTTACAAGAGGAAAAATCCTTTACGGAGGATAAGTCCATGGTAGCAAAAGTGATTAGTTCTAAAAAGTCAAGTAGTATGCCGGGTTCAAGGTATGCACAACGTAGTGATTCTAGTAGTAAGAGTAAACTCTCAGATGACAGGAGGTGTTACAGATGTGGCAGTAGATACCATTTGGCCAATGACAGGTCATGTCCAGCAGTGAGGCAAAAGTGTTCAAATTGTAGTATGGTGGGGCATTTTGGTGCTATGTGTCCAAAGAAAGAAAAAGGAGGGAGGAATGTAAAAGCTGTAATTTATGAGGAAGAAGAAGATTGTACATCCTCAGATGAATATGACATGAATTTGTTTGTGTTAAATGTTGAAGACAGTGTTACTAAGAAGAAAAAACCTATTTGCGACATGAACATTGGCGGGGTTGACATGTCAATTGTGGCGGATTCAGGCTCGCCGTATACTATTGTAAATGAAAAGGTATGGTTAGAGAAATTTGTTCCAGCCATTGGAACAAGATTGAAGAAACCTGATATTTCCCCTAAGTCTTTTAATTACGAACCAATTGAAATGCTAGGTTACAGGGAACTGGAGTTCATATTTAAATCACGCCAAGCTATGGGCAAGCTTTATATATCCAAGGTCGGTCCATCAGTGTTGGGATGGATGGACCAAGGGGAACTAGGTATAATACTTGATCCGAACAGTCCTGACCCAGTTCTCATATTACAAACTGAGGAAGATTGTAACAATTTCTTTAAAAAAAGGTATCCTATGGTGTTTACAGAATGCATAGGGAAACTAAAAGGGTTTGTACATGAAATCAAGCTTAAGAAAAATGCCATACCTTGCATACACAAGTCTAGGAACATACCGTTCTCTATAATTAGTGAGGTGGAGGATGAGTTGAAGAGATTACAAAGGGAGGGCATTATTGAGCCAGTTGAATCGGCTGAGTGGGTTTCACCTTTAGTTATCGCGAAGAAACCTAACGGCAAGCTCAGGCTATGCATTGATCTTCGCGATCTAAATAAAAACATATTGGTAGATCAATTTCCCTTGCCAAAGATTAATGAGATGCTGTCCCTTACCAATGGTGCTAAGTGGTTTTCAACTATCGATCTTAGCTCTGCTTACCACCAGGTGGCTTTGCATCCCAAGAGTAGAAGCTTGACTACATTTGTAACTCCTCTGGGATGTTTTAGGTTTAAAAGAGTACCTTTTGGACTGGCCTCTGCTGCGGCCATGTTTCAGAGGTTAATGAGTGAAATATTCAAGAAGGAGAAAAATCTATTAATTTTCCAAGATGACATCATGATCACGGGCAAAAGTAGAGGTGAACATGATGCTAAATTAAACAGAGTCCTAGGGTTGCTAGAGCATCATGGACTTACAGCCGATCTGCGTAAGTGCAGGTTTGCAACTAATAAAGTCACATATTTGGGGCACGAGATTGATGGGGATGGCATTAAACCAAAAGAAGAACTACTGTCAGCCATCAGGGAAGCTCCCTCACCTAAGAATAAGGAAGAAGTCAGAGCATTTCTAGGTTTATCAGAGTTTTATGCAAAATTCGTTAAGAATTTCTCATCTAAGACCTTACACCTCAGGGAACTAATAAAACAGAAAAACAAGTTTGAGTGGAATGTTGTGTGCGAAGAGGCATTCAAGAAGATTAAAGAGGATATTTGTGAGGCTCCACCTCTTCAAGGGTTTAACCCCTCTCTAAAAAGCATAGTGACAACTGATGCAAGTAACAAGGGTTTGGGTGCAGTCCTGTCACAAATTGATGTAAACGGCAAAGAGGTCACTGTTGCTTTTGCTTCTCGTTCTATCACTACCACAGAGGAAAAATATTCTGTGATTGAGAGAGAAGCACTAGCCTGTGCTTGGGCTTTGAACTATTTCAGGCAATACATTTGGGGGTACAAAATCACCCTTAGAAGTGATCATAAGCCTTTGGTGAAAGTGCTTTCTACCAAGGGTCTTCAGGTTGCTTCTCCTCGCTTGTCCAGAATTTCAATGAAATTGTTAGAATACAACTACGAAGTTGAATACCTTCCGGGTGTGAGAAACAAGGTGGCGGACTGTCTAAGCCGTCTACCTCTTCCAATCAGAGATGACCAAATTCAGGACATTGACACCTTCTGTGTAGCTAATATCACGGAAGAAGTACCATGTATCTCAGGGGCAGAGTGGAGTGAACAGATGGGAAAAGATGTCATTCTGATTGAAGTGAAGGAGAAAATAAGAACAGGGTGGCCAGAAAAGAAAAAATTGTCTCCCCTTTTGCGTCCATTTTGGGAAGTAAGAGATGAGTTATCTGTAGAGGGGGATCTTATCTTGAGAAATGGAAGAGTAGTTCCACCCGAGAAGTTACGTAAAAAACTGTTGGATATTTGCCATGAGGGACATCTTGGCATTGGAAAAACCAAGAGCAGGGTCAGAAATTCTTACTGGTGGCCTGGGTATGACTTGGAAATCGAAAGGGGTGTCAGAGAGTGTACAGCTTGTGAAAACTCGGACAAGACAAAATACACGTTGAGACCACCCCTTCAACCGTTGTCATGTCCTGATATGCCTTGGACAAGATTGGGAATTGACATTTGTGGGCCTATTCATGAACATGGTGAGATGCTGTACCTAATAGTGTTAGTAGACCATTTCTCAAAGTGGCCAGAGGTGGAGGTGGTGAAGGAAGCTGATGCTAAAAGTGTTGTAGGATTTTTGAGGAAGCTATTCCTTAGAGAAGGCCTTCCCAATTGCATGGTGTCAGATAATGGTCCACAATTCAAGTCTAAAATTTTTAAAGAGTTCCTGAGAAACCAAGGAATAGAACATAAAACCACATCTGTGTATCACCCGGCAGGGAACGGAGCTGTAGAGAGGTTTAACCGGGTGATCAAAGGCATAATTCAATTGGCTAATCAGAATGACATGTCATGGAGGAAGCAACTTATGAAAAACCTTTGGTCATTCCGAGTTACGCCATGTGTGTCTACTGGTACTAGTCCTTTTGTGATTCTGAGAGGGAGGACCCCCATTACAAAAGATAATGTAGGATGGGTTACTCCTAAAAGAGTAATGTGGTCTCCAGAGGAGATAAAGGAGAATGTAAGAAAATGTCAAACCATAGAAAAAAAATACTATGACAAAAAACATTCATGTAAAGAGGTTAACATTAAAGCAGGAGACTATGTGAGAGTGAGGAATAACAAAAGTGTCATCAATGGGAAACACCACTACTCACAACCGTTGCAAGTTAAAGAAGTGTTTTGTAATTCCGCCCTTTTGAGTGATGGGAAAACTTGGCATTTTTCTGCTTTATCATTATGCAAAGAAAGGAAAGGAATGGTTGACTTTCAATCCATTTCTGATGAGGAAGGGGCTTCCGGTTCTCAAGACTATGAGTGGATTCTAGACCGAGAGGATGGGGAAGGTTCTCAACCGAGTGGTACCAATATTGTATCTCTGGGTATGAATGATGTACCTTCGGGTAGTGAGAATTATTCGGACGCTTCTCGGGTAGAAGACAGTGGTAGTAGTCTGAGTAAGGAGGCAAGTGAAGAATATAGGTACCAGACAAACAGTGAAGCAGATTCTGATTCCGATGACTCAATTTATGAAGATGTTATGGCGCAAGACACTAGTGGTCAGGATGAACCTTCTGTGAGCAGGTACGGAAGGGTGGTGAAACCACCAGCTAAATTACAAGATTACATTTGTGATTAGCAGTGGTCATTCCTCCCTTCCTCATGTTTCACCAGGACATTCTCTTTCTGACAAGTTGCTCTGGGAAGGGAGATGTGTTGTGTTTATTAATAAAGTTCTTTCCTCTAATGCATTGCTCTCGTGCCATGTCTCTGCACGAGCGACCTGCCGGTGCATTGTGACGTCAGTATGTCTAACTGACCACCGGCAGGTTGGCAGTTGATTGTCAGTTACTAGGTTATGGTGGCAGCGAACAGATGTGCCCTGGTGTCAGGTTATTATAATAAAGACCTTACACTTACCTTCTGTGTCAGTCGTCTTTACACTTATTTTAGTTTGATTGTGCATAAATTATTCATATATATGTATTAATATGATTTATAATGTGGGATAGAATTTAGTGAAGGTACAAAGGAATTTTCATGCTATTCTTGCATTTTACATCATTTATCAGCAGGATTGGTCTGTTTGAAATTAATCAGAAAATGTATTTTAACTTGGTGTAGACAGGCATCTTCAGCTTCCTGGGAGATACATATGGGCTGTTCTGCCAACAGGATGTGGCCTAATGGCTAGAGTGGTCGACCTCAAAGCAGGGGAACCGGGTTCGCGTCTCGGCAGGGACACTCAACATCCTGTGATTCTGGGTAAATCACGCATTCTTCCCGTGCCTAACAAAATGAATGTGTCCGTCTGTAACGCAAATGGTGCTCATGTAAAGCACTCTTATACCTTCTGGTCAAGTTTGAGCCATGTAAAATAAAACAAAAAATAAACAACTAGATCAGGCCACCGGCATGAAGCCAACAGTTCCTCATCTGCTCAGGAACACAATGACTAAGACAGAAAGTGACATTCTCCAAGTAGTATAGAAGCTAATTACAATAATTCTGTTGTTTAGCTAAGGTATGCATATCAGAAACCATCTGAGAAACTCAGAAAGACACTTTTGGTGCTACGATAGTTTAGCTAGGGGCTAGAAGGGAAGGGTTCATTACCAAATGAATGGATTATTGAAAAATGTTCTGTGTTGACTTGAGATCCCTGAATCAAAAGATTGCCGTAGACACATTCCCACTTCCAAATAAAAGTGAAATGCTAATATTGGTGAAAGGTGGTAAGTTTTTCTCAAAATTGGATCTCAGCAGTCCTTACCATCAGGTTAGGCTGAACGAAGAGTCCAAAAAACTCACATTTGTCCCCACTGAAGGGACGTATCAATTCACTCGTATGCCATTCAGTTTGGCGTTGGCTGCGAGTGGCTTCCAACCTGTGATGACAAAAGTGTTGGAGGGAATCAATTATGTAATTTACTTCCAAGAGGACATCTTGGTCATGGGGGAAACCGTGGAGCAACGTAATCGCACGTTGATGAGGGTTCTAAAGAAACTGGTGGAATTTGGATTAACTTTGAACAAGGATAAAAGTGTGTATTTGACAGAGCAAATAGATTACCTTGGGTATTCTATATCCAGTGGTAATATTAGTCCAGAACACTCTTTACTAGATGCTATTAGTAAGGCACCTGCTTTCACAGAGAAGGATTGTAGGAAAGTAGTATCTGCTTCTTATGGTTACCACCACTTTTTGCAGATGTCACACTGTTTTTGGCCTAGTCTGACTGGGATCCTGCCATCCAGAGGATAGACCCCAGTCTATCTGCCTACTCCTGTAAATGTATATGCTTGTACTTTAGGTACACTCCAGATTGGATTCTGGGGTACCCTTATCAGTTCCTAGTATATGGTCCCTCATGTACCCAGGTCATAGGTACCCCAGAGGTCTCCCATGGGCTGAAGCATGTATTATGCTACCCATTTGAGGCCATCCAAATTGACACAACAGGCCTACTGTGTAAGATAGTGCTTGCACCACTTACTGAGATACTTTTTCACTATATTTCTCTAATTCACTACACTTAAATACCTATCAGTCACCCCTATGGCAGGCCTTAAAAATCCTGAAGGCAGGGTGCTGGTTTTTATGTGAGAGGGTGCCCCTGCACGAGCAGAGCCCCTCAGCAGCCTTCGGAGACCATTCTCCGGGGTTGCCTGTCATGCAGCCAGACATATATGTTTAAGTGCATTATAACCTCGTGGTAAATGCTAACTTTAAAATGGCTGCTTAGAAACATGTCCTGTTTGGTGTCAAACACCTTGGAATCATACCTCTACACCAGTAACTGGTGTGGGAGGTATGATTCCACCCTTCTAAAGGGAGATATGTGGGTCACCCGTATACCTGGTACCAGCTTTCTTAACTGGGCAGCACAAAATGGATGCTGCCAGCCGCAGACATGATTCCGCTCTCCTGCTGCTGAGCCAAGCTTGCGCAGAGGAAGGCATGACAATAAGCATCCTGTCACAGGGAGGTGTACCACCTCCCAGACATGATTTAGTGCATTGGGGCTGGGTGGGTGCACTCTTAGAGTGCCAGAAAGTCTGCACTGGGGGGCACATTTGGTGTCCCTGTGCATAGTCCAGCTCAAACCAGTTCTAGGAGCCATTTGCTCCTGCTCTGGCGCGAAACTGGAGAAAGGACCTGGGTGTAGCCACCCCTCTGTCCTGCTCCTCCCCTAGGAGGGTCTACATAATCTTTCCAACCTCTTCCCATGGGTATAAAGTGGGTTACCTGGCTACAGGACGTTAGATTTTACCTGGCCAAGTTTCTGCTAAGAAGAAACCAAGTACTTCGACTTCCTGCACGACGCTGCATGACTGAAGAATCTCCCTTGGAGTAAAGGAGTTACTCCCCTGCAAAAGCAGGCACCTAAATGCATCTGACTGGTTTGCTTCTCCCAAGCTCCTGGGGACTCCGAAGATTTCAGCAACACAGGAGGTGGGTTCCCAAAAGTCCCTGAGGTTCATCTGCTCTCTCAGCAATTCTGAGACCAGTATCCCTCGTGGGGACCGTGCAACTCGAACCCTTGTGCACTGCTTACTTTTGCAAGTGCATCTGCTTAGTGACAATTCTTGAGCCTGTGCTTTGGACTCCATGTAGTCCCAATACCAAGCAGTATTTGCACTGAAGATTTCTGGCCTCCACTCTCCGACTGTCTGTGGGCTGGTTCTTTGCAGACTTACTTGAGGTCTCCTCGCAATCCCTAATCTGTTGGCCAGTGGCACCTAGCGAGGGTCACCTTGTGAATTCTTGGGATAACCTGGTTGCTCCAGACTTGCCCTGACTCTCCATTGCTTGGAGAGTCCCCTGCACCTTGCTGGTCCACACCATAACCGTTTCTTCTGACTGTGTGGGTTGCAGTTTCCAAGGCTTGTTGGTGCTCCAGGCGGACATCGAACCCTCAGCTCTGGACATCCTTTGTGGAACAGCTCACCTCTGGACTTTGGTCGTCCTCGAGGTCTCCTGGTCCCCGTGGCTGCAGAGTCAAGCAAACCTTCTTTGCACCTGAAGCACCCAACATCGGTGGACATTCGACTACCGAGCCCCTGGTCACCATAAGTGACCCAGACACTATCCCCTGTGCGTTCAGGTTCCTCTCACCTTGAATCCAGGCTTGGATTCCATCTGACACTCTTCGCCTTCCTGGCAGCAGTACTTCTTTGCAGCTCTCCATTCGAAACAACAAAGGTTTCCGACGCCACTTGACACCTATGCACTCTTCATGGATAGGTACCACTGGTACCTCGGTGCTCACTGGTGGGTTGGCCTTAGAACCTCCTATGTTCCAAAGGGTTTGCCCGAAGTCATCATAGAAGTGTCCTGAAACTTTTAATTTCGAACTGCGACTTTCCCATATAGTTGTACGGAGCACACGTCTGTGTTTCCTCACTTCACCCGTCCTCCGTGGGCTCCCTGTGTCACTCCTCTGGTTGGTTCCTTGGGGTCCTAGCGATTCTACATGCTCTAGGCCCTGTGTCTTCGTCAAGTCATTGTTGTTATACCATTTTTTTTAGTATATGGTTCGGTCTCCCCCTGGAGCCCGCTGTGTATTGTGCTATTTACGAATGTTCTATTGATTCAGTATTGTGTGCTTTATGCTCTAGTCTCATATAGAGACTAGTAGAGGGTATTATAATCATAAATACATATTTTATACATATTTTATATAAACACTGTAATCATTTAGTCATTTAGGAGGTGATATTCTGGTAAAACAAGCTCCTTTACATTAATTCAAGATTAAGCCTGAAGGCTGCTCTCCGTAGCTACGACTAGGATAGCTTTCAATAAGGTTATCTTAAACCTCATACATCAAAAGGGTCGTGTGGACTGCTACAAAGGTGCCCACTTTAATTAGTGGACAGCATATACCAACCCACAAGGATCAACTATGGCCTTTTCTCAGACTTATTAAATATTATGCAACATTTGTTGCCAGGATTGCAGATAAAAGAGTCTGTAATAGAAAGTTAAGAGATTTGTATGGGACGACGAACAGAGAGTGTAATTTGATTACATAAAACAGGAAATTTGTAATGCTAGAGTGTTAGTTCTTTTTGATAACAGATTGAAATCTATTTTCTTGGTGGATGCAAGTGCCACAGGGCTGGGAGAGGCATTCTCACAAATGCACTGGAAAAAAAGAGAGAATAGTTGCGTTTGCCTCATGCACCATCACTTCGGCCAAAAGTGACTAGTCTGTGATAGAACGGGAGGCATTAGCAGGTCCATTGGTCGCTGAGTATATTCGTGTTTACTTGCGGGGTGCTTGTTTGTGCTGCACTCAGATCACAAGCCACTGATGAAAATACTGTTGTCTGGTGGGGCTGGAAAAGGATCTACAAGGTTAGCCAGACTAGTGCCCAGACTCCTATACTGTGGAATTTGTACAGGGTTGGAAGAACCTACTGGCTGACTGCCTGTTTAGGCTGCCATTAGATTGGGAAATGGAGGATGCCACATCTGTAAAACACTTTGAGTCTGAGGGTGTGGTGGCATCCATACATGATGTAGTTCAAAATGTATAAGGAGCATTTACTATTGACCAGTGGGAGGAAGAAATGGAACTTGATATTGTGCTCAAGGAAGTGTGCATATTGATTCAGTGTTGAGTGGCTAGGGAAAGCACATTGCCACAGTCCGAACAACCTTATTTTAAGGTTGCAGAGGAGATATCTATGTGTGGTCCCAATCTTATCATGAGGGGCGATCGCTTTGTTCCTCTTGTGGGTTTGAGTCTGAGGTTATTCTACTTGGCACATGAAGGTCATTTAGGCCAAGGTTTGACAAGCAAGAGACTCAAGGGTGAGTTTTAATGGCCAGGTTTGATGGAGGACATATTGATGATCCAAGGAGGCCGTGGCATACCACTTATTTAGATATTATTGGTCTTATAATGGAGTTGTCTGCAGATTCAAGGTTAGCTGTCATTGTGGTGGATGTTCATTCTAGGTGGACTATTGTAAAGTTCATGAAAGATGTGACAACGAAGACCACCATCACAGTAATGGAGGAAATCTTCAGGGAGACAGGTGTCCCTGTGGTGTTGATTACTGACAATGGTACTCAACTAACTTTGAAGATGATGGTGGACTTTTTGCTAAAGAATGGTATAAGACACATGCGCACCTCACTATATATTCCAAGGGGTAATGGTTTAGCAGAAAAGGTTAACCGATTGGTGAAAGGCACTATTCAGCTTGCCATGGCAAACATTGTGATGTTGAAGGAGTGATAGCCAATATGGTGTGGGCATATTACACCACGTTGCATAGTGCCACAAAGAAAATTCCCTTTCAAGTAGTGTGTGGCCCCATGTCCGGAACCAAGGTATTTCCTGCTTGGCTGAAAGAATGGGTCGAGAATGGCTAATGCAAGAGAGATAAATCATGTAGCCTGGGAAGCAACAAAGCACTGGTGACTAGGTCAAAGTGAGATTGAGAAGAATTGAAAGGGTCTCTCTAAATTTAAATGTCCTTTTCGCATTGCTGATGTAGGAAAGTATATTGTCATATTGGAGAATTGTGAGAGGTGGAATTTTAGAAACATTGCGTTGTATCAATGAGGAGGAGAATGTATAAGACAAAGGGATGATGGATGTTCAGCGGCATTGTTTATGAAAGATGTAGGGGCTTATTTATGAGCCATTGAGTCACTTTTTCTCCAATGGTGCATCACTTTTTGTGATGCACCAGCAGGGTAAAAATGCGCCATTTTGCGTCATATTTACAAAGTGACGCATCTAGGTAGATGCATCACTTTGTAAACCCCTACGCCACATTATACCTGTGCCAGGTATAATGTAAGCAGGGTGGGCGTTTTGACGCAAGTAAGCCTCGTAAAAGTGACGCAGTGAAATCTACGAGATTTCACTGCATCACTTCTAGGACGCAAATGCGTCAATATCCTACGCCTGCCTCACTGATGCAGGCACATTTGAAATGGGACTTGCCCATGTGAAATGACCCATTGATGGAGTTGAGTCACTATTGTGACACACTCTAGCAATGCGTCATTTTTGCACCTACAGCTACGTCAGAAATACTGACGTATCTGTGACTCCTTGCGACATGATGCGTTATTCTGTAAATAAGACGCATCCAGTATGTCGCAAGGAGGGCGCAATGAAAAGTGAAGCATCGCTGTTTTCACGCAGCGATGCGTCACTTTTCATAAATGAGGCCCGTAGAGGTAAGATGTGGTGCCATGGATCATGGTGATGATTCTTCCTTGGAAGAAAGTGTGGGTGATACCATGTCTAAGAGCAGTTCCAGAGTTCGCAGGACACCTTACCTTAAAGATTATGTCAGATAAACTATTTGGAGTTCTCTTTCCTTTACAATGGTTTCTTGTATTCTTGGGGGGTATTTGTGTTTGTTTTTAAGTTATTCCTTGTATTCTCTTTTGTTTTTTCGTTTTTGGTCTCTTTCTAGGGAACAACATGGGATATGTTATGATGTAGTGCGTTCTTATATTAACATATGTTCTACAGCATGGTTCTGCCTTAGATTGTAAGGCGGAGAGAATTCCATAGGAGTCACTTGCTGCTGACACCATGGTGAGGACTGACGCCAGGATGTGCCTGCAATAAATCCTTCAGGAAACTCTCTCTATTGGAGCACTGTTGGTGCCTTTCTTCCACAACACCGTGCCTTCCAGCAAGGTAAGATATTTTGCCTTAGGATTTCACCTGTAAAGAATAAATATACGTCAAGCAGCAAATCGTAGCCAAAACGTTCCAGTAGATTGGACCAGTTTCAATTTAATAGCACAATGACATTAGAAAGCAACTTTAATGACTTTTGGAAGTTGGGCCCTCTACAATGTACCAATAAATATGAGGATTTAAAGACAGCAACCCTGACCCTTATAGGCCCTGGGAAATTCCTTATACTTCAAAGCTCTCAAAAGTGGATGAAACTGCAAACTCCTTTCCAGTGTCAAAGTCAGTCAGTCAAAACACTTTATTCGATTATTTAAAATAATAAAAGACATCATTACAAACATTTCATATATATATATATATATATATATATATATATATATATATATATATATACACACTAAATAATGACAATCAATAAACAATATACACAGAGAATATCCTTGTCAATCAAAAACATTTTTAAGAATCAGTCAGGATTATTATGGAAGGCGACTCTTTTAGATTTGTTCCGCACAGCAGCCACCAAAAAACTAGCCAGACAGAAAATGTCGCGAGTACTACTTAGCATCTATAGGTATATGAGAGCAGGCCTAACTTGTAAGAAACCTGTCTCTCTTAGAATTGGTACTAAAAACTTTCTCCGAATGTCAGAGTAGAACTCACAGAACATGATAAAGTGCATAGTATCCTGTGTAGAGAAATTATCACACTTGCATGGTTTAGAGTTCTCGGGCTTGCCCCACGTTGGGAAATCACCTAGGGTTAAGTGGATTAAATTAAAACGGAATCTGGTCAAGAGCTGGCGATGAAAAGGTCTTGTTACTATTTTTAGGTATGGCTCAAGTGAGGGAGTAGTTAGTAGCACGTAATTGGCTTTTACGTACAATTTCTTTAGCTCCTGCTCCTCACGTTCCATTGTAAGCATTTTTAAAAAGCTAGTCCTCGTCGAGCTTACATCCTCCCTTCTAATGCACTCCGGTGAAGTATAAATCTCAGGGCGACCTAATCTTGTGAACATTGATCTTTCATACCCAAGCCAAGGAACCCTGTTAGCTTTATCCATGGATGTGCAATCCCCTAGAATCTGATGATTCATGGTAATTTCTTGATTTAACCAGGTCTTAACCCAACAGATCAAAAGAGCAACTGGTCCATGACGTAGCCTAACCCTAGTTCCGTGTGTACTGAAAAGGTTGGGGTGGACTGGGGCACGGCAAGAAGAGCTCTTAAAAACTTATTTTTCACAACTTGCATCTTATCGTGCACTATATAGCCCCATATAGAGGAGCCATATGTAGCTATAGCTAGGCATTTAGATTTGTAAATTTTCAAAAGGGCCTCCATAGGTCTCGCCCCCAGCCGCTTGGCAAACCCCATAAGTGCTGAGGTAGACCTGGCTAAAGCATTACTTTTAAGATTCTGTTGTGGACCCCAGGCCCCTCTTGCATCGAAGAGGACCCCTAGATAAGTAAAAACTGGCACCCTTGTTAACTCCACTCCCTTACAAAAAAAAGGTTTTTATCTTGGAATTCCTACGATGTTTCCCTACTACCATGACGTGTGATTTCTTAGTGTTCACTTTCAAGTCCAAAGACTCCATGAAGTCCCCAAAGGAGTCCAACAAACTCTGAAGACCAAGGCCGATTTGTGCCAATAATACAGCGTCGTCCGCGTATAAGAGAACCGGGATCACAGATTCTCCTATACGCGGAACATCCAGGGATGCCCCCCCAGGACCTCTCCAAGACGTTAATATATAGAGTAAAAAGGAGGGGTGACAGAATGCATCCTTACCTGACACCCCTCTTAGAACTAAAGTGACTCGTGCATCTACCCTCCCGTGTGACCCTGACTGATGCTAAATTATCCCGGTGTAGAACAGCTAAAAAATTTACCAAAGGTGGGTCAATACCAACATCCAATAAAATTGATCAAAGTTTAGCCCGGTTAACCAAATCAAAAGCCGAGGAAAGGTCCATGAAACCCACATAAAGGGACCCCTCCTTGGCTATTGTGTATTTACCAATCAAGAGCTGTAAATTTAGACATTGGTCCAGGGTACTTCTCTTTTCCCTATTGCCATACTGGAGTTTAGAGAGGACCCCCCTGCTATCTAACCAATCCCTGAGTCTGTCCAAGATAACTCTCCCCAGGATCTTAACCGCTGAGTCTATCAGAGGGATTGGTCTATAGCACGAAGGGTCCCCTCTCTGCCCCTTTTTAAAAACCGGGATAATAACCGATGTGGCCAAGGAGGCAGGAAACCCATTTAAACTTGAAGCATTAAAAACATTAGTTAGAATCTTAGCCCAGAATTTAGGAAAATGTCCGTAGAGGTCCGCCAGGACCCCATCCGGGCCTGGGGCTTTATTTGTTGACATTTCCAAAATTGCCCTTTCTACTTCAGACACTTCAAAAATGATAGAAGCGATAGGCTGGTTAAGAATTTTATCATCTTCCAGAGAAACAAGGCCCTCATTGCCATAGATCTCCCTAAAATGTGCGAGCCATTTGTCATCCGGAATAACGCAATCTAGGGTTGTATTCTTTTGCCCCCAAAAAAACGGATGATTGATAGTTGCCCAGAATTTACTACTATCACGCAAAACTTTAATTGAAAGGAGGTTATTCCACGCCCCATCTTTTATCTCTTGTTTACGCTTATCAATAGCCATTTTATACTTCCTCCTCAAAGTGGCAACAGCCTCCTTATTTCTCGTTCTTTTTTTCAATGCTTTAAGAAGGGCACCATGAGCTTTAGAGCAATTACTATCAAACCATCTTTCTAACTGAGTAGATCTTTTTTTAGTTTTAACTTGTAGGTCAATAGCAATCTGGCTACAGATGGAAACATATGCACCAATTACCTCCGAACTCAGGGCAAAACTGTCCAAACAAATGGCCAGATTCACATCGGCCTTAATAAAGAAGTCCTCAAAGAAAGCTTCGGGGACCACCTTAGACGGGTTAAGCCTCCTGTCTTGATCTTTCACAATCAAATGGCTTACATCCAATGTCACATTATCCCTGGTTTCAGTGGCTTCTCCTAGATCTACCTCCAAAGTAACTGGCTTATGGTCACTGAACACAGAGGTTACAGCTTTGTCTGATACGACCCTGGATAGCACAAAAGAGGACATATAATCAATATCAGTTCCTGTCTCTGCCCCTTTAAATGTAGCAGTCCTCTTTTCCCCCTCACTAACCCCTGGTTCAAAAAGATTCATAATAGCTAGGAGGTCCTCCAGGGCCTCTCCCTGCCTACTGTGTTCAAAATGGGGGACCACAGACCCGGAAGGTCCCTGTTGATCCTCTATATGGCAATACCAGCTACACAGATGAATATTAAAATCACCCATAAAGATGATATCGAATGCAGTGTTATGTTTTAATTTATATTCAGACAAAAAAATCCAGAGAGACCAAGTGTTGATTAATGAACAAACTCTCCTTTGCATTATAAAAATTAATCAATAAAATGTTAGCCAAATTTGGCAAATCCCATTCAACAATTAAAATATTACTGAAACCTGACTCCAACATTGTTAGGGAACCTTTCAGTTTCAACGAAAAAAGGAGGATTAAACCTCCTTTCGAGCTACCCACCGTCCCTAATATGGCGGGAACAGCAAAACGTATGAACGTATAAAGCCATTTAGGAAATCCAGCCAAATGTTATCCATTCTTTTAGACCTAATTCCTGCAATATTCCAGTGTAGGATTTTGCATGCTATTACTTGATTAGGTAAAGAAGGTCGCTCCTCTAAATGCTGAGCACTATCCTGTAGTCAATCATTATCCTCCAAGTTTGTCAAAGGAGCAAAATGATTAGTTAAAACTATGTCAGTAACACAAGAATTTAGAGAGTTATAAGTGGAATGTGGGACTACTTTAGCACTTTCTAAAGTACGTGGAAAATCCTCTACTATTTTGAATTGGGGGTTATCAATCGGAGCATTGAGTACCAGTAAGGGCCTCTTCTGTCTAGGTACTAATGGAGGAATAACATGTGCCTTTTGTTGTCCAACTACTGGTGGATAGAAAAAGCCCAGCAGAACTGGTCTACCACCGGAGGTATCTATCTCGGATGCATCCCAAAACAATCTATCTGCCACATTGCGTCTGTTGAAGTTAACAACCACACAGTCCCCTGCAGTGCATTTGGGGCGGTGACCTATCCATCCTACCGTTCTAGCCATGATAATGGTGGATAATATATCTAGACCCCCACTACTGTATTATTGCGTACACCAATTGTTTGACTGCTTTAGAAGGTCTTGGGTAGATTCAGCCATGTCATCTCCTAAGGGAGGAACCCCTATAAATACTGCTACTAAAGGGGCTGCATCAAGAGGCAGATCCAAATTGCTACCACCAGAATTCTCATGTCTATTGGAAATACCAGTGTTCCTTGTGATTATCTTTCCAACTGTATTGTAACTAGACCCTACCCTATGAGTACTAACTGTGCTAGGGCTCCCGTTGGTTTGTCGGTGGATTTTACCAATGGCACCCCATACCCATTTCTAGATGTAGTGCAAGGAGGGTCCTGGATCAACGGTAAGATGGTACTGCCATGATGTCCCTCCTTTTCCCCAGATTTAACAGTACAAACATGTTGCGCCTGTCTGTCCAGAGCTTGCTGACTTCTATACTCTTTAATGAATTGGTCAATTTGATTACATTTCTTTAAAAGACCTGCAACACAAGAGTTAAGAGTGTCTACAATGTCCTTGGCTATACCAACTAAAACTGGTTCCAATCGGGATTTAAACATCTCTTCCACCAGTTCGCCCAATTTTTGGGAAATATTACAGTCACTTGATTGTGAGACAGCTGCGTGTTTTGGCCGCTTCATACATTTCTTAATACACCTACGTTTCCCCAACTTGTGTTGTGCTGTGGGTTCATTAGGCTCCCCTCCTCCCCGTGAGCTTCCCCCGCAGTTTCTGCTGTACCACTGTTAGTCTTAGCTACACACGTTGCATTTGTTATTACCACAACTGGCTCTAGTGGTACAATAGACGCAGGGACAGGGATAGTGTCAGTCTTCATAAACCGTTACAAGGGTGTCCAAACCCAATTCCTTCTCAGCGTTTGCAATTTCTTTACTCCCACAGCTGACGTCAGATATGAGATTATAGATTCTGACTCTCTGGGCACCTTTGCCTTTTTGCCCTCCTGCTCCCCGTTGCTTGGTTGTTTTCGCTTACCCATTGGCGAGGTTAGAGGGGTGGCCCGGCCCGGCCTCTTCTGGCCCCTGACGGCCACAGATGGCCCACCCTTTGCCCGGGCTTAGCCCGGTGCCCGCCAGCGCGCATCCCGCGTGGCGGGAAGAGCTAGTTGGTTAAATACCCCCCGGTAGGAGGGGGAGGGGCAGGCAGTCCGGTTGTGGCCCCGCTGTCAACTGGGAGCTGTAGGTGCTGATTTCACCCCGCGCTGGCTCTCCAACATACCCACCAGAGATGCGTCTCCCATGAAGCGGGAGGCGCGAGAAGTCTTTAAAGCCCCCGGTAGAAGGGGGAGGGGCAGGCAGTCCAGTCGTGGCCCCGCTGTCAACTGGGAGCTGTAGGCGCTGATTTCACCCCGCGCTGGCTCTCCAACACACCCACCAGCGATGCGTCTACCGCGATGCGGGAGGCGCGAGAAGTTTTTAAAGCCCCCGGTAGAAAGGGGAGGGGCAGGCAGTCCGGTCGTGGCCCCGCTGTCAACTGGGAGCTGTAGGCGCTGATTTCACCCCGCGCTGGCTCTCCAACACACCCACCAGCGATGCGCCTCCTTCTCAGTGGTTATCAAACCGAAGGACAGCGTTTCTATTAGACAGAACTAATCAGACTACAGCCTGGTAAGAATCCAACTTCAAACCAGACTGGAAAAATAGTCGAAGGTATTTATAATGGCCCGATTTCCACCCACCAAGAATATTTATGTTAACGGGAGTGTTGTACCTTTTAGTGCTGTAAAGTTTGCATGCACCCCACTTTCCCCCTGATAGCTGTGATATTGTGACGTCACTTGAAATTCCTGATATGCATTTATAGTGCATCAGGGAATATTTGTGCATTCTTCCACCAGCTGCCTTCCTGATCTGTCACGCTTCTTGCGGTCTGTCAGTGGGCCTTTGTATTTAACTAAATTTGGGGCATATTATCAAGAAACAGCGTTAACATTATCGCCACTTTAGCGGCAGAAAACTGCCGCTAAAGCTGCGATGATGGGCTTGATAATACTCCCTTGTGAATCCCCATAGAAGCCCATGGTCTGGTGTGAACATGGGCTTCTATGGGAATTCTCTAGGGCGTATTATCAAGCCTATTATCGCCGCTTTAGCGGCAGTTTTCTGCCGCTAAAGCGGCGATAATGTTAATGCCGTGCTTGATAATATGCTCCTAAATACTTTATTATTACTATTCCTGAACTTGTGTTCTCTTCACCGCTACTTCAATTTTGTCACAAGCGTTCAGCAGATTCAGTTATTTCAAAAGGCCAGTTACAGATGTTCTTCAAATTATGGATCTACGGGACTTCAAAAGTTAACTTTGAGGCAAGTTACTACGTGTTTTCTACCCGTTGAGGTGATACTTTTTACTAACGTGTGAATGCGTTACGCGTTTTCAATCTGCTTAGTTGTAGCTAATTGAAGGAAAATTACCTTTCATTGCCACTGACCGTTGGCAGTTGGAGCCTTCCGTTTAACGTCCATACCGGCTCATGAGCAACTGTGGTTTAGGTGATGTCCTCAGTAGAGTCTACGCAAGTACGCAAGTAACGTGACGTGTGTAACTCCTTTTTGGAATCAGGCAACTCCGAAGTAAGTTCAATGGAGTTTTACAGATAGTCAGTTACAGATTGACACATTTCAATGTTCAGGCAGCAAACAAATGTATTATTCCAGTTAATTAATTATACATTTTCATGCTAAATATTACTCGACTATCGCGCATGAAGATATTGTTGGAAAACGTGATAATTTATTATATTTTCAAAATGTATGGCATATTTTGTAGAGGCGCAGTCCAGTGTACGCACGTCACGTAACCACGTGACGTGCGGTGATGACGTCCAGGCTGCGCGCGCAGGACAGAGGCATTGGCGCGAAAGCCTGGGAGCGAGACAGGAGGCTCGGCGCTCCTTAGTGCTGTTAAGAAATAAATACTACGTGTAATTCATACTCCTGGCAGTGTCATTATTTGTGGTAATCCGGACATTACAATGGCGACGAGGGTGGGATGCTAGACCCAGCCACCACAAATACCACACGACCAAAGTGCCACCGAGGGAACCAACAACCCAACCGGTGCCCGGAAGACACGTGGCGAAGGAACAAGGCCACGGCGCCAGAAGGTTAGAAGGCGGAGGATCAGGAAAGACCAAGCCTGAAACGAACACACAGGTACCAGCCCTAAGGAGCGTGGCAGAGCCCAGGGGCACCCCGAGAAAAAAAAACGATCGCACCGCTAGGACGGGGCATCGCCGGAGGAGCCCACGGTACAGCGCGCCCAAACCAGCGGGCACAAGGGAAGTGCACCAAAAAGCAAACAGCGTCAGGAGAAACAGAGAGACAGCGCTGGATCCCCCACCAAAAAGCGAGGGGGCGGATGCAAGCAGTCCCCAGTCCCGCACAAGTAAGGAAGAGCAGGATAACGCTCCAGGCAGCCCCAGGACCCAAGGGAGCACGCTATCCACAATCAAAAGCGAAAGAATGTGTGCGCAGGCAGGATACGCGATGGCGCCAGTGCAATTCCTACCCTGACCAGGAGAACCATTAATGAAATGGGAGGGAGTACATAGACAACTACATAGGAGTATTGGAGGACGAAAATGAGGAGGTGTTCAACTCCAAAAGAAAAAAACGAATCCTACTACTCAACCTAGGCCCCGAGGGCCTGAGAATATACAAGAGCCTGGTGCCAAAAGAAAGAGGGAGCGCGGACGACGACGTGTACGCTCATGCCATCGATGACCTTAACGAACATTACAGACCGGCAGTGTGCGTGTCGGAGGACAGGTTTAACTTTCAGCAAAGGAAACAACGCCCAGGCGAGACAGTGGAAGAATATGTGGCTGCCCTGAAGAGACTGGCGTCCACGTGCAAATATGACAATTGGGAAGAAGAGTTTATCAAGGACCAACTGGTGATGCACACCACGTGCACAGCTGTGCAAGACAAACTGTGGGCCAGCGGGAACACCACCTTAAAAGAAGTGATGGTGATCGTCAAAAGAGCAGAGCTGGCACGCAGGAGTGCGGAAGCGACGAGGAGGGAGACGGCGGCCACCACCATGGTGAACAGAATAGACGATGAGGAGCCGCGCAGAGACTACAAGTACAGAGGAGCAGCGGCGAAAGGACCTAACAAATGGAATGGCAACCCTGGCCCGCTGGGAAAACAAGCGGGAAGCAACAAGAGGTCATGCTACAGATGTGGGAGCTGGTCCCATGAGGCGCACGACAGAAAATGCCCAGCATTCCGCGCCAAGTGCATGTACTGCGGGATCGTAGGGCACTACGAGAAAGTGTGTCGGAAGAAGGCATCGAAGAGCGTAGTGAAGTATGTGGGACAGGACAGTGAAGAACAAGAAGAGGACGCAGGAGAAGACGTCGTCACAGTCATTTATATCGAGGACCAAGTACTAGAGGTGGATGGTCGAGTGATGAGTGTTGATGGCAAGAGGACAATGAAACCCGTCTTGGAGATGTCGATAGGAGGAATAGGAGGAGGAATACCGATAAAAGTGGTGGCGGATACGGGCTCGCCCTTCACCATTATCCAGAGAGCAGTATGGGAGGAGTGTTTCGCGCCGAATCTCGGCCCGGAACTGGAGAAGTTAGACACCCGCCCCGTGACGTACAATGGTGACTGAATACCCATGGCAGGATTCAGGCCATTGCAGTTCGAGTGCAGAGGCCGTTCAGCGTTTTGCAAACTCTACGTATCAGAGAGAGGACCCTCGGTCCTAGGATGGCTTGACCAAGGCGACCTGGGCATCAAGCTGGATCCGGGGGGCAAGGATCAGATACTACTTACGGAGCTGGAACCCTGGCCTGACCTAGAAAAGTGGAGAGGAGAGTACCCCAAAGTGTTCGGAGGCACGGTTGGAAAGATGGAGAAATTCGCTCACAAGATAATTCTGAAGGAAGACGCCGTGCCGGTAGCCCATAAAGTGAGGAATGTACCATTGGCGGTGAGAGATGCGGTGCAAGAGGAGCTACAGGATCTGGAAGGGAAAGGGATCATCGAGCCCATCACATGTGCGGAGTGGCTTGCGCCCCTGGTAGTAGTGATGAAGCCAAGTGGGAAAGTCAGGTTGTGCGTTGACCTACGCGAGCTGAACAAGAGCATCGTGGTGGAGAAGTTTCCCTTACCCAGGATCGAGGAGATGTTGGCCAGAACCAAGGGGGTCAAATGGTATTCCACCATCGACTTGACCTCCGCCTACCACCAAATAGCACTGCACCCGGAAAGCCGAAAACTCACTTCATTCATCACCCCGTTTGGGTGCTACCAGTTTTGCCGCATGCCGTTTGGACTGGCATCGGCGGCTGCGGTGTTCCAAAAGTTAATGCACCAACTGTTTAAGAACACTGATGGCATCCAATATTTCCAAGATGACATCTTAGTGATGGGACGAGACAAGCAGGATCATGACAACAAACTCGGGAAAGTACTGAAGATTCTCGAAAGTAAGGGCCTCACGGCCAAGTGGTCCAAATGCCGGATAGGAATGGAGTCCGTGACCTACCTAGGGCACGAAATCGGGGTGCGAGGGGTTACCCCGAAAGCAGACAATGTGAGAGCCATTTGCGAAGCCCCACCGCCCTCCAACAAGGAAGAAGTCCGATCGTTCCTCGGAATGGCGGAATATTACAGTAAGTTTGTGCAGCATTTCGCCTCAAAGACCCACCACATGAGGTTGCTGACAAGAGACAACACAGAGTTCAGCTGGTCGAAGGATGCACAAGGTGAATTCGATGTCATAAGGAGAGAAGTGGCTGGAGCGGTACCACTATAAGGATATGACCCCCAGGGCAACACGGTGCTCACCACTGACGCCAGCGACAAGGGGCTGGGAGCAGTCCTGATGCAAGATCGGGGTCAAGGGAGAATGGAAACGATCAGCTTTGCCTCCCGCACGCTGAGCGAAACCGAAAAACGGTACAGTGTGATCGAAATGGAAATGCTGGCAGTTGTGTGGGCCATGGCCAGATTCAGACAGTTCCTGTGGGGCACACGGTTCTTATTGAGAACAGATCACAAACCCTTACTGAAGGTGTTAACATCCAGTGGACACGCGAGTGCTACACCCAGGATCGCAAAGATGTCGCTCAAACTGCTAGAGTTTAGATATGATGTGGAACACATCCCTGGCAGCAGGAACAAGGTGGCGGACTATCTGAGTAGAGCGGCGGCCATGGACCAGAGCGGAGAAGACCAAGCATGGACGGAAGAGATGGTGGCGCTCACGGAAGACCAAGAAAAGACCATAGGACATCAGGAGTGGAAGGAGGCATATGGAGAGGACCCGGTCATGGAAGAAGTGAAAGCGTGCATCACAGGAGGATGGCCAGACAAGAGACAAACCCGGGGGCACCTCAAACCATATTTTGAAGTCAGAGAAGAGTTGTCGATGGACGACCTAGGAGTGTTTATTTACAGGGGGGAGAAGGTCATCCCCCCAGCAGGAATTGTCCCCAAACTATTGGACATGCTCCACGAAGGACACTTGGGGATAGGGAAATTGAAATTGAGAGCCAAACAAAACTACTGGTGGCCAGGGATGGACGTAAGGGCCGAAAGGCACGTCAGGGAATGCCAACAGTGCCAAGGGGCAGACAAGACACTCAAACCCCTACGCCCTGCTCTTGGAAAGTTCGAGCTCCCAAGAAACCCATGGGAGGAATTATCAGTGGACATCCTAGGCCCGATTCTGTACCAGCAAGGGACCCAGAAGTACGTATGTGTCCTCATGGATAGATATTCCAAGTGGCCGGAGCTGAAAATAGACGAGGGGATGGACACAGAAACAATCATAAAGTTCCTGGCTGACACATTCGTGAGGGAAGGAATCCCCAAGTCCATCTTAAGCGACAATGGCCCCCAATTCAAGTCAGAGAAATGGAAGGAGTTCATGCAGAGAAACGGCATATCAGTGAAGCACACATCAATTTATCACCCTGCTGGAAACTGACTGGTGGAAAGGTTTAATAGAGTGGTGATGGGGTCAGTCCAAGCAGCTATTTCCAACAACAAGGACTGGGAAAAGGAGATATGGCACTTGCTTTGGGCGTATAGGATTACCCCCACAGGAACAGGGTACAGCCCCTTCCAGATCCTAAGGGGCCGTGAACCCTTCACCCAAGACAATCGAGTGTGGAAGGAAAAGACTATAGTGAGTGAATGGTCCCCAGCAGTGGTGCGAGCTAACTTGGAAAAAGCTCAAGCCATTTACTCAAAACATTACAACAACCGGAAGAATGTGAAGGACACAGGTTTGGAAAAAGGAGAATGGGTGCGAGTTAAGTTGGCCACTCTACAAAGAAAAGGCGACAGCAAGTACAGCAAGCCTATGCAAGTCGAGGAAGTGCTGGGCAGAGCAGCTCGGCTAAGTGATGGGAACGTGTGGTCGATGGATCGCATGGCAAGATGCAACAAAGTGCTTTGTTGGGACCGAGTGGGAGAAACTCCAGAAAATGAGGAGGAAGAATTGGGTGAACAAGGACATTCAGAGACAGAATCAGAGGAGAGAGACCGAGAGCAGCAGGGAGAGAGGACTGGCGACACCAGCCAGGCAAGGGGAAGTGAAGACAACCGGGACAGGAGAGAAAGTGATGCGGACGCACCAGGAAGGGAAAGGTGCGGTGAGGAAATTCAGGAAGGAAGGACCGCGCCATCCCCAGTGAGACTGACCCAGAGGGGGAGAGCAGTGGTCAAGCCTGCCTGGTTCCGAGATTTTGACATGAACGGCGGACTGTGAGTTAACAGTTTCATTATTGGGAAAAAAGGGGAGATATGTAGAGGCGCAGTCCAGTGTACACACGTCACGTAACCACGTGACGTGCGGTGATGACGTCCAGGCTGCGCGCGCAGGACAGAGGCATTGGCGCGAAAGCCTGGGAGCGAGACAGGAGGCTCGGCGCTCCTTAGTGCTGTTAAGAAATAAATACTACGTGTAATTCATACTCCTGGCAGTGTCATTATTTGTGGTAATCCGGACATTACATATTTCAGTAATTTTTGAGTGAATTGAAGTAAACAATTTGATATTTTTTTTCCATTTATTTTTGCTCAGAATATTTAAGGAATCCCTAATACCTACAAACTTAGGGCCTCATTTATGAGGCCCCTTGCGCCATCGGAATGTCACTTTTTGTGATGTTCTGTGGCGCAGAAGCCTGCGTGATATTTATCAGGCAGCACTAAGCCACGTTCTTTGGCATAATGCTGCCTGATAAATATCAGTTCCTTTAACGCAGTGTTCTGCGTTAAAGGGGTGTGCAATGGGTGTTGCTGGGGGCGTTCCCTGCAACATCAATGGCCTTTTGACACTGCCCCAGATTTACGAGAAATCGTAAACTGAGGCAGTGCCAAAAGCTTACACCTCCCCAGGGGAGGCGCAAGTGAGGCGCAACGGGGAGAAATATCTTTATTTCTCCTCGTTTTTAGGTTTCGACTGCAAAAAGCTGCGCAAGCAGCTTTTGCGCAGGAGAAATCTAATGAGAACTGTAGTGTGGGTTTGGGTCGGCCCTCGTCATTCATTGGCTGGCTCCATAAATGGAGCATAGCCATTGGACGAGGGGCCTGTCCGTCAATGCCGGACCAGATTCGGGGGCGTTCCTGAGATTCTTTGGCTTTTGCCGACGTCACGCGACGTCAGCCGAAAGCCGGGAACGCCCCCGAATCTGGTCCGGCCGGGCCGCAAGCAAGCCGGAAGTCCCGTTGTTGGTTAATTGTTGTCTATTTATCATGTGTTCATATTGCCCCAGTTGTGGAGTATGCCGAGAGGACGGCTTTGTTTTTTGCCGGTTTGAAAAGACCCGGTCCTCACGGGGAATAGTGCCACTCAGCCGGCTCTCTGGAGGTGATGGGCATTTTTCTAGCTTTCGGCTCTCTGGAGGTGATGGGCATTTTTCTAGCTTTCCTCTCGGATTTATTTTCTTCCTCCGCCGCCCACAAACAGAGGCAGCTGCTGCGCCGAAGCGCGTGAGGCTTTTTTCTTGGAAAAAGATTTGTCCAGACGCTCTGCCCTTCGGGGGATTCGCAGGAGCGCTGCAGAAAATCAGTGCATGCAGCGCTGACCTCTGGGAGCTGAGGCGAGCAGCTGGGGGGACGGGACCGGGGAGAGAGAGGGGGAGAGCGGGGCTTCCCTCCTGAAGACGGTGCGGGGCTGACCTGTGGAGGCTGGCGGAGAGAGGGCCGGCAGACCGAGGGTGACCGGAGACCTTCACTCCTACAGACGGTGCGGCGCTGACCTCTAGGAGGGCGCCCGGGGAGGGACCTCTGGGAGCTGGCGGGGAGAGGTGAGATCGGGGACTTTCCCTCCTGCAGACGGTGCGGCGCTGACCTCTAGCAGGGCGCCCGGGGAGGGACCTCTGGGAGCTGGCGGGGAGAGTTGAGATCGGGGACTCTCCCTCCTGCAGATGGTGCAGCAGCTGCTCTGCTCTGACAGTGATTGTTTGTATTTTTGAGGGGGAGGAGGGAGAGCAAATAGCAATCTATGAAGACACTGCTCCCCACCTCCACCTTTTGCAGAAAAAGAAAAACACATTTTTAATGTATTTTGTTTGATCCGCAGAGGAAGATGAGGGCAGCCTGCCCCCTGGACCACACGCCGCCTACAAGCGTGGACTGGACCCCGGTATCTGCTGGTGATGCTTCCTGGAGGACCTCTGAGGGTGTGGCTGCTGAGCTGCTGGGCACCGCTGGTGAGTCCTCCAGTCCCTTCTCTCTAGCTGCCTTGTGTTTGTGCCTAGCATCTCTGTACGGCATGCTGTACTTAACAGTAGCCCCTGTCTCCCTCTGCTCCCTGTTGTTCTGCATACCCTCCCAGACCTTTGTTATTCACATTTTTTATATATTTTAGTATCCTGTGTTTTATATAATGCAGCGCTCCTTTTCGAATTATCTTTGTCACAGTTATTTTTGCTTTTTGGCATCCACCAAACAATTAAAGTACATCCGATGAGTGTCGGTAGATCCACCAGCCACAGTCTCTGATTTTTGCTGACTCATGCTTGCTACGTCTGTTCACCAGCCTTCGGTGTAGATTGCAGGCGCCGAGATTGCTCAGTCGGTGAATGCAATGATATTGGTTTAGTTTTATGGTTGAGTCATCAACTCTGGAACCGGGAAGTATGAATTCTATCCCCTCATTCCCTCATATGACATATAAAGAAACCACGGACTTATATTGAACTTTTTCTGCTTGAAATTATCATTGGGAGTTTTACTTTATTTTGTGATATTGCAAGAACATATTTTGCTCAGGGATTCTTAACAAAATTAGTGCAGTAAGACTTGGGGGCACAGGCGCAGATAGATGGAGCAGCTCAGGATCACACATACTATCCGAGGGGAATGAGGGGATAGAATTCATACTTCCCGGTTCCAGAGTTGATGACTCAACCAATAAAACTAAACCAACAAAATTGGTAATTTACGCAATTGCGATTTATCAGCACAGGGTGGTGGCTGTTTAGACTCCCTTTGAAGCATACCATAAATATTGCAAAACAGGACACCTAATCCATCAGACTTTGTGCAACAGAGACCGCACTGCCCACTTGTAGAATCTTACTGTACTCAAACTGTCAATGCTGAGATATGGGCAACAAAGTCCTATACGTTTTACCTAGATCGACATGTAAACACAGTTACATTGTTGTGTGCAGTCTGCAGCTCACAGGTTTGAATCCCAGCAGGGCCGACTCAGCCTTTCATCCATTCAATGAATGCCTTTCAGTTAGGGTGTTATATTACCCGCAGTTCCTCTTTTGGTTCCAAGAAATACTATTATTAACACACAATGAGAACCTACGTTGAACAGTTAGCAAGTATAGTTTCGTGTAAAGAATACTCATAAACCGACCCTTATCGGCCGAGTTGCTAAGTATTCTGCACAGGCGGGTTCCTGTTGTAAGTTCCTGTACTAATAAAAGGTGAGGTCGCACAGTGGGTTGAAAACGTAGTTTTTTAGGTTTCGACTGCAAAAAGCTGCGCAAGCAGCTTTTGCGCAGGAGAAATCTAATGAGAACTGTAGTGTGGGTTTGGGTCGGCCCTCGTCATTCATTGGCTGGCTCCATAAATGGAGCATAGCCATTGGACGAGGGGCCTGTCCGTCAATGCCGGACCAGATTCGGGGGCGTTCCTGAGATTCTTTGGCTTTTGCCGACGTCACGCGACGTCAGCCGAAAGCCGGGAACGCCCCCGAATCTGGTCCGGCCGGGCCGCAAGCAAGCCGGAAGTCCCGTTGTTGGTTAATTGTTGTCTATTTATCATGTGTGTACTGGCAATGTCAATTTGTGTGAATGGAATATGCAAACACAGGCCTGCACAAATTCTGTTTTCATACTTTAAAGCCAGACTGATAGGCTTTGCCATTGCTTGTTTAACGAAAGCTGCTCCCTCAATGAAGATCAGGAGCCGCTTCGATGAAAAAAAACACACCGTCGAGGCAAAAAACAGAATGAGTATGGCAGGCCACCCGCAGCTGGACCGGAAGTGGTGCAATCTCCACCGCTCCAGAGGTTTGGCAGCCAGCTCATCAGACGCAAAATGAGGCCATAAATCTTTCTCACTTTTGGTGGAGTCACGTGCCTTGAGCTGATCTGAAAATGCGCAGGGGCCTGTATCTGATTACCCTCGGCAGGTAAGCCAGCCTTATCTTCCCGAAGGATGAGTGAGTCATAGCCAAGGCTGTAAGCCGCGCCTGGCTGACCACCGGCGACCAATGCAGCCCGGCCAGCTGCGCGGAGATAGGGCCGCTCTCTCTCCGCTTCCAAACACCCTGACAGCCTCACCCGAGGAGCGCAGTGACTCATTTGTACGAGCAAGCTCCCTTATGCAAAATGAGATTTTTCTTCCGAAGAGCGCAGCGATTTTGCCATTCACAACGACCTGATAACACGCAACACTATTAAACTGCTGGGTTTCCTTGCGATGCGAGCCATTACACCTGCCGTCTGGAGCGATTAACGCCGTGAGCAAAACCCACACACCCGACTGCTCGGCGGTGATTTAAACACTTATAAACTAGGGAATGGGGAAAAGTCCATGAATGAGAAAAGAGGCCGCGGATGGCACCTCAACCCATAATAATTCTCTGTAATCTTGTCTGGCTGATGGGAGAGCAGATATTTGCAGAAGCGCTGTCGATGGCACTCTTCCGTAACCCGCGAGACCGGAAGTGGCCATGCTGCGTGGTAGGGGCTCGTAGCGGCAATAACGACCGCCTCCTCGTTTCCACCACGATGAAAGATGCGCATCCGGAAATTGATTGACAATCAAGAGAAGCATTATTACTGCAATCGATGCGCTTCTTGCTGATGGCAGCGGGCACTGCCGCATATCTGAAATAAGGAAGGGGGGTGGCTGTGAGGGAGGGGTGCAAACACATTCCAGCGCAGGTGTAATTCTAAAACAAGGGCCATCAAATATGACTTATAGAGGGAGTCGTAGATAGGATATTGATTTGAATTTGAAAATTGTAGAGCGAACACCACAAACAGAATTACGTCTAGTTGATACAACGAGCACAGGCTACATCGCACAGGGAATACACGGGTTAGAGGGCCTCTGAAAAGACTCGTTTTGAGCATAGGTCACAATTTTAAAATGTGTGCAAGCGTTGTTGCTCCACTTTCAGAGGAAGGAATGGAAACAACATAAAAATTGTGTGTTTAGCAATTGTCAGTGTATTGTCTGCAAAGGCTGTAATGTGTCGTACTAAAATGAATGTGTCAAATTATACTGTCATGTTGACATAGACGGAGAGGGACGTACAATCAGAAGGTCACTTGGGGCTGCATTGTAGAAGTGCCCCGGTGTGTGTCTGGCTCTGTGTGTGTGTGTCTCTCCCCCCTCCCGCTCTCCGTGTGGTCCTGCCTTCCTCCCGGAGCCTGGTAATGAAAGCCTAAGCAGTCCGGTGAGTTTTGAAGTTCTCCGTGTCCCTCCTCCCCCCTCCCCTCTCTGCTTCTTTCTGTCAGTACAGCCCGGAATCACCACCTCCGAAGCGCTAATACCTCCTGCGTGTAAAAGCAGCACAACTAGAGTGACATACGCAGAAGCGAGGATGAATACAACCGGACTTCAACAATAAGAAGCATAGACAAAGCCAGTAGGCCTCACTATTTTAAGAATGTCCACCATTTATAGAAACCGTTACTAACATTCTGCCAATACAGGCATTTCATTGTTTTTGTGAGTGCTAGAGTGCTTGGTTGCCTCATTAAAATAGGTTTGCTTTATTAAGCGAATTTGTACTATGCACCTCTATTTATATTAGAAAAGTGTGTTTCCTACTTGGTGTGCTTCAGTAGTGATGGGTGTGAGTGTTGCCGGTAGTGTTATTACTAATCTGTGTGGGGTGTGAAGGTAATGTGTGACTGCTAATGTGTAAAAGTACTCCTGGTAGCGTGTGGATGCTAGCCGGTGAGGGGAGTGAATATGCTTCCAGTTGTGTGTGACTGCTAGTCTGTGGTGGATGGGGGGGCTTTTAGTTGCATGTGACTACAACATTCGGAGGGTTGTTAGCCCTGCTGGTAGTGTGTTGTGCTAGTCTGTGAGGGGTGTGACTGCTACTCTCGGAGGGCTGTTAGCGCTGCTGGTAGTGTGTGGTGCTAGTCTGTGAGGGGTGTGAGTGCTTATGATAGTGTGACTGCTACTCTCGGAGGGCTGTTAGCGCTGCTGGTAGTGTGTGGTGCTAGTCTGTGAGGGGTGCGACTGCTACTCTCGGAGGGTTGTTAGCGCTGCTGGTAGTGTGTGGTGCTTGTCTGTGAGTGCTTGTGATATTGTGACTGCTACTCTGTTAGACTTTTAGTAGAGTAGGGTTGCTGGTCTTTGAGAGGTGGGAAAGTGCTATTGGTAGAGTAGAGAGAGTGCAGAGTAGAGAGAGTGCAGAGTAGAGAGAGTGCAGAGTAGAGAGAGTGCAGAGTAGAGAGAGTGCTAGGGAGTGCAGAGTGACTAGGGAGTGCTAGGGACTGCAGAGGGACTAGGGAGTGCTAGGGAGTGCAGAGTGACTGCAAAGTGACTGCTAGAGATTAAGCTAATGGCAATGTAAATGACAATGCCATTTATTTATCTGTTTTCAAAACCAACACATAAATACAAATTTTGTCATTTACAATGCCAATAGCTCTAACTTTTCCAAAGGCGAAACCATTGCATTGTAAATGCTTGTTCCTTTTTCTATGTGTGCTGCATTCTGCAGCACACATAGAAAGAGGAAAAACGTCTTGTGATTATTTCTGTACAGAAAGATTTCCCTTCCTGTACAAAAATAATCGTCCCCGCAACGCAGCCACCCTTGCACCATTGTGCAAAGGTGCCTGCGTTGGCGCTCGGCAGCCCACTGTGCACTGGCGCAGGGAAAAAGGACAGGAATGCGCCGTATCTTATAAATAGGGTGCATTCCTGCCCTTTTCTTTTGCCGTAGAGAAGCGTAGCAGGAAGGCCTGCTGCGCTTCCCTAGGGCAAAACCTCATAAATGAGGCCCTTAGTGATTATATTTATTATTTGACACATCAAAATTATTATAAAACTTAAAAATGGCTTTTTACAGTAAAAAAAGAGGAAGGGTGTTGTGCTGGACATTATGTCTCAAAACTTCAACATAATTGCGCCAACAGCATTTTTATCAGAACCAGGTAAACCATCCATGAAATGGAAAAACTGGCTACGTTCTCTCGAAAATTATCTTGTAGCTATTGATGGCAAGAAATACGAACCTGAAAGAAAGAAAGCAATAATGTGTGGTTTCCTTGCTGGACAAGAGATTTTCGATAGTTTACCTGAATGTAAAGCTGCACCTGGGCAATTTATTCCTATGGATGAATACCAGGAAGATATCAAGCATTTAGAAAAGTAATTTGTGGAGGAACCAAATATTATGATTGTTAGACACCGTTTTGCAATGAGCAAGCAAATGGAAACTGAGACAGCTGAAGAATACATTGCTTGCCTAAGAGTTTTAGCCACAAAGTGTGAATTTAATGAAATGGTTGATATTTATATCCGTGATTAGTTTGTATTTTATTGTTATGAGCAGAAAATTCAGGAGAGACTGCTGGCATGCAGGAATCCCACACTTCAAGAAGTAATAGACATTGCAATGGGAATTGAGTGCTCACTAGAGAGCTCTAAAGAACTTTCAGCTGAAAGAAATCCTAGAGCAAATGTTTTTTATGTACAGGATAAAAAGAAAACAGAAATCAAAAATGAGAAAATAAACAAACCTGGTAGTTTTATAGATTCAAAATTCTTTGTTTCAGGTGTGGTTCGAAGAATCTTAAGGCAGACTTTTCTGGTTGTCCTGCACTTGGTAAGAAATGCACCAAATGATTAAAAATAGGACATTTTGCTGGAGTTTGTAAGAATTTTAGACCATCTCACTTTCAAAAGGTTCAAGCTAGTAATGTTGATTATTTTTATGAGGAAATGTGCTCAAATATTGTCCTTACCATAGATGATCAGTGCAGTAGAATTAAAGGACCACTTGGAGTAGCATATATAGGCAAAGTTTAATTGAATATAATGGCTGACTCAGGATCGCCAATTACCATTGTCTCTGACAAAAAGTATGAAAGAAACTAGTCACATGTTGATTTATTAGCTTCAGATAAGGCATTCAGAGATTTCAATATTAGCATGTTGGGTTATTTCCAGGATGATTTGAATATCAAAGGGAGGACCATCTCAACCAAAATATATGTAGCAGAACATGGGAGAAATCTAGTTGGTTGGAAAGATTTGGCTCGTTTAGGTATCATTTTACAACCAAGTGCAGATGATCCTATTGTTCTAAGTGACATTGTTGTGGCATCTGTACATGCTTCTTCTTCTTTGTCTGTGTCGTCTTCTTTTCCTCTTGATGGTTTTGATCTGGTCCTTCGCAGATACGATTCACCTTTTGAAGATCATATTGGATGTGTGAAAGGTTTTGAGCATTCCATCAAATTGAAGAAAAATGCTATTGCAGTTAAACATAAGGTAAGGTCTGTTCCTTTGTCGTTCAGGAATGATTTGCAAAAAGCACTCAATAAATTAGTTGAGGAAGATGTTATTGAACAAACTGGTTCTGCAGGATGAGTTTCTGCCATTGTTATAATAATGAACTGTGAAGAATTATGATTCCGCTGCACTCCTAAGTTAACCAAAATCTTCAAATAGGTACGTATTAGGAAAGTAAAGTCTTTTAGGGTGCTCAGGGTGATGCTCTTACTGTCCAAGAAGAGCAGAACGTACAATGTCTAAAGAAACCCTGTAAGCACAGGGTGGTTAGCCTGAGCACACCTATGTGCTATAATGAGCAAATGTAATCCAAAGGTTAATGTTCAAAAAAAGTTTTATTCACTTTTTTTCATTAGGTAATGTGTTTCATGATTCTGTTCCAAAGAAGTTTTTCAAATGAATGTTCAAATAATAAGCGAGTATTCAAACAGTGAATAAAGGTATATCCAGAGTATTCAAATTCCATACGGTGATCCGGAACTTTATGAAAACTAGCAATAGCAAAATTCTGAGCTAGAGTACCCCGCATGTTGTATATATTCCTAGCTCAGAATTTTGCTATTGCTAGTTTTCATAAAGTTCCGGCTCCATATTGATATTACCTTCCTTTACTTTATTCACAGTGTACACCCCCTGACGAAGAGCCCCTAGGCTCGAAATGCATCGGGGTGAGGATTTATGTATGTGATCACCGTATGGAATTTGAATACTCTGGATATACCTTTATTCACTGTTTGAATACTCGCTTATTATTTGAACATTCATTTGAAAAACTTCTTTGGAACAGAATCATGAAACATATTACCTAATGAAAAAAAGTGAATAAAACTTTTTTTGAACATTAACCTTTGGATTACATTTGCTCATTATAGCACATATGTGTGCTCAGGCTAACCACCCTGTGCTTACAGGGTTTCTTTAGACATTGTTATAATAATAAAATGGTGATATTAGTTTGTGTGCCGACTTGAGGTTGTTAAATAAAAATATATTGGTGGATTGTCATCCACTACCAAAAACTCAAGAGATTTTAGCGGCTACCTCGGGGTCAAAATATTTTTCTTTGATTGACCTCAAGTCGGCCAATCATCAAGTTAAGCTAGCTGATGATTCCAAAGATTACACTACTTTCATTACACCTTTAGGAGCATATGGATTTATTAGGCTTCCTTTTGGTTTAGCCTCATCAGCTAACATTTTCCAGAAATTGATGGAATGTATCCTTAAAGGTATCAATGGAGTAGAGAAGTTTCAAGGTGCTATTTTGACACATGCAGGCACAGTAGAGAAACATAATAAAATACAATTATTGACACTGTCCTTCATAAATTAAACAAAAGAGGCATGACTTTTGTAAAAGGTAAATGCAAATTTCTTCAAGAACAAGTAGAGTACTTAGGCCATATACTAAGTGGAAATGAAATTAGACCAAAACTCGATTTAGTCAAAGCAGTTGCAGATGCTCCAAAGCCGAAAGACAAAGATTCCCTGAGATCCTTCTTAGGTCTCAGTGAATACTACTCACATTTCACTGAAAACTATGCAGATACGGTTGAACCCTTGAGGTCTTTGTTACGCAAAGGTATGAAATATGTCTGGGCTCATGAGCAAGATTCAGCATTTTCTGAAGTTAAAAGTGCTCCCACATTAAATCCCTATGATTCTGAAGGTAACAACATTATTACTGTAGATGCCAGCTCAGTAGGTATTGGCACAGTTTCTACACAGAAAGTGAAAGGATCTGTAAATTCTATATTATACTAATCAGCTTTGCAAGGATAACGAATGGTTAGATTTATGCAATAATGATCCAGTTCTTCTGAGAGTGAAAGAGTTTATCATGGGAATTTGGCCCCCTGTAAGAAATCTTACGTCTGAACTTAACAATGAGTTGAGTATTGTAAATGGATTTATTTTATGTGGAGATCTCTTGATTCCGCCCACTAAGTTAAGAAAACGGTTATAAAGTTGCTGTAAAGTATGCATGCACCCCACTTTTTCCCTGATAGCTGTGATATTGTGACGTCACTTAGAATGCCTGATATGTATTTATAGTGCGTCATTGAATGTTTGTGCATTCTTCCACTGGCTGCCTTCCTGATCAGTCACGCTTCTTGCGGTCTGTCAGTGGGCCTTTGTATTTAACTAAATAAATACTTTATTATTACTACTCCTGAACTTGTATTCCCTTCGCCGCTACTTCAGGGAGGCAAAGATCTAGTCTTGTAAGTATTACCAGCTAACTTGTACTATTTCCATGGAGACCGATTTCCATTGCAATCGGTAGTATTGTGTAGTACTTCTCTTCTTTAGACGGGTAGTTCTGCACTCACACTGTGGACAGGTTTTGTTATGGGTTACTGAACATTCTGCTAGCTCTCTCGGGGCCAGATGTAGGAGCCTGGTTGTTTTGTCTCTAGTCTTATGTTTTCTTTTTCCACTGGTCCTATTTCCTGTTGTGTTATGTGTCATTTGCTGACCTGTTGGTCTGAAAGCGCCGGGACACTCCTTCGGAGTAGCTGAGCGCTATATAAAACCCCCCCATAACATAACATAACATAACATAAATACCGGTCGGTAACGGCCGATTTCGGCCGTTACCGACCGGTATTTAAGAATCGACATGTAGGGGCATTTATTTTACAGATTCGGTAAATTTACCGAATCGGTAAGTTTACCGAATCTGTAAAATACCGAATCGGTATTTTTACATATTCGGTAAATCTAAATGTAGGTGGGAGTCTTCTGAGTCCCAAAGGGCATACAGAATCGGTATTTTACCACCCAATTCAATTGGGTGGTAAAATACCGAATCCAGGTGTGCATGCACATGTGTGCATGCACACCTATGCCATGTGACAGACAGACGTGCCCTTAGGGCATGTCTGTGTGCCACATGGCACACATGCCTGTCTGTGGGGTGCTAGAGGGTGTCAAAGTGACACCCCCTGCACCCTTGCAAAAATCGGTATTTACCGATTCTGTAGTTACAGAATCGGTATTTCCCATTGATTCCTATGGGCTTCAAAGCCCATAGGAATCAATGGGAAATACCGATTCTGTAATTACAGAATCGGTAAATACCGATTTTTACAGAATCGGTATTTCAAATACCGATTTCACCTACATCTCACACCTTTTATTTTACCGATTCATAAATACAGAATCGGTAAAATTCGGTATTTATGAGTCGGTAAAATAGAATTACCTACATCTGGCCCTCAGTATCTTAGTAACGCTATCAGAATGTTCAGGTGTTCTCAGAATGTTTATGTTGAAATGTGTCAGTTGCTCTGTTTGTGTATTGGGGAGTGGACTTGTCCTGTGTGTCTCCACAGCCATGTAGTCTTCTGGATTTAATCCTGCTTGCTGTACCCAACACCATCTGGCATCCTGACTTCACAGTAACAGGCGGCTAATCCATTATTTTAAGGTCATTGGCATACAGTAAAGGAGGAGACTGAATTAGCATTCTGAAAGATTGAGAGCACATCAACGAAAGAAAGACTAAACAGAGTGGGAACCTGAACTGCCCTGTGCAAGGCCATGAATATAGGGATGCGCTCGGCCTGCTGGCCATGAATTGGACTGTGGTTTCAACACGTGCTTTTGTAAATATATGTACAGTATTATGTCACCTTTGTTGTCACTCTGTCACTTCAACTAACCTTGTCACTGTAATCACGCCCACAAGCGCCGTTTTTCTAATTAAATTATCAGACAGCCCTTGTTTCATTCCTATTGTCTTGGTAATTCTTGACTCATTTTAGGATTTTGAAAATATGAAGTAAAATAGCATTTCTTCTTTATAAGCATGACAAATTTGTCTCTTTGTGTGTGTCCAAGCTTATTGTGTACATACATGTAAACTATAGCACTACAAAGAACTTGTTTTGAACCGGACAGAACCAATTGTTTCTTGTATCCAGATGCCCAGGTTCTGAGGGACACTGGGTTACCCCATTGCTTATGCATAATGTGACCGTAAGGGAGCACAAAATAATACCAATGGACTTCTTTTCAGAGGTGCTTGTATGTTTTTTGTGAGGAAAGTGTGATGAAGAGTGTGAGACAAGAACCAAAGAACTACCTTGATCTTTCCTGCATCATTAGACTTGGAGCCAAAAGCAGCCACAGAAACCTGTTCAAAAAGTCCCTGTACGCACAGACTGCAGCGAGAGAGATTGACCCATTTAAAGAAGTTTTTTTCTGATCAAAACATTATGAAACGGATGCAGGGTTTAAAAGATTCAGCACAATTGTGCACATATCTGTATTGGATAAAAAGCCAGATGCTGTTCTTCATGACCATAATTCCCTATTCAATATATTCAGACAGAAGTCGGGAGCTTTTTTTCTTGTTCTTTGTCAAGTTAAATGGCGGTCGCGTTTTTAGGCAATTTAGATCTCATTCGCAAATGGGACTATGTTTTTCTAAGTATCCTTAGGGCACAGATCCATATGCTGTGCTTAGATCCCCTAACACACTGCAATATGGTGGCCGTAATGATTGGTTCTCACTAGTGGACCGTGACATTTAGCTTATCGTTGACATGGCACGTGTTATGTTCTGGGGGTCTACCTTCAGGACACAACAGCACGTACTTCTTCCTGGTGTTTTAAAAACAACACTCAAAACGTTCACGGCTTCTTCGAAATGATCACCTCGATGTGGAAATTCTCATCCTCTCGATTTGCGTCGGTAAGAGAGTAGATTATTTAATATTAATTATGTTATAATTTCCATACAAACGGTTTTTCACTGGAGGACGTTTTTTCTTTATGTTGCACAGGGAATGGAATAATCAGTTTCTTGAAGATTGCAGGATTGAATCATAATTAGGGCTCCCAGTTTTATGGTATTTTTTTTTTTTACATTTCCGTCTGTATCCATATTTATTTTTTGGCCTTCTTATTGGTATTTATCCATATTTATTTTGTGTTTTGCGAATAAATGGAGTTGCAAAATGTTATATTTCTACATTAATTTAACTCTTACACATGTCCTTATACGTGGATGCCTGTCGCATTTTAGTAAATGAAGAAGCCACATAAAATGTAGATTTACCCAAACCTAGATGGTCAGAAAATCTGGATTTTATTAAAGAAACTGATGCTAATATTATTGCAATCTTCTTTATTTAGCATACCACAGCCACTTTAAAGAACTTAGAACGACAAAAAATTCCAACCTAATAAAAGGTCAGAACACTCATGAGTCTGTTCCCTGTAACGCGTGCGTGCGCACATATTGCTTACCCCCGAGCGCGCAGAATCCCGAGGGAAGCACGCACACATCAATCAATCAATCAAATCAATCATACCATTTGTATAGCGCGCTACTCACCCGTAAGGGTCTCAAGGCGCTTTGGGGAGGGTTTTGCTACTGCTCGAACAGCCACGTCTTGAGTTGTTTCCTGAAGGCGAGATGGTCCTGTGTCAGCCGGAGGTGGATGGGGAGGGAGTTCCATGTCTTGGCTGCCAGGTAGGAGAAGGATCTTCCTCCGGCGGTGGCTCTTCGGATACGTGGTACGGCGGCGAGGGCGAGGCTTGTAGAACGTAGCTGGCGGGTGGGCGTGTAGAAGGTCAGGCGGTCGTTGAGGTACTTGGGGCCCAGGTCGTGGAGAGACTTGTATGCGTGGGTAAGGAGCCTGAACGTGATCCTTTTGCTGACGGGGAGCCAGTGCAGGTCCCTCAGGTGGCCGGAGATGTGGCTGCGTCGGGGGATGTCCAGGATGAGTCGGGCGGAGGCGTTCTGTATGCGCTGGGGTCTTTTCTGTAGCTTGGCTGTGGTTCCCGCGTAGAGGGTGTTCCCGTAGTCCAGTCGGCTGGTGACGAGTGCCTGGGTGACCTTCTTCCTGGTTTCGGTCGGGATCCATCGGAAGATCTTTCGGAGCATACGCAGGGTGTTGAAGCACGATGAGGAGATGGCGTTGACTTGTCTGGTCATCGAGAGGGAAGAGTCCAGGATGAAGCCCAGGTTGCGTGCATGGTCGGTTGGCTTGGGTGCAGTGCCCAGGGCAGGGGGCCACCAGGAGTCGTCCCAGGCGGAGGGCGATGGTCCCAGGATGAGGACCTCCGATTTGTCTGAGTTCAGTTTCAGGCGGCTGTTCTTCATCCACTCGGCGACGTCTTTCATCCCTTCGCGCAGGCTCGTTCTAGTGGTGGCGGGGTCTCTGGTGAGGGAGAGGATCAGTTGGGTGTCATCGGCGTAGGAGATGATGTTGAGGTTGTGCTGGCGTGAGTGAGTGCTTTCGCGCCGCAGCTTTTAAAACGTGAGCGGCACGAAAACGGTAATTCCGGCTGTGGCTGCGGGCTGTTTGTGGCCCTTTGTAAAAATATTTGTTGATTGCAGCCCTGTCATGCGCTGCAATTAACAAACCTTTTCACAATGGCTCACAATCAGCCCCCAACCGCGCTCCCTTAAGAGAAGCCATTTAGCAAGTCCAAAAGCACGATGTGTCGTCGTGCTTTTGGACTTGCTAAATGTCTTCTCTTAAGGGAGCGCGGTTGGGAGCTGATTGTGAGCCATAGTGAAAATGTGAAAAAACTCTGTTAGATATATCTAAAGCTTTGACATTAGAAACTCTTCTAAAGGAGACTAAGCAGAGAAGAGTTGTCAGCTTGAAGGAAAGTAATTTAACCTGTTAACCGCGGCGGTAATACCGCCGCGGTGTGAGCGTTCTCTTGCGAGGGCGGGCCGCGTCGGCCGTTGGACGTGCGCAGCACTACAAAGGTAATGCTCGCGACGGCCAACGGCCGACGGCAGCAGGGAAGGGGTTAAGAGATAACAAATTGTTTGGACCTAGTCTATCTATAAGTTTTAAAACTTTAGAAACATCCCATAATGAGTTGTACCTTGAAATCGGTGGTTTTGAGATCCTAATCCTTCTTAACAATCTCTTAATAAGTACATTTTGACCTACAGAATACCCATTAACCAAAACATGACCAGCAGCAATAGCAGAGCGATGAACATTGATCTATAAGGTAGACCTTTACCAAACAATTCTGAAAGGTAGTTAGCTATCTCAACTGCATCCACCGAAATGGGATCAAAATTCCTTGCAATACACCAGCAAACCCATTTCTGCCAAGCCAATCGACATATTTTACGTGTTTCTGGTGCCCAAGATTCTTTAATGAGGTTTGATGCCTCTTCAGAAAGTCCTGGCACTTCCCATAAATTCCTGAAATTTTCCAAGCCATCATTCTCAGTTCCCCTCCTAGAACTAGATCGTGCAGCTCTCCTGAAGGACCTAGAAGAATTGCCGGAAATACCGGCATTAAGACAAAATAATCCACTAGCATTTCTAACAACATAGGGTACCACACTTGAAACTTCCAATGGGGGGTCACAAGAACCAGAGAAACCTTCTATTTGTTAACCATTGCTGCTACTCGAGTAATCATCGAAAAGGGAGGAAAAGCATAACCTTCCAGATTCCTCCAATCTTGGCTGAAAGCATCCATGCCTGTGGATTCCAGGTCCGGATGCCAACTGAAGAAAAGCTCTAGTTGGGTATTGAGTCTGTCTGCAATTTTAATAATAAACATCACCGAAATTTGAACCTTTCGCAGAAGCCAAAAGGCGTGTGATGGTTGTGGCTGTTCCACTCCAAGGCTGACCTGGTCTGTATGTTTCGCGTGAAATCTGATGCCATTTATTTTCTGGAGGTGCATGTTGCAGCATCTCTATGTGATTGTCACCATATTTGTGCCTGTGATCAAGGACCCAACATGTCCATCAGATTTAGGAATACTTCCCTGTTCAGACACCATTGCTTGAGTCCTTGTGATTCCTAGAAAACCAATCAGCCGCCATATTGTTCAACTAAGGAATGTGTTCCGCCTGAACTACAATATTCTGTTTCAGACAATATTCCCAAAATACTTTGGCCAAATCTACCAAATCCTTTGATTTTGGACCTCCTAGCTTGTTGACATATCTTACCGCTGAGACTTTGTCCATCCTTAAGAGAATTGAACATCTGGCAGAGTCCCTCGCAAAACTTTTTATAGCAAAAGAACCTGCTAGGAGTTCAAAACAGTTTATATGTAGACTCCTTTCTTCTTCCTTCCAGATACCACCAGTAGAAGCTGAGCCACAGTTCGCACCCCATCCTGACAAACTTACATCTGATTCTATCACCAGATACGGGAGAGACCCAAAAATTGCTCTCCCATTCCATGCCTCCATATTTTTTAACCACCAATCTAATTGTTCCCTCACTTCTTGCGTGAGTGTTATTTCCTCTGAATAACTCAAGCCATCTCTTAGGTGTTTGCTCTTCAGGCGTTGGAGCGCCCGATAATTCAAAGGACCAGGAAAAATGGCTTTGATCATAGAGGATAGCAAGCCTATTACCCTTGCTAGCATTCGAAGAGGTATTTTCCCCAAAGATAGGACATTCCTTAATTCCTTTTTTATTCGTTTTAATTTTTCTTGTGGAAGTTTCAGCTGACCTTGGAGAGTGTCTATCATGAAACCCAAGAATTGAGTAACCTGTCTTGGAATTAGACAAGACTTATGTCTGTTTACCACAAAACCTAGATTCTCTAAAAGATTAATTTCTAAAGAAGTGTGATCTATCACTCTCGATTTGACTTGATCCATTATTAGTATGTCGTCTAGGTAGATAATTAGACGTACCCCTCCTTCTCTTAGATAAGCTGCCACTGGCCTGAGGACCTTGGTGAAGCACCAAGGGGCCAAGGAGAGACCGAAGGGTAGGTACACAAACTCCCACACTTTCCCACCCTATCTGAAACGGAGATATCTTTGGTGATCTTTGCAAATGAGGATTGTTAAATAGGCATCTTTTAGATCTAATCATGTTAGCCAATCTCCCGGTTGAAGAATATCCCTTATTAGGTGAAGACCCTCCATTTTAAAGTGGTGGCACTCTACCCAGAAGTTGAGACTTTTTAGATACATAATGAGTCTCATACCTTTCTCTTTTGACTGAACAAGAAAGAAAGTGCTTATAAACCCTTTGGGGGATTCTAGTGATTCCCTGATGACACCTTTCTCTAGAAGGTCTTGAACATCTTTGTCTACTAGTTTTGATAAATCTTCTGTTCAATTTGGGGGTCTCTAGTTGGCACAGGTATGCACTTGTGACAAATAGGGACCCTTGCCTTTAGCCAGGGTGAGGGGGGTACACTCCTAAAATAACCCCTGCTTATCCCCTTGGTAGCTTGGCACGAGCAGACAGGCTTATCTCAGAGGCAGTGTGTAAAGAATTTGTGAACACATACAGTAATCAAGTGACAACACTACAGATGAACACACAAGATGATGGACGGAATGTTGCACAATGGCAAAACATTCACCCCCACTCACAGATCTGGGTTTAATCCATCGTTATTTTGCTCACCAAGCCACCTCTGTTCAGACATGGCCATATGCAAATCAGTCTTCACCCTGTGCCTCATGGGAACAGTCCAGCCTGAACTGCCAAGCCATGTCTTCCCTGGACCGGAATCAAGCATCCTAGGACCGGTTTCTGGCTATCAGCCGTCTTCAGCCAGGATAGCTTGACTCCAGTGGCTTAGTGAGCACGGGACCCACGTCTGGGCATACCCTTCCCACATAGGGTGAACAGCAAAACACACAAGATGATGGACGGAATGTTGCACAATGGCAAAACATTCACCCCGAGTCACAGATCTGGGTTTAATCCATCGTTATTTTGCTCACCAAGCCACCCCAGTTCAGACATGGCCATATGCAAATCAGTCTTTACCCTGTGCCTCATGGGAACAGTCCAGCCCGAACTGCCAAGCCATGGCTTCCCTGGACCGTAATCAAGCATCCTAGGACCGGTTTCTGGCTATCAGCCATCTACAGCCAGGATAGCTTGACTCCAGTGGCTTAGTGAGCACGGGACCCACGTCTGGGCATACCCTTCCCACATAGAGTGAACAGCAAAACACACAAGATGATGGACGGAATGTTGCACAATGGCAAAACATTCACCCCCAGTCAGAGATCTGGGTTTAATCCATCGTTATTTTGCTCACCAAGCCACCCCAGTTCAGACATGGCCATATGCAAATCAGTCTTTACCCTGTGCCTCATGGGAACAGTCCAGCCCGAACTGCCAAGCCATGGCTTCCCTGGACCGTAATCAAGCATCCTAGGACCGGTTTCTGGCTATCAGCCATCTACAGCCAGGATAGCTTGACTCCAGTGGCTTAGTGAGCACGGGACCCACGTCTGGGCATACCCTTCCCACATAGAGTGAACAGCAAAACACACAAGATGATGGACGGAATGTTGCACAATGGCAAAACATTCACCCCCAGTCAGAGATCTGGGTTTAATCCATCGTTATTTTGCTCACCAAGCCACCCCAGTTCAGACATGGACATATACAAATCAGTCTTGACCCTGTGCCTCATGGGAACAGTCCAGCCCGAACTGCCAAGCCATGTGTTCCCTGGACCGGAATCAAGCATCCTAGGACCGGTTTCTGTCTATCAGCCGTCATCAGCCAGGATAGCTTGACTCCAGTGGTGTGGAGATCACGGGACTCACATCTGAGCATACCCGTCCTACTCGGGGTGACAAATGCAAAAACAACAGTTGATGGACAGAATGCAGAACAATGTCATACATTCACCCCAGTACAGAGATCTGGGCCTAAATCCATCATTTTTTTGCACTCCACACCACCCCAGTTCAGACATGGCTATATGCAAATCAGCCTTGAGCCTGTGCCTCATGGGAACAGTCCAGCCCGAACTGCCAAGCAATGTCTTCCCTGGACCTGAATCAAGCATCCAAGACCGGTTTCTGGCTATCAGCCGTCATCAGCCAGGGTAGCTTGACTCCAGTGGTGTGGAGAGCACGGGACTCATGTCTGAGCATACCCATCCCACTCGGGGTGACAAATGCAAAAACAACAGTTCATGGACAGAATGCAGAACAATGTCATACATTCACCCCAGTACAGAGATCTGGGCCTAAATCCATCGTTTTTTTGCACTCCACACCACCCCAGTTCAGACATGGCTGTATGCAAATCAGTCTTGACCCTGTGCCTCATGGGAACAGTCCAGCCCGAACTGCCAAGCCATGTCTTCCCTGGACCGGAATCAAGCATCCTAGGACCGGTTTCTGGCTATCAGCCGTCAACAGCCAGGATAGCTTGACTACAGTGGTGTGGAGAGCACGGGACTCACGTCTGAGCATACCCGTCCCACTCGGGGTGACAAATGCAAAAACAACAGTTGATGGGCAGAATGCACCCTTTGTCCACTCCCTCTCCTGTCAAGTCAGGTATGACATTCTGACACTGACCCACCAGCCACAGGCCTGTACCCGGCGGCTTGACCAGAGACTGGGGTGGCGTCTCCCACACCTGGTCTCCCTCCTTGGGGCTCTGTACCCTCCCACCTGGAGTGGTACCCCCTTCCAGAATTGTCAGGGTGCCTGTAGCAGGTGTCCTGCACAATTCGCCCACTAGTTCGGGCTTCTATCCTGCAACTGGGCTACCAGGTCAGGGGGGACACCCTGAACCTGGCCCTCCAACCTACGGTATGAATCCTCTAGTTGAACTGGGGTCAGAGGCAAGAACTCCCTACCTCTGCACCCCCTTCCAGAGTGCTGTACCCTCTCACCTGGAGTGGTACACCTATAAGCTACATTGGTCAGGACACTGATTACAGTCGTCCCTCCCTCCAGGTCAGACAACACCTAAACCTGGCTCTCCAAACAAGGGACCAACCCCGGCGGTTGAACACTTGCCCGGCACACCAGGACCTCCTTGAAGGCACGCATTCCCCTTCTGAGGATAACACATAAATTCTGTGTTGTGGGATCATCTGCCTGGCACAGATCTCCCGACCCGTCTATCTGACAGTGCGTGAAGATCCCCCGGGACAGAAGTGGTGTCACCATGGTCATTCACTGGTGATGCAGCCCTTCTGACTGGTTCCTGACCCACTGGTTCATCCACTGGGGACTCTTACCCCCTCTCACCCCTCAATCCGGACGTCTGTACCCTCCACTTAGGAGTGGCACTGCCAGACACCAGAACTGAGGGAGGCCAGCTTACAGACACTCTCAGTTCACCAGACACTAGGGGATACCCCTCTACGGGCGGCCCATCAGGACAGCCTAGGCTCCCTACCTGGTGTTCCCTTAAAGAACCATCGAGTCCCTGAGACTGGGTTTCGGGCACCTTGGGACACGCAGCCTCACACTCATTCCTTCTCCACTGAGACACAATGTGAGTCCCTACATCCCTCCCACTACAACGGGACCTAGCTGGGCTACTCTGAACTAAGTATGGGCGGATCTAGCGGATCTCGCGTACGCGAACTTGCGGATTTACGGATTCGCAATCCGCGAAGATCCGCGAACTCTAGCGGATTTGCGGATTTTTCCGTTTTTTGTGTTGGCGCGTGTTCGCGCCGATTTTGGGACAAGTTCGCAATTGCGAACTTACTTTTCGGCTCGCAACGGCCGCGACTATGTTGTTTCTACGTCTGGTTTATCATCACAGGTTCACAGCACCCTCTGTTTCACCACTGCCACCCTCTGGGACACCCATGCCACCCTCTGGTACATCCTCACTGGCACCTATTAGTTTATTTATCACTGTAGATTATGGTGGTTGAAAAAAGCAAGCACACCTGCCCTTCTTCAACTGCCATCAATTAATTTGTGTTTCATTAATGTGTCAGTAATTTTGAAAGTTCCAGTCTGGCTGGCACCTGCTTCCTTCCTTATCTGTAATTTGCTTTTTGTTGCAGTGAAATTTTTTTTTCACAGGACCTTTATGGTCTACTTGTAGCTATTCTATGAGCCTGCTGTTTGGGTCATAGCAGGGTCATAGAATAGTTGCAAACTCTGGAGGGGCCCATCAGGAAGCACTACCTTGAATGTTACTAATGTTAAGTTTGAACTTTTGCACCTGCTCATTGCTTTCAGTTTAGCTAAAATCGTTTTTTCTGCAATTTCGCGCGTTTTTTGGGGCGCGAATCCGTGCGAGATCGATTTCGGAAGCCGCGAATACGTGCGAATACAAAATTGGTTTTTTGCGACGTGTATGTTCGCGTGATCTTGCGCGTGTTCGCGAGGCGCTTCTAGCTATACGTTTGCCAAGTTACCCTATCGGTCGTACACGGGCGCGGCCATCTTGTTGGCGTGACGTAATTCCGTTTCCGCCCGCTATGTGTAATCTCGCAAAGTGTGCTGCTCGCTAGTACAATTTCGCGCGTACTCGCAAGGAAAATCTCGCGCGAACTTACCCACGCGGTCGTGAACGGGCGCGGCCATCTTGTTTCTCATTCATTGCTATGGTTCTGGGCATGCTTTCTCTATCCTCTCTCAATCTCTGCCATCCTTTGCTTGTTTGAAGTTTTTTTGATCTAATTTTACTTATTATCTATCCCTCTATTTTTCTACCTCTATATTTTTGTGTTTTCTGCAGCTTTTAGTTACTTTTAAACTACTTTTTTAAACTCTTTTCTTTTCTTCTTCACTATTCTATTTCTTCTTTATCATTTAAGTTTATTTCTGCCCAGACCATGGTAAAGGGAGCCGGGAAGCACCCTGAGAAGGGGAAGGGTCCCGCACCCCGTGCCCGGCTCCCGTGCGGGCGTTTAAGGGGGGAGCAAGTGGTCCCGAGGGAGATCTTCAGCGCGGAGGAAGTGGCGGCACTGATCTTCCACGTCCAGCGCCGCCTCCCCAAGACGATCCTGGGAGGCGGCAAGATCGCGACCGGCTATGGCATCCGGGAGCGTCGCAAGCGGTGGGAGAAGGTGTGCCGGGCCATGTACAAGATCTCTGGGGTCCGGCGCACATATAACCAGGCCACCCACCGCTGGACCGATGTCATGGACCGGGAGCGGGACTTGCTGGACGTGCTCGGCGTAGAGGTCCCCGGGCTTGGTGAGTAGTAGTAGTAGTACATTTACTACTCTGTTTTATCCTGCTCTGTTATTTGCAAATCTTTGTTCTTTACCAAGAGCAATAATGCTGCCGATTACATTGAGGTAAATTATATTTCAAAATCTTCTATGCATTTCAGGTGCACTGCTCTCCTTCTCAGTAGCCTTGCTTGCTACTATGCTTCTTTGTTTTGTATGTTGTGTTCAGAAGCATTTCATTGGCCTGAGAAATTATGTATGAGTGTACTGTAAAGAAAAGAACTGCGTAATGCTAGACAGTAAGGGTCATATTTTCAATTACCGGCGCATCCCTGCAAAGTAGCAGGGATGCGGCAGTAACTGTGTGCCATGCCACCACCACCCATTGGCCCAAAACGTCACAGAAGCCTTACGCATCTGTGCCGTAAAGGCAGCGCATTGCTGGAGTTACGTGCCAACGATGGCGCAGCTCCAGCAATGCTCTGGGGTACCCTATCTCCCCAATGCTGCATCAAGCCGTACGTCGGCTTCAAGCGCGCAGGGTTTGAGTCATGCATCATTGTCCTAAAAGTGACTGATTGACATCTTGTAGATTTCCCTCAGCCACTTTTAGGATTCGTTCCTGCGCAGGTACGCCCTCCCTTGCGCCGGAACGCCCCCTGATGGCGCAGGGCTTTACAACGTGATGCATCGCCCATATGCCCATATGTGTTTTTTTTTTAATATATACGCCGCACCAACACCATGGCGAGTCTTTTGTTCTGCCGCTGCGTCAGAAAAGTCACGCAACAATGGAGGAAAATGAGCCGCAACTTCCGCAAGGGACTTCTAAATCAGCCCCAACAGACTGAAGTCCAGTCCTTCCTTTAGACACATGGCTATAAGAAGAAATAGTGGCGGTGGTGGCGGGTGGATTGATAGTTTGAGTATTCACTGATCTGCAAGCAGGATGGACTTTGTCTGTCACGTGTTGCGCACTGCTGCCTGCAGTGCCAGGCCTAGGCAAACCTCTTTAGTAGTCTGTTTATTGAGTTACATAGGAACTTTCTAAGTCAACGTTCCGCAAATCAGGCAATACGAATAACGTAGTATACCACATGAGATAGATCCCGTGGAATAGTTGTCTATCTATTTGCTATTTTTCCAAAATATGTTGTTATTGTTCTTTTGAAATGTTTGATTTGGTTGAAAAATCTCATCCATGTTTTCTGGTTTTTCTTTCTTTCATGTTGTACATCAGCTCCCCCCAAGGGCAAGAGGACACAGGAGGAGGGTGCTGAGGATGCAGGCCAGGATCGGGCAGGCGAGGGCTCCTTTGCTGGCCCCAGTAAGTTTACATTTTAATAAACAGTACCTATTTTTTCCTAGTGTTCCTCATTCGATTTTTTCTAAATCGTCTTTGATCTTCTTGTAGACTGGATATAAATTCTTATCCTGCCTCGAATATGACTCCCTGTGGTATTACTAGACTATTCTTATTAGTCTGTCTGTGTAGCTAACTAAGATTGGACATTTGGCAATTCCATTGGACTCCCATTATATTCAGCAATACCTCTATGCACTGTCTCCTTACTGACTAGATAGTGTGGCAGAGTCATTCAGCTCCCGAAGTCACCGATTATAGATCCCCAATGATCTCTAGATTATCGTACGCAGGACAAGAGAGTAGTACGGAGTCACAGCACAGTCAAGAAGTGTCAGAGGCACTCATGCTTGCAAAAATTCCAAAACCTTTAGCTCATCCACTCTAGTCTAGAGGAACAAAAACCACAGAGTCTATTTAAGTTTAAAAGCTTTATTAAAAGTAAACACATTTATTAAAATCTACTTTGTCATAAAACTATTTAACTGTAAACGGAAAAGTGGTTAGTGCTGACGATTAATTGGACACATTTCTTGTGGTCGAGCCGAACTCTCACCTGGTTTGAACTTGATCCTGGTCGTGTTCTTAGGACTCAGGAGTCAAGCTTCTGTCTGTTAGGAGAAAAAGTGGTGCGTGTTAAAAATCAAAAGCAAGCATTCATCAGTTGTGCATAAAAGTGCAGCAAGACAACAGCCTTCCCTGGAAAATGGGACATTTTTACTATGGAGTAGACAGTCACAAATTATTACATTGTATTCTGTTTTTTTAACATTTCTCCTAGACCAAATATTATATAGTAGTGAGTGGTGTATTCTAACATTCTTAAATGTACTTTGTAGGTGTAACATCTGGTGACGGGGCCAGCGCGGAGGTGGCTGTGTTGGACCAGGACTCGGAGGCCTCTGGGGAGGAGGCGGCGGTAGAAGAGCTGGCGGACGTTCCTGTGGGGGATCAAACGGTGGTGGCGGAAACAGGTAAGCTATATATTCCTTACTTATTGAGATTGAAGACTGCATAGTGTGCTTTCTGCACGGGTGTATTACAATTACAAATCAACCAGGTAGTAGCCTCCTCGAAATGTACTTCGACTTAGCTGTGAAGTTTTTGGTGAGAAGAATCCCAATAAGTTCTTAGACGAACGTGATGGATGGGATGAACGAAAAGCGAAAGAAGGGTGTAAGTAAGTGGGACGCGAACTTGTATGATGGCTGGCAAAGAAGAACGATATGTGTTTGCTTGGCCCCCGAGGTGGCTGGGAAGGAAAGAATATGGTATGGTGCATGGCTGGGTCAATGATGAAGCAAGGATGGGTGGAAGGACAGCAGCCTGGGTGGGTGAAACAGAAACTGTATGTGTGCGTATACTTTGACTGAATGGATGCCTGGAGCATGGTATTCTCTGACTCTTAGATAGCACATGTGTATCTAGAGAGAGTAGATGGTCGCCAGGTGAAGTAAGTGTTACCTTGAAGAGCATGTACCACCGCACCCGCACGTCCGTTCCAGTGCAGGGAAGGCAAGGAAAAGAAATTGTAAATGTGTCCAATACTACCATGAATAGTAGCAGTACTTTGTATTGCGTTTGCATTCACAGCATATATCTGGTTATTACGGTGGACACTCCGTACCTCTCTTAATAACTTTAGTTTACTTGTAGTACGTCATTCATGTGTGGGTGTATCACTGTTCACTCAATATTAAGCAAAGCACCTAAAGTCATCTCATCTGTCATTAAATACGTCCCATGTGAAGTGATAGATAATCAAATTAGTTAGCTTCTTCATTTTCCTTTTCTAGTACTCATTTGCACTGTAGGGTGAAAGGTAAATTAATTAAGCAGTAGCCCTTGTAACAGAGTATTCTCAGTGCCACCCGTAATAGAAAAGTAATAGCTTCACCACCTACATGTACTGGACCGGTACAGTAATGCAAGTCTGTCTCACTCATCATGGTGTGCAACTTTTTTTCTCGGGTGCAAGTTCACTGTGCTGTGTCCATGTCATTCTGCCGGCTTGCATAAGATAACGTACCCATTTCCCTAAACAAGAGAGAAGAAGAAGAATAAGACTGGTGTACTGTCATAGTCGACTGTAATGGAAGTCCATAGTGGTCGTAGAATTAGTTCATTAAACTACCACTCCTGTTAGAGCAAGGATGCAGAAGTGGGAGGTTACATAGATACTGTCCTCAATAGTTATGTACTGTGCTTTCAATTTGCTACTTGTACTCTGTGACCCAACTTTCGGCTCAATCACTTTGTGTTATTAATAAGGAGCATTGGTTACAGACTATGTCTTTCTTTCTTCATATAGTTGCTCCTTCCAAATCAACAACAAGGAGGGAGCAGGCTAGATTGGCCCGGCAACGGAGGCTGGAGGCCACAGTCGCCGAATATCGGCGGCTGGTGGCCCTGGAGGAGGAGGAGGACACGCAGTCGAGCGGGGCAACATCCTCGACTGTGACCACTGCATCCTCCTCCGTGACTAAGCCAGCGGGACCGAGCCGGGCTAAGAAAGACGACCGCCACCGCCAAGCAACCGAAATACCAGCTGCCCCCCACAGGAGCTGCAAGGAACGCCAACGCCGCCTACGAGTCCGCATGTCCAACCTGGAGCAGGAGGTCCTGAGGTATAAGAACTTGGTTAAGGGCCTCCGCTCCGAGCTTGCCACCCTCCGCAAGGAGTATGATGCCCATGCCGCATCATGCACCAGCACCCTCCAGTAGTGGAGTGTCCCTTGCCCTTTTTTTATAGACTTTTGGGGGGTGGGATTTGGGAGTTGGGATCGTTTTGGGACGTTTCAGAGACAATCGTTGGGGTTAGGGTGGGTGAGGGAGATTATTTTGATAGGGCTAAATAAATATATTTTTCAACTTTATCTGACCATACCTGTTTTTTACTGCTTTTCAGTCTGGTGGGTGGGGGGCGGGGGTGTAACAGTAACTTTGTTTTCCTGAACAGTCGTAGGACTTTAGTAGTACAACCGTCAATCTCTTGTCTACTCCGAAATAATACTCCATTATACTACCTCCCACCAAACGCTTATCTTACCTGTAATTTGTGTTAGAAATTAGGGCTAGGCCCAGGGCTGGCTCCAGGTGAAATGGGGATTAACGTTGTCAATCCTGGGCGGGTGACATTTCCTCATTGCGGTGGTACTAGTGGTGTGACACAGTGGCAGTTGCATGCCTATGGAAAAAAAGAAAATGAAACCTTGTTTGTCCTCCTTACTGTAGCATTACAACGGTTACGGTACGATCGAGAAAATAGCAGGTGACAGTACACTAGAACAGTGCCATAATGTAGCCTAACAAATGGTAAAGTATTTGCTTGCAAGTATAACTAGTACTTGCGTTGAATTTATTTGACATTGGCTACTACTACTAGAAGATATAGTACTGAAGCTGAGTAAGTCTAAGTTTAAGTTTAAGTTTAAAGTATTTATTAAGCGCGACATACACCTAAACGGTTTCTTGGCGCTAAAGTCAAGGGCGGCCCACAGAGCGGGGACAGTCGCTAAGGCAGCAGCTGGAACTGGACAAAACCTAGGGAAGAGTCTGAGGGAATAAAAAGGTCTTCAAGGCTTTGCGGAAAGCAGAATAATCAGTGAGGGACCTGAGGTAGAAAGGGAGAGAGTTCCAAAACAAGGGGGCAAGAAAGGAAAATTTCGAGCCACCCTGTTTCTTTTTCCGGAAGCGGGGCACAACTAGGAGGAGTTGGGCTGAGGATCGGAGGTCTCTGCCAGGGACATAGGCCTTGATGGCCGATGATATGAATAGAGGGGCCAGGCCAATCCTGGCCTGGAACACCACGCAGCCTAGTTTAAACAAGGCACGTTCCCGCACCGGAAGCCAGTGGAGGGTTTTCAGGAGAGGGGAGGAGTGGTGGAATTTGGGGAGACCAAAGGCAAGACGGGCAGCCTGGTTTTGCACTAATTGCAATTTACGAAGGCTGTACTGAGGGATACCATTATACAAAATGTTCCCGTAGTCCAGGCGGGACAGGACCAGTGCGGACATAATTAGCTTGAGTGCAGGGAAAGAAAAGAAACGGGAAATAGAGCGAATGGTGCGAAGAGTAAGGAAGCAAGAAGAAACCACAGAACCAATCTGGGAGTGCATGGTGAGTTGGTTGTTGAGCTTGATACCCAGAGTCTTAACAGAGGAAACCGGAGTGGGAGGGGAACCAAAGGAGGGGGGCCAGAAAAGTGAATTCCAGGGACTGGAGCAACCACCCGTCACCACAAGTTCCGTTTTATCGGGATTGAGTTTCAGGTGGTTGAGATTCATCCAGTCCCTGATAAAAGATAGAGTAGATTGGAAATTAGAAATAGAATCAGAATTAGAAGAGAGATTAAAGATGAGCTGGAGGTCATCGGCATAATTAAATACCGAGACCTCCAGGTGCTGTAGAGAAAAGATGAGCGGAGCGATGTAAAGATTAAAGAGTAAAGGAGAAAGAGAAGAACCCTGGGGGACACCGCACTGGACCTGGCAGGGGGTAGCTGAAAACTCCCCAAGATGGACCGCCTGGGTCCGGTCCCTCAGAAAGGACGAGAGCCAAGTGAGGGCTGATCCTCCTACGCCCGCCGCCTTGACACGGGAAAGCAAGATGGAATGGTCCACCGTGTCAAAGGCGGCGGAAGTCTAGAAGATATCCTCGTATTCCTTCACCAGCCTGTTGCTGCTATGACCTTATCCTCCCCAGCAAGTGTGTGGAATTATTGATGTCATTTTAGTCAGACATCAAGCAAAACAACACAGCCCGGGGGAAGAGGGTTAGGGTTTGTAAAATGGATGGGAATGGGGGTTTCTTTTTGGGTAGGTTTTGTTGAGAGAAGAAAAAAAAAGCAGAGCATGGACAAACAATAATTGAAGATACAGACAATCTTTGGTTACAAACTAAAGGTAAGCACATGCAGTCACACTCATAGAATAAAAGACAACAATGGATACTGTATCTGTATTGCGTATGTTGTTGGAGTTGTCCTGTTGAATTTGGTAAGTAATAAGCATGCAGCAAACAATTCCTCTTATTGGCGGCACTCCTCCATTCCAGCTGACGCTTCGTCCATCAATGTGGTGACCACTGACAGAAGACACCCTGTCCACTGCCTGCCTGGCGGATGTTGACTGAAACCCGGCCTGTAATTATTGAACGGAAAACAGGAAGTGCTATTACAATACCACTGATAAATAAATAAAAGGTATGTACGCTGTGTGGTGCAAAAAGTCACACTTTGATTTCCCTAATAGACAGTACAATATTTTAGAAATTGCGTGCTCTGTCTGAGTCACCTTTTTAAGGATCAATAAGTATGGCCAAAATATTATAGCGGATCTTTCCCCTCAAGGTAGGTGTACTACTGTGTTTTAGAACAAAATTTGACCTTGAAAAAAAGGCTGTTCCTTATGGATTTTGTCCAAAACACTTCTATCCGGTATTAGACCTTCCCAGGAATGCCCCAGGCAAGACCCGCCGGCGCCAACCCACCCGCAAAAAACCACCCGACAACACCCCCAAACAGCGAAAAAGCTAAATCTCATACTTACAATATCTCTCGGCCTTCGGTCCAAATGCGGCGCTGTTCAGCTAGGTCATCATCATCATCAATCATCATAACTCCTGTTTTCCACCACGGATTTCCTGAAAAGCAAATGCAATCAAGATTAGACTGTCGCAGCAGTGCTTCGACAGAGACCCCGGCCGCAACCCACCCACGAACAGCAGGAAGCCCCCCAAAACGCTACATTGAGCAAGATGTCAGAAGAAATAGCAAAAAAAAGGCTGTTCCTTATGGATTTTGTCCAAAACACTTCTATCCGGTATTAGACCTTCCCAGGAATGCCCCAGGCAAGACCCGCCAACCCACCCGCAAAAAAACAACCGACAACACCCCCAAACAGCGAAAAAGCTAAATCTCATACTTACAATATCTCTCGGCCTTCGGTCCAAATGCGGCGCTGTTCAGCTAGGTCATCATCATCATCAATCATCATAACTCCTGTTTTCCACCACGGATTTCCTGAAAAGCAAATGCAATCAAGATTAGACTGTCGCAGCAGTGCTTCGACAGAGACCCCGGCCGCAACCCACCCACGAACAGCAGGAAGCCCCCCAAAACGCTACATTGAGCAAGATGTCAGAAGAAATAGCAAAAAAAAGGCTGTTCCTTATGGATTTTGTCCAAAACACTTCTATCCGGTATTAGACCTTCCCAGGAATGCCCCAGGCAAGACCCGCCAACCCACCCGCAAAAAAACAACCGACAACACCCCCAAACAGCGAAAAAGCTAAATCTCATACTTACAATATCTCTCGGCCTTCGGTCCAAATGCGGCGCTGTTCAGCTAGGTCATCATCATCAATCATCATAACTCCTGTTTTCCACCACGGATTTCCTGAAAAGCAAATGCAATCAAGATTAGACTGTCGCAGCAGTGCTTCGACAGACACCAAAAATTACCCACAAACCCCCGGAACCCCGCCAAAGAGCACCTCAAAGGCAAGCAAGTCAGCAAAAACGGCAAGAAATTTCCACCTCATATTTGGTCCAAAACACTTTTGTCCATTATTAGAGCTTCACAGCAATGGGCCCAAATCCGTCAACTCACCCGCAAAGAAGTACAACACCCCCACAAGTGCTGAGTCTTTCTTCATTGGGCGTAATCCAGCACTCTGCTTGGAGGGAAATCGCAGTCTGGAGGAGGAGGATAGAGGAGCATGTTCTTCGGAACTTGTGAACCTGAGGAATGTAGACTGCGGCACCTTCAAAGCAATAAGCAAACAAGTGAAGACAGTTCTGATGATGGTCTTGTTTTTGGGATTAGGTGATTAAAGTTTGAATTAAATTAACTGTGCAAAACAAAGAAAGAGAGACACAAAGCACACAGGAATAAAAGGGAATAAGGACGAAAAAGAAAGTTCTTGATTGATTGTCTCATTTTCAGTGCTCGGTGTCAGGGAATAAGAACAAGATTTTGTCATCATACTCTGCAAATTCAGGCTGGATGAGGTCAGTGCCACCGAACAGAGAAAAAATCCCCTCATCTACGTTGCCGTCCTCCTCGTCTTCATGCGGCGTGCTTTCTCGTACTTTGTAATCAGGTGGTATGAGGTGCTGATTCATCTTGATCATTGTCAGCCGCTCCACATTTTTGGGCGAGAGGCGGCTCCGTTTGGGAGTTACAATGCCACCAGCAGCACTGAAAACACGTTCAGAAGACACACTTGCGAGTGGGCAAGACAAATAGTTTATAGCCAGGTTGTAGAGCTGTGGCCACAATAGTTTTTTGCCATGCCAATACTGCAATGGCTCCTCATTAAGAAAGACCACTGTTGAGTCATTCATATAGTCCTGCACCATCGACTCAAGGTCATCAACGGTTCCTCCACTTTGCTTACTTTTTGCTGTGGCTGTGACATTTTTTCGAGAACCATACCCCATCAAACTTAGCCAATCCTCCTCCGCAGCCACTGTTAGTGTTGTCATTGTGTGTGGTGCAGATGATCCAGTTGCCGCCGCCGGTGTCTTTAACGGCTGAGAGGTCACTTGTGCCCCAGCCACAGGTGCAGAAGTGGATTCTTGTGACTGGGGATGGCCTGCTGATGCTGATGCTGATGTACTGGCTTCTCCTTCAATAACCTGCCGTTCTTTTTCAAACCTCTTGGCTGACCAGGCTAACCAATGTTTGTACTTTTGAACATCTGCATCATCAAAAGGAAAGAATGCTTCGTCTGCCAGCGCCTTTTTGTAGCGTGGATCCAGAATAGTAGCACAAATGTAATGCTGATCGGACTTGATCTTTTGAAGACGTTCATCACCACGTAGGCGCTCTAATAATTTCTCTGACAAAATGAAATGGTTTTTTTTTTCTTCATCTTCTTTTTCAAACTCAGAAGACACCGCCATCAGTTGGTGCTCCAGCATGCACAACAATGGGATAGCTTTTCCCAAATTACAGTCCTCCTGGCTGACTGCACGCGTGAAGAACTCAAAAGGACGAAGCATGTCTGTCAGGCTTTTAACTATGTCCCATTGCGCCGCAGTCATCCGCAGGTCCTCCTTCTGAGATTTACCCTCTGTGAAGAAATAGTGATCGAGTACCGTATACTGCTCATACAGACGCTCAAGCATGTAGAAGGTTGAGTTCCAACGTGTTGCCACCTCCTGGATGAGTGCTTTCACTGGCATTCTACGTTGAAGTAGCAGTCTCCGCAGATGCTTCCGGGCCTTAAAAGAATGGCTGAAATGGTTGGACATTTTGCGGCAGGTGGCCATTACCGCGAACGCTGCACTGTCTCTATCACTCAAGAATTTTTGAACTACCAGGTTGATACAGTGCGCCAAACATGGCACTCTGAAATAGCCACCCTCCGACATGGCCTTAACTACATTGGAGCCATTATCCGTGGAAACATAACCAATCTTGCGTTTTAGGGGGGATAGCATTGTCAAGACCTTTTTGTTAAACTCTTGCAAAAGGTTTTCTGCTGTGTGACTTTTCTCCAAGCCAAACATGGCTAGTGTTGCATGTTTCCGAGCAGCTTTGAAAACTTTGTCCGGGTCAACACCTGCGTTTAGCTTTGCTTTAACACCTGAAAAAGAGACCCAGTGTGCAGTGATGCACATGTAATCATGGCCTGGGCCACTGGTCCACATGTCTGTTGTCAGATATATTGTGTGAACAGCACTCTTCTGCAAAGCTGCCCCAATCGCCTGCAGCACATCTTCATGTAGTGCTGGAACCGCAACTCTGGCAAAATAGAACCGGCTCGGAACTTTCCATTTAGGGCAGAGCGTTGCCACTAATTCAAGAAAACCTACCGCTTCTACAAAAGAAAAAGGTAGAAGGTCCACAGCTAGCATTTTAGCCAGCTTAGTGTTATACAGACGCGTCAGTGGGTGGTTGCGTTCATATGGCACGTCTGAAGTAAGCATTGTTCTAATGTTGCCCTGGACCAAGCATTTACGGGCTGATAATGACTTCGTTGACCCAATTTTGCTCGCTGGTGAACTTTTGTGCGTTGGTGTCTCACTCGCTCCAACACTCTTAGTGTGCCTCACATTGGGTGTGCTGCTGACAGGGGTACTGGGTGTAAGGGAAGTGTTTGACACGTCTTCTTCCTGCTCGTCATCATCAGATGAAACATCAACGTTTCCTTGAATTTGGCCTTTCTTGATCGCATCTAGGTGCGCAAACCATTTGACAGTGTGCTGTCTCCTAAGATGACCTCTCTGGCCTCCGGTACCATAGTTGGTACCTGGCTTACCACGACTAACTGCTTGCTTACAAATGGTACAAATGGCAAACTTTGGATTTTTTGGACAAACAGTAAAGAAGTCCCAAACTGGGGACTTGAAGTGTCTGTGGGACATGGAGGAGGCGGCGATACTGGTGGTGGTGGTCATGAAGCTAATGCCAGATGAAGTGGAGGATGTGGATTGCCCAACTTTTGTACGTTTTGCACTTTCACCGCCACTAATTAAGGTCGAGGTTGACGGAGGTCTCTTCTTGCCAGAAAGAAATATGGAAGCGGGACGAGTTGGTGTACTACTTAACTCCAATGATTGTGGTGTTTCCACTGCCTCCTCATCGACAACATCATCATCACGCTCAGCAGCTCTTCGGGCTAGGGTCAAAATGTCTGTTTGCTGCATGCCCGCTGGGGCTGCAGTGACCTTTATGATGACTGGGTCGTCGTTGGCAGAGTCTTCATCAGCAGCAGTATCCGCCACTTCTTGTTGAGACTCATCACACTCCATAACTCTGAGACTTTGGACGAGCTTCCTTTTACGCTTAACTACCTTTGTTTGTTCCCAAGTTTGATCCGTATCATCAGAAGGAGGTGTGCTTGAAGAGGATGTAGACACCACCCTTGATCTCTTCCTTGCTAGGGGTGTGGAAGACAATGAAGGATCATCAGGAGGAGTGGCTTCCTCAAATGATACCTCGCCTTGATTGTCGATTTCCTGATGTGCCCCTACTTCGGGAGGAACAACTATTGTGGGCACTTGTTGTGACCCTCCATGCACCTCTGCTTGCGCATCTCCTTGCGCTGCCTCTCCTTCCACATGTACTTGGGCTTGTACTTGCACATGTGATTGTTGTTGCGGCTGTGGTTGTTCAACACTCGTCAGATGAGCTACAACAACCTGTGTTGATTGAGGGACATTGCTGCTGCTTTCTTGCGATGAGCCAACATCACTGGTCGATGGTGATTGAAGAAGTATACTGGCTGCCTCTGCAGCACTCAAGGGCTTGGACTTAAGTTGGCGTGGTGGTGGTGGTGGCACTGAGCCCAATGGAGCGGGGGTGCTGCTGCCAGCTTGGTCCCCAGCAGATCCCGCTGCAGCTGCTGCAGGCATACTTTTTTTTTTACTCCCAAAAAAAGGGGCGGGCGGCACACCAGTGTCCTTGGTAACTTGCTTCTTCTGCTCCTTACTGGCACCTTTCTTGCTAGAGGAGCTACGGGTTACTTTTTTTGGGGCCATCTTCTTCAGAGCAGGTCAGCAGGCAGCAGTTGCACGAGTTGCAGAGGGTTCTGTGTCCAGACGTGACGTCGCGTGACGTTATGCTGCACACACCGCTGCAGGACTTCTTCCTGGCACTGGTGGTTCTATTGAGTCTTCTTGTGCACCTAAAAGCAATGGAAGACAGAGGAACATCAGTTCAGTTATACACCCCAAAAAATCGACAAAACACAGAAAAATGAGCACAATCCCATGCCATCCATGATGTTTACATTGAAGACACCCCACAGAAAGACTAGGGACATGCAAGTATGCAACACTCACTACCCCTGGGCATAAGGGATGAAAAGTAGGCAAAATAAGTGCAGGCCTCAGACACTGCCTCTCCTCAAAATGGCCCCCTTACACCCCAAGCACATGTTGCCTGTACCAGCCAGCACTCAAGATGGCCACCACCACCACCCACATGGCCAGTCCACATCAACAGTACACCCCCAAAAAACAGAAAAACAGCCAGAAATCACCACAATCCAATGCCATCCATGATGTTTACATCAAAGAGAGTGAGACCACACCACAGGCACACTCAGTCCATGCACCAGCACCACCCCTGGGCAAGGAAAAGGCCACACCAGCAGCCCCCCAAAAACGACAAAAAACAATAAAATCTGCACAATCCCAGCCCATCCATGGCCTCAATGGTGTTTAAATTCAAGAAGACACCCCACAGAAAGACTAGGCCCATGCAACACTCACCACCCCTGGGCAAAGGGCCACACCAGCAGGCCCAAAAAAACGACAAAAAACAATAAAATCTGCACAATCCCAGCCCATCCATGGCCTCAATGGTGTTTAAATTCAAGAAGACACCCCTCAGAAACACTAGGCCCATGCAACACTCACTACCCCTGGGCATAAGGGATGAAAAGTAGGCAAAATAAGTGCAGGCCTCAGACACTGCCTCTCCTCAAAATGGCCCCCTTACACCCCAAGCACATGTTGCCTGTACCAGCCAGCACTCAAGATGGCCACCACCACCACCCACATGGCCAGTCCACATCAACAGTACACCCCCAAAAAACAGAAAAACAGCCAGAAATCACCACAATCCAATGCCATCCATGATGTTTACATCAAAGAGAGTGAGACCACACCACAGGCACACTCAGTCCATGCACCACCACCACCCCTGGGCAAGCAAAAGGCCACACCAGCAGCCCCCCAAAAACGACAAAAAACAATAAAATCTGCACAATCCCAGCCCATCCATGGCCTCAATGGTGTTTAAATTCAAGAAGACACCCCACAGAAAGACTAGGCCCATGCAACACTCACCACCCCTGGGCAAAGGGCCACACCAGCAGGCCCAAAAAACGACAAAAAACAATAAAATCTGCACAATCCCAGCCCATCCATGGCCTCAATGGTGTTTAAATTCAAGAAGACACCCCTCAGAAACACTAGGCCCATGCAACACTCACTACCCCTGGGCATAAGGGATGAAAAGTAGGCAAAATAAGTGCAGGCCTCAGACACTGCCTCTCCTCAAAATGGCCCCCTTACACCCCAAGCACATGTTGCCTGTACCAGCCAGCACTCAAGATGGCCACCACCACCACCCACATGGCCAGTCCACATCAACAGTACACCCCCAAAAAACAGAAAAACAGCCAGAAATCACCACAATCCAATGCCATCCATGATGTTTACATCAAAGAGAGTGAGACCACACCACAGGCACACTCAGTCCATGCACCAGCACCACCCCTGGGCAAGGAAAAGGCCACACCAGCAGCCCCCCAAAAACGACAAAAAACAATAAAATCTGCACAATCCCAGCCCATCCATGGCCTCAATGGTGTTTAAATTCAAGAAGACACCCCACAGAAAGACTAGGCCCATGCAACACTCACCACCCCTGGGCAAAGGGCCACACCAGCAGGCCCAAAAAAACGACAAAAAACAATAAAATCTGCACAATCCCAGCCCATCCATGGCCTCAATGGTGTTTAAATTCAAGAAGACACCCCTCAGAAACACTAGGCCCATGCAACACTCACTACCCCTGGGCATAAGGGATGAAAAGTAGGCAAAATAAGTGCAGGCCTCAGACACTGCCTCTCCTCAAAATGGCCCCCTTACACCCCAAGCACATGTTGCCTGTACCAGCCAGCACTCAAGATGGCCACCACCACCACCCACATGGCCAGTCCACATCAACAGTACACCCCCAAAAAACAGAAAAACAGCCAGAAATCACCACAATCCAATGCCATCCATGATGTTTACATCAAAGAGAGTGAGACCACACCACAGGCACACTCAGTCCATGCACCACCACCACCCCTGGGCAAGCAAAAGGCCACACCAGCAGCCCCCCAAAAACGACAAAAAACAATAGAATCTGCACAATCCCAGCCCATCCATGGCCTCAATGGTGTTTAAATTCAAGAAGACACCCCACAGAAAGACTAGGCCCATGCAACACTCACCACCCTTGGGCAAAGGGCCACACCAGCAGGCCCAAAAAAACGACAAAAATCAATAAAATCTGCACAATCCCAGCCCATCCATGGCCTCAATGGTGTTTAAATTCAAGAAGACACCCCTCAGAAACACTAGGCCCATGCAACACTCACTACCCCTGGGCATAAGGGATGAAAAGTAGGCAAAATAAGTGCAGGCCTCAGACACTGCCTCTCCTCAAAATGGCCCCCTTACACCCCAAGCACATGTTGCCTGTACCAGCCAGCACTCAAGATGGCCACCACCACCACCCACATGGCCAGTCCACATCAACAGTACACCCCCAAAAAACAGAAAAACAGCCAGAAATCACCACAATCCAATGCCATCCATGATGTTTACATCAAAGAGAGTGAGACCACACCACAGGCACACTCAGTCCATGCACCAGCACCACCCCTGGGCAAGGAAAAGGCCACACCAGCAGCCCCCCAAAAACGACAAAAAACAATAAAATCTGCACAATCCCAGCCCATCCATGGCCTCAATGGTGTTTAAATTCAAGAAGACACCCCACAGAAAGACTAGGCCCATGCAACACTCACCACCCCTGGGCAAAGGGCCACACCAGCAGGCCCAAAAAAAGACAAAAAACTATAAAATCTGCACAATCCCAGCCCATCCATGGCCTCAATGGTGTTTAAATTCAACAAAACAGTTGTATCATGCACCCATAACCAACCCTGGTCCTACTGGATACTGTGGCTACCCACAATATAATGTATTTAATTTTCTGAAAAAGTTCCAAAATTGTACTTGCAGCAACTGTAATGCCCCAAACAAACTTACTTGTGAAAGTTGATTTCTAATCCAAAAGTGATCCAAAGACAGTCAAAAAGGCCTCAAATCCAAATATCCAGCAGCACCCACAAAAAGTAATCCTTCCAGCTCCAGATCCAAATGAAAGTGACCAGGAGATGGACAAAGCACTGGGAGGAGCCTGCTGGACAGGAACAGGAAGTTGGAGACTGTGGGGCACTTCCTTCCTCCCCCCCCCAAAATGGACTCCTTGCAAAAAAAAAGGCCATGCAAATGTCAACCTGAGGAGTGATTCTGATAAAAATCATAATTTTCTGAAGGTTTATCCTGTTCGCTGGTGATTTTCTTGTGCGAAATTGCAAAATCTCTATTTCGCAAGTGCGAGATTGTTCCTTTCCGCCGCAACTACGTGTTCGCAATTGCGAACTCTCGCGAGGTGTGCTGTGCAAGGTGGCAAGCCGCGAGTACGTATTCGCGGGCGACAAACTCCCGCGGGAACACGCAGCAAGATCTAAAATGGCGCATCACTCGCAAAGAAAAACAACTCGGCAAACGCTAAAATGACGGAAAGTGAACGCCGTGCACCACGCCGCGCGCCGCAACCAAGCAAAAAATCCGCCGCGAGCGGATTCACGGATTTTCGACAAATTCGCGAGCGTTCGCGGATTGCGAATTTGCCGAAAATCCGAAAAATCCGCGAGCGGAGCGGATTTTACGCCCATGCTTACTCTGAACCACTTTCACCACTCTGGGTCGGAAGATACCTGAGCCACTCTCTTTAGGGTCACTCCCCAATGCCTCTCCAGACCCTCTGGAATCCACCAAAAAGAATGCCTGCAATGTCAACTCCCTGGGGTCACAGAACTCACTCTCCAACAGGTGTTGGCATAGCTCTGGAAAACAGGGACTTACAATATGCTCTTCCACGATTGGATCACATAGCCCCCCACAAGGGATAGCCAAACTATCCTTCACCTCACCATCTAGTGCCTTGCACACATACCCCACACCACTCTCCTGAGATTGGCGAGACAGTATCTGACTGTCTCTGTCACTCAACCCACACTCTTCTGGACGGTTTTCACTCTCACATACCAGGACTTCAACCTTGGGGGAACCCCTCCCCCTGCACCTCTCATCTAGAGTCAGTAGAGTGTCCCTCCCACCAATGGGACCATGAACCCCTGTGTCAGTTACCACAGTCTCCTTAGGGACACTACACACTACTGGAGCTACCTTATGTCCTTGAACCTCTTGGTGTATGTTAACCCCCTCCAAGTCAGGCACCACATCTCTGGGTGTGTGTACTACTCCCTCGGCACTAGAAAATCCAATTTTGCTGCCACCAACTGAGCTGGATTCCACCTCAGCAAAGCTTAATTTCTGAGCTACACATATTTCTTGTTGCTGGGCTGAGACACTCATGGCCTCAAGCCTCTCGAACTCCAAATCAAGCTCCCTCATTCTTAACACGTGCTCAAACTGCATTTTCTTTTCTTCTAGGGCTAATTTCCTAGTTTGCATTTCAAATTCCAACTGCCCATTTAACTTGAGCTTTGTCAGCTCCATGGTATGCATCCTACTTTCCTGTCCTCCAGCTCTTCTGGAGACAGTCATCTTGCAGAAACACTGCTACCTAATGGGGATGCCACTCTCCTCCCCCCTGACCCAATAGCCCTTCCAGCTGCCCATCTGCATTCTCATCCCCTTCTTCATTTTCAGGGGTATTCCTAGCTTCGAACCAGGCCCTCAGCGCCTTTTGTAACTCCTCCTTTCTAGAGATACCGGTCATAGAAACTTTGAACCTTCTGCAGAAGTGCTTGAGCTGTTTTAAGTTGCAGCATTCCAATTTCTCCTCTTCCCAGTCATTATCAATTGATATGACGGATGCTGCTTTATCCATCGTAGTTACACTTAGCAGTTCTTTGCAAAAATAGAAAGTCCCAGAAAAAGAATCTACCAAAAGTATGTGGTCGTGGTTTGGTCGGCACTCACTAGTGGTGTTCACCAATCACGGTACATGAATCACAAATGCAAGTCCAGAATCCTCACCACTGACCACCAATGTTAGATTTGGGGGTCTCTAGTTGGCACAGGTATGTACTTGTGACAAATAGGGACCCTTGCTTCTAGTCAGGGTAAGGGGGTATACTCCTAAAATAACCACTGCTCACCCCCTTGGTAGCTTGGCACGAGCAGACAGGCTTATCTCAGAGGCAGTGTGCAAAGCATTTGTGAATACATACATCAAGTGACAACACTAGAGATGTACACCACACAGGTTTTATATAAAAAATAAGTATTCTTTATATAGACTTATCACAAGACCACAAACGACTAAAATCCACAATACTATACTTAAAATGATAGAATTAGTTTAGTTCTTAAAATGCAACACTTTGAGTCAATGTACCTTAAGATGCGACACGCAGGGCAACGAAAGTGTTGTGACGATGGAAATGCAGCAAAGATCCGGTGCAAAGAAATAAAGATGGCGCTTTCTCCTTGATGCGACACGCTTCCTGGTGATGCGGTGGTGTCTGCTGCGACGCCGATTATCTCCTCCGGCGATGCGAGGCGCTTCGTGTTGTGAAGCAGCAGCAGCAGTTCTGTGACACGCTTATCGATCTTGAGTCGCGCTTCCAGCTCCTTGCGACACGCAAGTCTCCAAAAAGTCCAGGACAACTGCAGGCACTTCAGGAGAACTCTTGAGGAGTTGAACTGCAGGCACTTCAGGAGAACTCTTGAGGAGTTGGTGGGTGTAGTCTGTTGTCCCTGAGACTTCAGCAGGAGGCAAGCTCTGTTCCAAAGCCCTTGGAGATCCTTACACAAGTTGATGAACGTACACACAAAGTTCCTCTCTCCTTTCTTTGGCAGTCAGGCAACCACTGCAGGCCAATCCCCCAAGCAGCACTTCAGCTTAGGGATAGTCTTCAGTCTCTCTTGGTTCCACTCCTCAGCAAAGGTTTCTTTTTGTTGTCCAAAAGTGCTCTAATTTCTTGGGATCAGGGTCCCAATATTTATATCCCAAAATCTGTTGTCCTCTGAGGGCAGAGGGGCTTTTGCCTAGTCCAAACGAGTTCTTGAGCACTCTGTTTACATAGCTCCTTTTTTCCTTTCACAGTGCAGGGCAGAAACATCAGACGCCCCACAGGAGGTGCAGCCAGCATTGTGGAGGAAAGGCACAGCCCTGGAGCACTCTGTTGACATGATTCCTTCTCTCCTTTCACAGTGCAGGGCAGAGACATCAGACGCACCACAGGCGGAGGAGCCAGCACTGTGGGGGCAGGCACAGTCCTATTCAGATGCCAGGTGCAACTCCTCCCTCCCATCTAGATGCAGATCTCTATATTCACCACTGGGCGGACTCACCCTGTCTCCTGGAATCCCCCAGCCCTGTCACTCAAAACCTCAGACAAGGAAAACACAACTTAGCAGAGGCAGGCTTGGACAGTTAGACAAGAAAATACCTACTTTCTAAAAGTGGTATTTTCAAACACAGAATGTTAAAACAAATTTCACTAAAAGTTGCATTTTATCATTCTGAGTTCAGGCATATTAAACTCAAATTTCCACTATGTTCCCTGAGTCAGTTAGGGTTACAGGATGTAATAATCTAACTGCCCATTCTGGCCTATGGAGAACAGGTAGTCTTGCAATAGTTAAAAACAAAAATGGCTGTAATTTACTATTAGGACATGCCAAACACACCAGGGCATGTCCTGCCTTATAGTTACAATGCACCCTGCCCTTGGGCCTACCATAGGGGTGTCTTATATGAAGAAAAGGGAAGGTTTAGGGACTGGCAAGTGGGTGCACGTGCTTAGTCAACATGGCAGTACCAGACTGCACATAGGCTCTGCAAGGGCAGGCCTTAGACACACTTTTACAAGCTGCTCCTGTGGGTGGCACAACCAGTGCTGCAGGCCCATTAGCAACATTTGGTTTACAAGCCCTGGGCACACTCAGTGCACTGTACTAGGGTCTGACAAGTAAACCAAACAAGCCAATCATGGAATCACCAATCCATACATCAATTTATAATAGGGAGAGCATATGCACTTTAGCACTGATCAGCAGTGGTAAAGTGCCCAGATTCATAAAACAGCCAACAACAGGTCAGACAAAATAGAGGAGGAAGGCAAAAAGTTCAGGGATGACCCTGCAAAAAGGGCCAAGTCCAACACAACCCCCTTCCAAACAAAACGCAGGGTAGACCAATCACTACCTTGATGGGCTTCCCTGCTTTAGACGATAGAACATGGACCTGGCCCGCAACAGCAGGGGCATATTCCTGTTCTACGCCCATCTGAACCCATTTCAATTCCTCTGTCCATACTCTCAGGGCCCACCATGCTAACCCATGGGTAACCCTTCTCCTCACCCGTGGACACCGCCTGTGCAGCATCTAACCATAACTTTCTCACAGGTATGTCCCAACATACATACAGCAAGCCACAGTGGCCACTGACAGTAGTCAGTGATGAGACCCAGGCCTTATGCCTCTCAGGGCTCTCAAACCTCTGTGGTCTCTGAGATTGGGGGGCTGTAACCCCAGGTGCTTGGCACCCTTTGTCCACTCTCTCTCCTGTCAGGCCAGGTATGACATTCTGACACTGACCCACCAGCCCCAGACCTGTACCCGGCGGCTTGACCAGAGACTGGGATGGCCTCTCCCACACCTGGTCTCCCTCCTTGGGGCTCTGTACCCTCCCACCTAGAGTGGATCCCCTTCCAGAATTTTCAGGGTGCCTGTAGCAGGTGTCCTGCACAATTTGCCCACTAGTTCAGGGGTTCTATCCTGCAACTGGGCTACCAGGTCAGGGGGGACACCCTGAACCTGGCCCACCAACCTAGGGTCTCAACCCTCTAATTGAACTGGGGTCAGAGGGAAGGACTCCCTACCTCTGCACCCCCTTCCAGAGTGCTGTACCCTCCCACCTGGAGTGGTACACCTATAAGCTACATCGGTCAGGACACTGATTACAGTCGTCCCTCCCTCCAGGTCAGACAACACCTAAACCTGGCTCTCCAACCCAGGGACCAACCCCTGCGGTTGAACACTTGCCCGGCACACCAGGACCTCCTTGAAGGCACGCATTCCCCTCCTGAGGATAACACATAACTCCTGTGTTGTGTGATCATCTGTCTGGCGCAGATCTCCTGACCCGTTTATCTAACAGTGCGTGAAAATCCCCAGGACAGAAGTGTGTCACCATGGTCATTCACTGGTGATGCAGCCCTTCTGACTGGTCCCTGACCCACTGGTTCATCCACTGGGGACTCTTACCCCCTCTCACCCCTCAATCCGGACTTCTGTACCCTCCACTTAGGAGTGGCACTGCCAGACACCAGAACTGAGGGAGGCCTGCTTACAGACAATCTCAGTTCACCAGACACTAGGGGATACCCCTCTACGGGCGGCCCATCAGGACAGCCTAGGCTCCCTACCTGGTGTTCCCTTAAAGAACCATCGAGTCCCTGAGACTGGGTTTCGGGCACCTTGGGACACGCAGCCCCACACTCATTCCTTCTCCACTGAGACAGGATGTGAGTCCCTACATCCCTCCCACTACAACGGGACCTAGCTGGGCTACTCTGAACCACTTCCACCACTCTGGGTCGGAAGATACCTGAGCTACTCTCCTCAGGGTCACTCCGCAATCCTCTCCAGACCCTCTGGAATCTACCAAAAAGAATGCCTCCAATGTCAGCTCCCTAGGGTCAGAGAACTCACTCTCCAACAGGTGTTGGCATAGCTCTGGAAAACAGGGACTTACAATATGCTCTTCCACGATTGAATCACACAGCCCCCCACAAGGGTTAGCCAAACTATCCTTTACCTCACCATCCAGTGCCTTGTACACGTACCCCACACCACTCTCTTGAGATTGGCGAGACAGTATCTGACTGTCTCTGTCACTCAACCCACACTCTTCTGGGCGGTCTTCACACTCACATACCAGGACTTCAACCTTGGGGGAACCCCTCTCCCTGCACCTCTCATCTAGAGTCAGTAGAGTGTCCCTCCCACCACTAGGATCATGAACCCCTGTGCCAGTTACTCCATTCTCCTCAGGGACACTGCACACTACTGGAGCTACCTCATGTCCTTGAACCTCCTGGTGTATGTTAACCCCCTTCAAGTCAGGCACCACATCTCTGGGTGTGTGTACTACTCCCTTTGCACTAGAAAATCCAATTTTGCTGCCACCATGTGAGCTGGATTACACCTCAGCAAAGCTTAATTTCTGAGCTACACATATTTCTTGTTGCTGGGCTGAGACACTCATGGCTTCAAGCCTCTCGAACTCCAAATCAAGCTCCCTAATTCTTAACTCGTGCTCAAACTGCATATTCTTTTCTTCTAGGGCTAATTTCCTAGTTTGCATTTCAAATTCCAACTGCCCATTTAACTTGAGCTTTTTCAGCTCCATCTCATGCATCCTACTCTCTTTCCGGTCCTCGAGCTCTTCTGGAGACAGTCATCTGGCAGAAACACTGCTACCTAATGGGGAGGCCACTCTCCTCCCCCCTGGACCCAATAGCCCTTCCAGTTGCCCATCTGCGTTCTCATCCCCTTCCTCATTTTCAGGGGTATTCCTAGCTTTGAACCAGGCCCTCAGCGCCTTTTGTAACTCCTCCTTTCGGGAGATACCGGTCATAGAAACTTTGAACCTTCTGCAGAAGTGCTTGAGCTGTTTTAAGTTGTAGCATTCCAATTTCTCCTCTTCCTAGTCATTATCAACTAATATGACATATGCTGCTTTATCCATGGTAGTTACACTTAGCAGTTCTTTGCAAAAATAGAAAGTCCCACAAAAACAATCTACCAAAAGTATGTGGTCGTGTTTTGGTCTGCACTCACTAGTAGTGTTCACCAATCACTGTACATGAATCACAAATGCAAGTCCAGAATCCTCACCGCTGACCACCAATGTTAGATTTGGGGGTCTCTCGTTGGCACAGGTATGTACTTGTGACAAATAGGGACCCTTGCCTCTAGTCAGGGTAAGGGGGTACACTCCTAAAATAACCACTGCTCACCCCCTTGGTAGCTTGGCACGAGCAGACAGGCTTATCTCAGAGGCAGTGTGTAAAGCATTTGTGAACACATACAGTAATCAAGTGACAACACTACAGATGTACACCACACAGGTTTTATATCAAAAATAAGTATTCTTTATTTAGACTTATCACAAGACCACAAATGACAAAAATTCACAATACTATACTTAAAATGGTGTAATTAGTTTAGTTCTTAAAATGCGACACTTTGAGTCAATGTACCTTAAGATGCGACACGCAGGGCAACGAAAGTGTTGCGACGATGGAAATGCAGCAAAGATCCGGTGCAAAGAAATAAAGATGGCACTTTCTCCTTGATGTGACCCGCTTCCCGGTGATGCGGCGGTGTCTGCTGCGACGTCAATCCTCTCCTCCCGCGATGCGAGGTGCTTCGTGTTGTGAAGCAGCAGCGGCAGTTCTGTGACATGCTTCTCGATCTTGAGTCGCGCTTCCAGCTCCTTGCGACACACAAGTCTCCAAAAAGTCCAGCACAACTGCAGGCACTTCAGGAGAACTCTTGAGGAGATGGTGGGTGAAGTCTGTTGGCCCTGAGACTTCAGCAGGAGGCAAGCTCTGTTCCAAAGCCCTTGGAGATCCTTACACAAGTTGATGAAAGTACACACAAAGTTCCTCTCTCCTTTCTTTGGCAGTCAGGCAACCACTGCAGGCCAATCCCCCAAGCAGCACTTCAGCTTAGGAATAGTCTCTCTTGGTTCCACTCCTCAGCAAAGGTTTCTTTTTGTTGTCCAAAAGTGATCTAATTTCTTGGGATCAGGGTCCCAATATTTATACCCCAAAATCTTTTGTCCTCTGAGGGCAGAGGGGCCTTTGCCTAGTCCAAACCAGTTCTTGAGCACTCTGTTTACATAGCTCCTTCTTTCTTTTCACAGTACAGGGCAGAAACATCAGACGCCCCACAAGAGGTGCATCCAGCATTGTGAAGGAAGGGCACAGCCCTGGAGCACTCTGTTGACATGATTCCTTCTCTCCTTTCACAGTGCAGGGCAGAGACATCAGACGCACCACAGGCAGTGGAGCCAGCACTGTGGGGGGCATGCACAGCCCCATTCAGGTCCTAGGTGCAACTCCTCCCTCCCATCTAGATGCAGATCTCTATATTCACCACTGGGCGGACTCACCCTGTCTCCTGGAATCCCCCAACCCTGTCACTCAAACTCCAGACAAGGAATACACAACCTAGCAGAGGCAGGCTTGGACAGTTATACAAGAAATTACCTACTTTCTAAAAGTGGTATTTTCAAACACAGAATGTTAAAACCAATTTCCCTAAAAGATGCATTTCATCATTCTGAGTTCAGGCATACTAAACTTGAATTTCTACCATGTTCCCGGAGTCAGTTAGGCTTATAGGATGTAATAATCAACTGCCCATTCTGGCCTATGTAGAACAGGTAGCCTTGCAATAGTGAAAAATGAAAATGGCTGTAATTCACTATTAGGACATGCCACACACACCAGAGCATGTCCTACCTTATAATTACAATGCACCCTGCCCTTGGGCCTACCATAGGGGTGTCTGATGTGAAGTAAAGGGAAGGATTAGGGACTGGCAAGTGGATGCACGTGCTCAATCAACATGGCAGTACCAGACTGCACATAGGCTCTGCAATGGCAGGCCTTAGAGACACTTTTACAGGCTGCTTCGGTGGGTGGCACAACCAGTGCTGCAAGCCCATTAGCAGAATTTGGTTTACAAGCCCTGGGCACACTCAGTGCACTGTACTAGGGACTGACAAGTAAAACAAACAAGCCAATCACGGAATAACTAATCCATACAACAATTTATAATAGGGAGAGCATATGCACTTTAGCACTGATCAGCAGTGGGAAAGTGCCCAGAGTCATAAAACAACCAACAACAGGTCAGAAAACATAGAGGAGGAAGGCAAAAAGTTCAGGGATGACCCTTCAAAAAGGGCCAAGTCCAACATCTTCGTTGAACCTTATGATCTCCGGAATATGCTCTTGAATAGGTTCCTCCACAAAGTCTATCTGGTATCTCATGACAGTCTCCAACACCCAAGGGTCTTGTGTTATTGATAACCATTTTTTTTCAAATTGTGCTAACCTCCCGCCTAATTTTATAGGGATAACAGAAGGGCCGAGACTTACCTGAGCCTCTTAAATGGCGATTACCTCATGAGCCTCTTCCTCTAAACCCTTGTCGCTGAGGGTAGAGGCTTGTACATGAGTTTTGGGGTTGGTATAGGTTGGGTCTAAATCCTCTCTGAAATGAGGTCCTCTAATTGGCTTGGCCTCGGCCTGGGAATTGACCTCTTGATCGCACGGCCCAGCCAAAAACACGTCTATCGAAGACCTTTTTGATGTCTCTCTGAGATTTTTGAATGGAGCTAAAGGCTCCTACATATTTGGACATCTCCTTAATGAAGTCGTCCCCAAAGAGTAGCACATTGACCTCCTGTCCTCCTTCCTTGTTGGCAAGTTCCACCAATTTCGGGTTGATTTTAAGGAGGATGCTCTTCTTTCTTTCAACATTAAGGGCGGTATTAGCATTGCCTAGGAGACATACTGCCCTTTGTATCCACTGTTTTAGCTCTTCCACATTTAGGGCTGAATTGCCAACAAAGGCCTCTTCGGTCATATCAAATATCTTAGTCCAGGGACCAGACAGATCTAGGAGCCTGTCTTGGGACATATATAAGCCTTTGTCTAGGCCTTTTCTAGGGTCCTTCCCACCCTTAGCAATAAAGGCAATTATTTTCGGGTCCAAGTCAGGAGTTTGCGTAATTTTATTGGGAAGTGATGGTCTAAGACATTCAGATCTGATGTGTAGCCTCACGTCTTTTGGTATTTGTTTCCTCAGCCAGAACTGCATATAGTTAGCTACATGCACAGCCAGAGACCATTCGGGAGATAAGGGGTGTTTCAATAAAGACGGGTCAAACATAAGTCCCCCAAAGGGATTAGTTAGATCTCCAAAATCTTGACCCTCTAAAACAACCTTATTGTTGTCCTTTGGTGTCTAAGTCGAAATCAGAGGAGCAGCTCAATTCAATCTCAGCGATTCCTGAGGAATCATCACATACCACAACCTTATGTTTGCGAGCGTTAGTTAATTATATATCTGATTCATTAGATGGACCCTTTCCATGGTCCCCATGTGTGTCCTCAACACTACCAATATTCATGCGAACAGAAATTTTCTTAGAATCAGAAAGTTTACCCCTTTTGTAACTTGGATCAGCAGGTTGTACATGTTTATGCTTCCTATTAACCTTACCCCCATTCTTAGTTAGGGGGTCTTCATTGGCTGACCAAAATCTCTTTTCGACCAAAGTTCTATTTTTCTCTAGACTTATATTTTCTAGCTTCTTATCCATTTTCTTTTCAAGGTCTTTGGAAAAGAATTCCAACATTTCTTTTAATTTGTCCTCAAAGGACGTTTGGGAGGTAGAAACAATTTCTTGGATAGGTAAATCCTGGTGATCCATGGCACGGGTAAAATAAAATGCCAGGTGGAAGAAAAACCAGATCAAATGAGCATCAAAGGCAAGACTAGAGCAGTTCAGCAAAAGGATTGAGGAGGAGACCAGAGATAACCAACAGCGTAGTGAGGGGTCAACTGACAACAGCTGAGTAACTGTCAATAATTTTAAAAGGTCGGAATGACATGGGAAGCATCATTGGCAATGAGAGGCATCGCAACATTTAAAAACGGCCGCCAAGTCTACGTCTTCACGTAGTCTCGGCGCCCGATATTGTCCTTCAACTATTTTTCCCCTCTTTTATTTTGTTTAAACAAAATACAGGCGTAAGAGGTCGGAGAGAGGGAGAAGGTGTACTGCGACATGGAGCAGTGGAAAGAAATCCCGGCTTGGGTGCGTTCGGTCACAAAAAGCCTTAAGCACGAGAAAATTGTGAATTCCAAGCATGCCCGACAGGGCAGGAAGCAGGCGATCGCACGGCCGCATTGGGAGCATTATTAGAGCTCCTAGCAACGTGGACCTGTGGCATATACAGTAACCAGGGAGGTTAGCATGGTGCACCGGTCGCCTTCCCCGAGGAGCGGTAAGCTATTACCAAAAGATAACAACTTGAAAACACAAAGTAAATTGAAACGGAAAAGGAGGTAAAGCACAATAATGAGGTGAAAACAAGACCAAGATAAGGTCGCAGGGTATGAAATAAAGGGAATAATTAAGCAGTTAATAAAACCACAAAGGGAGTTGAAATAGCATAAAATATAACATCAAAATAGCATTAGAACATTAAATAGCATTGTAGTAAAGTGATAGAATGAAAGCTAGTTAGATCTAGAGTAAGACTGGGATAAAATGAGAAATAAGCAATACAAAGAGTAGAGCTTAAGGGAATATTTATCTCAACTGCGGCAGCCAAAAAAAGAAGGAAGAGTCATGAGTGTTCTGACCTTTTATTAGGTTGGATTTTTTTGTTGTTACAATGTTCTAAGTTCTTTAAAGTGGCTGTGGTATGCTAAATAATGAAGATTTCAATAAGATTAGCCTCCGGTCTTGACCTAAAATATAAAACTGTGTACTGCCATGATAACTTGGAATTATTTGCAGAGGAATTACCATCAGCGTCAAGACCCAAAGACATCTGGGAACCCCTGAGGCATTATTTGTTGACAAAGGCCCAAATGGATGACTAATCATCTGAGCGTTCTCTTATACTGTCAGGCTGAAATGTTACGTTAAGTGTGTAATAACAAATGTGTGATGAGACCTAGACAGGCCTTGCTAAAGCATGACCAATCACTGAGGCTACAATTAATTTCTTTTTGCTGTTTCTCTGTTTTGATTGCACTGCCGTACGAGGCAGATGATGTTTCGCTGATAATGAAAATTCAATAAAGAATTTAAAGAGATTTAAAAAACAAAAAATATTTTTTAAAAACTACAACTACAGGTACATATTAGCATTATACTACAAATATATGTTAACATTTATCTGTATTTAAGGACGTCTCATCCTATTTTTTTTTTAACTCCCTATGCTGTCTTCCTGTTCAGGTTTTGCCTGGAGTTCATGGAAGACAGCATGGAGAGTCTCTCAAAAGGAGCACAATTTTCAGTATTTTTCCTCTTTTAAAAATAAATACAGACAGGAAACACATTGTTTTCGATCTGTATTTATCTGTAAAAAGCGGTAAAACCGGAAAACCGGGAGCCTTAATCATAATCAGGTACGGAGGTGGTAAAATTCTAATCTGAGATTTCCTTTAAAATTGTGACGATCAGGTAGTATCCCGAAGTTTAATTTGATGTGGTTTCTTTCTCATTTCACCCACAGGGGATATATTGAACGAAATGGTTAACATCTAAGTGTACTTTCCGTGTTCTTGCAGTAAGTAGGAGTAATCGTCTATTTCGCTCGACTGGGTCTTCATAGGGCACACCACCCTGTCATTAACACACTTAAGGTGCTCGGATAAGGATAGTGGTTGGGCCGTATGAAGACATGACATTTGTGATTTCACCACAATCGGTCTGTAGGTTAAGCATTATTTAGTAGACTGATTGACATCACTTGGGCTGTACACCAAATGCAGATATGCTATTTTTCACATACACAAATAGTTACACAGAGTCAGTACTACATTAGCTGCCATGCGCTATCTGACCACATATGTACAATAAACATTGTTTGTTTCTGTTACAGATTTGCCCCTGACGAAGGGACTTGTGTCCCAAAATGCATTGGACTCACAAATGGAGTGCTTATAAGTGGTGCGCACCTTAGTCCAAGGAGCCTGTTGATTCTTGGCCACTCTCACATATGTCACTGTGTTAGGCAAACACAAGAAGGTGAAGCACACAGATCGCCATTCAAGTTCTAAAGTTAGCATATGCAGATAATCAAGGAGTTCACAAGCTAAAGAGTATTTTATTTACAAGAACCTTCCATGCCTACCCCTACATTGGAACACCTGCAAGGATTCATAATGTCATTTGAAACTACTGAGAATATTACGAAAAGCCTACATAGCTGAACAGGCCACGGACGTATATGGCCTCCTACAGGAAGTGAAATCCTTTAATGTACAGAGTGGATCTATAACACAGCAGCTTAAACAATTAGAATATCTGAAATGTCATGAGCTGAACCAACGACTACATGCTTCCGCCTAATTCAATATCATAAGGTGAAGCGAATCCCCTGAGGTTTGAGGCTGGTGATCAAACCTTTGTTGTATCGCTTACAACACAATCGTAAATTTATGGAAAAATGGTACGCGATAATATATAAATGTTCATTGGATCTAATTTTGTTACTTATTGTAGAACTTTTGCGAACCATTCACAAATTAGAGGAAAAAATTGAAACACTCTAAAGACTTTGCAAGTTTTCTACTTAAAGGCTCCCTCGAGCCGCTGTGGGCTGACAAGCTCGTGGAGAGGCACCTGCGCGCCTGGAGAGATACTACGTTCCAAGGATACGGCAGACTGATCAGCAACCCCAAATAATGCCTAATCTCTGCTGATGACAGTTAATAATCTAGAAACACGTGTCCAGAGATCGCCAGCACTAATCTGTACCCACCTGGTGAAACACTCTAAAGACTTTGCAAGTGTACTCGCTTGTCGGACTGCATCTACCATGATGCTTAGGGGCGACCCTGCTGGGAGGTGAAGCAGTGTGCTCCCACACCAATTTTCTACTTAAAGGCTCCCTCGAGCCGCTGTGGGCTGATGAGCTCGTGGAGAGGCACCTGCTCGCCTGGAGAGATACTACGTTCCAAGGCTACGGCAGCCTGATCAGCAACCCCAAATAATGCCTAATCTATGCTGATGACAGTTAATAATCTAGAAACACGTGTCCAGAGATGGCCAGCACTAATCTGCACCCACCTGGTGAAACACTCTAAAGACTTTGCAAGTGGACTCGCTTGTCGGACTGCATCTACCATGATGCTTAGGGGCGACCCTGCTGGGAGGTGAAGCAGTGTGCTCCCACACCAATTTTCTACTTAAAGGCTCCCTCGAGCCGCTGTGGGCTGACGAGCTCGTGGAGAGGCACCTGCGCGCCTGGAGAGATACTACGTTCCAAGGATACGGCAGCCTGATCAGCAACCCCAAATAATGCCTAATCTCTGCTGATGACAGTTAATAATCTAGAAACACGTGTCCAGAGATGGCCAGCACTAATCTGCACCCACCTGGTGAAACACTCTAAAGACTTTGCAAGTGTACTCGCTTGTCGGACTGCATCTACCATGATGGCTAGGGGCGACCCTGCTGGGAGGTGAAGCAGTGTGCTCCCACACCAATTTTCTACTTAAAGGCTCCCTCGAGCCGCTGTGGGCTGACGAGCTCGTGGAGAGGCACCTGCGCACCTGGAGAGATACTACGTTCCAAGGATACGGCAGCCTGATCAGCAGCTCCAAATAATGCCTAATCTCTGCTCTTGACAGTTAATAATCTAGAAACACATGTCCAGAGATGGCCAGCACTAATCTGCACCCACCTGGTGAAACACTCTAAAGACTTTGCAAGTGTACTCGCTTGTCGGACTGCATCTACCATGATGCTTAGGGGCGACCCTGCTGGGAGGTGAAGCAGTGTGCTCCCACACCAATTTTCTACTTAAAGGCTCCCTCGAGCCGCTGTGAGCTGACGAGCTCGTGGAGAGGCACCTGCGCGCCTGGAGAGATACTACGTTCCAAGGATATGGTAGCCTGATCAGCAACCCCAAATAATGCCTAATCTCTGCTGATGACAGTTAATAATCTAGAAACACGTGTCCAGAGATGGCCAGCACTAATCTGCACCCACCTGGTGAAACACTCTAAAGACTTTGCAAATGTACTCGCTTGTCGGACTGCATCTACCATGATGCTTAGGGGCGACCCTGCTGGGAGGTGAAGCAGTGTGCTCCCACACCAATTTTCTACTTAAAGGCTCCCTCGAGCCGCTGTGGGCTGACGAGCTCGTGGAGAGGCACCTGCACGCCTGGAGAGATACTACGTTCCAAGGATACGGCAGCCTGATCAGCAACCCCAAATAATGCCTAATCTCTGCTGATGACAGTTAATAATCTAGAAACACGTGTCCAGAGATGGCCAGCACTAATCTGCACCCACCTGGTGAAACACTCTAAAGACTTTGCAAGTGTACTCGCTTGTCGGACTGCATCTACCATGATGCTTAGGGGCGACCCTGCTGGGAGGTGAATCAGTGTTCTCCCACACCAATTTTTTACTTAAAGGCTCCCTCGAGATGCTGTGGGCTGATGAGCTCGTGGAGAGGCACCTGCGCGCCTGGAGAGATACTACGTTCCAAGGATACTGCAGCCTGATCAGCAACCCCAAATAATGCCTAATCTCTGTGATGACAGTTAATAATCTAGAAACACGTGTCCAGAGATGGCCAGCACTAATCTGCACCCACCTGGTGAAACACTCTAAAGACTTTGCAAGTGTACTCCCTTGTCGGACTGCATCTACCATGATGCTATGGGGCGACCCTGCTGGGAGGTGAAGGAGTGTGCTCCCACACCAATTTTCTAAGAAATTGACAATGTCAAACACGATCTATCTAACAGAATAGAACAGGGAAATTGGAAACAGTTTTTAGAAGATCTGAATAGAAAATGAGATACTTATGGAAAAGAATTACAAGAAACAAAGCTCCGGAAATGTAAGCGTGACACAATAGTTTACAAGCTAATCGAAGCATACACTTGGACAGAAGTGTTTGCCCAAAGAAGATTCATGCATAAAAGTAACACATCTTCAGAGGAAAGCGTGGTATCTGAAAAAAGACACAGAAACTTCAAGAGCTCCTGTGAAAATCTTGCATACTAGATCTGACACCACACAAAATCAGGAGACAAAAATGGATCAGAACATGTCCCGCAGTTTCTTTTTTATCCCAATCTCCAGACATGGGACACCCACTGGTTAAAACACAGGACAGACAAGGGGGACCAACAAAAAATTCAAGCAAGGAAAACAAAAAAGAATAAAACAAAAAAGGGCCTCAGGAGTCAGAACAAGACTGAGGGGCAGATTTACAAGCCCCTAGCACCGCCAGTACGTCACTTTTTGTGACATACTGGAGGCGCATTTCACTTCTCCATATATACAAGGAGATGGAAAGCCACCATGCGTGACTTTTCCTCTCCTTGTAAATATGGCCCCTTCACACGCAGCTCTTGTTTTTTGCCTTTCAAAGAGTGCTGCATTCTGCAGCGCGTATTGAAAGAGGAAAATGCCTGTAGTAATTGTTTTTGTGCAGGAAGGTGACAATCGCCCCATGACGCAGGTATCCTTGCACCATGGTGAAAGGGTGCCTGCGCATGGCTGCAGTTTGTGCGTCAGCGCAGGGGGAAGCAGAGGAATGCAACTTATTATTGTAAATATGTTGCATTCCTGTGCTTCGAAAGTGCCGTAGCGTGGGCAGCCAAAGGGCTTGCGTTGCCGGGCTGCGGCACTTCCTTGTAGATCTGCCCCCTAGTGATTAACATGTCATCAACTCCACTAACATCATCCTAAAGAGCTGTGCTCAACAAAGGAACTTCATTCGTCCCTACTTACAAAGGTTTGGCATTAGAAAATTAAGTAGCTTTTTTCAAATTAATGAGTGTTTTGAGATTGAAGAATTTCTATAATACCAGCCCCAGAAACCAAGGAAGTCGCAATAGCAGAGTTTAAACCAAAAAACACATTTATAACCCCAGTATCCCATAAAACACTTGATATATTTGAGACTCTAGTTAAAAATGATCTCAGCATTTTGCATCACAAAAACAAGGCCTAATTTTATAGGGCTGAGAATAGCATTCTCCGAACATTGGCAAGAAATCTTGATGTTACTTTTCAGAAAGCTGACAAAGGTGGTGCTCTAGTGATGATGGATTTGATCTTTTGTAAAGAAAAAGTCACAGAACATGTCAAGGACACCTCCACAAATATGATGTTGGACGCAGATCCTACAATGGAAATTTCGTACTCACTTCAAAAGTTATTGGATAATGCATTAGATATGGACTGGATAGATGAAAACACTAAACAATATCTGACAACACAATTCCCAAGGAGGCCCAAGCTGTACATGCTTCCCAAATTCCATAAGAGCAGCATCTGAGTACAAAGTCTATGGCTGCCTGGTCTATACAAGAAGAAAGGTCAGCTAGGGCTGATATTGCCTGCCAGGATGATGGCTTGACAATAACGTTATGTCATATAGTTACTTCAACAGTTGAAAAATTCTCTGCCATTCTGTATACAAAGGCAGCTGCACAGAGCAACCCATTCCTTCTGTTTGGGTAAGGCCGGTCATGTGCACCACAGTAGGGACAGTGCACAATTTGAGCAAGTGGTTGCAGGTGGGGCATACCAGCACCTATTTTTGTGCACCAACAGTAATTTTTATTCGGCAGACTTTGACCTTAGAGAAAGAGAGAAAAACACAAAAAGGTGAAAGAAGGACGAAGAAAAACACAGAAAAAACTGTGACAAAGAAAGAAAGCAAGAATGAAAAAGAGTGGGACAATGTAGTAGAACATTCCTGGTGGTGGTGAAGAGGCGCAAGGTGGAATCAAAACTAGGCTGACTTGGCATTCACAATGCTAACATTTAATAGTACAAAAGAAACAATTAATGGACAAAATGCTGGACAATGCAAACATTCACCTCTGATGAAGGGTGATGCCCTGAAACCGGTCCAAGGATGCTTGTTTCCGGTCCAGGGAGGACCTTGCTTGGCAGTTCGGGCTGGACTGTTCCCCTGATTTGCATATGGCTGGGTCCAAACTGGGGTGGTGTGATGAGCAAAATAATGATGTATTTATCCCAGATCCTTGTGACTCGGGGTGAATACTGGCATTGTCCAGCATTCCGTCCATCAATTGTTTTTTTTTGCATATGTCACCCTAATTGGGGAGGGTATGCCCAGACGTGGGTCCAGTGCTCACTACACCACTGGATTTAAGCTACTATGGCTGATGAAGGGTGATGCCCTGAAACCGGTCCTAGGATGCTTGTTTCCGGTCCAGGGAGGACCTGGCTTGGCAGTTTGGGCTGGACTGTTCTCACAGGGAACAGGGTCAAGACTGATTTGCATATGGCTGGGTCCAAACTGGGATAGTGTGATGAGCAAAAGAATGATGGATTTAACCCAGCTCCTTGTGAATTGGGGTGAATGCTTGCATTGTCCAGCATTCTGTCCATCAATTGTTTCTTTTGCATATGTCGCCCTAAGTGGGAAGGGTATGCCCAGACATGGGTCCCATGCTCACTACACCACTGGATTCAAGCTAGCCTGGCTGGTGAAGGGTAATTCCCTGAAACCGGTCCCAGGATAGTTGTTTCTGGGCCAGGGAGGACCTGGCTTGGCAGTTCGGACTGGACTGTTCCCACAAGGAACAGGGTCAAGACTGATTTGCAAAAGGCCGGGACCAAACTGGGGTGGTGTGATGAGCAAAAGAATGAAGGATTTAAGTCAGATCCTTGTCACAGGGGTGAATGCTTACGTTGTACAGCATTCTGTCCACCAATTGTTTCTTTAACATTTAACAGTACTGCACACAGGCTTCCTAATCTTTGGGCCCGACACTTATTTTACAAATTAAGCACTGAACACAAGTGAGTGCAGTATTTCACTGTGCCTGGTTGAGGACTGCTGGGTGCTGACCCTTTGCAGTCCATCTCACAGAATGCCGTGTCTGACTTTTTCCCAGACATATAATAGATTGACAAAGTGGATCAGCATGGCATTATGCGTGGACAGCACTTGGCACTATGTCCACCAAAACGTTCTGTCGCAAATCATGGTGTGTATCAGACTGCTTGGCCTTTGTGTGGTTTACCCCTTGGTTCTCCTTACCATCTCTGTGTGGCATTTGGCAGTTGGAAAACATCGAGAAAAAAGGTGCACAGCTCCAAATCAAAAACACATACGTATTTCAACGGCTCAATGGAAATGCATCCGGGCTGCACAACCACTGGACCTTGCTGTCCTGCGAGCTGACTCACTTTTGCAGTCAGCTGGTGCCTATCCTGCCTTCTACCCCCCTATCCAAGCTCAAACTGGCAAGTGTAGTCCTGTGGGTTAAAACACCTGCTGCTGTATGGGAGTGTTGCTCAAAATTGACATGCTTGTTCTGTGCTTTCTTTGCTGTAAAGACAATAAAAATGGTTTAAAAAAAAACTCCTGCTGCTGAAACACAGTTCAGATGCCTCCCCCTTTTAATGTCCACCTGAAGAGTGGATTTTAAAGCTCAAGCTTGGCGCCAGTCCCACTGAAACTGAACATAGCTGAAATCTGGGTTTATAACCTAAACCAACCCAATGTCCCACCAAAGTATCAAAGCAATAAAGTAGTCTGAGAACAATCATCAATGAAAAAATATACCACAGCCACATTGTGACATTGGAAGCATGCATACCACAAGGAATAGATACTGGGCAAGTGATAGCAGAAGAAAAAGCAGTCCACGGTTTTGTGAAACAGATTGGGTACAAAATGGACAGCAATTGTGAAACCATCCATACATTACAGCCACATGTCAAGCAGCAGTAGAAATGTGTGCCTCTCATGTAACAGGTACAGATGAGGAAGGAGCAGTGAAAGCTTCACTTCCTTAAAGAAACAGGCACATCCGAAGTGGCATAAGTGCAAGCTTCCCTCTTTTTAAGAATATGTATGTCCTTGCAGCAGCAATGTTAGCTTCATCATATTAGGACCCTACAGTTCAACCTTGCTGTCCTCACAAAACTGGTACTCCTTGACAGCAATAAATATGCTTTCCTTGCTCTCAGTAATTAGCAGCAGTGCAAATTGACCCTCCATTAAGAATAGACTCAAGCTGACATGTGTAGTCACACTCTTTTACTTAATATGCTTCTGTCATATCCTGAAACTTCTGAAGCTGTCTTGCTGAGTCCAGCTGTTACCGTAACTTCTATGTTTGTCATATCTTGGAGCCTTTCTGCTGTTATAGTGACTTGCTTTCAGTGTCTGCAGGATTAACGCTGTCATTCCCTGCAACCTGTGCTCCTCTCGCCATAAGTGACTGCTGCTGCTATTATATAACATAGGTTCCTGTTGCTCTCACTCTTGAGTGCTGCTGTCAATGGATAGAATTCATGCCAATTCCTCTGATTCTTAAGCTCCATCATGCACAAAGCTGTCAACTACTGCAATCCAGTTGTCAGTCCTTCTGCTGTCACTGCTCCGGTTAAGGGCCTAATTTACAAGAACTGACAAATTGCTGCGTTGCTGCAGTGATGCATCAAAATTACTTGCGTTTCGCGACGCTATTTTTAAACACCATGGGTACACCATATTTACGTTATTGTGCACCATGGGGTAAGGTCCAGGCTGCGTCAAAAAACAATTGATGCTTCCCTGAGATGATGTCACAGTGACATTGTGTTCAAAGAAGACACCAGCCAAAATATTTTGAGTTGTAAAGAAAAAAAAAATTGTTGGCAAGGGGTAAAGGACTAAAGGCAGGTCTAAAAAAGATATAGACTTGTTATACCCTTTGTTTGTAGGTCTGGTTGATCTTACTCGAGAAGGAATGCTGAGTCTTAACATGTAGTAAGCATCCTTTAGAAAGAAATTGGGCTACAACGGTTGAAAAGGAATGTCAACAGATCAATGTATGTATAACAGTTTGTATATATTTATGTACAAAGTGATATGTGTGTATATATATATGTTTGTTCGTTTATACGTAGAAAAAGGGCATCAAAAATATATTAGCCCAACTTTCAATCATTTTTCAATTAAACTGAACAAGTAAATAAGTAAAACAATACATTGTGTGTTCTGTTCGGAGGTGGGAAGCCTCACAAAAAACAAATACAAGAATTTATGTTGTTCTAGATAATACATTTGTCAAAGGATGGGATAATTAAGCTACCCTACCTAGTATTAAAAGTGCGATATTGGTGTCCATGGCATCATTTGTTTTTTACATGTCACAGTGAAAACTGACACACCGGGAGCAAAAGTGACATAAGGTTGGTTTGCGGCATATACTGTGACTCAAACCACCTTAGCATCACTTTTCAACGCGTGAATCGCCCAAAAACATGAAAAATTACTCTTCTGTGAGAAAGAAAATTGCCACCGGTCACAGAAGGCAGCCATGGAGCAGGGAGCAGAGAGCAACATCCAGAAAACTACCCCAACAACCCCTGGATGACCCAGGATGTCCAGACAAACTCTCAGTGGAAGAGGAAGTGCAATTTGAGTGAGGAGGAGAATGACATTTTGATCACTGAGGTGACATAGCACCAACATCAGCTCTTTGTCAGATCAAAATGCCATTAGGGAAGAAAGAGGCCATATGGCAGTCCATAGTGCCCAAGATCAACAGCGTGGGACAAGCAAAGAGGAGACTCACCGACTGTAAAAAATGCTGGCATGACTATAAGCGCAAGACGAAGGAGAAACTGGCCAACAACCTGGAGGCAGCCATGTAGACCGGAGGAGGAACCTGGGCGCCCCAAGAAGAGATGGACGTCTTGGAGGAGCGGGTGGCAGCTGTCATCCCAGAGGAGTTGGTGGCAGGAGTTCCTGGACAGGACAGTGCTAGCCAAAAGTAACAACAAGACCTACAGGGTAAGTTACAACAAGGGGCAGTGTGGACAAAGAGGTCATGTTGTGCAGTGCAGCTACCTATGTCCCAGTGCTCCACTGTGCTGTGTGCAGGGCAGAGGGTAGGAATAGGAATCTGGGTTATTTGCTGTTAAACATCACATACATGTAAGTCACACTGCCCAGTTACATGTTGCACAGCTCATTTCACCTCTGTCACATTTAACCCTTCCATGTATGAAATGCATCACCAGTCCAGGTTCACCTGTGTATACTGGCACTTGTAGTGGAATGTACAGCATGAGTCACCAGAACTACAAATCCGACAATACAGAGCAAAACACATGGACTAGAGCAACACATCATGCATGGACACATGGACCCTACCCAGCCTGACTGTGACAATGCAGGCCACCTTGAAATAGGAGGCCACTGTGTCTTACTTGGGCCCATGCACACAAATCTGGACTGTAACACAATGGAATGAAATGGGCTTGTCAGAGGAGAAACTGCTCACCTGAGGTGTGGGGCATAGGAAGCACTGGAAGTATCAACACATAGGAACATGCCAAGAACCACACGTATAGCAATCTGCCTGAAACTACATTGCACTGTCCCAACGTTTGGGGTGAGAACACACAGGTGTCAGCTACCATGGTAGGTACCACTCCAATTTCTTTCATTTACTCAATCTGACTGGGTGTTGGGGTGAATGCAAGTGATACCCACCAGAGGACCATGTGTGTTCAAACAAAAGATGGTGTGTGACCCTGCTGGGCCACTGGTAGTGCAGTGCATTGTTGGTGCTGGCTGAGCTTGCAGAACTGCCGCTGTGTCGGAATGGGGAGACTTTGCATAGCATAGAGGTGAGAAGGGACACGTGTACTGCAAGGTAGCTTGATCAACTCACATTCACTGTTGTGTCTGAATGTGTCAAACTTGTGTCACAGCTGGGAAGGAATGACAGAGAACAGCCCTTTGGGGTACTATATCCTCCATGTGATGTTGACCTGGGTGAAGATGTAACACATGGCAGGAGGGAGTCTGAAGGACAAATGTCTCACCATGCCACACATGTCTAAGTCAGATGATGTGAAACAGGGATATATCAAGGTATAGGATGAACTAGTTTGCCACCACAGAGAGCAGGACTTAGGGATAGTTGGAGCCTGAGGTGGATGGGCCTAGTTGCGTGTCAAACCTGGGTATGTACATGTCACCAATTCCAGCACTACTACTATGTAGTTACAGGTTGACCAATAGCCCTCGAAAATAGCCAGCCATGTCAGTCCATTGTATATGGTCACGCATACTGATGGTTTTGTAGGCACAGGAGAGTCTGTATGATCTGCCTTCCATCACTGTGTGGCAGTAATTTGAGTCCCTGGCTCAAAATGAGGATTGCCAGAGGAATCATATACACGTACAGGTGAGTGGGCCTGAGTCAAACGATGTGTGATACTCAGCAAATAATAACTCTGGCAACGAAGAAATGGGGTGAGCATCAGTGCTAGCACTCTACCTATTTTGACTGGGCCCATCCCCTCAGAGTTGGCACACAGTGCCCACTGTACGGAAATATGGAGCAAACTGTGTGTGCAATTAGATCACATGAGTGTACGCAAATAAGAAACCCATGGTAAGTACATGCCCTCACACATTACTGCAGTGGAGTAAGGTTGGTAGCTATGTATAGGTGTGCAGGATGTGTGTGAAAAACCCCAACCCTTGGCCACATGAATGCACAATGTGCATGCCAGGCAGCACAACAAGGCAAAGTGTTGTGGTGTACTGTGTGAAAGGCAGACTGCAGGATCAAACCTAAACCATGACCAAACCCACATCACCTTCACAGATGCTGTGGGCTAAGCACTGTTCACAGGCGATGATGGCCCCCTGGGGACTAGGTGTAATGCGCACAGTAGTGATGTCAATACATCAAAACACAATGAATATAGGCAACATGAAAAAGAATGCATATCACCAAGGCAGATGTGGACCTTATCTCTTATCATATGTTTATGAAAGGCAGGCCCAATGAGATGTGCAACTGTGTTGCAATGTGTGTCATGACACGAAAATTCAGTCTTGTCACATAGTGGTTGTGTCAACAATGCAGAGATACTGCCATCTGAAAGGCAACTACATTGCAACTTGACATCAATACCTATATGTAACAGATGTCCTATTTATCAATGCTGACCTTAAAGTGAATTAGTAGAAAGTCTAATTGTCATGGAGAAACGCTAGAGGGAATCTGAAGTGCCTCAGTACCAATTAGGACACCATGGCGGCTTCGCTCCATGGCCTAGATCAGTCCCTGGCAGATAGTGCTTGTATAATGAGACAGAGACGCGAACAGCTGCCTTGTCGAAGTGACACCAGCGAGGTTGCCAACCAGCTACGTGAGAACCACAACGTACTGGAGTCCATGGAGCAGAAGCAGGACTCCTACATAGCAATAATGGGTGCCTTCCATTGCAATGTTGTTGCAGTGCTGGCAAACCAGCAGGTCCTCCTTAGTGCTGTTCTGCCTTACTTGTTGGCGCAGACAAATGCTGCTGGGGACAGGGGATCCACACCTTCAGCCCCTTATGTGTGTGTGCCTCCATTGCCTCCACCACTGACAATACCCCCCTAACTGGTGGCACCACACATCAGAGAAGGAAGGTGTGGACTTCACCTCTTTACAGTCAAAAATCAGACCAGTAGAACCTCTCTGTGCTACGTGCCCAGTTTCTCTTTTGACCTGTGCTCATGACCATGCCAGTGTACTTCTCAACTGGTATTGTCCTCTATTTGCTTTCCCACCTGCTGAACTCACCCATATGTGGACTGCCTATGTGGTCTATCTTCCCTAATGACAATCTGATCTTCCTCCTCACTGAACACTCCTCGTTCCCACATGTTCCATGACATGGATCCCCATGGACTCTGTCTGGACATCCTTTGGCTCACAAACTATGTTGGGATTGTTGTCGCAGGTACTGCCACTTCCTCCTTGGTTAACATGTCAATAAAATCACTTACCTGAACTGGCATGTTGTGTCTATACATGATTGGACTAATTAGACCATGGTGGATTTTCTGACACGAGCTACCATCTAAAGGGAATAGTGTTACATAGACCCATGGGAAAATCTACACAGGCTACGGGAAATTGTATATGTGAAACCTATTTGCATAAAAACTAGCAAATAGTTACCCAAGGTCACATGCATGAAGTGCTACAATCAGCAATCAGTCAATGGTAAGACTGAATGAAGTTTCTGCCCAGGTGCGGGATACTTCCACTGATACTAGCCAGGAAACAACACTGATGTGGTACTATAACGGTGCAAGGGAGAGTGTGTAAATGGCTGGCATCAGTTGTGCGACCTAACACATCCTTGATTAGTCACAATGATTTGACTTAATCATCCATACAAAAGATGCAGCATCACTTACGCACACCGTGCAACCGTAGGGGAACACCTGTTTTGAGCTGTGTGCTCATTCACAGCAAGAGTGCCCCTTTTAGTGCAAAATCACATTTGAAGATCCCTTAGTTGACTCCATTGCAAACTTGAGAGAATGCACTCCTTGGGTGCTTCACCTAGTTAAACATGTTTACAAACACTGCCAGGAAATCCTACAGCATGTGCTCTACCCAACCAAAGTATATTTGACAACTGCCACGCAGTCAATTAGTAAGCAGTTGTGAAAGTGCAAAACAGAATGTATTTAAAACGCCATAACATATCTATAATCTAAAAGTAACTAAACTACACCAAATATTCCTGTCAAACTTTGCTTAAACTAACCTATGCTAAATTACCTACACCATCCTAACTTAAAACTACCCTAACTTTAACTTATCCTACTCTACACATATACCACAAGAGGCAGGTTAAACATCAACCCGCCCACTACTGTGGAAAATGTGTAATATTTTACTTGGCATAAGCTACAGCCATTTTGGCTGTGGTGTCCATTTCAGTTTCCATCGTAATTCTTTCATCTTTTCACTCTGCTTGTGCTATCTATTTTACTTGACTTTCCGACTCAGCTAAAAGCAATGTACGTGCTGAGAGTTGTAGCTGCCAGTACATCTGTTAACTGTCAATCATTTACTGCTGCCATAAGCACTCCTGCTCCCCCTCCCACTTTGCTGACCAAGTGGTTATTTATCTGCTCATGTTTGCTGGTAACTATTTCTAAAACTTGTACTCCCTATTTCTGTTCACGTCCTCACACTGCACAAAAGACCTGTGTTCTGTGACTTCAGTGTACTACCTACTCCAACACTTGAGAGTGCTGTGTGGACGTGGTCCCACTCATGAGTCAATAATACACTTGTTATTTATTCCTACTCCAGTGCTGTTCTCTACTTTGTTGGTTATTGAACCCGTGGACAAAAGGGTGACCCTGCACCAGTGTACCCCTAAAAAGGTATATTCCACATTTGACTCCCATTGTGGGACCCCATTGGAGACGCGGCCGTCCAAAGGAGTGGTCTTGACGGAGGATTGGATTTTGGATTTTGCTGAGGAAGAGCACAGCACGAGGAGACCTTTTTCTTTGTAGGCCTACATGACTTTTCCGGTTTTCCTGATTTGACACTTCAGGTGGTGGCCGGTCTCAATTGGGGTTTTCTTTGGGGCACTTTTGTAGTGACCATTAGGTCGACCAGAGATCAGCAGGTGGGAGTTTGAGTCTTCTGTTTGGTAAGGTCGCTATACCGGCACACGTGAAAGCCTGGGCTTTTTGTTTGAATTTGTGATTCAATCTTTGCAAAGTTTGAAGGCAGGTAATATGGAGATGTTTCTCCTTTTAGAATATTTGTAGTAGTAGTAATATTTTACACATATTTTTGAAGCATGCCTGTTCTCAGCACACTCCGTAGGTGATGTTGCTGCTCTGGTGGTACCAAAACAAAGTTTAGAAAAAAGCGCTAGATTTAAAAAAAGAAAGAAAAGAAAGAAAAAATAGAAAAAGAAGATAGGGAACGTCGATTAGAGGTAAATGGCCAGTACCCTATTAGGCGCCCTATTTATCCCATAAAAACCTCAGGATGACTGCATCCTATTAGAGAGCCCCCAACCCCTGTATAAATTTCCCACTCCAAGGGCCCCTGATGAGGTTTGTGACGACGAGCATTTGTCTTCTGAAGAAAAAGATAAAGATAAACAAGATGGTCGACAGGCTTGCTATACTTTGACTAAGGCAGAAAAAGATACATTAAAAACTGCTGATAGGGAGGAGGCTCGCTGGCTTCACACTGCATCGCTCATTGTGTAACTATGGTTCAACAGTGGAAAAATACAGAGCAATTTTATTTTGTGGAAAAATTTGCTTGGAGGTAATATTTGATTATAGACGAATTTCTCAGTAACTAGAGCCAGCTGATATAAATACTGATTATGAACGATTAACAGAGGGGACTTTTCCTTTTTCTGCCTCATCTGATATGATTAGATGAATGGTTAAAATACGAGAGACAACATTGCGCTTACGAAAGGAGTAAGAATTAGCTAGAAAACAGAAAGGTATGAAAGTAGTTCAATCTCAAGCACAGAATGTAGATGCTCTGGTGGAAGAGGCTACACCCAGTAGTACTACAGTTACTGTAAAACCTATGTGTGAAGCTTCATCCCAGTATGTTCCTCCTAAGGGTGCGGGAACAAATGATGATAAAACTTTGGATGATGCAAAGGGATATGTTATATATAATTGGGTTTACACTACTTGGAGTAGAGCTGATGTGATGGCTCTTAAAGCTGATGTGCCCGACACCCGGAAAAATCCCGCCGTCAACTATGAGGAGGTGGAAGGAGCCATTACCTCTTGCACTATGACCTTGCCAGATATTGATATGTTCTTTGGGCTTATTTTGCCCCCTGATATGTGGAGAACAATATGTAAAATAGATGATAATGTAGCATATGGTGATACCTGGGAACATTTAGAACAAATAGATGCGGAAAGGGAGTCTGTGCAGAAACCTCCGAAGAAGATATTAGATCTTCCTAAAGCTATTGTGACTAAGTTAAAGACTGTCATGCCCCCTAAGAAAATAGATTGGACTACGTTAGCGTCCTGTAAACAGAAAACGGATAAGTTAGTTTCTAACTTCTTTTCAAGGTTTGAGAAAAACATTCCATGATTCTAGTGGTCAGTCATAGGCAGATGATACGGGTAAGCATTTGTTTGTTGACAAATATGACGATAATATGTTACCGGAAATAGCTAGAGAGTTCTTGGACCACGTCTTCCCCAGTTTCCCTTTTGATTATGGTTCAATATTATGAGCAACAGGAACAGGAAGTGAAAGGCAGGGAGGATAAGAAGGTTAAAGAATTTAAGACAAAAGTTTTGTTGGCTCGAGTATATGGTCCACCATTTAGGGGAGGTGGAAGAAGCGGACGTACAATGTATAAACCTGGGGTGCCCTCTCTCCCTTGGGCACATTTGTCCCCTAATCAGTGTGCTTATTGTAAAGAGACTGGGCATTGGCGTTCTGAGTGCCCTCTTTTGCAAAGTCAGCAGTACCAACAGAGAAGGGGTAGTGTGAGAAGACGCCCAGGGAATTTAGGAAACAGGGGAGGTACAGGAGCTCACCCCAGATTTGAAGCAGTTGAACAAGGACGAAATTACTCTAATACTTTTGATAGATGAAATCAATATCAAGTGTCTGATTATTCTTATGTGGTCCTTGCAGATTCTGAATAGGCATAGGGATGCCTAGGACGGGGTAAGGAATCAGTTGAGGAGTCAGTAGATCAAGTGGGTCCTAATGCTGAAGCAAACGTCTTGGGATCTACTGATCAGTTTCTGGTTGACCTGTAGTGCTCTGTCTAAAAAACTGGTTCCTAGGGCTCCCCTGTCTGGCGCAATGATAGCGTCGATAGGATTCGATGGGACACCTACACTTAGCCCACTTTCACAGCCACTTGAATTCAGACTTGACAAATTCACTGCAGCATGTCCATTTTTGTTTTCCCCTAACATGCTGGACAACATTGTGGGTATCGATATGCTTAAATATTTTCGTGCTACAAAACGTTGTTCTCCGGAAGGTGTGCGTGTTATTTTAAATAACAACTATCCATTGGTTGCGAGATCCTGTCTCGTCAATGAGGATGCCGCTTTGGTGTCCTTACCTAGTGTAAAGAAGGAACACTGTTATTGTTATCATTGTTACTTCTTGCATCCCATCACCACAAAGTCTCTAGAAAGAAATTGCAATTTTGTAGACAGCAGGTTACCGATTTAGGTCACCTCTTCTCTAAGGAGGGATGTGCACTTACACCAGACGGCATTCAGACTATTTTAGAAACTTCTGTACCCCTCACTCAGAATGATGCCCGTGCACTGATTGGGCTTACTTTTTTTTTTGCAGACAGTGGATCCCCAATTTTTCGCACATTATTAAACCTTTGTTGGCCCTTTTTGACTAAAGACACTCTGATGCCTTTTCCATGGTCTACTGAATGTCAGAATGCCTTCCAACAGTCACGCCAAGCTCTTTGTTCAGCACCAGTATTAGGAACTCCTGACTACATTCACTAACAAGAGCATTTGAGCTTAGTACAGACTTACTTGTCAATATTTTTAACGACAGCCAGTACGCATTCGGGGTGGCACATCATTTTTGTCGCTTATGGAAAGAAAGGGGTTTCCTCATCTCACATGGGACACAGATAGTGCAAGGGGAATTAGTGCATAATCTTCTTATTGCCCTAACCTATCCTAAGAAAGTAGCAATTGTTAAATGTAGTGTACACAAGAAAGTGACTGATAAAATAGGAGCCAGTAAATGCATTTGGGGATCACACAGCCTGTGAGACCATAATGCAGCAAAAATACCACCTCCATGTATGTGATTAAGTCACAAGCTGAACATTGGCATGATGCCAGGCAGGAAGTGCTGGACATGCAACAATCTGCCTCTGCTGATGAACTAGATTAATGGTCTGAGGAGGGAACACTGGATGATGAGGGCTGTTCAAAGGGAAGTTACCCACAGCCTACTTATATCCCTTGATTCACATGGCACATGTTGGTGCATCCTCAATAGCAAAACAACAAATGCAAGTTTGGGATCATCCTAATATTGCCGGCACTGCTAAAAAGCTTGTCAAGTCTTGTCTGTTCTGCCTCCATGCAAACTCCAACAGGAGGGTTTACGACACCAACTGCACCTTTTGAGGTCCTGTAAATGGACAACGGGCCTCATTTCATTAGGCAAGTTGTAGAATATGTCATGAAAGGGTTGGGGATTAAGCAGGAATTTCATGCCGCTTTTCACCCACAGTTAGCAGTCCTGGTGGAGCGTTACAACTCCACCCTGAAATTAAAATTGGCTAAAATACAGGCTTTGACATCTTTGAAATGGCCTGATGCACTGTCCCTAGCTCTGCTTTCCATCAGATCAATATCACATACACGGTCTGGCCTTACACCGCATGAAATAGTCTTTGGGACGCCCATGAATATTTGGGGGGTTCCCTAAGCCTCGCCCTATACATGATAAACCCCATGTGTTGATGAGTGACTATTTGTCCCACATAACTGCCAGCTTGTCTTTTATTTATCAGCAGGTATGGGAAGTTCTTCCAGACAGGTCGCAGGGTGAAGGCCACGATCTGCGACCTGGTGATTCCATGCCGTATGTTCTCTTAAAACCCAGCTGCATTGACAGATCTCCACGACATTCTGATTACCGAGAAAGGGCAAGCTGCATCACCTGAAGGACCTGAGGAAGTCTTCCCGGACTACACGATCCCTGGGTGGTTAAAGACTGACTTCAAAGGGGGGTAGATATTAGTGACTACTCGTCTCAATATTAGTGAAGAAACTAAACGCCTGCCCAGGACCTTATTTATTTATTTATTTTTATTTTATGCTCTTCTATAGTGCAGGAATCGACCCTAAAGGGTATCTCCACGCTTATGATCTTCCAAGATGCCAGATCGAAATCATAGTCATAGAGTGCCCTAGATCTTACACAGCCGGAAACAGATGTGTCTTCAGGGATTTCTTGAAGGCATAAAAGTTAGTAATTTGTCTCAGGAAGAGGGGCAAAGTGTTCCACAGAGTAGGGCCCTTATAGGACAGGGCACGACCCCCTTGTCTTGCCTTCTTAATACGAGGGACCTGAAGTAATAATTGGTTGCTAGAGCGCAACGAGCGGGTCGGAATATACAGCCGAAATAGTTCGGCCAGATATTTAGGGCCAGATCCATGAAGGCATCTGTGGATTATACAATACACTTTAAACTCAATTCGCTGGCGAATAGGCAGCCAATGGAGTTTATGCAGAAGGGGTCGTGAAGAGGACCTGGGAGGAGCGTCAACAACTAGTCTGGCCGCAGTATTCTGGACCACCTGCAGACGGCTCAGTTGTTCCTCATTGGCAGATAGGAGCAGCCAATTGCAGTAATCCAATCTACTGACGACCAGTGTCTGAACCAGCGTTTTCCTGTGACAATCATCCAGGAACGGAACACACGCCTCAGGAGCCCAATGGTCCTGAAACAGGTTACCGCCACCAGATTCACATGTTCCTTTAGTAATAATTCCTGGTCAAGCCGTACCCCCAGGTTTTTTACTATCTGCTTAGGACAAGGAGCAGATCCTAAATCCAAGGGGCCACCACTCAGGCGACCACAAGAGGGGGGCTTCTCCAAAAAGCATGACCTCCGTCTTGCCCACATTGCATTGTAGGCAATTGGAGGCCATCCAATCAGATACTGCTCTCATACCGGTGGCAAATGCGTGTTTAATTGCTGGTGTCAGGGTATGGAAGGGAAATAGAAGCTGAGTATCGTCAGCATTCGATACTGGAGTGAACCCATATTCTCTCACAATATCCGCCAGGGGGGCCACATACACATTAAAGAGTGTGGGGCTTAGGCATGAGCCCTGTGGGACCCCTTAGTGAGCTTCCTAAAGATCGATTGATGGGAGACCAACCTGACAGTTTGTGATCGGCCCGAGAGAAAGCTCTTAAGCCAGGCCAGAGCTGAGCCGCCTATCCCCACCTTCCGCAGCCGACCGAGAAGAATATCATGTGAAACCGTGTCAAAGGCAGCGGACAAATCCAACCTTGGACCTTAGGGCATCACCTATTTTGTTGTTTGCCAATGAAAATGAGCTCGCCTAAGAAGAAGGAGATCGCTGCGATAATGTGCAACGGCTGTACAATCTGCATCCTTGGTCTCACTTTGACTGCTGCCATCATCACTATCGTAATGTGGGTAGTGAAGGAAGTAATGCCTGGAGCCTCCTTACCTAACATTACTGTTACATTACTTGCTGAAAAAGAGCACCCATATTTGGATTTGCTGCAACATAAATAGGAATACCGGCGAAATCTGAGAATCAATTCATTTCTTCAAATGTTGTATCGGACACATCAGCTAAGCAATGCTAATAACTGTTGGGTTTTTGGCAAGATGCCTCCTCATAGGAACATAAAAGGAATCCCGTTGTCACCGCTGCCATTCTCGCATAATGGCTTCTGTGGAGCCTGGTTTGCACTGTTGTGGGCCTCTGAAATTGCTAATATCACTCTAGCTGATGTAGGAGAACTTAATACAAAGTTTAATAAAGTTTGTTACCCCGATGAGGAAGGGGACCTACAAGCCAAAGGAACTATATGGGAAATGGAGGAGTTTTCCAGAACACTCTAACGGCCAAGGGTAACGGGCCTTTTGTCATCGCTGATACTAAAGCCCGAGCAAATGTTTGTGTGAGCTGTTTTGGTGGTATCCCAATGGGAAAAAGTGACTGTACCACAGTATTGAACATTACTGGAATGAACAATAGCAATTTTTTATCCTCGCACAACACTTATTTCATTTGTGGAAGTAAAGGCTACTATCATCTACCAATTGGATGGTCCGGAACATGCTACGTGTCCTTCTTGCTTCCTCCAGTGTTCCTAGCACCTGCATCTTATCATAAAGATCAAAAACTGTTTAATGACATTTCCTTGAACCGATTCAAAAGAAAAATAAATAATGATGAAGTGGATCAAACTGACGCTGGAATACAGCAATATGTTGACTTTAATTTGGGACTCTTTTTCTTTGTAGGTCCTGCTTTGAATAGCAGGAAAATCAGGCGCTTATGTATCCAATGCGGGCCAATTCTTTGTTCCCTCTGTATTTCCACTTGTAATACTTGTCTACTTGTCTACCATTTAAAACAAATGTCCAAAAAGTAAATGCCCTTTTAGCAATAGATCAAGAAGTCAGCAACATGCTAATTGATATACATGATATTTATTGTACCCCCTTTAAAGCATAGGAAAATGTCTTAGCTTATGCCAAATGGGCCGTCTGTGGAAAATGTGTAATATTTTACTTGGCATAAGCTGCAGCCATTTTGGCTGTGGTGTCCATTTAAGTTTCCTTCGTAATTCTTTAGTCTTTTCCCTCTGCTTGTGCTATCTATTTTAGTTGACTTTCTGACTCAGCTAAAAGCAATGTACGTGCTGAGAGTTGTAGCTGCCAGTACATCTGTTAACTGTCAATCATTTACTGCTGCCATAAGCACTCTTGCTCCCCCTCCCACTTTGCTGACCAAGTGATTATTTATCTGCCCATGTTTGCTGGTAACTATTTCTAAAACTTGTACTCCCTATTTCTGTTCACGTGCTTACACTGCACAAAACGTGTATAAAAGACCTGTGTTCTGTGACTTCAGTGTACTACCTCCTCCAGCACTTGAGAGTGCTGTGTGGACAGGGTCCCACGCATGAGTGATTGATAAACTTGTTATTTATTCCTACTCCAGTGCTGATCTCTACTTTGTTGGTTTTTGACAAAAGGGTTACCCTGCACCAGTGTACCCCTAAAAATGTATATTTCCTCATTACCCCTTAATACCATTTGCACATGAGACAAACATAAGCTACACCTATTCACAAACTACCTAAACATTAAAACCTAAATGAATTCATATATATGTTCCTCCTCCTGGACACCCGATCCTAAGGCAGCACACGTCCAACAAACACAAGTTGTGACTCCGAATTCCAGGTCAGTTGTTTTTTAAATTATATATTCAATCAATCAATCAAAAACAACTTTATTCGGCTTTAAGATAAAACCATAAAAGTTACACATTTCCATATTACAAATGAAACATACAACACAGGGGAAATATCCCATTAAAAAGATATATACACACAAAAGAAAAGGAAAGAAATGCCCAATGGTTAAAAATCATCTACATAAGATGGTGACGGGCGATGCCTACCATCGTCGAGGGGGAATTAACTATCCATACAAGTCCTAAGTCCCAATGTGGATTTCAAGAAACCCACAATAAAAAGTATACAATCTGGTTTCAACAGCTGTAAATAAAAAAGAGCTGGGCGGACCTGGATAAAATTCAAAGTGGTGTTAAAAAATATCTACGAGGTACTTTATAAAATTTACAGTGTAGCAAATCCTGTGGAGACATACCGTCGCATTCACAGGATGCTAATACCTGACCTCTAAAGCTCCCTTTTGGAACAGCAAGTAGTAAGTGAAAAAAATCCAGTCGAAACTGGATAATAAAAAATGCTTGTAGGTCGACAATGGCCCCAAAAGATATGGCTCTATAGAAGGGGCTGTTTTAAGCATCACAAATTTACGGACACTCGATTTTCCAATTTCTAACTCATCTCTTTCGATCTTTTTCAAGCTAATAAAAATTTTCTTTACAAACTCCACATCTTTCAGAGTGATAGAATCAGGCCTTGAAAAGAGATCTGGACGCCCCAGCTCTTCAAAACACCCCTTGATGTATTTCAGCCATGGTATACGTAACATATAATCGAGACTTAAGCTCTCCCTCTGATGGTTAAGAGCTAAGTCTCTATTTAACCAACACTTCAGCCAAAATACCAGGGGACGCAAAGCCAGTATATCGCATAAATACGGCATCCCCATTTCTTCATGAACCACCAAATTTGGTGTGCCTAAGAGCGTTTTAAAAAGGTGTTCTCCACCAACTGCAGGACATGTGTGGCTTTATACCCCCAAATTTCACTCCCATAGCTGGCAGTAGCAAAACTTTTAGCCTGGTATATTTTTAACATTGCCGCGATTGGGCGCTTACCCATCTTAGCAGCAAAGTTGAAAATAGCAGCATTCACCTTTGTAACCTTCCCCTTTTATTCTGTACAAGGGGCCCCCAGTTCAGGCGATCATTTACTAAAACTCCCAGATAAGAGAAAATTGATGTAATTGGCACTTTCTCCTTACCCACTTTAAAAGGGTACTGTATCTTAGATCGAGTTCTGACCTGCAAGATATAGGATTTGGAGTTGTTAATTGCCAAATCATGGGCTTCCATAAAACTCTGAAAGGTGTCAAGCAGAGACTGAAGTCGGCTTGCAGTTCTGGCAATGAGGATGGCATCGTCCGCATAAAGCAGTACGGGTAGACCTCGTTGCCCCACATATGGGAAGTCGACCCCTGTATTCATCAAAATTTTATCCAAATCGTTAATATATAGATTGAATAAAAAAGGGGCCAAAATACATCCCTGTCTAACCCCCCTCTCAATGCTAAAATCCCTTGATACACGGAGATCCTGAGCATATCTGATGTTAGCCTTGGTGGCCCTTTGCAAATCCTCCAGGAAATTTACCAGATTGTCCTCCCCCCCCCATGGCCCTCATTCATTGCCACAGCTACGCCCGATTAACGCAGTCAAAAGCAGAGGAAAGATCCATGAAGGCCATGTAGATCGTACCTGGGCGAGCAATTGTATACTTCCCTAAGATCATATATAAATTGAGGCATTGCACCAGAGTCGAACATCCTGGGCGAAACCCATATGATATATCGGAAATAATCTTAAACTCCTCTGCCCAAGAATATAACCTTTCCAGTAACACCACCCCCCTCACAACCTTTACCACAGAATTAAGAAGAGAGATCGGTCTATGGCACAAGGTGCTATTACGATCGCCCTTCTTAAAAACCGTCACAATGGTTGAGGTGGCCCAAGAAGCCAGACAGCCATACCTGGCTGCCGCATTAAGAACAGCCACCAGAACTGAAACCCAGAAAAGGGTATTTGATTTAAAAAGGTCTGGTGGGATGCCGTCCGGGCGCTTTATTACATGTCAACCCTAAAATCCCTGCCTCGACCTCCTTCTGCTCAAAAGTCACTAGGGCGGTAATTTTAACCCTACCATGGTATTGTAATGCAGCTATAGGGCACCTAAAGATGGATTTAAAGTGGGCCACCCATTCGTCCTCAGTTATATGGGCACCTAATTCTCTATCCCTATCCTTCTCGAACAATGGGCGCTTAACAATGCCCCAGAATCTCGAATTGTTCCCTAAGGTATTTGACTCCAATAAGTCTCTCCAAGTCTCCTCCTTCAGTTTCCCCTTACGGATAGCCAAAGCCCGTTTAGACTCACTTTGATGGGGTTGGTTTCTTGGGATAACTTTTAGGGCTTCCTTCAGTTTTCTCGCAGCCCTTGAGCAAGAAGGGTCAAACCATCTAGGATCAGTTGACACTGTCCTATGAGCCCTTAAAAGTTCCCCAACCTTGGTGATAATAGCATTCAAAAGCCCTAAGACCTAAGAACGCCCCCAGAGAGGAGCCAGGTGAAACACAGAATGCTAATTCAGTTGCACAGGTGACTTTTACCTCACCATAGAAAGTGTCCGGGGATATCAGCGAGCATTTTAAGCTGCCCTTTCCATCCGTAAATCTTAACAGACCCAGGATTACCACCCTATCTTGTGTTAGCAACAACTTACCTCCCATGTGCACACAGAGGGTGTTGTGGTCACTAAGAGCACTATCCTCAATTGTGAACCCGCAAAATTCAGACTGAAAGTCAGATTAAATCAAAATATGATTAATAAAGGATCCCACACCTCGCCCTTTAAAAGAAGGGACAGAAAATATACTATGGGGGGCGGACAAAGACATTAGTGACATCAAGCCAAATTCGTTGAGCAAATTATTCAATGCGTCCCCCTGAGTAGAATGCTCAAAATGAAATCCCCGCATCCTTGCACATCCCAGCTCATCCATACATAAGTATTTAGGGTCTCCACAGGGGTGAATATTAAAATCACCCACCACCATAAGTTTATGCGCAATGAAGCTGCAGGACTGCCTTATATAACGACACAGCTGGGCAATCCTACAGTCTCCCTGTGCACTTATCGCATTGTAAAAATGTATAATACCCATACTATAATTTCCCCGCTACAACACGATAACTTGAAAATCCTTGTTAACAGTCAGTAGTGGCTGGATCTTACAGGACACAGCCAAGATTACAAAACAAAAAAAAAACACCCCTAGCTCTACCGCAAGCTGACGGGGAAGCAGGGACGAAAAAGGCTTTATAGCCCTCTATAAATATATCACAATTCACCATCCATGTCTCCTGAAGACAACTCACAGAGAATTGTCTGATAAACTTAATCCATAGTGGATCCCGAAACTTAGCTGCCAGTCCTGCAATATTCCACGACAGGACATTATTTATATCTACATTAGGGATCACCTCATGATTTACTGCCAATTAAGGGACCCTCTGCTGAGGTTTAATCTCCCCAGCCATCTCTGTCCCATGAGCCACCCCACTTAATATGGGATGGCAGGGAGACCCCTGTCGATGGGATATCTCTACAGCGGACTCTATGTTCTTATGCAGTAAGTCACACTCCTCCAACCTTGATAAAATAAAAAATGTGTTGGATAACTCTAATGGTCGCACAGAATAGTGCCCAGTTATTTGAGACAAAGCCCTTTGAGTTTGAGGGTACCTACCAGCTGTGGCTTCAAAAGGTCTTTGAGTCCACCTTTCGCGTGAAATGCATGTATTAGGGAGCCTTATAAAATCAGCCTTATAGAAAAACCCAAAGGAAGAATCTGAATATCCGAACCCCGATGTATGTGATCAGAATAAGCAACCCGTAAGATTCTATCCGCGAGGAAGGATCTGTTAAAATTCACAATAATACAATCTCCCCCTCTGGGTTTCGACGAACTCCCTATTCAACCAACACGACGCACCATAATAATGTTGCGTTCCACTCTTGGACTCACAGAAGTATTATTATTCGACAGCCAATGAAGGACCTTATTTTTAAGTTGCTTAAAATCCTCGTGGGACCCTGGCGGAAGTGGTGACAGATTCCCCAGGATCACTACAAAGGGTGTGGATTGCGGGGGAAGATTAATAACCAGTGAATTCTGTAAAACACTTGTTGACTGCCCCTGCATCTCCTCCAATGAGCTGCCTAATCTTTGGGGAGCCAGACCCTGATGGTGAATGGCTGGAGCCCCACTAAATACCTGTCTTTCTCGTGTGCCATCTACCATCCCCCCTACTTCTTGAAAGACCAAACTTTTAGAATGGGACTGGACTCCACTAGGGAGCCGAGGAACAGAGGGATCTGTAGATGGACCGGGCGGGGAAGGGTATAGTACTAGAGACTATGTTATCTCTAGTCCCATCCAAAATCACAGATTGAGTTGACCTGTTATGCTCTACTAAGCATTTCTCAATTGAGTTTAACCTATCCATAATGGGGCTCAGAATGGCGTCCAGCAAACTACTCATAGTTGATTTAAAGGCTTCCATCATAGCCGGGTGAACTGTATTTTCAGCTGTCAATGCAGATGCAGGATTTTTATTGACTGCCTTGGCGGTTAAATTGGGTTTGACTTTTTTGGCTTTACTCCCTAATGGCTGAGATTTTCTTTTTATACTCCCACAGGGCCTTTGTGTCACCCTGTGGTGTTGAAGAGGGCTAACACTACTGCGCGCTTCTAAGGATATTTTATCAATGCCACCATTCCCAGATATAGGATAAGAAACACCACTCTCCCCGTCCTTGATGACAATAACTGTGGAGAGAGGTCTATAAGGCACCTCGTTTTGAGTTATTCACAAGGGGGGTGGGGCATCATTGTCCTGTGAACCAGCACCCAGCCCAAGGGTTGAAGGCAAACTTAGATATTCAGTAGTAACTTCCCTTAAAGAGTCTGCAGGGCCAATCAGGATAGAAAATAGGCCATTTGATGGAGATCTGGAGAGACACCTATTCACTGATTCGATAACCTTATCAATAACAGATGCAACTCTCTGCAGAAACGCATCCATAGTTGTAACGTTAGCCCTCGTTAAAGCCTTCAGCACTTCTTGGTTAGCTTGAGTCTTTCGCCACCCCATAATTCAATAACGAGATACAAACCCCAAAATATAATTAATAAATAACAACTAACAGATTACGCGAGGTTGCCAACAAGACACAACACAAGAACCCTGTATGAGGTGAGATATAAGAAATAATATAGTGGTACCACAACAGTCCCCTGCCGTATAACTACAGGAACTCAGAAAAGACCCGCTCAGATGGTATTCCACCCGCAATATATCGAAATGACACCTCACATATACACTTCTGTAGATTAGCAAGCCTAAGAATGTCAGTATCCCAGTCCGAAATACCCGATGTTACCCTATGCACGATCAATATTACTCCTACTTAATATCGCTAACTGTACACAGACCAAGGGGGATGGCCCAGAACAGCCTCTTCCGGCCCCTGACGGGCACAGACGGGCCCGCCATTCGTCCGGGCTTCGTCCCGGGCTTTGTCCCGTGCGCATACCGCGCCGTGGTGTGAGAAGCAGCGTTATATGCGCGTTGACCAGCTCCTCCCGCTCACAGCAGCACCTGTTTGGGGTCAGAGGATTCTGGGACCTGTAGTCTCCTTCCGTAGATTGAGGCTCTCGCGGTGCACCAAACAACAGGTATGTCCTGGTACTCCAGTCCCACCAAAGTTAATGTCAGCAGGGTATCGAGTCCAGCCAAGGATTCCAACAGCAAAGATTCAAATCTCCCGCGCAGCGGTGTGAGAGGCAACGCTATATGTGCGTTGACCAGTGCCTCCCCCTCGCAACAGCACCTGTGTGGAGTCAGAGGATTCTGGGACCCGTAGTCCCCTTTCGTAGATTGAGGCTCTTGCGGTGCAGCAAACAACAGGTAAGTCCTGGTTCCCCAGTCCCACCAAAGTTAATGTCAGCAGGGTATCAAGTCTAGCCAAGGATTCCAACAGCAAAGATTAAATATTTATTTTGGATCAAACAATTCGCATTAAACAGTCCTTCACTTTACAATCCTGGGCAATACATGTGATATTATACATATTAACACCCCACCCACTTAACAATCTAATCACCCATATCCTCACCTAACAACAGCTAAATATTAAAATCTATAAAACACTAAAACTAACCTAACCTATCACTATGCTAAAACCTATCCTAACCTATGCTAAAACTCAATATACTAAAAACAACAAATATGAACTCGAGAGGGGCAGAAATTCAGAGGGAGAGCCTGTAGTTGCTGCTCGATCCTCAGCACAGATTGTTGTAAGGTGCGCACTATCCTCATCAGTGTCGCTACCTGCAGTTTTAGGCTTGCCAGCCTCAACTTTATGTCTGCTTTGTCCTTCAGGGACTTCCTTTCATATTCCGTTTGCAGAGCAAGTGTTGTGGTGACCGCCTGTGGTGCCACTGCTGGCGGTGCTGCGAAGGGTCCCGGAACTGCCCCAGGATCACCACCATGTGACACCTCCACTTGCCCTGGTGCTTGTCCTTCCCAGGGCTTTCTGTCTACGAGGTGATGACTTCCATGTCCCTGCTGATTTCTATTTCTCATACTGCCTCCCATGTGCCTGTAGCGCTTGGCTATGTACCTGATGTGAAGGTACCCATTCAAGCAAATCCTATATGCTTTCTCCTGTTCAGGGTCATGGGACATATGTATCAGACCAAGCTGAACTTATCCAAGGTGTCATCAATTGCATGCATGGATTACAATTAGCAGAAGTGCATGTCCGGCTAAAAAAAGACATCTACGGAACAAATCATGACCAACTGTCATAAGAAGCGTGTAGTTCTCCTAAAATTACACTGCAAAAGTACTCAGGTCTTGGCCTTGTAGGTACAGGAAATGGCGTTGTCTGGCCAAATAAACATATGCCTATGCGTATATAAATGCAAAAACAACAGTTGATGGACAGAATGCAGAACAATGTCATACATTCACCCCAGTACAGAGATCTGGGCCTAAATCCATCATCTGTTTGCACTCCACTCCACCCCAGTTCAGACATGGCTATATGCAAATCAGCCTTGACCCTGTGCCTCATGGGAACAGTCCAGCCCGAACTGCCAAGCCATGTCTTCCCTGGACCGAAATCAAGCATCCTAGGACCGGTTTCTGGCTACCATCCGTCATCAGCCAGGATAGCTTGACTCCAGTGGTGTGGAGAGCACGGGACTCACGTCTGAGCATACTTGTCCCACTCGGGGTGACAAATGGAAAAACAACAGTTGATGGACAGTATGCAGAACAATGTCATACATTCACCCCAGTACAGAGATCTGGGCCTAAATCCATCATTTTTTTACACTCCACACCACCCCAGTTCAGACATGGCCATATGCAAATCAGCCTTGACCCTGTGCCTCATGGGAACAGTCCAGCCCGAATTGCCATGCCATGTCTTCCCTGGACCGAAATCAAGCATCCTAGGACCGGTTTCTGGCTACCAGCCGTCATCAGCCAGGATAGCTTGACTCCAGTGGTGTGGAGAGCACGGGACTCACGTCTGAGCATAGCCGTCCCACTCGGGGTGACAAATGCGAAAACAACAGTTGATTGACAGAATGCAGAACAATGTCATACATTCACCCCAGTACAGAGATCTGGGCCTAAGTCCATCATTTTGTTGGACTCCACACCCCCGCCAGTTTAGGCATGGCCATATGCAAATCAGCCTTGACCCTGTGCCTCATGGGAACAGTCCAGCCTGAACTGCCAAGCCATGTCTTCCCAGGACCGAAATAAAGCACCCTAGGACCGGTTTCTGGCTATCAGCCATCATCAGCCAGGATAGCTTGACTCCAGTGGTGTGGAGAGCACGGGACTTTGACTGAGAGTGCCATCGGTCCCTGCCAATCAGATTCACAGGCCTGTGTTCTTTCCCCAACTGTACCTTTGTTTCCACAATTGGCACACCTCTGGGCCACATGTAAGTCCCTTGTAAAAGGTACCAGTGGCACCAATGGCCTTGGGTCCAGAGAGGGTCTTTAAGGGCTGCAGTGAGTATTGTACCACCCTTCGAGACCCCTCATCAAATGTCAAGTCAAGTCAAGTCAAAGAATTTATATAGCGCACTACATACCCAGAGGGTTTCAAGGCGCTTAGGGAGGGGAGGAGGATTACTTGTCAAATATCCACGTTTTAAGTTGCTTTCTGAATGCTAGGTGGTTCTGGGTAAGGCGAAGGTGAGTGGGGAGTGAGTTCCATGTTTTAGCAGCCAGGTGTGAGAAGGATCTGCCTCCCATGGTGGTCTTGTTGATGCGAGGTACAGTGGCGAAATACACACACACTGCTGATGCAGGCTTTGCGTTTTGGTGCAGACAAAACTTAAGAGTCTACATGGCACACATCCTTATGTGCCATACCCATCCACCACTGCCTGTGTCATAGGTAAGTCACCCTTCTAGCAGGCCTCACAGCCCTACGACAGGATGCACTATACCACAGGGGAGAGCACAGCTGCATGAGAAATGTGCCCCTACAGTGGCTGTGCCATTCACAGACATTGCAAGTGCAGTGCAGCAATAGTGAATACATGGGCTTGGAGTTTATAATTACAAACTCCACAGCTCCATGATGGCTTTACTGAATGGTAAGAAGTTTGGTATCAAACTTCTCAGCATAATAAACACACACTGATGCCAGCATTGGATTTAATAAAAAAATGCACACGGGGTCATCTTAGAGATGCCTGCTGAAAAATTACCCACTCCCTCTGGGACAAAGCTGCTTGGGGTGGAGGTGCTTCACACCTACTCCTAAGCAGGAACAGCATTCAGTGTGGTGAGCCTCAAATGCTTCCTGCCCTTTGATATGCTAGCCAGGGCCTCTCCAGCTAGTGGAGATGCCCGCCCCCTTGACCAAGCCCCCCTTTGGTGACAAGGTCGGCAGGAAAATGAGTAGCCAGGAGAGGTGTGTCCCCTCTCTGCCAGGACCACCCCTAAGGTGCCTTAGACCAAGGTGTCCCACTTCTTAGGAAATCCTCCATCTTGAATGGAAGGATTTGAACCAATCAGGCTAGGGGGCTGCCCACTCCTGAAAGGGAGGGGACATACTATGGGTGTAGTCACCCTAAAGGCAAGAAGCCCTTTGGCTACCATCTGTCAGTCCCTGTAACACCACTAAATTCTGTATTTTGAGGCCCCGCCATGAACCTTGATCCTCAGATTCCTGTCACCTACGAAGGAGACGGATGAAGAGGACGTTATTCAGCAAAGCAAGAAGACACTTTCGCCTTGGCACCATCCTTACCGGCCTGTCTCCTGCTTCTTGAGCCTGCAAAGAAAATCACGCCTGTCCTGTGGCCAGCGACTTCCAAGTACCCTAGGAAGACTACCACTCTTAAATAAAGACCAGATATCCAGAGGACAGTGGCTCTCTCCAGAAAGAAACTCCAACTTCAAAGATTCCGGATCCAGGCAGATCTGCAAACCCTGACCACTCTGCACCCGAAGCCCACGGCCCCAGTTTGAGTGACTCACCTGTCCTGTGAAGTCTCCCCAGAAATCCTGACCTTGTCTCAATTGGTGGTAGACCTCTCTTGGACCCCACAAAGTCGCCTGCAGTCTCTACAAGAAGGTTTCCCTTGACCCCATCCAGCTCTAACCCAGAGGATCCGAGAACAAAAGGTACCCCTGTATCCTCAGCCCTCCAGCCTTGGAGAGCCCAACCGATGGTGCTTCCACTTCTCCCAGCTCTCCAACTTACCTACCGAGCCTGTGGTCACCTTGAACCGGGCTCTTGGTCTGAGCCTGCAGCCTCTTTGTGCGACCGAAAACCTCAATTTAAATGCATTGGGTGCCGGATGCTGATTTTGCACCCTGCACTCAACCGCCACTGTGCTGCTGCTGGTGTAGCTTTGGTGCTGCCTTACGGCCCCCCTCTGCTGACGTTAACCCCAGGCCTGTTCCCTGAAATTGCATGTACCTACCTGCAGACTGTGCCTCAATTGATTTACATTGGGCCCAGTGACCTCTGCACCAGGCCTCCCCAGTGCTGCTGGTGGTGCAGTACCTACTTGAAATTGAACCCTGACAGTGTTGGTCAAAACCACTGAAAAGTGGAATTGTAAGTTGAGTACTTAGTTGCTAATGCTTAACCCTGTTTTCCTTCTATATGATTACTTTGTATTCTTTCTATTGCAATGTTCTATTATGCTAAACTGACTTTACAAAAGCATTTCAACTACTGTAAAGCATTCTCTACTGCCTTGCAAAATAATTTTTACTGTATTTGAAAAGTATCACTGCTTTCGAAACTGTTACTTACCTGTAACTGAGTACCTCTTGGTTCTTGAAAAAAAATATCAAAAGAAATAACTTTGTATACTAACCAATTGGTCTGGATTCAGTCTTTGAGTGTGTGCTACCATTTCTTGCCTGAGTAAGCACAATAAATGCTTAACGCTACCCTGTGATAAGCCTAACTGCTTGACCACACTACGAAAAATAGAGCGTTTAGTATTATCTACTTGAGCCTCTATAAGCCTCTGGGGAACCACTGGACTCTGTGCACACTATACCTTACTTTTGTATAGTATATACAGAGCCAACTTCCTACAGTCCTGGACCAAGGCACTCTGTGGGATGCTGTGAAGTGCACTGAAGCTCTCCGAAAGGCTCCTAGTTGTTGGAGTTAGAGTGGTACAAGCTCTGACCCACCCGCACGCCCAGTACTGCAGGTCGTGCTCCCCTGCCCTCCAGGTTCTTCGTTAGCGCTGCCTGAGTCGGACCCACACTAAACTAAAAATAAAGCAAAGTATCCCGGTGATGTGCCGGCCCCCTGCACATTCTGGTAGCCCTGTGGAGTCAATAAATCAGGATTTATAAAGTGAATCCAGGTGCTTGAAGGTCCTGGAGGCTTATTCGAGCAGCCAGGTCTTGAGGGCCATTGGGAATTCTGGAAGTGAGGTGAGGGCCGGGAGGTGCGTGGGGAGGCTGTTCTAGGTCTTGGCTGCAATATGGGAGAAGGAGCATCCTCCACTTCTGCTTCGGTAGAGCGGAGAGTATGGGCAAGTGAAAGAAAGGGGGAGCCTAGTCTTCTTGACGGTTGGTGGAAGGCCAGGCGGTGGTTAATATATGCAGGTCCTTGGTGTGTAGAGCCTTGTTTGCATGGGTCAGGAGCATGAATTGGCATCACTTCTGCACTGGGAGCCAGTGGAGTTGCCTGAGGAGGTGTGCGGTGTGGGTTCATCGGGGAAGGCTGAGGAAGAGTCTGGCTGCGGCGTTCTGTATGGTCTGAAGTCTCTGTAAGAAGTGTGCCGCAATTCCTATGTAGACTGCATTGCCATCGTTCAGTCGACTGGTGATGTGTCACGTGCATTTCGTGTGTAGGGGTAGCCACGTGAAGATCTTACAGAGCATGCACAGGGTGAGGAAGCAGGTGGAGGAGACTGCGTTGATCTGTGATTTCATAGTGAACTTGTTGTCAATGATGATTCCGCGGTTTCTGCCGTAATCGGAGGGAGTGGGTGCGGGTCATCGGTCTCATGACCACCAGCAGTCATTCAATATTTTGCTGCTATTGACAAAGAAGTACTTCCGAGTGTAAGCCTCCGGACCTCGCAAAAGTGGCTCAGCCAGTCTGGGTGCAGCTTGGGTGGTCCCAGTAAGCCCCACTCGCTGTATGTTTCAGGCACTCCCACCCGCCCCCTATACTTGAAGCCTGCATGCTAGCACGCAAACACGGTTGAACCTCTGTCCACAAGGACCCAAAGGCCAATAACAGTATTAACACGCAGTAGCCTTCCACGTCACCTCATGGAGCATTGGGCTCCAGTCTATATCTAGAACACCGGTGGGAGCAAGATAAAGACCAGCGGGCCTTACCTCGAAAATAACCAGCTTGGTCTCGCACTTGCTCAAACCCCCCTTGATGGCAACAACAACCCTGCAGCAAGGCCCCTTGAAGCCCATATCAGGGAGCCTGCTGATCCATTACCATGGTGCTCAGAAGGAAACCCGCACCCCTCTCAAACTCTACCACTAAGGAGAAAGCCACCTCTCCCCCAGCCACCACAAGGAATATTTGCAGCATCATACAAGTTCATTCACCCCCTAAAATCATCTTCTAATGCTCTCCAAAAAGGCCTTGTCTCATAGTTCTTCCAAACCTCCTCCAGCTTAGGGGTCTTCCTCCACTGCTGGCAAGTCAGCAGGTGCTGAAGCGATCTGTTCCCTGGTTGACACAAGCACAAGCCCAGGGCACCCCAACTACATCAAGTCAAACGCAAAGTGAAGATCACATTTGTGCCCTAGGGTCAGGGGCGTCCCTGAGCATGACTCAACTATTCTCTGGCAATCTTCCAACACCTCTTTCAACTCCCAAGCACTGGACCTCCTGACACCAGATCCAACAAACCTTAAAAAAATCAGTTTGCGCAGGAGAGCCCTCAAAAAAAGTGCAAGTAATTGCTGCGCAAATTAATCATTGCAGCACATCTGGCTATGAGGAGCCAAAGTGACTCATCCCTCTAACTTCTCCTGGACCCACCCTGCTTGCGACCGGCTTAACTGCTGAAAACATCAACATGGGAGAACTCACAGCCTCCTTATTACAAAGTATTGAGTGTAAAATGGAAAGAACACAGGAGTTCACCCCAAAGCTGTTCAGAATGTCGGACGCAACAAGGGAATCACTCCCAGACACACAAGTAACCAATAGTATTGAGGACCTTCACTCAACAGCCATGAATGCAGCACAAAACTCCATAGCAAGAGCACTGATATCGCAGTCTACAAAAATGGAGTTACAAATAGATCCTCTGCAGTTGATTGCGTAGATCCTAGTGAACTTGAGCACCGAGATTGAATCCATCAAAGAGAAAATTCAAGGCAACTTGCATACCAAGTTATGCTCCTGTTCATGTGCAAGCAAAACAACAATTAGAAGAGGGTCTCAGGGAATGTTTAAAGATCTAGCGTGGATATGATCCCCATACTCAACATATACTACACAAACATATCCACAGTTCTAATAAATTCTAAAATCTACCTCACTGATAAGTGGAACCTTATATACAACCTAGGTGCAAAGGGGGACATCATTAGAAGTGTGAATTCTCATCAGTCACCAAAAGATGTCATCCTTTATCATCATCTGGGTCTCCTCCTGGTGTCTCTATAGTGACTCGTTGATGGTAAGAGTAGGACCTGTTGACAGTGTCCCAAACCAACTCGTGAGTAACTAAGTGATCTACAGATGTGAATGTTTGTCAAATGTGATGGGAAACACAAAATGTTTGCAGTGCAAAACAAATTTACAAAAAGTGAATTAAAATTGGGAAATGAGAGAAAAAATCTTTATTAGTATCGCTCAGTTCTCTAGGCTAAAAACAGTGCGAAAAAGACAGCTTTCAACAAATAACTGTCATAGTTGTTAATGGGGTTGACATGTTTCGGCAAATGAGGAAAAAATGTAATCCTCTGCCTTCCTCAGGACCTCTATATAATTGCTACTGCAACGTGCACAAATACTAATAATAGAATTCAGTGAATAAAAATGGCTGGAACGGATACAACCATACCACCTGGGATCCTAGGTGTACACCAAATCCTCTGCGGGTGGCGTTGTGCAATTAACCACTACTCAGCAGGAGGATCGGACCTCGCCTCACCTGGCTGCGGCTCAGGGAGAGGAAGCACCGATATAACCGTCTGTACTCCGGGCGGTCATCCGGACCGTCTCCGCTGTTCATGTGCAGCCATCATTGACAGGTGGGTAACATTACCAGATATCCTTGGCAAGATCGTAACCATAGTCAAGGGAAAAGATGGCACTTCTGCACCTCTCAGTCCAAAAGCCCACTGCAAACTTACCCAGGAGTCTGCAAGTACAGAGGGGACACTCCTTAGCCCAATTATAAACTTAAGTGACAGTCCCAAGCCCATTCAGGGTCTCTGCTGTATGGTCCAAATCACCACCCTCCCCAATGGGGCCTAGCTCCCGGTCAGATGTCCAGCCTAAAGGGAATGACAATAATGAGGTGCAAGCAAGCCCAGCGATACCAAAGGGCCCACTGTCAAGGAAGGTGTGATCCTCTTCGGTCCTCATGATTGGTGTGACGACAATAAGAAATGCCAAGGAGGGATACCTGCAATGAAAAGACAACAAACGATACTGCATTCCTGTAGGGCAATGTAGTAGAGGGCTGTAAGCAGCTCTGCATTCCCTGTGCGAAGTAGGGTCAATAATAAAGCTACGAAAAACAAGCTTGTAAGTGTGCTGTTTATTACAGCGCCAAAGAATGGGTTAACTTCGACCTGAATATCCCGAATAACAAATAAAGTAAGGTCAACGATACCCTTCACGATGCAGCAATTCCTTGCGGAACCCCCTCGGCCGACAATACCGAGCGATTACCAGGGACCAACTGTACTCCGCATGAGCATCAGTCCTGGCTACTCGCAACGGAGGACACAGTGCTAAGTAGCGACCGAAAATGCCGCTCGAGTTTCGCCTGCTGTGGTAGCGTGTGTGCAAAGAGTGACGGTACTACGCTAGCGGTTGTCTTCACCGCTTGTGTACCTGTCCGCTGCTCTGTGCTATGCCTGTTCGGATCTCTGTTCAACACAGGCTCCAAATCGCCGGTCCGTACACCTTCGAGGGCTGGCGGTCTCAGAAACAGACCCTGAATGAGCGGCTGTTCCACCCTGTTGCCGGGAACAAGGGCCGCACTGTTACAGAGGAGACAAGCGCCTGCCTTTCGCTTCTCCCGGGGTAATCCAACAACCGACAGCGTCCGGCTCAATATCCGACGCCGATCTGAGCCGCGGCCGCCATTTATGGCAGGGCGGCCTGCGCATGCTCCGCGCACAGTCAGCTGGGATGCGTAGTCCTGTAGAGCGGCGGCGGCTTGTGCGTGCTCCGCGCTAAGTCCACCGGGAATTGGAGTTCAAGGTCGGCAGCACTCACGGATTCCACTGAGTGCTTCGACGCAACCGTACACGGGGAGGAGTGGGGGGGGAAGAGCGAACCTGACAGAAAGCCAAGAAAAAGCTAAGGAAACAGCACAAACAAGTCAAAACAAAAAGAGCAGCGCTGCATCCAACCATCGTATGGGCTGCCTGACATTTGGGGGAGAGACTGTTAACCCCCACAAGGAAGCCCAAAGCTGCCCATCCAACGAAGCTGCCATGGGTCCAGGGATGCCAAGAGCAGCCAGACAGCAAAGCCTCAAGGCAGCAATCCTCACATAAAGCACAAGAACTATGTGCGCAAAACGCATGACCCATAATGGCTGTCTGACACCACCGGAAACAAGGAAATTGCGCCACGCACTCCCAGTGGTGAATGGGCACCACCGCAAACTAGAAAAGGGAATTCAAAGTGCCAGAAGAGGGCACCCGCAGTCTTCAGAACCGAACGCGACCATGTGGTTAACCATGTGGCGCGAACATGAGACATATGGCATGATGCCACATCAGAGTGAGAAACCTTGTTGGAAGTAGAGAAGAGCGTGGGAGGGTGCCACATCTCGAAGGAGGAGAAGAGAGTGTCACGATGTCACAGGGTGAGCAACCACCACAGTTGCGCAAGAGAAAAGGGATAAGACTAATAAGACCGAGGACTCATGCCACTACCGGAGGACTCATACCACTATCAGAGAGGGCATCCATCAACAGAAGCCAGCCCACAGGGGTGCAGAGACATCACTGGAGACAGCTTTGCAGGAGGACCTATTGTAAACCATCATCAATCAATCAATCAGGGGATTTGAAAGCGCTCTATTCACCCGTGAGGATCTCAAGGCGCTGGGGAAGGGGGTCGGGGGGAGAGCAGCTCCGTTCAGTCGAAAAGCCAGGTCTTGAGTGTCTTCCTGAAGATGTTCAGGGAGGGGGCGCGTCCGATGTCGATCTAGAGCTCATTCCAGGTTTTGGTTGCGATGTAGGAGAAGGCTCTTCCACCTGTTCTGGTTCTGTGGGTGCGCAGGGTTTTGGCGAGGGGGAAGTTGGCAGATCGGAGGTTTCTCTTGGGTATGTGGAAAGAGATTCGCTTGTTGAGGTATTGGGGTCCGGGTTGTGGAGGCATTTGTAGGCATGGGTGAGTATCTTGAAGGTAACTCTCTTCTCAATGGGGAGCCAGTGGAGGTTCCACAGGTGTTGGATGATATGTTTGTGTCGAAGGACACCGAGGACGTGTCTGGCTGCGGTGTTCTGTATGGTCTGGAGTTTTCGGAGCAGAGATCTGTTGATCCTGGTGAAGAGGGCGTTTCTGTAGTCCGGTCTGCTGGTCATTAGTGCGTGGGTGACGGTCTTCCTTGATTCAGGAGGATCCATTTGAAGGTCTTTTGGAGGATTCGGAGGGTGTTGAAGCAGCTGGAGGTAACGGCGTTGACCTGACGGGTCATGGAGAGGGAGGAGTCATGTATGAGGCCATGGTTGCAGGCGTGGTCAGTGGGGGTGGGAGGGATGCCGAGGGTGGTAGGCCACCGGTATTGCCCAATGCAGAGAGGTAGGGTCCGAGGAAGAGGACATATGTCTTCTCGAGTTGAGCTTCAGGCAGCTGTTGTTCATCCAGGATGGGATGTCCTTCATTCCTACCTGAGAATTGAGTCTGGTGGTGATGGGATCCTTGGTGAGGGAGAGGATGAGCTGGTTGTCATTGGAGTAGGATACTATGCTGAGTCCATGCTGTCTGACGATGGCGCCATGAGGGGCCCTGTAGATGTTGAAGAGCGTGGGGCTGAGTGACAATCCTTGGGGTTCTCCGCAGTTGATTTCCGTGGGTTTGGAGAGGAAGGGTGGCAGTCTGATTCTTTGGGTTCTGCTGGTGAGCAAGGAGCAGATCTAGTCGAGGGTGGTTCCCTGTATGCTGGCATCGTGGAGTCTGGCGGTGAGTGTACAGTTGGAGAAAGTGTCTAATGCTGTGGAGAGGTCTAGCAGGATGAGGGCCGTGGTGTGTCCTTGGTCAAGGAGGGTGCGGATGTTTTCTGTCGCTTCGAGAAGATCAGACTTGGTGCTGTGGTTGCTGCAGAACCCGGATTGGGAGAGATCGAGGATGGAGTTTTCTTTGATGAATTTTGTTAGCTGGGCATTGACGGTCTTCTCGGTGACTTTGGTCGCGAAGGGGAGGAGGGAGATGGGTAAGTAGTTCTTAAGGTCCGTGGGGTCTGCTGAGGGCTTTTTGACCAGAGGTCTGACTTCTGCACGTTTCCAGTCGTCGGGGAAGATGCCAGTCTTGAAGGTGGCGTTGATGGTGCATCGTAATTCTGGAGCACCATCAACTGTAATTTGCGTCCAGGCTCCACGCTTCACAGTGCGACCGTCCACTCACCTATCACCATCTGCTTGGTATCGATGGCATTCCGGCAGGCAAGTGCAGTTACCAAAAGGTAACTGCAAGTGGCCACAGAGTCCCTCCGGTCCTCCTCACTACAAGACATCGCCTCAAGCAAGATATCTCCTCCTTTAGCCCAAGTGTAAGAAGGTAATCGTCACTATCACCTAGGTGCATCACCAAAAACATCTAAGGATCATTGCACCACCAGAGTGGATCCAAACATTTGAAACGTTCAAAGAAAGACATTTTTGGCTCTGTAGGAGGCTGGCCACTCAGAAACCTTCTCTGTACCCCTGTGAACCTAATGCCTGCCGAAGAGTTCATACTCGATTATTGAACTATCCACCCTTGGGCTTGCAAGAGGCTTTGCCGTGGCCTAGTTGGGAGTTCCGCAGCGACCCTGAGGTGCGCCCTACGAGAGGCCCAGCACAGCCCACACAGTCATGTGGCAATCCAAGGGCAAGGGCCTCAAGGAAATTCCAGTGAGAGGGGAATCTCAACAAGAGAGATCCGTCTGCAGCAGCCCCACAATAGGGAGCAGGAAGCATGAAGGTCATGGACAGAGACTGGTCACCCAAAAACTATTTGATGAAGACATGTCAACTGGAGTCCTGATGGCCAGAGCACACAGACCCTGAGACAACCACCCTTTGTGGCTGCAAGAGCGATTTGGTTGTAGCTCTGTTGGCAGTTTCTCAGCTATGCCTTCTTGCAGCTTACGAGAAGCCCTGCACAGTTCACACGGTCCTGTGGCAGCCCAGCAGAAAGAGCCTCAATGAGACTCCTGTGAGAGGGGAGTCCTGACAGGAGAGGCAAGTCTGAAGCTGCTCTACCAGCTGGCATGGAAAGCATCACCAACTTCAAGGAAGGCTCCTATCTCATCAAGGTCATCCTCAGTCTTCGCAAGTATGCCGTCCACCGGCGCTTGAGCTCCTTCAGGAAGTTCTCCATAGTGAACTCCACCACCGCTCCAGAAGCACATTGCAGAGGTGGACCGAATCATGGACAGGTAGTCCAGAAATCAGCAGTGCCTGGCAGATGGCCTGAGGAGACTCAGTGGTGCTGTTCTTTTGTTGTTTGTTTTTCCCCTAGGTTAGACTTTTGTTTGGATTGTTTCCAATAAAGTTTGGGAGTGATGTAGTGTCCTGCAGGACATGTTCTAGCGTTCAAGATACTCTGGCAGGAGACGGAGGCTTCGGATTGTGCTTCTCTTTCCTTTACTGCTAGTATAACATAAAACGACAATTCCCATAAGCCTCAGTAGCCTTGGTAACAGCTAGCTCTCCTCTGTTCTCTCTATACTTGGACTCTATGGAGCCTGTTTGATTATCTTTTGTGGGCAGACTTTTTCTTGTGTTATAATCAGTAGCCCTACATCCACCAATCACAGGGGCACAATACATGTATAGCTCCATGTAACGGTCGCACTTCCTCTTTCTTTGCTGCTGTAGTGGCCGCAATTAAGTCATTTTGCTTATTGATTTATTCACGGTTCTATGTGTGTATGAAAGCGAGCGCTATAGCTACTGATTGAGCGAGAGTGATACGCGGGACCTCTGTTGCATGCATAATTATTGTCGTGAAGCGGGAGAGGGACACGCAGTATATGCGCTTATGCAGTCCCTGTCCTCTCTCGTCGCCGGGCACTAACGCATACGCAGTAAGGCCGAAATCATGTTTTCCGATCGGCTCACTGCGCGCCAAGCTCGAAAGCTGCACACACCGCTTCTGGTCCCTGAGAACGCCCGATGGGGCGAATTTACGTTGCTAAGGGCCTCAGCCTAGGAGAGCAGGTGCCTCCTTCCACATTTAATACAGGCAACCACTTTGGGGACTGTTTGACCCCATTTGAGCTACCAGTAATAGCTCGTACCTGACTGGGGCTTTTCTCTCCCCCCCCCGGAACCTCCTCTGAAACTGTTTCAAAAGGGAATTAACTAAAAGGAAAAGAGTCAAAAGTAATAATCATGGTTTACCAAGAAGACACGGGTGAAGACTATCTAGAATATTCAGAAGTCTCATATGAGCCAGACATGGAGGAGCGTCTTGTGGAAGCACTTGATACTCAAGTGCAAAACTTGGTGAACCGGGTGTTAATTAAAGCCTTACACCCCTTTACACAACCACTGCAAAGGTATGGCCAACGAAAATTACTGGATGCAGTAGGGAGCACGTCTACGGGTTCTCGGCTAAGGTCCTCTCCCAGCTAGAGCAATTGGTCCTGCTGGATCACGAATACAGAAGTACAGAGGATTCGGGATGGTTTGTTTCCCTAGAAGTTCCACTGCCACGGCGGACCCACCCACCTCCACGTCGGAGTCCTCCTCAGACCAGGAGGGCCTCCCAGGATGGTCTGGTCAAGTCCTAACACATAAACGCAAGGTGTACCATACCCAACCAGACCTCCCTACTAACAAGAATCTTTTATTCGATTTAAAGCAGACTATTCATCCCAGATCCACGGTGTGGGTTACATGTATGGAGGTGGCACACTATATCTAAGCCAATCTGTGACAAGGATTCAAGAAGGAAGTGCGCAACACACTGCGTTCTGAGTGTCCAGGACCCTTGCTCCTGGGGAAGGTTGCGTACACTCTGGAACTTGACCCGAATATGTTCACAATCTTAAAGAAGTTTACCAAGGACCCCAAAAAGGGTCTAGACAGAGTCTGGAGGAAGGGCCAGGACAAAGTACTGAATATTTCTGGCCCCATCACCAAGATCCTAGATTTGGCAGTTCAGGCCAAAGACAACTAGGCCCAACTTGAATCAGGGGAGATTCTGGAATGGGCCAAAAAAGCCTTGTATCTAATAGGCAATGCCAATTGTGCACTTTCTATGGCGCGTCGCAAATCAGTGTTCATGAGGAGTGACCCTGAGCTGGCGGACCAAGGCCTCCAATGAACCAGGTATGTTAGCCAATGGTCTGTTGTTTGGCAACAAGTTAATCAAGGAATTAGGTAAATACGTTTTGACCTTCGCAGCCTTAGACAAACAGCAGACATCACTGAAAATGGTCTTCAACGGGGGCCTTTTTGTCAGTGCCGGGCGCTATCGCGGCCGAGCGTCAGGCCGTGGCTTCCAACAGGCCATAGGCAGATATACTCCTAGAGGAGGAGGTGATGCCCCCAAACAGTCAAACTTCTACCCAACATAAAATCGTAGAGACAGAGGTCAAGGCCGCAGAGGAGGCTACAGAGGTGGAGACAACAGCACTGATGCCAACTACGCAAATGAGCCTTGTTCCTCAGTCAGAGACCAAAGTGGGGGGACGAATCCAACTCTTTTTGCACAATTGGGACATGAGACCCTTGGGTGTTGCAAACAGCTCAGGGGGTTCGTCTGGAATTTTATGCAGCTCTAACCCAGGAAACCAGTTCATTCCCTCTTCATTTTTCCCATGCAAAAATGTCTTTCATAGATGAAGAGGTTCAATCGCTGATAAAAAAAAAAGGGGGGCTATGTCTCAAACAAACAGACACCCCAGGGGATTCACCAGTACGATATTTTTAGACCCCAAGAAATATCAGGGTTATCAGCTGGTGCTCAATCTAAAAGAGTTCAGTTTTTTGATAGTGTATCACCACTTCAAAATGGAGGACATACACTTATTGCGAGACCTCTTACAAGAGGGCGATTGGCTAGTCAGATTCGATCTCAAGGACGCATATCTGGCAGTTTCCATATTTGCCCCTCATCACAGATTTCTGCAATTCCAATGGCGCCATCGATGGTACGAATTTACCGCTATGCCATTCGGAATTTCGTCAGCCCCTTGGTATTTTTTCCAATCTTCTTTGACCCCTAGTTCAATACCTAAGAGAATGAGGGGTTTGCCTGATTATTTATCTGGACGACATTCTCGTCACGGTCTTGGTGCACCTTGCCTGGACAGGTCGGCTGCTTTAAGACCTGGGTTTCATCTGAACAGGGAGAAATCTATCATGACACCGGCTCAAGTTCTGGATTTCCTGGGCTTCCAAATAGACTCTGTCAGAGCCCAACATCTACTTCCATTGCGCAAGAGGGTAGCAATCAAGAATGAGGTGAGGAGAGCGCTTGCCTCTCCGACAATATCCTTGAGGACCCTGGCTCACCTCGTAGGCCTGTTAGCGCCTTCCATTCAGGCAATATTTCTGGACCTGTTGCATTATCAAGCCCTTCTACACTTGAAAATCTTCCATTTGCACAAGGGCTTTTCCTACGCGGAACAAATAGAATTGGCGGAGGAAGTCAGGACAGAAATTAATTGGTGGCTGGAGCACATGGACACCTGGAATGGCAGGGCCATATTTGCTTCAGTTCCGAAGGTTGAGATAGAATCGGATGCCAGCCGGTTGGGCTGGGGAGTTTGCTGCGGCTCAACGGAGAAGGGAAGTCAGTCGTCCTCCGCGGAACTAGCACTTCACATCAACTGTCTGGAGTTGCTAACTGTATCATTTGCGATCCACACAGGATTAGTTGTTGTACCCTCCTAAGAATGGGCGATGTGTCAGCGGTGCGTTACATTAACCACCTGGGATTTCTGGCATTTTTGGCTTCAGAACCAAATCTCAGTGATGGCGGAATGCATTCCGGGCTTAACCAATGTCAGGATGGATTGGAATTCATGTTTTCTTCAGGATTTCAGGGACTGGAAATTACTTCTGTGAATATTCCAGATTCTGAGTGTATGCAGGGGCCCCTGCTCAATAGATCTTTTTGCATCACAACTCAATACTCAGCTACCGAGGTTTTACAGCTGGAGTTCAGAAGCGTTTCTACAGAATTGGTCAATGGACTTATCATATGCATTCCCTCCCTTTTCAATGATTCCGAGGGTCCTTGCACAAGTGAGAAGGCAGTTAGCGGAGGTTGTATTGATTACCCCGATATGGAAAGCGCAGTCTTGGTTTCCGATGGCGATGAACTTGACTTGCGACCTTCCTATTCGCATTCAACCCCGAACAGATCTTCTAACAGATCCGGTAGGTCATATCAATCCCCTAGTGGAACAGGAGCTATTGTACCTCATGGTATGGTGGATTTCAGGAGACATAGGCAGGTGCCAGGAGTTTCGGAAGACATGTTGTTTTCAATATGCCAGTCTTGGGCCCCCTCTACCCATAAGCGATACGAAGGTGCCTGGCGAAGATGGGTGGCTTGGTGCGGTGAACGGGAGGTGGATCTCATGGGATCTGGTACGCATATAATTGTGAATTTCTTATCAAACCTAGCAGCGCAAGGCCTAGCTTACAGAACTGTGAACAACTTTCGTTCAGCTATATCTGTGGGACATCCCCATGTAGAGGGTTGTCCAGTAGGAGAGCATCCCCTAGTTTGCAAAATTTTAAGGGGCATAAGGATGGTACGACCTCTATAACCTAAATATTCAACTTTATGGGATATGGATGTAGTTTTACGCTTTATTAAGATCTGACCCGCTAACGAGGATCTTAAACGTAAACAACTTTCAGCTAAACTTACATTATTGTTATGCCTTATATAATGCAGAAGTGTTTCGGATGTTCGAGCCTTGGATATCACTGGCAGAGTATTTACTCATTCTGGTGTTTCCTTTTCTATTTCTAAGCGCACTAAAACTGATTCAAAATGTATTACGTATCCAGCTTTTCATGGTCACCAAATGTTATGTGTGGTTAAATGTTTGAAATGTTATGAGGAGCAGACAAGAAAATTGAGAAGGGACGAGACTGGTCAATTACTTATTTCTTTACAGAAAACATTCCACCCGGTTACACCAGCAACATTGGCCAGCTGGGTCAAATGGATCCTTGCTGAGGCGGGAGTTGATGTGTCTCGTTTGGGGGGCACATTCAGTCAGGGGAGCCATGGCCTCTAAGCTGTATTCTATGGGCTCTTGCCTGCAAGACATCATGGGAGCAGCGGATTGGTCTTCTGACTCAACATTTAAAGTATTTTATCACAAACCTGTTGTGGATGTGGCGTCCAATATTGTGGCATAGCTTTGAACTAGTATAATCCGAAGCCTCCGTCTCCTGCCAAAGAATGAAAACATTTCTAGCTATTGCGTCAAGAATTTTCAGTTCTATTAAGGACACGGGGAGGGTTATACCACCCATTAGAGGTAGTTTGAGAACATTTCTGGGTTAATCATTATTGAGGATTGTTCCATGATATTGAACTTATGATGATTAAAAATGCATGTTATTCTCCCACCCTGTATTTATATGGTGATGATTTGAGAGATGAAGTATTACTGCTTAAACTTTTGATTCAGGTACAGAATCTAAGACGTCTTGAAGGCTGGAGTGAGCAGTGGTGCAAGGCACTGAAGTATCAAGGAAGGGATGGAACCTTCGTTGTCGTTATGTTCCAGTTCGGAGACAGGAATCCGGGTTCCGAGAGGATTCGAATTGAATTAATCTGAAAAACTGTTAAAAATGACTGTTGAGGACGGATTTCAAAGAAAGAAGAAGTGGGACCGCTACATGGAGCTATATACGTATTGTGCCTCTGTGATTGGTGGTTACAGGACTACTGGGGCTTATGGGAAGTGTATTTTTTTGTTATATTAAAATGTGATTGGTTGCTGTGTTTTGAGCAGCAAAGGAAAGAGAAGCATAATCCTCGCCTCTGTGTCCTTAATAGAATTGAAAATTCTTGCCCCAATAGCTAGAAAAAAAATGGTGTTATATATTACAATGTACACCCACCCAGCACAGGCGTCACCGGTCAGGTGACACTGCTAATAAAAGAGGCCAAGCGCATGTGCCCTGGGCCAGTTTCCAGTACCATAATACTGTATGTGTGTTGTAGGAAGGTGGATACCTGACTATGGTTACCCCAGATTTTTTGCCTTGTGTTTAGCTGGTTTTCGACTTTGTTGGCCTGGGATCCTGCTAATCAGGACCCCAGGCTATCTGCTCTCTCTGTAAAATGGACTCCATGTACTGTAGGTACATACCAAATTGGATATTGGGCCACCTTTGTGAGTCACTGTATAGTGTACCATAGGTACCCAGGGCATAGGTGCACCCAAGGCCTACCAGGGGCTGCAGCATATATTATGCCACCCCTGGCTGGCCACCTAAATTGACACAACTGGCTGATCACTCAGCTGGGGCAAGGTCGTGTAATCACCCCTTGCTTAGGTATAGTATCCCTATACCTACCTTATATATAGACACATAGTAACCTATAAGTCACTCCTATGGCAGGCCTTAACAATCCTGGAGGCAGAGTGCTTGGTTATGTGTGAGATGGTGCTCTAGCATGAGCTGAGCCTGTCTGCAGCTTTCGGAACCATGTCCTTATAGCTGTTCTATGATATTGCCATACCATACACTCTTAAGTGCATTATAATCGCGGTTGAATGCTAACTTTGGTTTGGCTTTATCTAAACACGTCGTGTAAGGTGTCCTACGCTTTGGAATACTACCCCCTTGCCAATTCTGGTGACGGGGGTAGCATTCCACCCTTCTAGAGGGAGAAGACATGTTGTTGCTGACTATCCCGGTTAAAGTTAACCAGAGCCCCACTGTCACAAAATGGACGCTGCGGCCACAGACACATGTCTGACCTCCTGCTGCTGGGAGTCCTTCCAGTCACAGAGGTTTTGACAATAGGTTTCCTGCCTGGAGAGGTGCGAGCACTACCCCAGACAGGACTGTGTGTATTGGGACAGGGAGGGCTGAATAGATTAAGACACTGCCTGGGGCACACTAGGTGCTCCATGCATAGTCCAGTTCAAACCGGTGCTGGGGCACTCCAGCCCCAGCTCTGGCGCGAAACTGGACAAAGGAAAGGGGGTGTAACCACCCCCCTTCCTGGTCCCACCCATAGGAGGGACCTAGAAAGTAATCCAGCATATTTTAGTTGTATAAAGGTAGGAGCTGAACCCCAAGACTTTAGATTAATCCTGGAATCGACTTGAAACGAAACTCTGGACCCTTCGACATTCACCTTAGCAGAAGACTGAAGAATCTCCCTTGTGGCCAAGGAGTGACCACCCTGGGCAACCAGGCACCATCCAGCAACTCAACGGCTTGCTTTGTCGACGCTCCCGCCGGGACCGGAGCACAGAGCCTGAAAAGACCCAGACTTCCAGACCTCTCTGACCCTCTCTTCACGTCTGCAGCATAAGCTGAGATCCGTGGAGGCAACGAGACACGTGGGACCGGCCATCTTGAAAAGTCCACGACTTGCTAACTGTGCAGCTCCTGAAGTATCCTCGAAGCTGTGCACTGGGGATTGAGAAGCCCCGAATCCGAGCTCCACCTGCACCGAAGATCAGCCTTCCACACTCCACGAGTTCTGCGTTGGGCCCTTCTGCTTGTGTTCTGCTCGACGCGTTATCCGGTTGCTGGCCCGTTGGCTAGTAGCCTATGTGACGACAATCCTTTGTAACCAACTCGCTGGTCTGGTTGCTCCAGACTGTCCCTTGCCTCCCTGCAAAGGTGAGGCACCTAGGACCTTGCTGGTCTGCATCAGAAGCCTTCTTTGAATCCTGCGTGGGTTGCCTTTGTCAAGGCTTGTTGTCTCCAATCTGGCAGTCGACTCCTTCATCTGCGAGAACCTTTGTGGGACAGCTCCTCTCCGGCATCTGGTCATCCTCGACACCTCCTGGTCTGCGTGGCTGAAGAGACAAGCTTCACGACAGCACCTGATTGCTCCTCGTCGTCGTCTGGTTCCTTCCTGGTTCCACCCGGTCACTGGCTAGTGACCCAGACTCTGTCCCCTCTGCTTTCAGGCCTTCTTCATCCTCGATCCACACTTGGATCCACCCGGACATCTTCCTCCTGGTCGCCTGCAGCATCTTTCTTCACAGGCTCCATAGACTTCAACGGCGAAACCCGACACATCTTCACACCTATGCACCCGCTTCCTGTGGGTGAGGTAACGCGAGTACTTCGGTGCTCCCAGGGGTATTGACTGTCCAAGTGTCTAGGTTTTTAGTTGTTTCCTTCTAGCTAGACCAGAAGTATCCTAAATCCTTCTTTTACTAAACTCTAAGTTCCCGTTGACTTAACATTGACTTTCACATGTGTGTAAAGAAACTGCACGCGCCGCCTGTGGGCCTCCTACTCCTAACCTAAGGGTCAGATAGTGTAGCCCCAGCGATTCTCTAGGCCCTTGGCCTTTCCTTTTCTCCAGTCGTGGTTCTTATACCACTTACTTAGTATATGGTTTTACGCGCCCCTAGGGCCTAACTGTAAATTGTGCTATTTAAAGTATTTCTAAGAGTAACTTGTTATGAGCTTTTGCCTCTGACCTCATAAAGAGTTCAGAGGAGTGTGTTAGTAAATAAATACATATATATTTTATATATGTATCCTGTGTGGTGTCCTTTCATTTGATATTCAAGGGGTGACATATGGTAAAACAGCTGGCTTTACACGCCCTCAAGAGATTCTTTAGCCTAAGACTGTTCTGTCGACGCTACCACTAGGATAGCTGGTCTATAAGGTTGACTTACAACCATCACCATAAGGGTTATTTGGACTGGTGCAAGGTGTTCACTAGAATAGTGAACATCATATACCAGGCCAACTTCTCACATTGGTGTGCAGCGGTTGGGATTAGAGCTTGCTGTTGTTTTACCACTTGTAATCTTGAGATATCTTTTGAAAGATCACATAGGTATCTGTAGGTACATATAAAAACAAGTCTTAGTATACTTAAGTTCTACTGAACTTAGCTGTTGTAGAGCCTGGGCCTAGCACACCCTGACTACAACTCCTAGAAAGGTTCTGTAGGAAAACAAATAGTGTAGGTAGGTGCAACACCCCACCTCACTAGAAACCATGTCTCATCCAGTGAACCCCAGTGGTTCTCTGCCTGTAGACGTAGATCCCTTGAGGACTGCTTCAAGATATGAAGCCTTAGCCTTCCAAGAATTGAGACAATTGTGTACTTCTAGAAGGCTAAAACAGGGTTCAAACCCTACCCTCAAGTTCCTGGTTGAGCTCTTAGAAGAGTATGATGCTCAACAGCCACCTAAGACAGGTGACACAGGTAGGGCAGATGAAGTCTTTCCCTCTTCTGATGATAATACGGATACTCCTGTACCAGAAGAAGAAGAGGGGGTAGAAGGAGATGATTCTGATCTTGAGACAAACAGCCAGGTCCCAGTCAGAAGACTTAGCCAGGCTAACTTAAGCATACATGGGAGTCAGTATGGGCAGCCCTCATAAAGACCTCCAAGTGGGCTTAACCAGAGGCAGAGGAGAGGGAGATACCACTCCAGGGACTCTCTCCAATCTCAGGCTTCAAATGGCTCTCATGGCCTTGCTCAGAGAGGGATAACTTCCCCTCAAAGATAGGAACATGAGGCAAAGATGAGAGAAGCTGCTCTTAGGATTGAGAGGCAGGAACTTGAGGTTGCCCTGGCCAAAGAGAAGTTTGCGGTGCTAGAGAGCATAGAGAGAGAGTGGGTTAGAACCCACTGGTGGCAGCAATATCCCTAAGGATAAAGATAGGTCCTATGAAAATGGACACCTAAGCAAGATTGTGCCACCCTATAAAGAAGGGGATGACATCCACAAATGGATTACTGCTTTGGAGAGGGCCTGCAAAGTGCAGCAGGTACCCCAAAGTCAGTGGGAAGCAATCTTATGGGTCTCCTTTTCAGAAAAAGGTAGAGATACGCTCCTCACAGTTAGTGATGAGGATGCTAAAAACTACTCAGCCCTGAAAAGTGCTCTGATTGATGGGTTTGGCTTAACCACTGATCAATATAATTTATTGTTCAGGGATACCCAGAAGACACAGACTCAGGACTGGACTGATTTTGTAGATTGTGCTACTAAGGCTCTGGAGGGCTGGTTATTGGGCAGCAAAGTACATGACTTTACAGGATTGTATAATTTAATTATGAGGGAGCAGATCCTTAGTAACTGTCAAAACCAGCTTCTACACCAGCACCTGGTGGACTCTGATCTGACCTCTCTACAAGAATTGGGTAAGAGGGCAGACAAATGGGTCAGAACCAGGATTAGGCCTAAACATCAGGGTGGTGACCAGAAGAAAGATTCTACCAAGCCTCAAGAGAAAGGTGGGGATAAATCTAAAGACAAGTCCTCCACAGGGCCCCAAAACTCCAATGGTGGGGGTGGGTCCCAAAACACTTCCTCTAACCAAAAGAAACCTTATTGACATGTCTGTAAACAGCCTGGCCACTGGAAGACTGACAGCAGTTGCCCAAGGGCTAACAATAAGGAGAACATTACCCCAAGTAATACTCCCAGACCTCCTGCTACTATTAGTAGTAGTCCCCCAGGTGGTGGGAGTGCCCCCAAGAATTTGGCTGGGCTTACTTTGGGAACTCATGTGGACTCTAGCCTAACCAAGTCCCCTAACATAGCTACTCTTGTCTGTGAAAATGGCATAGGGTTTGCCAACTTCACTGCTTGTCCCAACACTTTGGGCAAGTACAGACAGGAGCCCCTCATCAATGGTCAGAAAGTTGAGGCCTATAGAGAAACAGGGGCTAGCATCAGTATGCTGACTGAGAGTCTAATCCCCTCAAGGCAACTTTTACCTGGGGCCACATACCAGGAGACCAATATTGATAGAGTGCAGACAAATCATCCTATGGCAGTAGTAAGCCTCAGCTTGGGAGGTGTCACTGGCCCAAAGAGAGTGGCAGTGTCTACAAACTTGCCTGTAGATTGTCTACTGGGGAATGATTTAGAGATCTCAGCCTGGGCTGAGGTAGAGCAAGAAACCCATTCCAAAATGGTAGGTCTCCATGGAAAGGTTAGTGGGGTTGTGATGGCCACAGCCCCAGGTCAAGATGTCCTCCCTGAACAGGTTGGTAGGGCTGTGCTAGTCTCAGCCCAATCTCAAGCAGATTCCTTCCCTGAACAGGTTGGCAGGGCTGTGGTGGTAACAGCCCAAACCCAAACTGAGTCCCTTCCTGAAAAGGTTGGTGGGGCTGTGATGGTCACAGCCCAAACTCAAACAGACTTTAGTGTTGTGAAGCCTGAAACTATGGATCACTCCACTCAGACAGAGAGCATTGGGGAGGAAGAAAAGTCTCCTTCCCACCAGACTTTAGGTGAGAGTCAGCCTCCTCAGGGAACTGACCCTACCCCTTGTGAAGGAACTGCCCCAGAGGTAGCCAGGCCTGGCCTGACAGAGCCTTGATGTCAGTGGACCCTTCCAAGGTGGGACCCAGGCTGGAGCAGGTAACCTGCCCCTCTCTATCCTGCCTCAGTCAGCCCAGGGCTGTAGAGGTCAGGGAGGCCAGTGGACCCCAAAGGGCCCCCTGTCCACAAGAACACCCCCATCAGCAGATTAGGGGCACCAAAGCTAGCAGCCCTAGAACGGTGAAAATTACAGAAACTCCTGAGGGATCTCCCTTACTCCTAGTTAGGAACCTCCCCCAGATGGACACTGTTGGGCACAGCCAAACATGGGACCCAAAGGCCCCAAACCTGACCTGTCCCTCCAGTAAGCCAACAAAAGGGACCCAGCCTCCAGCTGTAGGCAGCCAGAGGTTGATCCTGAGAGCACAGTGCAACTCAGTCATGGAAAGAAAGGCATGTATGGTGGATAGTGATTGGAGGTAGTTGAGCCCTACATTAGTGGAGCATCACTTCAGTACTCCATCTCAACACCAGACTTTTACTTTGCCAAAACACACCACATGTAGAGATTCCCTATGGTGGAGACCCTCTGATACCCCTAGGGTGAGGGATTGCTTAGTGGACCATGAGACAGGGGGTAACCATGCTAATGCAGGTACTTCCTTATATGGCCACTTAGGCAATATAGGCTTACCTGGTCAAGGATAGCCTTATCGCCTTTCGTTTGGGGGGAGGGGGGTTGTGTAGGAAGGTTGATACCTGACTATGGTTACCCCAGATTTTTTGCCTTGTGATTAGCTGGTTTTCGACTTAGTTGGCCTGGGATCCTGCTAATCAGGACCCCAGGCTATCTGCTCTCTCTGTAAAATGGACTCCATGTACTGTAGGTACATACCAAATTGGATATTGGGTCACCTTTGTGAGTCACTGTATAGTGTACCATAGGTACCCAGGGCATAGGTGCACCCAAGGCCTACCAGGGGCTGCAGCATGCATTATGCCACCCCTGGCTGGCCACCTAAATTGACACAACTGGCTGATCACTCAGCTGGGGCAAGATAGGGGAATCACCCCTTGCTTAGGTATAGTATCCCTATACCTACCTTATATATAGACACATAGTAACCTATAAGTCACTCCTATGGCAGGCCTTAACAATCCTGGAGGCAGAGTGCTTGGTTATGTGTGAGATGGTGCTCTAGCATGAGCTGAGCCTGTCTGCAGCTTTCGGAACCATGTCCTTATAGCTGTTCTATGATATTGCCATACCATATACTCTTAAGTGCATTATAATCCTCGCGGTTGAATGCTAAATTTGGTTTGGCTTTATCTAAACATGTCGTGTAAGGTGTCATACGCTTTGGAATACTACCCCCTCGCCAATTCTGGTGACGGGGGTAGCATTCCACCCTTCTAGAGGGAGAAGACATGTTGTTGCTGACTATCCCGGTTAAAGTTAACCAGAGCCCCAGCGTCACAAAATGGACGCTGCGGCCACAGACACATGTCTGACCTCCTGCTGCTGGGAGTCCTTCCAGTCACAGAGGTTTTGACAATAGGTTTCTTGCCTGGAGAGGTGCGAGCACTACCCCAGACAGGACTTTGTGTATTGGGACAGGGAGGGCTGAATAGATTGAGACACTGCCTGGGGCACACTAGGTGCTCCATGCATAGTCCAGTTCAAACCAGTGCTGGGGCACTCCAGCCCCAGCTCTGGCGCGAAACTGGACAAAGGAAAGGGGGTGTAACCACCCCCCTTCCTGGTCTCACCCATAGGAGGGACCTAGAAAGTAATCCAGCCCCTTTTAGTTGTATAAAGGTAGGAGCTGAACCCCAAGACTTTAGATTAATCCTGGAATCGACTTGAAACAAAACTCTGGACCCTTCGACATTCACCTGAGCAGAAGACTGAAGAATCTCCCTTGTGGCCAAGGAGTGACCACCCTGGGCAACCAGGCACCATCCAGCAACTCAACGGCTTGCTTTGTCGACGCTCCCGCCGGGACCGGAGCACAGAGCCTGAAAAGACCCAGACTTCCGGACCTCTCTGACCCTCTCTTCACGTCTGCAGCATAAGCTGAGATCCGTGGAGGCGACGAGACACGTGGGACCGGCCATCTTGAAAAGTCCACGACTTGCTAACTGCGCAGCTCCTGAGGTATCCTCGAAGCTGTGCACTGGGGATTGAGAATCCCCGAATCCGAGCTCCACCTGCACCGAAGATCAGCCCTCCACACTCCACGAGTTCTGCCTTGGGCCCTTCTGCTTGTGTTGTGCTTGACGCGTTGTCCGGTTGCTGGCCCGTTGGCTAGTAGCCTATGTGACGACAATCCTTTGTAACCAACTCGCTGGTCTGGTTGCTCCAGACTGTCCCTTGCCTCCCTGCAAAGGTGAGGCACCTCAGACCTTGCTGGTCTGCATCAGAAGCCTTCTTTGAATCCTGCGTGGGTTGCCTTTGCCAAGGCTTGTTGAATCCAATCCGGCAGTCGACCCCCCCATCTGCGAGAACCTTCGTGAGACAGCTCCTTTCCAGCATCTGGTCGTCCTCGACGCCTCCTAGTCCGCGTGGCTGAAGAGACAAGCTTCACGACAGCACCTGATTGCTCCTCGACGTCGTCTGGTTCCTTCCTGGTTCCACCCGGTCACTGGCTAGTGACCCAGTCTCTGTCCCCTCTGCTTTCAGGTCTTCTTCATCCTCGATCTACCCTTGGATCCACCCGGACATCTTCCTCCTGGTCGCCTGCAGCATCTTTCTTCACAGGCTCCATAGACTTCAACGGCAAAACCCGACACATCTTCACACCTATGCACCTGCTTCCTGTGGGTGAGGTAACGCGAGTACTTCGGTGCTCCCAGGGGTATTGACTGTCCAAGTGTCTAGGTTTTTAGTTGTTTCCTTCTAGCTAGACCGGAAGTGTCCTAAATCCTTCTTTTACTAAACTCTAAGTTCCCATTGACTTAACATTGACTTTCGCATGTGTGTAAAGACACTGCACGCGCCGCCTGTGGGCCTCCTACTCCTAACCTAAGGGTCAGATAGTGTAGCCCCAGCGATTCTCTAGGCCCTAGGCCTTTCCTTTTTTCCAGTCGTGGTTCTTATACCACTTACTTAGTATATGGTTTTACGCGCCCCTAGGGCCTAACTGTAAATTGTGCTATTTAAAGTATTTCTAAGAGTAACTTGTTATGAGCTTTTGCCTCTGACCTCATAAAGAGTTCAGAGGAGTGTGTTAGTAAATAAATACATATATATTTTTTATATATCCTGTGTGGTGTCCTTTCATTTGATATTCAAGGGGTTACATATGGTAAAACAGCTGGCTTTACACGCCCTCAAGAGATTCTTTAGCCTAAGACTGTTCTGTCCACGCTACCACTAGGATAGCTGGTCTATAAGCAGCCGCGGGCCGTGGAGGGAGTTACGGTGGGGCAGGGAGGCGGGGAGGGGAAGGGTGGAGGGTGCTAAAAACAGGCATATGGATCATTGCAGGTAAGTACCCAATTTAATTATTAAAACGAAATTCGTAGCGTGCACTGCATGGCAAAAAAGCAATGCTGTGCGCGCTACGAATTTCGTTTTATTCATTAAATTGTGTACTTACCTGCAATGATCCATATGCCTGTTTTTAGCACCCTCCACCCTGCCCCTCCCCCTCCCCGCCTCCCTGCCCCACCGTAACTCCCTCCACGGCCCGCGGTTGTCTATAAGGTTGACTTACAACCATCACCATAAGGGTCGTTTGGACTGGTGCAAGGTGTTCACTAGAATAGTGAACATCATATACCAGGCCAACTTCTCACATGCGTGCCTTATTTGCAAGTATGTGGCCCTAGAGCCCACTACTTTACAGGGTGGAGCTAAAATTTGCTGTTCCACCAGTCAGGGGACCCTTCTAATAAAAGGAGCGATATTTACCTATACAACTAGTGTCCATGTGGTTCATTACTCAAGCAAGTGGGCCTATAGCCCCCGTCATTACAGTTACATGAAGAATATTTGTCTTTTTTTATAAGTGCAGCATTAACAGTTTTGACGAATTAATGATATGTTGTCGTACTGAAAGGTAGTTTTCCAATTTCACCAACAACGCTTCCACAGCAAGATGGAAATTCGAAGAAGTCGTGTCGTTTACGGACTTTTATCGCTAAAAAATGCTTCTGTTCTTGAGTTACAGCGACAAGACAATTTCAACCAAAAACGGCGGCCATCTTAAAGCGTAAATATATCACGTCCTACTTATGGCAGAAGCAGGCAGTCTAAGTGATCACGTTGGAAGGAAGTTAATTTGATACTGAATGGATTGTCCGCATTACTTAGTTTTATGTTAAACAATATAGATGGATTCAATAAATTAAAAAGTATTTGTTTCTAAAGTTATTTTTGTCGTGTTTTTTTTACATCTGAGGCATTGCAGTTGTTTTTATTCTTCGAGAAATACAGTAACATGACTGTTCACATCACAGCTACTTGGGCGTCAAAGAACAGTCTTCAATTCGACGATAGTTTACCCGAGAGTTTCTCTAGTCTCCACTTACAAGAACAGAGTCGCACCTGTCACTAGACCCCGCCCTTCCTTCTGATTATTGGTTGGAGCCCGCGCGTCGCCGGTCTCCTTGGAAACGCGAACCGGGGGCTTCCTATGAGTCTGGCTGAGGGATAGCAGAAAGCAGAGCAGATAGCGACCCGGAGCTGGGACAGCAACTCCTTGCCATTCGAGTGTGGCGGCGTAAGAACTCTCCAGCCAATAAGCAACATGGAATGCGGCGCGAGGACTTCGGCCAATAAAGAAAAAGAATGAGCCTTGGACTGCCGGGGGAGGATGCTGCGATCTGGACCTCTGGGTTCGAGTTCAAACACGAGCTGCTGCTTTTGATGCGCATAAAACGCCGAGGCTGGTCCCTAAAGACAGAAGGAAGATACCTTCCGGTTTCTGTGAAATGTAGCATCTGAGGAGCAAAAATCCGCAGCGGCTGATGTATCAAACCCTGGCGAATCCTTACCCAGTGGGAGTTTTCTGTAGAGGGTACGTTTTAGTTCTTGTCGTGGGTGATCTCATTGGTTAGATGGTAGCTCCCGGTGGGTTCTGTGCCATAGGATGGCCACTGGGCCAAGCGCGGCTGGCCTCGGTACGTAGATGTTATCTTCAGCAGTTAGAACATTTATATGCAAATGCTACCTCTTAGTGTGAAAGACATTACCAGGTAGATGGTACTTCCTGGCATGGATGACCTTAATGGGTGAATGGTTGCACCTTGGTTAGCAGTGATGAGTGCCTTGTCTTGGGTATTTAATTAGGTAGATGCTTTGTTAATCTTCTTAGATGGATGTTGGCTCTTAAACAATCTTTTATGGTAGATGTCCGCTTTTATTGCGGTTGAATTTCTTTGGTAAATATTAGTTCCTTGGTGTTTGGGTTCTCTATAGGAATATTTTAGCTATTGGTTTTGGTGTACTTCTTTGGTAAATGTTGAACCACTGGTATGGGTAATCTCCTTTAGTAGATGTTCTTTTCTAGCTTCGGGTGATTCCCCTGGGTGGATATTATCTCCTCGAATGGGTGATCCTATTTGGTCACTATTAAGCCATAATATGGCTGATTGTGATTGTTAGGGGATAGCTTCTGGAGTGTGTGATCTCATTTTGTGCATGTTAGATCCTGGTGTGGATGAACTTACTGGTAGATGGTAGCTCCTGATGTGGGTTACCTCATTGGGTAGACGTCAACACCTCATGGGGATCTAATTGGGCAGATAGGAACTCTTAGGGTTAGTAATCCCCAGAATTAGAATTTAGTCCATAGAGTATTGGTCTCCTTCACTCGCTGTTAGCTCTTTTTTGTGCACAATCTCTTTCGGTTGATGTTATTTTTTATTTATTGTGGTTGATCTCCTAGGTGGATATTAGTTCCTTTATGTTGATGTTTTCTTTAGCTATATGTTAGCTCCTGGTGTGGGTAATCTTCTTGAGTAGATGTCAAATTATTGGTGTGGTTGATCTCCTCAGTAGATGTTAGATCTTTGTTATTAGTGATAACCCTGGTAGATGTTCAGTTTGGTTAGTCAGTGCACTGGTAGATGTTAGTTACTTGCTGTGGGTGGTCAGTCTCTGTAGATATTAGTTCCATGGTGTCCATGAGCTCACAAAACAGCCCTCTTCCTGTGATGCAGCAAGTGAGAACATCTGGGGTCCTCCCCACTGCCCAGCTTTGGCCAGGGCCGGCCCCCTGAGCATGGGTGGTGTGTGCAGTGCGATGCCAGTGCCCCTTGGAGAAGAGCAGTTGCCTGAGGGTGCAGAAGAACAGCTGAGTAGTGGGGATCAGACACTGGAGTTGAGTGGGCGCCGGCTGAAGACTTTGCCAGTATCTGTGTGTGCCCTGGCTGAGCGCCTCCACAAACTCTACATCAGCAGCAACGGACTGCGAGAACTGCCGGAGGAGCTCAATCTGCTGGAGAACTTGCGTATTCTGGCCTTAGACTTCAACAAGCTGGAAGAGGTCCCTGAGGCCCTCTGCCACTTGCCTCGGCTCTCTCGTCTCTACCTGGGAGGCAACCGTCTCCAAGACCTACCCCCCTACTTTGAACAACTGCAGAGCCTGCGCTGCCTGTGGATCGAGAAAAATTACCTGCACCATTTTCCTCGGGTGCTTCTACGTCTTCGGGGCCTCAAGTCGTTGCAGATGGGGGATAACCGTCTCCGGGGACTTCCCCAGGACTTGCCCACTGCTATGACTGGACTGCGGGGCCTCTGGCTCTATGGCAACCGCTTTGAAGAGTTTCCGCTGGTCCTGCTTCGGATGTCTTTTCTGGAAATCCTTGACTTAGATCGCAACAAGATTGTCAACTTTCCAAGTCTTTGCCACCTGACGAACCTCCGCCTTTTCTCCTTTGACCACAATCCAGTCAAGGCACCACCAGCAGTCTCTGACAAAGTCACCCTGGTGGGGGAAGGCGCACAGGAAGTGATGCAGGAGAGAGCTGAAAAGGAACAGCAGCTGAAGGAGGAAGAGGAGCAACAGGCCCAGGAGCCACTGCATGGTATACTGAAGAACAGCTCTACTTTGAGTGCCGGGGAGAGCTTCTCTGCCCTGGATGAACCTGACCAGGACCAGGAAGACTTCGAGGAGGATCCAGAGGAGTTTGAGGAGGAGCTGTTCTTTGAGGACGATGAAGAGACGTGACAAAGTGATGGATTTGCTGCTGCTAGATCATCACGTGCCCTTGGATTTCAGGGCACCTGACATCACCAGCTCCCTGGCTCGACTGATTCTGACAAGCGTTGAGTATGAAATGTGGCCATGTGGGCAGGTTGTCAACATGAAGAGTGTTCTCTTTGTTCCACAGTTGGAAAAGCCGCAGGGCTGCTGCCAGTGATTGAAGGGGACACCTGCTGACCACCGGGCTCTTCATGCAGATAAGTGGCGCTGCAAGGGTTTTTCTGGAAAATAATCTTAGCAGAAATATGGATGGACCTGAGCCTTTCCGTACTGGGACCCAGCTGCAATTTCAAGTGACAGCAAAGCACCAAACTGCCCTCAAAAGTGCCTTGGATATCTGTGACACATGCCTGAACAGTGCTACTCTGATCTCCCACGTTGGACATGCAATCTCTGGTGAGACTTCAGAGGTGAACTCCGGAGACAGCTTTAATGAGTCTCACCACGTAAAGCGCTCCAGCGCCCTGATTATGGCTTTGTGTATCGTCTATTCCTTCCTTTACTGGGGACCTTCATCCTGAACAGTCTATGGTCCTGCAGAACCTCAACTCGCTGGAACGGAGCACACTTGTCCTTATGCGCTCTCACTTGGGACCACCTTCACCCTCAAACCCCTGAAGAGAGCACCTTCTTGACCCATCCATAATGCACTTTTGTGTCTCCCAGAAGAAGACATTTGTTTTTTTGCACCCTCTTTTGCCACCAAGAATGTAATTTCGTGGCCGTTTTGCACTGTCTCTGAAGTGAGCCCCTAACCCTCTTGCACCACTGACCAAAGAATACCTTGGCTCTAGGCATGCCCTCAGAAGTGGAAACAGTGCACACTCAGTCGAGAGCATGCAGGCCCTCATATCTACTACAAAGAGAGCCCTGATGCTTATAACACCCACCCCCAGCAAAGAGCCCTCTTCACCTTTAGCGCTCTCTCTTTTCTCTCTCGCTTAGGAAGGCCATATGACCCATACACCCCCAGAGTACCCTCACCCTCAGGCGCCCTAATCCTTGCACAGTGGCACACCGCGAACACCTCTGTAATCAGCAGTGTTTCTTCGCATCACCAGAAGGGAGAACCCTAGCCGATATATGTATCTTAAAAAAAAACACAGTTGCCCCTCTGCATACCCAGACAGAAAACAACCTGGCCTCTGTGCACCCCGACGAAAGAGACCTGTAGCTCATTAGCTTTTTCCACCAAGAGAAGGGTGCAGTGGTCCTTGCGTGGCCATCACCTTCACAAGAGAGCATCCTGGCCCTTATGCGCCCCCAACAGAGAGAACATAACAGCATATGACCCCTCGAAAGAGAACTCCTTGGCACTCATCCACTCCCACAGGGGAGCATCATTTCCCCTTTGCCTCCCCAGAATATTCGGGAGGAGTTCTTGTGCATGCACCACAAAACAAGCTCCTGTGCATTATGCATCCACTTACGAGTGGACTGTCTGCCCTTTGCACTACCTAGAAGCGAGTACACACTGCCCGTGTTTCACCCCCTTGGAGTGCACGGATGACTGCGCTCCCTCCCACCGACCTCCGCAGCTGTCTGCTGTGAGAAGAAGCGGCCCAGACCCCGGGCCTGCTGAGCTCTGGCAGCCTTTGTATGGCGAGGAAGACGCAGAGACACTTCTCTGCCAGTCGGGACACAAGTTTCCATTCCCATAAATGGGCCTAGAGGCTTGTGAGCAGGCCCCGTACCGGTCCTGCCTGCGACAATCATGAAAGACTACGTGGATGGGGTGTGGGGGTTCAGTGATGAACTGTGGCCCTGCCCCAAAATGTACTACTGCACAATGAGGGTTTAGGATTTCACCTCAGGGATTCACCCTCCTCCGTTTACCCTCAATATTCACCCTCCGGGCACCAGCACAGCATTTTACCCCCAAATCTCACCTCCGGGCCTTACTTCGTAAATCTGCCCCGGGACCTCACTCCGAGGGCCCCTCCCCCCTCAGGAGCCAGACCCCCATTCTCAGGGACATCGGGGAGTGGAGTGGGAACAGAGAGTATACTCATTAAAAAGACAGCTCCCTCTCAGTGACAGTCTGGCTGTCTTCCTTCCAAACGGATATTGTTCCCGGCGTGCCTTGAAGAGTGTGCAGGTAAAATCCGCTGAGAGGAGGCGTGTGGCCATGGGGATGAGCGGGGGAGAAAGGCAAGTTTGGATTGATGCGTGGCGCGCGCGTGTGCCCTCCTTTCGAGAAGCGTGGGCTCCTCGGGATGGGAGCAGTGTACCGAGCGAGGCGAGAGAAGCCTCGAGTAGGCAATAATGTAGCGCGCCTCCTGTCGGAAGCGGAGTGCATGCGTTGCATTGTGATGCATATGTGAACGCTGTGTGTGACCCGGGAAGTTAGTACACGCAGCCGAACACTGGCAGTTTGTTTGGACCTCGGCGAAGCAATTGCTGTGCACCTGTCCCCGAAGAGGAGCGTGTGTGTGAGTGTTGTTATAACCCCCAGTTTAGGGAGCAGTGTGTGCACCCCGTCGGATATTTTGAGCGTTCATCACTGGAAAAAAAGGTTTATGTGTGTGTGTGTGTGTGTGTGTGGTGTGCGCGCGCGCGCTCTGCGTGTGGAGAGGGCGCTGCACTGAGGGTTGTAGAGTCACATTTACATTGCTCCTCAGACCAGTATATAAAGGAAGAGAATGGCTACTCTTTTACTGTATATTTCGAGCTCCAACGTGTCTAAAACAATGACAGCAGAAACACTAATAATCATCCCTGAATGGTTTTTCATTACAAGCAGAAGGTCAAAGCTAATGATTGCACCCTTCTCTTAAGTACACAATCAGGGCTGGGTACACTGTAAGAGTTCAAGAGTGTGAAGGAAAATAGGATGCACCTTTAATCAATGCATTTCACGAATAGGACTCGGGTACGTGCACCCACCAGTAGTCACACCATTCAGTTCAGACCTTCATAATTGAACTCACCTAAGATAAAATTACAGGTCTTTCATTTTAAGGTTGAAGCATAGTTGCTTTCAAGTGTTAATTACAGTCTTTACTAATCCAGTAATAGCGGATTGCTGTGCGCGCTCACAGAGATGCCTGGAAAGAGAGATACAGCTCATGTTAGTGGCGAGTGGTCAGTAGCAGAGGGTAATTACTAAGTCACCATTAGCCACCTTGGAGTGTCACTCTTAAAACTATAACCCTCGTTATGAATATTGGCACTAAACTACAAACTGGACTATGATTCCGTACCTGAAATTATTGGGTCTGAAAGCACCAGATCCGGTTTTAACAGGTTCGCATTCACACCTGGTAAAACACATACCTGGAGAGAGGCAGGGGTTGAGGGCAGTGGAACAACATGATCCCTGCATTCACCCTTCAGCACCACAGGAGGGCAGAGAACACTGCCAATACAGGTCACAGGCTCCCCTTCAGCTCAGATGCGCTTCCTGAAGCCACCCTCTGACCTACATTGACCCCTCCGCCACTTGCATTTCAGCAGGTGGTAAATGTCAATAGATTTATCAGCAGAATTCAGGAAAACCACTAGAAAAGAACCCGTGATTTTGGTTCCTCATGCTTATTCCCAATGCCAGTCCTATCAATGCAAAAAAAATAAGTGAATGTACTCATCAAATTGACCTGTGGGTTGGGGGCGGAGTTTGGAGCGGTGCTAGCTTCACTCATTTAATCGGAATTAGACTTTTTCAGTGCATTGTGCTAAATATACATTTCTGCCTTTTTGCAGTATTCATTTTTGCCCTTGCATGTAGAAGGATATATTTAGGATCCCTTTCCCTGCTCCCTTCAGCAAGATAATCTACTTCAGATTCCAATATTTTAATAGTATCCTGGTGGTTACTGATTACTTTGCTGATAATCAGGTAACAGGTTTGGGATACAAAATTGGCTCAGGCACCTTAAAAAAATAGTAGCCCACATTTGCAGATTGAGTCTTTTCTCAAAACACTGTTTCGGTGTTTTAAGTGTTATAAAAAGGAGGGGTGTTTCTATAAAAGAGGCAAGTTTTCTTAACTTCACTGAGATAATAAAAAATACAAATGTTGCCAGGACTCGCACCTGAATATAAGTGAGCCTACTTCTGCTCAGGCCCCCCACCCTTGCTCAATCTGCATACATTAATGGGCCGGTCCAGTGAAAGACTGGGAGTGATACCTCCGCCTCGTTGGTAAAAGGGAGGTAACAGAGGCCCCTCTGCCTCACAAAAGGCCGCTCAGACCCCCCACTGGGCTGCTGCCATCATCTGAACTGCACAGAAACAGCCCATATCGGCTACTACGCTGGCTAAAAAAAGTGGGCCACAGTTGATACTGGGCCATTGATCGAGTGCCCGTTTTACCAAACTTAACATGGTAGCCAGGAAGTGTAAAACAGAAGATTTGTTCCGCATTCTTAATGACCATTACTTAGGGGAGGTGATATGGATTTACGGCTATTGGAGCGGATGTTAGAACTGGGGGACCAAGTTCGAATCCTAGCCTTGGCTCAACATCTTGTGATTGTGGGCAAAATACAGTTTCCCTGTGTGTGAAAATGTATCGTAGTCTGAATCTCATGTAAAGTGCACTAATTCCCCTGTGCCAAGTTGTGCTGCTTACAACTACCCCAAAAAAAAATACTTGCTCAAGTGACCTCAGTCACACTAACTGCATTTTTGCAACTAGGTAGTGGTATCAAGATTATAACTATATTGGGAAATAAACTGACTGGCAAAATAACTGATAGCATACTCTTTTATGCATAAACTCCAGAGCCCATGTGTACCAGGTGTCTGCATCATATCAAAATTAAAACATGAACTAATTAGAACTTTATAACTAGCTCCTTTAATGAAGGGAAATGCCATGCTAATGTATAAATATTAATTTGTAATGTTTTTTTTATCACAGTGCATGCACAAGGAAGCACATCAAGGCCATTTAGAGCTTTGCTGTAACAGTTTTCTTCAGATACACTATTAGTTTTCCATTTTCTGTTGTAACAGTTATGCAGACAGTAGCAATTAATGATAGTTTTTTTTATTTGGAGATCTTCATACCGCATTTGCGGGTGTGAGGTATTATTATTCAAATGTCACTTTATTTGCAAGGATGAAAGGCCGAGTCGGCCTCACCGAGATTCAAACTTGTCACCTGCAGAGCATTGCATGTTTCAGTCTGTTAAGTTATATTGATTTGTGTATCGTACTAATCACTCGAGAGAGTATCCAGGTGCTTGGGCGGGTGTGTAGGTTTGTGGTCGCCAAGGTGCTTATACGAAGATCCAGGCCTTCAGTTTCTTGCGGTACTCGGGAAGTGAGGAGGACGCTCTCATTTGTTGAGGGAGGTCGTTCTGTTTCTTGGGTGCGATGTAGGAGAATGAGCGACCTCCAGTTTTGCTTTTGCAGATGATGGTAATGTATGAGAGTGACGTAGAGCGTAGGTGTCTGGTGGGTTGGTGAAAGTGTATGCAGCTGTTCAGTTATTCTGTTCCTGTGTTGTGTAAGGCTTTGAATGTGTGCGTGAGAAGTTTGAATTGTGACAGGAGAGCCTGGAAAGCTTTCTGAGGTACTGTGTGATGTGGGTGCAGCATGAGAGCAGTGGCGGCCGGCAAGTTTAGGAGGGAAGGGGGCTGACTGGACACACACGCACACATACACATACAAAGCCATGCATTCGCACACACAAACGAACACATCCATTCACAACACTCATTACCAAACATTCATACATACACGCATGCACACAACAAACATTCATAAAAAAAACACACACACACTTACCTGCTTCTCTGCCTCTCAGGTCCCAGGCGGTTTGGGACTGCTGCTTTCCCTCATTGGCTGACCTAAGAGGTCGCAGCGTCCTCACAGAGTGGGATGGGGTCAGTGAGACTGCTGACCCCATACCACTCTGTGATGAAGTGTCACTGATTGACCCTCTACCCTGTGCGCTTCAGGGCTTAAGACTGTAGTGCCCAGGTGCGAGGCAATCTGTGATGCTACCCCTCGTCACTGAGGGAAGTCTCTTGAGGTCCTTTGCTGCGCTTAGGAGGTCACGCGCACAGAAGCTGTGATTTCCTCAGCCCAGGAAAATTCAGCTCAGGCCGCTAGGAGCCTGCTCATTTAGCACATGTCTGGTTCCTGGCTGCCTGACCTGAGAATCAACAGTGTCTGTCAGGCTGACTTTTGTTCAGCATGACAGACACTATTCATGAGGGGCAAAAGGTGGAGGGCGTGGCCCCTCAGCCCCAATGGACCGGCCGCAGCTGCGTGGGTGGTCAAGTATGAGTCTTGCAACCCTGTTCTGGATGGTCTAGAGTCTGTGTAGGTGTTGTTTGGAGATTCTGGCTTACAGAGTGTTTCCATAGACCAGCCTGCTAGTGAAAAGTGCCTGTGTGACAGTCCATCTAGTGTGCTGAGGCAACCATTTGAAGATTTTTCATGGCATGCGTAAGCAGGAGGTGCATTGACTTGAGCTGTCATGTTGAGTGTGGTCTTTAGAGATTGGTCCTAGTTCTGACGTCCATCGGGTGGAGTCCAATGGGGATGTCTTGTTGCCGAAGACCAGTACTTCGATCTTGTCAGAGTTGAGCTGCAGGCAGTTGGTTCACCTACAATCTACTACCATGCTCATGCAGTAGATGAAGTTGGTTTTGGTGGTTGTTTTTTTGTCTGTCAGGGATAGGATGACTTGGGTGTCATCAGCATGGGAGATGACGGTGATGTCTTGTGATCGGATGATGTTGGTGAGCAGTGTCATGTATATGTTGAAAAGGGTGGAACTGAGGGACAATCCCTGTGGGACTTCGCATATCAGTTTCTTGGTCTCTGATGTGAAGAGCAGCAGCCTGACCATTCGGGTTCTTCCAGTGAGGAAGGAACAGATCCTTGTGTCAGTCGGCCGCAGAGAGGTCAAGCAGGATGAGGGCCGTTGTTTGTCCGTGATGATTAGAATGTAATCGGTGGCTGCAAGAGTGCAGTTTCAGTGCTGTGGTTCTTTCTGAATCCTGATTGAATGTTATCTAGAAGATGGAAATGTTTGAGGTGGGTTGTCAGTTACTTGTTAATGGTCTTCTCAACCATTTTGGGTGGATAGGAAAGCAGGGAGATGGGTCAGACGTTGCTCAGTTGATTCTGGATCGCTGTGGCCTTCTTGAGGAGGGTGTTGATTTCTGTAAGTTTCCATTGATCTGTGAAAGTTGCGGACATGATGGAGGTGTTGATGTTGTGGGCCAGGGTGGTGCTGATTGGTGATGTTTCCAGGTTGTAGATGTGGTGGGGGCATGGGTTGGTTGGGGTCCCTGAGTGAATGGTACACATGATTGCAGTGGTTCCGTTTCTGGTGAGGGTTTTTCATCTGGTCAGTTGGCCGTCTTGTTTAATGATCGGTAGGTTAGCAACGAGTTCTCTGGGGTTGGGTTGGTGTGCGAAGTTTCTGTAGATGTTTGCGTTTTTGCTGTGGAAGAAGTCGGATAGGTTGTCGCAGAGTTGTTGGGAGGCAGCGATGTTGGTGACCGTGGCTGAGGGAGAGCTGAAATCCTTAATGATCGAGAAGATCTCCTTGCAGCTTCCTTCGATGCAGTCCACTAGTGCTCTTTTCTTGGTGTCTCTTATTTACTGATAGCTTTTGAAGGCAACTTTGTAGGTGGTTTTGTTGGTGGTAGTGTGCCTGGCTCTCAATTTCCTTTCTAGCTGATTACAGTGTTGTTTGGTGTCTCAGAGGTGTCCCGTGTAACAGCATGTCTACATGTAAGATTTACTATGCTTTTTGGGTTTGATGAGTGCGAGGGAGTCCACATAGATCTCGATCCAGTTGTCCATGTCCTTGTCGATTTTGTCTTTGGGGCTAGGTTGATCCGTGCTGAGGGCGCTGAGCTAGTCTGCTTTGTGCTTTTGCCCCAGCTGCGGCTTGGAATGCTGAACCTGGAAAGGGTGTTGACTTTAGGTGTATTGATCTGGAAGTGGATGATGGAGTGGTGGTTCCATTTGAGCAGTTTGGTGGAGGTGTAATTGATGCTGTCGCTTGTAATGAAGATGGGGTCCAGTGGTATGTGTTGGTTCTGGGACAAGTTACGTGAGTCTGATATTGCTCAAGCTTTCGAAGAGTGCTGTGTAGCAGGGTAAGTTTTGGTCTTCCAGGTGAAAGTTGACGTCACTGAGGAGAATGTAGACTCTGCAGACGATGTTGTTGAGTGGAGCAATAAAGTTGGTGATGAGGTTGGTAAAGGTAAATTGTGGTCCGGGTGGTCAGTAGGCAAGGGTTCCATTCAGGGTGAATTTTTCTGAGATTTGCTGTTTGAAGTGCAGGTGTTTCATGAAGTGGGTGGCGTTCTCTGTGGATTCGTTGTAGATAATAGCGAGTACTCCTCCTGGCTTGTAAATGCGGTCCTGTTGAGCCATCTTGTAGCTTGTTGGGATTGCTGTGAAGATGTCAGGAGCCATTAAGGGGTTGAGCCAGGTCTCTGTGATAAAGAGGATGTGGGGTACGTCGCTACTCAGCAGGTCCCATATGTTGGTTGTGTGTTTGCTGAGTGATCATGTGTTGAGAAGCATACATACGAGTGGGTGTTGACATGTGGGTTTGCTGAGGCGTGTGGTGGTGGGTGGGGGTGTAGGTGTTGTTGGTGCTTCTATGGTATGTGTGTTGGGAGCAGGTGTTGAGGGCTTTGCTCGTATTTGCATGGGAGGTGTGGGTGTGTGGCTGCTGGAGAACCAGCAGTGGATACAGGTGAAAGTATCATGGTGTGACACGGTGTATGATAGCAGTTGGGGGAACAGTGTCCGTGGTCTAGTGACCTAAGGAGTGCTGCAGAGTATTGCTGGGTGGTGATCAGACCAGAGTTCCTGGCACTGGGCGCCGCCCGGGCACATACGGGCACAGACTTGCTTTCTTTTGGCACGGCAGCGCTACACTTGCTGCGCATCCATGTTTCAGCTGCCATTAGGTAGGCGCTGGTAGGGGAGTGCAGGGTGCAGAGATGTCTTTTCCTGTGCTGAAGGGTGATGGAATATGAAGCCCTCTTGCTTGGTTTCTTTTAAAAATTGTTTTGGCGGGGCAACCAGTAATGTCACTTCCCCTCCTGTTGGAAGAGGGGAAATGCAGTGATGTCACTTCCTGTGTAGGTGGATGATGGGAGATCCAGTGATGTCACTTCCTGTCCGGATGGTTATTGGGAAATGAAGTCCTCTTATTTGGATTCTTCTTTTAAAGATGGTTTTGGCTGGAAAACCAGTAATGTCACTTCCTAGGCAGATGGATGATGGGAAATTCAGTGATGTCACTTCCTGGGTTGATGGGTGAAGGGGGAATGTGCTGTCAGGTCACTGTGTCCTCTTGATAATTCAGTTACTGACAACTAGAATATGTTTAAAAATAATTGATTTTCTTTTCCAACATAAATGCATTCTAACAGTGAATTACAGTTTTTTTAACTATCTCTTTAGGTTGTCCATTAACTCCAGTTGTTGGTATATAGCTTCCAAACGAAACTGAAAACATATGCCTGAACTGACTCCAGATTGGAGGGACATTGTCCTCCTGCAGGGCATGCCTCCTTACATACAAACATACATTAACGCTCCATGAGCTCTATAGCAATTTTTAATTTAAGAGGTCCCCAGGATAAATGTTGTCCCTTTTTTATGAATCACGCTGAAAGGTGACAGTCTTAGTAAGAGTTTGGTCTACAAATCTGTTTCTGGGGCATGTTTCCATTTGTTGCTAGTCTTTGTAAGAGGACACTGCTTGCACTATGTGATTTTGGGCACAAAGGACCACTAGCATTATACATTTTAGGAGACCCCTGCATACGTCATAGCTATTTACAAGTAAACATTTCTAAGCATTGACTGACACACTATACAACAACAATGACACACACATTAATGTATGAAGAGATTTTTTAGTAAGCTAAGCACTCTTGAAACAAAGGAAAAAATAAATAAATAAGCAATGAAGAATGGAAGAGTAAGGATGGAGAGGAAATAGAGGGAGAAATAAAAAGAAATGTGAGGAAGAAAAAGGAGGAGAGGAAGGAAGCAAGAAATTGAGAAAATGAAAGTAAGGAGAGGAAGAAGGAAAGAAAGATAGAGGCAGAGAAAGCCAGGGAAAGAATAAGAAAAGAATACAAAAGATAAAAGCATAAGAAAGGGCAGTGAACGAGAGAGAAATGATGGGGAAGAGAGCAAGGTGGGGAGGGCATGGAAATGGAAAGAAGAGAGAATGAAAGAAAAAGAGAGCGGAAGAAACGAGGGCAAGAGAAACAAACAAAAAGGAGAGCATAAGAGAAAAAAGACACAAGAGAAGGCAGAATAACAAAGAAAGAACTAGAATAAACAAGAGAAAAACAAATGAGAAAGAAAACCAAAGCTAAACACAGAAAAAAAAGAAATAGAGTAAAACAGGAAAATGGAGTAAAAGAAAGGAAATGTGAAAAGAAAGAAAGAAGAGGTTGAAAAGATGACTGAAACAAAGAAACAGCACGTCAGAAAGAAAAAAGCAGATGAAAGAGAAAATGAGAGCAAGTAAAGTACAAGTTGAGATGCAAAGAGGTAAAAAAAAGTAGAGGAAGAAAAAACAAAGTTGAAAGAAAAACAGGAAAGGAAGGTAAGGAGGGAAAGAAGGAGGAAATGAAAGAGGATAGCAAAAAAGAAAGTAAAAAAGATAAAAGGGAGAGAAGTAAAAGAAATGAGAAAAGGAAAAAGGTGAAAGAAAGGCAATACAAAGAAAAAGAAAAACAATGAAAAAAGAAAGGAAACAAAGAAGAGCAGTTGATAATGAAAGATGGCAAGAGAAAGTGGTGAGAAACAAGAACCAAAAATGTAGGTGGGAGAGCGAAAGGAGGCACATTAAACAAGAATGAGCTAACAAATCATAGAAAGATGGACAGAAGAAAAGGAGAAACAGAAGCAAAGTAGTGAAAGAAGGAAACAAATAAGTAAATAGTGAAGAAAGAAAATCAAACAATAAAAAAAAGAAAATCCAATTTCTCAAAACAGAGGGAAGGTAAAAATACATTCCTTTAAACAATCAATCAGAATTTATAAAGCGCCCCTAATCATCCGATAGGGTATCAGGCGCTTTCTCAGAAAAGTATGCTTATAGATGTATGTTCATGTAAGCAGTAGGGTGCATTCTGCAGACATTAGTTTTCGCCAAAATTACTAGGGCTGATTTAACAATATGGGCACAGGTAAACTATTTTACAAAATACTACTGATTGAGATTCACTCCTGTGGCTTAAAGAAAATCCTACTCAACCTTCACTGCAGTAGCAGATGAAATACCCCTCGAACCAATGTTGAAGCCTAAAATAAAAAAGACAAGAATGCATTAAGGTTTAAAGGGGAATATTTTTCCAATCCCTTATTGACTAACACATTTGACTAAATATGAGTCATATGTTTATGCAATCGCAAAGCGGCAGTTTGTCACATATGCATATGATTTGTCGAGGCTTTGCATTAATTGCCAGTTCAGCACAGGCCAATTGGCCTCCGGACCATCTTAAAGCTAATTTTAAGTGGCGCAAAACGGAACCTTCCAAGGTTCTTCCTTCAGCAGAAGTCAGTATGCATGTAATCACAGCCAGGCTTTTAAAGATGGCATCACACGAATATTGGACATTGATCCCGACTGTACTGCAGAACTGTATCAGTTAAAAATGTACTTTTACACTTAATGGTGATATATGAAATGGTTTGGAAAAACCACCAGCCATGTTTTGAAAATCCATGCAGGCCTGTAGGATAGTGCATCAAACCCCCCATAGGCAGCAACGTTGAGGTTCTCATTCCCTGAGCTGAATAGCATGCTGGAAAATGTGCACCCATAAGTATGAAACTTCAAGCTTATATGACTTGCACAAGCACTTTTACTTTATCGTTTTATGTACATTTTGAAGTATATTAAACCCTCTCTGGACTGCCGATTAGAATGCCCTGCAATACACACCAAAATGTCATTCACTGCGCGCCGGACAGCTTGGCCCTGTGCTGGTTCAGGTATCACCGAGTCCTTCTGAGTTCATGTAAATGATCCTCTACTAAATTATTCACACAGTAATCAGTGGCAGAGCTAAAGCTTTGTCTATAAAAGTCCCATTAAATATAATGGGGTTACCCTGTGTCCCTCAGAACCTGGGTTTACAGTTATGAGCTGCAGACAGTTCTGTCGGGTAAAGGAATTGTAAATAATGTTATTCATTAGCACATTAAATACTGAAAGGACGTCTGGGAAACTTCTTCTGACTCAAATTATACCAATCTTTGAAGAAAATAATATCTTAAATCCACCGACACAACACAAGCATCAAATTATGTCTTAAATATATTAATTTTCATATATCAATATATATATATTACCTACTGGCGGTCGCCAGTAGGTAGTTATAGTTAGGACCTAGTTACCATAGGAAAATGGCAACATTCTATTCCCAATAAATTTGGCGTCGATTGACGAATCTTCGTGACATTTTCAAAACTAATTCGTTGTTGATATCGGCTCCTATGTTGAAAGTTTGGGGGTGATTCGTCAAGGGGGGACAGAGAAAAAAGGAGGTCCCAAAACGTGTTTTCTCCATGTTAATTTCCATAGGAAACTTTAGACAAGGATACAGGTCGAATGGGTGAACGGAATTACCCTAAATTTGGCAGGGAGAATGGTCTTGATCTAGAAAGCACGCTTTTTGTTTATTTGGTGTAAATTCGTTCAGTAGTTTTGTAGAAATATAAAAATTTACAGATATCGATATTTGGGAATTCTGCCATCTGATTGGCTGAGGCGTTACGAGCACGAGCTTGCTGATGATTGGCTGCGAGTGGTGCGAGCGGTACAACTAGGAAGTGTTGGCCGCCATTTTGTGATTCCGTTGAAGTGAGTAAGGGGAAAAAAAGGCAAATAAAGTGGGAAAGAGAAGGGTAGGAGCACTGTAACCTCTGTGGGGTGTTCAGGGTGTGCTATAGATGGGGTACGAAGTGAAGTATTCACTCCTATCTGTGTTAAAGTGGTGGGTTATGGAAATTAAGTGAGGTATTGCGTAGAGTCTGATGCTGCTAAGGTGAGCTGGTGCAGGACTCGGGGATTAAAGCGTGAGCCCAAATTGTGTGTCTTATGCTGTGAAGTAATGTGGCATAGCCACTGCACTACACTTGTGGAAGAAGTGTCAGCATGTGTTTATAACTACTAGGACGAACTACTGACCGTACTGGTCTGAAAGTCCTGGGGTAAGGAAAATATGTGAGGTACTGTCTAGAGTCTCATGCTGCTAAGCTGAGTTGCTGCCGGACTCGGGGATGTAAGCATGAGTCTAAACTGTGTGTCATATGCTGTGAAGGCATGTGCTCTGGCCTCTCTGCCACATCTGTCCAAGTAGTGTCAGCATGTAGTAATAGCTACTCGGAGGAACTTCTGTTTTGAACATTGTAACTTGTGTATGGTGCTTAGGGGGTGTTATACAGGGAGTGCGAAGGTACATTTGTGCTTATCAAATTAATTCGGTATTTGTGAAGTACAAACTACTCACTCCTATGGGTGTGATGGCGCTGGGGGCACAAGCTGAGCTGCTAAAGGAGTCGGGGTAAAGTCGATGAACTACTGACCCCTACCGGTCTGAAAGTGCTGGGTACGGAGATTAAGTGAGGTATTTCCTAGAGTGATATAACAAATGGGGGTGCACAGCTCACAAAGTCCAACACCCCAAAAGTTTTTAGAAAAGTCACTTCTTTATTTTTTCCAAATTGTTTGTCTTAAAAAGCATCCAATTCAAATCATCAGCCGGCTGATGATTTGAATTGAATGCTTTTTAAGACAAACAATTTGAAATAAAGAAGTGACTTTTCTAAAAACATTTGGCGTGTTGGACTTTGTGAGCTGCGCACCCCCATTTATTATATTAATCTTTTGATCTGGAGCACAGCAACGCCACTCAACGGCTGGCGTAGGGGTTGACTGCACAGCACCTGTACACAAAGGAACTGGCACCAGGTGATGCACTGAAGGTCCGCTGTTGCTGTGTATTTCCTAGAGTGTCATGCTGGTAAATTGAGTTGCTGCTGGCCTCGGGGATGAAACTGTGAGCCCCAACTGTGTGTACTATGCTGTGAAGTCATGTGCTCTGGGCGCTGTGCCACACCTGTCCAACTTGTATATGGTGCTTAGGTGGTGTTGTATAGGGAGTGCGAGGGTAAATCAATACAGTATTTTGTAAAGCGCAAACTACTGACCCCTATGTGTGACTAGAGCCAGTGATCAAAGTGAGAGCTCTATGCTGCAAAGTGAGATGGTGTGGCCGCTGCGCCACAGCTGTGTGGAGAATACATTTTAGTGAGGGTCTGGGAGTTGCCATTACCTGGCCCTAAAATAGCAGAGCTAAGTTGTAAGTTATAGTAGGGTGGCTCTAAAAAAGAGCCCTTGTGTTCATTATTTGGAGCTATATATAAGTGCGGATGCACAGCTTCAAGTTATTCAGGAAAACTTGAGTTCCCTTTTCTGTGAAGTGTACTGCATCACTTCTGTAGATATCAGCCATATCAAAATGTATGTTGTTGTTGTAGATGATCAACAGGAGGTGAGCAACCCAAGATACCCTTGAGGGCTTGGGTAATTAGATAAAGGGGTATAGATGCCGTCAAGGGATTTATTTGATGAATAATTGGTGAATCAAATTAATTTCAAAGGATGTATTAATAATCCTTACAGGCAATTAATGCAGCGAAAAAGTAGATATTGATTCCAGCATATAACTAATATTTAGCCAAAACATATAAACGACATATAAACAACAAACACAAAGGTGTATTAGAAAAATAGAATTTATCAAAGAAGATTTTCACGGTAAATAAGTTCATATATACAGATGAGAATAATACACAGAAATGATTGGGTCTGTAGGTACACACATAAATTAATTAATAAGTGACTCAACAGAACCTAAAAACATCTATCCCAAAACAGAATGAATAAAACAGAGTAGGGATGAGATGAAAGTCGACGTTTCGGTCTCCTAAATAACACTTTCTGAGACCATCTTCAGGACTGGTGTCAATTATTGACCTGTATATAACCACATGTAATCTGAAATAAAAATATTTACAATTACATATAAATCAAATATTTACATGTAGATACCACCTTTGTGAAAAAAACAAAACAATACAACAACAAGAACTCACACAATAACAGAACAATGTGATACATTTACAAATCTATATAAAAAAAATTGTATTTTATACATTCGGAGCTACTTTGAAGTATCTCTACATAACACAAGCATGCATTTCAAAATGGGAGTCAAAAGACATTATCTAGACGATTTTTGGCTGACTATAAGTAGATCTAGAAAGTGCATTCGATACTCAACTAATAATAGGTTTAATTTCTAAAAATACATGTGCTAGTTCTGTATCTTGTCTGATATTAATTACGGACCTTTGAGATGGCTATGTCACAATATCGTAATCGAAAGAATCAGTGCATTATAGCCTGAACAAATCTAATATCGAGAGATAGTTCTTTTAGTCAACACATTTGATACCAAATTTTAGACTTTAATTCATTATATACACAATTCAACTCGAACAGTATGCACCATTAAATTTGAGCGGATGCTTTATGAACAAGGGGCAAATACTAGACCCACTATGAAAAGGGTAATTGTTACCTTGAGTGTAATGCTAGCAGTCAGACACAATCGTCGCTCGATCACGATTTCATTTAAGGCGGAGCTACTGGAACTATTCCTAAATATGAGTAACATAATTATACACAAATCGATACGAAAGAGGATTAATGTATTCATTCAAGCGAAGTTTTATGTACCTAGTTATGTGCGACTATCACAGCTTTATAACTTTAAGATAGAAGCACTGTGGATTTCAGATACCACCAACAGGTGATCTGAAAGAGAAACCGAGGATAGCACACCATTAGTATGTTGACCTTAGTAGCTCAGAAGAGTCGTCAAAAGGGTGCAAACAGGTTTGAAAACCTACCTATTACACGGTATTGAGTGCATGTACTTCAAGGAGCGGGTGTTATGTTCTTCATAAGCCGAAGAAATTAGGAAAACGGAGGTCTGTAGATTTAATTGATAGCGATTAAATTTTTGTTTGAGACCTCTCACCTTACAAGTAAAACCGGTAAAAGGGAACAATTAAAGCATAATTTACCGGGTTAAGCCGAAGAATAGACCCAGCTCAGATGAGTCTTCAAGAAGTTCAGTGTAAACGGTCTATAACAAAAGAGAAGTGAACACAGAAATGTCAACGCTATGGAGCGAAAAAAAGGAGATTAATCTGTTGAGGCGCCTATGGTGTTTAGCTTACCTAGTATCTCCCAGTAGTCTCCGAATGATTTCCGAGCCGAACAAAACGGGCAGCAGGGTGAATGCGGAAGGGAGTCATTAGTGCACCGCCCATATTTAAAGCGCCGTTTGGAGCGCGAAATAGGACTAGGTGCATGGCCGCCATATTGAAAAGGTCGGCTGGTAAAGTTGAATGCAGAAAGCAATATTTCATAATGAACCGTCAAAAATCTATGATGGTTATAAAGTAACTCGTTTAGTCATAGATGTAATAAACAACGTGTCCCATAATATGCATAGACGATCTAAATTAGGGCATCGTAAATGTGATATTCCATGAACGTGGTAATGTCATATCACATCAAGGACAGATGCGTGATAATCATAGACAATATATAGGATACATTGTATTAGCCAATGGCGCAAAGGGGCTTCAAAAAATGAAAAATGTTTGGCTCTAAATATATCTGCTGTGTGCATCGCAGTTAAACAATCAAGGGAATCAAAGAGTGAAATGGACAGTAATATGGTCATTCATATGTTCGTAAAACATCCGCTACCTTAAGTTATTCAAAGTAAGGACATTGATCAAAAAACTTCAGTACATCACATATTGTATCTAAACAGGTAACAATTTTACAAGAGCCATTATACTGTATATGATACAAAAAAGAGACAGAATGCATTATGAACAATGATCAAGGAAGGCATGCCAAAGCGTGCCACTCAGTTGCCGAATTTAAACACCGTTTTACAGTGTCGGTAAGACAAATCAGTTTTCCTTCTCTTAATGCAAGGACCCTGTCAATGTTATTTTGTCTCTTATTTGGTCTGATGACTTCTAGGACCCACCAAAACATGTCAGTTTCCTTATGGCCCTGTTGTACATAGTGTTCAACTAATGGTGCATTATCTTTCTTGCACCGAATACGTGACTGATGTTGGAGAATTTGTTTCTTAAAAGGTTGGACAGTTTTGCCTAGATAATGTAACAGACACGGGCATTGAATACAGTACACTACGTTTGTAGTATTACAATTAGAGAAGTGCTTAGCTGTAAAGCGGATACCATTGATTTCACAAGTTTTCACTGTCTTAGTTGTAGCACAAGCCAGACAATTGTTGCATTTGTGGTGGCCAACTAGTGGGACTAGTTGTCTCATGTTGTCTACGGTGTTATCAAGAGGGGTGTTGTCATAAGCATGAATCAATCTATCCCGTAAGTTGGTGCCTCTTTTGAAGGCAAACATAGGTTTCTGCACAAACTCTGGGATGGAGTGAAGTAAATTCCATTGTCTGGATACTATTTTTTTGATGGCATTAGAGTGTGTGCCAAAAGTAGACACACAGACAATATTTGTTTTGTTTTGTCGTTCATTAACAGTAAGCAAAGCATCACGGTTATTATACCAGGCCCTCTTCATTGATTTTCGAAGGAGTCTGGAAGGATATCCGCGAGATTGTAATTTATCTTTAAGTATTTTAGCTTCGCAAAAATAGTCATTCTTCAAAGTGCAATTTCGTCGAAGACGAAGAAATTGCCCAAAAGGCAACCCATCTTTCAATGCCTGGGGATGATGGCTTGTGTAACGCAGCAAGGTGTTCCTAGCTGTTTTCTTAGTGAACAAGGTAGTATACAGCTGATTGTTGCTATCTACTTTGATGGTGATGTCTAAAAATGGCATTTCTTCTCTATTATGTTCAAGTGTGAATTGTAAATTACTATTTCTAGAATTTAACCATGAATGAAACTCATTGAGTTGCACCGAAGTGCCATCCCAAACCATAAAAACGTCATCTATATAACGTAGCCACTTCAAAATATTAGTAGAGAATGGATTAGATGTATGCCAAATATGTGCGTCCTCAAAGTCTGCAACATATATATTCGCTATGTCAGGGGCAAAGATAGCACCCATTGCTACTCCCTTCTGTTGTAAATAGAATGAATTTTGATACGGAAAAAAGTTTTCACAGAGGGGGAGTCTCACACATTCTAGAACAAATGAGGTCGGGACCGAGTGAGGTCTTGGTCTGGATTCCAAGACGGTACCGAGTATGTCAAGTACCTCTAACTGAGGGATGTTAGTATACAAGCTCTCTATATCCATAGAGACAAGTATATTGGTTGTTGGATCAAACTGAAATTTCTCAACCTCATTTATTACTGCTGTTGTATCTCTAATATAGGAAGTGCGTTCAATAGCAAAGGGTCTGATGAAATAATCTGCATATTGTGCGAGGGGCTTTAAAATTGAATTACAACCCGACACGATGGGGCGGCCTGGTGGATTATTCAGATCTTTATGCACTTTTGGGAGCATATAGATCGCAGGCACCGTAGGTGTTTTATTGACTAGAAAAGAAGCTACTTTATCATTTAGCCAACCTCCTTCTAGACCCAATTTGCTCAGGGTTGAAATTTCTGTCATGAGTCTCTTGGTAGGGTTACATGTCAATTTTTTGTAATGGGTAGGGACAGATAATTGTCGCATCATTTCCTCATCGTATTTTGATTTTTCCCATAAAACTATACCCCCACCCTTATCTGCCGATTTAAGTAGGGCTTGTGGCAAATTCTGAAGATTCTGAAGTGCTATTTGTTGTTCTCTTGGTAAATTAGATTTAAATTTACATGGGTTTTTGAACAAATGTTCAATCTCAATGAGTGTGGCATTTTCAAAGGTGATTATATCTTTGTTCACCATCATGTTAGAAGGATAGAATGTGGACAGATTTCTAAGTCCAGTAAAACCAGTTTTTGGATCGGAGATATTATTCGCAAAAAAGTTTTTTAATCGAACTGTGCGAAAGAAACGGTACCGTTCCAGTTTAGTTTGAAACAAGTCGTTTTTATAAGTGGGCACAAAGCTGAGACCATTAGAAAGAACTGCCACTTCTTGTTCAGACAGATTATGGCTTGAAAGATTGAAAATAGGTATAGTCAGATCATCATTTACCATTCGTAATATCTGTTCCGGGTCTGGCGGAACCCCGGGGTGTATTGTTGGCGAAACCATCCTCGTTTCTGTTGTTTCATGTTTTGGTGGGTCCTAGAAGTCATCAGACCAAATAAGAGACAAAATAACATTGACAGGGTCCTTGCATTAAGAGAAGGAAAACTGATTTGTCTTACCGACACTGTAAAATGGGGTTTAAATTCGGCAACTGAGTGGCACGCTTTGGCATGCCTTCCTTGATCATTGTTCATAATGCATTCTGTCTCTTTTTTGTATCATATACAGTATAATGGCTCTTGTAAAATTGTTACCTGTTTAGATACAATATGTGATGTACTGAAGTTTTTTGATCAATGTCCTTACTTTGAATAACTTAAGGTAGCGGATGTTTTACGAACATATGAATGACCATATTACTGTCCATTTCACTCTTTGATTCCCTTGATTGTTTAACTGCGATGCACACAGCAGATATATTTAGAGCCAAACATTTTTCATTTTTTGAAGCCCCTTTGCGCTATTGGCTAATACAATGTATCCTATATATTGTCTATGATTATCACGCTTCTGTCCTTGATGTGATATGACATTACCACGTTCATGGAATATCACATTTACGATGCCCTAATTTAGATCGTCTATGCATATTATGGGACACGTTGTTTATTACATCTATGACTAAACGAGTTACTATATAACCATCATAGATTTTTGACGGTTCATTATGAAATATTGCTTTCTGCATTCAACTTTACCAGCCGACCTTTTCAATATGGCGGCCATGCACCTAGTCCTATTTCACGCTCCAAACGGCGATTTAAATATGGGCGGTGCACTAATGACTCCCTTCTGCATTCACCCTGCTGCCCGTTTTGTTCGGCTCGCAAATCATTCGGAGACTACTGGGAGATACTAGGTAAGCTAAACACCTTAGGCGCCTCAACAGATTAATCTCCTTTTTTTTGCTCCATAGCGTTGACATTTCTGTGTTCACTTCTTTTTTGTTATAGACCGTTTACACTGAACTTCTTGAAGACTCATCTGAGCTGGGTCTATTCTTCGGCTTAACCCGGTAAATTATGCTTTAATTGTTCCCTTTTACCGGTTTTACTTGTAAGGTGAGAGGTCTCAAACAAAAATGTAATCGCTCTCAATTAAATCTACAGACCTCCGTTTTCCTAATTTCTTCGGCTTATGAAGAACATAACACCCGCTCCTTGAAGTACATGCACTCAATACCGTGTAATAGGTAGGTTTTCAAACCTGTTTGCACCCTTTTGAAGACTCTTCTGAGCTACTAAGGTCAACATACTAATGGTGTGCTATCCTGGGTTTCTCTTTCAGATCACCTGTTGGTGGTATCTGAAATCCACAGTCCTTCTATCTTAAAGTTATAAAGCTGTGAGAGTCGCACATAACTAGGTACATAAAACTTCGCTTGAATGAATACATTAATCCTCTTTCGTATCGATTTGTGTATAATTATGTTACTCATATTTAGGAATAGTTCCAGTAGCTCCGCCTTAAATGAAATCGTGATCGAGCGACGATTGTGTCTGACTTCTAGCATTACAATCAAGGTAACAATTACCCTTTTCATAGTGGGTCTAGTATTTGCCCCTTGTTCATAAAGCATCCGCTCAAATTTAATGGTGCATACTGTTCGAGTTGAATTGTGTATATAATGAATTAAAGTCTAAAATTTGGTATCAAATGTGTTGACTAAAAGAACTATCTCTCGATATTAGATTTGTTCAGGCTATTATGCACTGATTCTTTCGATTACGATATTGTGACATAGCCATCTCAAAGGTCCGTAATTAATATCAGACAAGATACAGAACTAGCACATGTATTTTTGGAAATTAAACCTATTATTAGTTGAGTATCGAATGCACTTTCTAGATCTACTTATAGTCAGCCAAAAATCGTTTAGATAATGTCTTTTGACTCCCATTTTGAAATGCATGCTTGTGTTATGTAGAGATACTTCAAAGTAGCTCTGAATGTATAAAATACACATTTCTTTATATAGATTTGTAAATGTATCACATTGTTCTGTTATTGTGTGAGTTCTTCTTGTTGTATTGTTTTTTTTCTTTCACAAAGGTGGTATCTACATGTAAATATTTGATTTATATGTAATTGTAAATATTTTTATTTCAGATTACATGTGGTTATATACAGGTCAATAATTGACACCAGTCCTGAAGATGGTCTCAGAAAGTGTTATTTAGGAGACCGAAACGTCGACTTTCATCTCATCCCTACTCTGTTTTATTCATTCTGTTTTGGGATAGATGTTTTTAGGTTCTGTTGAGTCACTTATTAATTAATTTATGTGTGTACCTACAGACCTAATCATTTCTGTGTATTATTCTCATCTGTATATATGAACTTATTTACCGTGAAAATCTTCTTTGATAAATTCTATTTTTCTAATACACCTTTGTGTTTGTTGTTTATATGTCGTTTATAGTTGTTGTAGATGGACCCCATCTTGTGGTCTCTGAGGTATGCAGACACAGCTTTGTTGACTTTCTTCCTTGATTTTTAAATCTGAGGACAACATTTTTTGACCATTTCTACTTCTGGGTTTGGCATATATTGGAATATGCAAAGACAGTTTGAGGCAAAAGTAACATCAATTGTCCAAAGGTGTCCTTCATAAGCATTTCCAAACCTACTCCAGTCAATGTGCCTAGGTCGTTTCCACCACAGTGCACAATCATGAGGTCAGGGTGTTGGAGATGCAAACAGGCTTTAACCAAAGGGAAGAATTGTTGCCACTTCAATCCTCTCTGTGGAAACCATTTAATGTCCACACTTTGTAAACCTAGGTCTAAGTCAATACGTCTCTGTTATGCATACCTCTTGCACCAGAAAACATAGCTATATCCAACTATCCACACTAGCATTTTGAAGGTATGGCTGAAAGGTATGGAAAGATGTCTGTAGCTCATGCAGTTCCTTCATAGAATAAGAGATATGTTTAAAGATGGGGAACTAGTTTTTTTCACATACAAAATGATACCTGATTGGGAGATGAAAAGCATTGTTTTTTAAAAGTAGGGTGCACATTCGTTTTGTGGAAAAGCATGTTTGTGATTGGTTAAGAAAAAGCAGTTTGAACGTGGAGTACATATTCTAGGATAAAATTTGCTCAACTCAACCACACCTGCTACTTGGAAGGCACTGTTCAAACTTAAAACAATCGTGAACTTTTAACCTGCACATGCCGTTAAATGTTCAAGAAAATGTTTCAAAAAAATATCGTTAGGTTTCAAAAAATGAATGAACTTTTAACCTGCACATGTTGTAGAATGTTCTAGAAAGTGTGTTGATAGAATACGTTTCACTGCTGACTTCGCTGTGTCGTTGAATATGAAAAAAAAATGTTATATGGAAAATTAAAAAGAAACCAATAGAGAGAAGTTTTGAAACGTAAAATAAGTATTCTAATTTGTTTGTTATTTGTATTTATGTGTGGAGGAACAAAATTATAGAAACAGCACCAGGAAGAGGAAGAAGCAGGGAGTGGGAGGACGGGGGGAGATGGGCACTATGGCACACATGTACAGCACAAGTATAGACAAAGAATGGCCAAAATGAAACACGCCAACAAGGAGCATAAGTAACACAACATGGGAACATCACACCACTGAACGAGCATCAAAGTGAAAACCACGCTGTATTCATACAGGATGTGTAGAAAGGCCGGTCGTGGGTGTTGTGGGATGTTTGCGACCCTGGTCATCAAGGATGAGATGCCCAGCCCATGGCACATGGGCGGGTTCACTGTGTGTCAAGTTGCCAAACAGCTGTCCCCCCCTCCCGTTAGCCCCCACGCTTTTTGTGCGGTGCACTGTTTTATCCCGTGCACTCATACGGCACAGCATTGTAATGTCTATTCCGACATGTCCTGTGACATGAGAGTGCCCTTTGGTGGAGGTGTATCCCACTTTACAACATCGTCTGCTGAGGCCCTTGTGGCAGGCCACACCAGAACACAAAGACACACTTACCGCACTTCCTGCACACGGACATGTCCGAGACACCTCGTTTCCCTTGCCGGATAGGCACACCTCTGCGGTGACCTGTGTATGCTGGACCAGCACACGTGTGTGGTGCTTGCAGGAGGATTCGGCGTAGCTACATGTCCAGGGTCACTGGCAACGCTGAGGTGACATGGTAACGTCTGCTGAAGACAGCACACTGTAATGTTGTAGGGCCCGTGCCTATCATGCTAACACAATGACCACACGGACATATTTGCTCAGATGCGGGTTTGGGGGACGTTGGTGGTCCTGGTGTTTTTGCGATGAGTCTTGTGTCCCTCATGGGTATCCCTGTATCGTGCTCATTGACTTTATGGCGCATATGGATGTTCTGGTGAGGCTCTTGGCTGTGTTTCCTTTCATGCTGCATGTAGTCATCCTGCTTAACACCAGGAGAAAGCAGGTGTAAAATTCCTGGTGGTAACGTGGGTTATCGGCGGAATTATTTTCGCATTGCAGTTGTGAAAGTTGTGAAATCATTTTTTCGTGTGCAGAACAATATACGAACTGGGCAGTGTATCTCGTCAAGATGCAGCACCTGACACACTATTCCTAATCAATATAAATACAATGAGATTTCTTCATTGATTTTGTGTGTCCACTGTAAGTGGAGGCACTACCTATGTGCAATTCAATACAGGATTTTAGTATTTTGAATAAATCGCAAAGGTACACCTTGTGTGTTTTTGCATGGGACGGCTATTCTGCATTTCATTATCAGCACTTTAATGCAACTAAAGTTGAGATAAATCTAACTCAGTATTCAGAAGTTTGTGCAAACTGCAGAGATCACCAGTATTTCTGCGATAAGTGCTCCACAAGTTAACACCATGGTGGATACCAGCAAATAACAGTAATAAGAATAAGAAAGAGTCACATAGCAGTTAAGAAAACAACTGAAAAGGTTAATAATTTTTTTTTCAAACTTTCTTTTTTTATAAATATCTATAAACCATAAACTATTTTTAAATTGCATTTTTATATATATATATATATATATATATATGTATGTATATATATATATATATATATATATATATATATATATATATATATATATATATATATATATATATATATATATATATAAAGAAACCAATAAACAAAATTTAACAATCGTAATACAAAAGAACAAGGTGGAAGAGTGCTGTGGGGACCATGGATGTCGACGACAGAGCCTGGAAAACAAAGCACAAAATAAGGACGTGTGTAATGTGCAAAGGACTGAGAGAGGGAAACGGAGAAGAAAAAAGAAGCCAGACAGAAAAAGAGATGGAAGGAAAGAAAGGGAGTGAGAAAGTGAGAAGGGAGAGAGAGATAGAAGGAAAGGAATGAAGAGAGTGAGAGAGAGAGAGGAGAGAGAGAGAGAGAGAGAGAGAGAGAGAGAGAGAGAGAGAGAGAGAGACACTGTCGCCTCTGCGCATCCATGAGTAAAAAATTACCTGGTGCCTGCGGAGTGTGCAGCAGTGGGTCGAGTCTACGTGCCCGTAAAAAACCCGCTGATCTCAGATGTGTTGCTGAGTCCTGAGTCCTGAATGGCAGAAACCACATCAGATACTCCGCCGATTTCAGACGTGTTGCTGAGTCCTGAGTCATGAATGGAGGAGACCACATCAGATTCTGCGAGGATCTTACAGATGTCACTGCATCCTGAATGACGGAGACCACGCCAGCTTCTACGCGGATCTCCCAGATGTCGTGGTGTCCTGAATGGTGGAAACCACTACAGCTTCTCCGCGGCCCTGCAGATCTCACACATGTCGCTGAGTCCTGAGTAGTCAATGGCGGAGACCACCTCAGGGTTTGGTGCCGCTAAGCCTGTGGAACTCAAGTTCGTGCCACGTAGTGGTAGACTCCTGACGGCCACATGAGTTTGGGGTGGCACTAACCCTATGCATATGAAGTCCGCGCCAAGGGGATGGTAGGCCGCTGACGGCCATTCAGCTGACGGTGCGACTAACCTTCTGCACAACTTTTCATGGACTCTTTATGGTTGAGACCCATGGAGCGTTCACCAGCTAGTCAGCACAGGCAATAAAGGATGTGCCGTTGTTGATCTAATATATTTGCGTGGTCACATGGCCTGTGCCGCATGTGCCGGATGGGTGTGGTGTGTGTGCAAACCTGCCCTCAGGGAGTGGGCGTGAGATGTTGAGAACTAGACTAATGACCTGCACATCATCAGCGAGTATGCCTGCGACAGGTAGCTATGTGGGGCCAACGTTGGCACGTAATCAGAGTGGTGTGGCGTGGCAGGGATAGACACAATGACGTGGACGGCTCGTAGTACTGCGTCTGGGAGACGAGCGGACGGGCCGCAGCTGTCCCTCTGCAAGCCTGGGTCCAAACTGTTCATAACTCACACTATATAAGCATTGAAAAAACATTTTGTTATTCAGTCTATCAGCTGGCATCTGCCCGAGGCATTTGTGAAAACATATCAGAGTTATTTCTGTGAGCGATACCCCATTGATGCTCCCTCTCCCCACATTAGTAGGTAACGTACCCTCTTCCCACATTACCAACATACCCTCAACAACCTTCTTGGGCCCGGAAGTGTCCCTGTGCAGTTGGAGAAAGAAGTGATGTCATTTGAGATGTCATCAGTTATGTCACTGACCATGTCATGAATGATGTAATATGTGACGTCCTCAGCAGTGCATTGCGGGGGCATGAGTTATAGTTAGCTCAACTAACTATAAAAGCGGAATTTCTATAGTTTTGTATGAGTGAAATGTCCAACTAACTATAACGTCCCTAAAACCTATGGTTTTTTCTGTGAATTTCTAAGGTTTTTTAAATGCTAATTCCTAACTATAACGTCTGTAAAACCTATGGTTTTTTCAGTAAATATATATATATATTATTATTTTTTCTCTTCTCAACGGCTGTCCAGAAAACATAAAGAACAGTACATCACATTAACATATACGTAGTGAAAATCAAAATCTACCATTGATTACATACAAAGACATAAAACCTTGGAACCACATATAATCAAAATGTCCAAAACAGGTTTTGTTCAGTGTATCCTTATATCTTCATCACATATTTCCAAGGATAGCTGACATAGGACATAACGTAATATTGTCAACATTTCGACCCTGTGTTCAAGCGTTATTAACTATACATCATACTGGGTCTTCCTCAGGACTAAAACAGAACAAAGGACAGCATTAAATGAATTGAAAGAAAGACACATGTAGCGTGTCCAGAATGGTATCCGTTAAATACATACCATGATATCTCAGCACCCAGCCAGGGTTCACTCGCTAAGAGGCGAGTTTTTTGTCTTGATCAGTTAACCTCCTTCAATTTTAGTCCTCTTGGCCCAATCATGGATTCACTTTTTTTTCATTTTTAAATTTTGTCAGTAAAAGTGACGCACATAGTCACTTCACTCTGACTAACGACAGCAGCAACTTGGCATATTTACGAGCCCGGCTGTGTCGCTCTTGTACCACGCAACATGGTGCAAGAGTGACTCAACTCAAAAATGAGATTTTTAAAGCCATGCAAGGCCAACTTGTGTGGCCCTGAGTGGCTTCATAAATCTTGAGTAAAGCAACACAGTGCAAATCGATGCGTTGCCTTGCTCTACGCCAGGCAGGCATTCCATGGATGCTGTGTGGGTGTTCCCGCGCAACATCCGTAGATTTTAAGGCATTCCCAGATTTATCAGTATTGGTAGACCTGGGAATGTACCAAAAACCTATGTCTCCCCAGATGAAATTTAACAAGGAGAAGTATTTTCATTTCTCCTCGTTTTGCATTCAGCAGCACGCATAAAAAGAAGAAAATGCCTCCGGGGATTGTTTTTGTTCAGGAAGGGGCTCCTTCCTGCATAGTAAAAATCTACCCTACAATGTAAGCACCCTTGTACTATGGTGCAAGGGAGCCTGCGGTGGTGCCAAGAGGCCAAAACGGTGCCAGCGCAGGGGAAAATGCAGGAAGGCACCCCATTCTTTAAAATGCGGCAAATGACTTCCCTTTCCCTGTCACGAAGTGCAGCGCAGCACGGTGACTTTCTGTGCTGCGTGACAAACTCATAAATATGCTCCTTGGGCTGCTGCACATTATAAAGCCTTTGTTGATGCCCCTATGAGTACCAGTACTCCCCTTGGCCAAGGAGAATTTCCAGTACCCCAGAAGAGAAAATTCAGAAGTGCAGGTACTCAGTACCTGTGAGTACCGACCCATTTAAAGCACCGCCCAAAGTCCGGGATAAAAAATGCGCGAAATCAAGCGGGCTCCGAGTTTCTGGACCCGATGCCCCAGACCCTGAATCTGACCTACTTGTCATGAGTGCCTAAGTCAGAAACAGAAACAATCCCCACCTCCCACCAAACTAGCAAACCCTAACGCAAACATCTTACACAAAGAACATGGAAATCTTGTAAAATCATATCATGGCGTACCATAGGTCTCGTCTAAACAGGTTCACTTCTGACTTGAGCACCTTCATCAAAGGGCATCCCTGGAGTTGGTACAAAATCTACTCTTTTAGCCTCTTTCTCATTCTCAATTTGTGACTATCGCTGCCACCTAGTGGTAGGAGTGGAAACTGCTGATATAGATGTTTACCTTCAGAGTTAAACGCACTTTTATCACACTTTGCACCAGTGGTACCTTCTTTTGTTAATGACGTTCTTTCGCCTGGATTAACTGCATGAAGACCCTGAACTCAGTTCACTCGTTTCTAAGGAACTATCTTAATTTCGAATTGCGGGGCAAACTCGGTCTCCTCTGACACATGTAGGCGACACCTGTAAGGATTTTCCCGGATTTATGTATAGGAGTAATTAAAGATTCTCTTATTCATTTAGGAAGTCAGTATCACCAAGGTGTGTGTATAGAGGTTAGGTAAAGTTATACTGAGATTTATTGTGATCGTTTGGTAACATTCAAGGGAACATTAAATGCAAATCATCTGATTGGATTATTGCTGGTATTGTGAGTGGCTGGATAATCCGACCAGGCCCTCAAAAAGTCCATCATCCCTTTCACCGATGTTCTAATCGAAAGCAGCGCCACTTCCTCTTCACCGATCTTGCCACACGCCCTGAACTGATACAACATTTACTTTCTAGTGTACACATGGTTTGCACGGTGATCTTTTATTGGGAGCACATGTAGTATGTCAAAGTTGACTGTAATATTGTTGGGGCTTTTAAATCGAACACGAGTTTAGCCGCATGTTTCTAAACTCCATGACGACTGCGGGGCTTCATTTTTGCAAGTCCTGTGTACAGGGCATTACACTCGTCCAATGGGTGGTTACCAGTGCAAATACCAAATTAATTTTATTGTGGCCGCAACACTACTCCCTAAGGACGGCGTGGATGATAGAGCACACTTTAAGTGAATGCATTTATCTCCTGACAGAAGGCGAGGTCAGAGCAGCTTAGTTCAATGGAAATATGGTTTGCTTAAATGTACATTTCCCTTAGTATTCCCTAATGTTCAATTTCCAATGTAATGCCGATATAGGATGTTTGGCAAAAAGTCACCAATTTCGCAAGTCAAAAAAGGGACAGATTTACTGGGGGATTTGGTGGGTCAGAGAGTAATTGAGAATGCAAGAATATGAGTATGTGACTTTGAGCGAGAGTCACTGAGAATATACAAGTGTTGAAAGCTAGTTATCGGAATAGTAGTCTTGGAGGGGCTAGGCGGGGGCCTGAGTCACATGCCCCGAAGTAGGATTGGTGGGTTTGGCTGCTAGTCGTGGAGAGCAATGGGAAAGAAACAAGCCTGGCCTGTGTACCCCGGAGTCTCTTTTAAAAGAAGCAACTGAAGATACAGTTGTTTTTTGTGTGTCTAGGCCTGGGAGAGTGTAAATTGGGTGCAGGCTATCAGGTGATTCAACATGTGAGAGAGAGCAGCCGGGGAAACAGAAGGCTTCATGTGTCTGAAAGAATTAAAGACTAACCACTGTGTTAGTTCAGCCCTGATATCCAAGCGCTCCAAGTTTTGAATACATAGGGCCAGATGTAGGTAAATATATTTTACCGACTCATAAATACCGAATTTTACCGATTCGGTATTTATGAATCGGTAAAATATAGGGAGATGTAGGTACATCCAGATGTGGATTTACCGAATCTGTAAAAGTCGGTATTTACCGATTTGGTAAATACCGACCGGTAATGCCCATTCATTCCTATGGGCTTTGAAGCCCATAGGAATGAATGGGCATTACCGATTCGGTATTTACCGAATCGGTAAATACCGAATTTCACAAGGGTGCAGGGGGTGTCACTTTGACACCCTCTAGCACCCCCAAAACAGGTTCGGGTGCCATGTGGCAGGCATACCTGCCCTAAGGGCAGGTCTGCCTGTCATATGGCACAGGTGTGCATGCACACCGGAATCGGTATTTTACCATCAAATTGAATTTGTTGGTAAAATACCGATTCGGTAAGGCTTGTGGGACTCAGAAGAGTCCCACCTACATATCAAATTTACCGAATCGGTAAAAATACCGATTTGGTATTTTACAGAATCGGTAAATTTACCGATCGGTAAATTTACCGATTCTGTAAAATATGCCCCCTACATCTCAAATTCCATTTACCGGTCGGTAACGGCCGAATACCGGTAAAGGCCTACCTACATCTGGCCCATAGTTGACTTTTTTTGAGATAACATGCATTGATGGCAATATTAATTAGCTTTAAAAATCACACCGGCTCCTCAGGTGACATTGGTGCTATGGTAAATATATAAAGCTGCCGTAAACTATTATTTCTTCAGACAGTTTGCACGTTAGGTTTGCAGAACAAAAGCAAGTTTGAGAGGCATGGACGATGAATGCCATTTGGCATGCAAGACAAGGTTTATCTCACCATCGAATATTTTAATGAATGTAGCATTGCTTGTTTAATGGTGGGAGAAGGAAAGGGCAGTCTTTAAGAGACAAAATGCATAAATAAAAAAACGTCACACGCCTTTGTATTTTTACTTGCAGCATTTAAACACACTCATTACTAGGCTTGGTGTTTGGTTCAGTAATTTTACCACTAGTTAAAAACCAACACCGAAGTACATGGAATTTATTGGCTGTGATAAGTATTGCCTATTACAAGTTTTGCCCTCAAAATGCGGCATTACAGGCATTCCTTGACACTTTCTGTGCTAACAGCCAGATTCATAAAGGGAAATTGCGCTCGCAAAGGGCCAGATTCTGAGAATCTGGCCCTTTGCGAGCGCAATTTTTGCATTTGGGATTCATCATCCCAAATCCAAAAATCGCTATTATAGAATTCGCAATTTTGCGAGGAATTGCATTTAAGGAATCTCTATTTGAGATTCCTTAAATGCAATTCATGAAACATTTAAAAATTGCGAATTCGCTATTTTGGGCCGCTATTTACCACGAAGTCAAACCTCGTGGTAAATAGCGGAAACTTAGAAAAATGCACTTAAGTGCATTTTTCTAAGTTGTATGTCACACACACACATGTCCTTGGCACATGTGTGTGCGTAACACCAGCGTCCAATATCATTTCAGGGGTGCAACAGGGTGTCCTTTGGACACCCCTGCACCCTTGTAATCGCAAACTCAAAATGCGAATCGCTAATAGCGATTCGCACATTGATATGTCTTCCCATTCATTCCTATGGGCCATTAGGCCCATAGGAATGAATGGGGAGTTATTCCTTATTTGCAATTAGCAATTAGCTAATCGCAAATAGGGAAGCTGTAGGAATCGCAAAATAAATAGCGATTTGTACATGAATCCCTTTTTGCGAGTCTGTAATAGCGATTCTTTAATAATCGCTATTACAGACTCGCAAAACGGGACTTTGATGAATCTAGGTGTAAATTTACTATATCCCGGTATTTACCGGGTAATTGCCCTCTTTAAATTCTGTGGTACAAAAGGGGGTGGTGATGGACGGAGCATCTGAACCAATCAAACACTCACACCCAGTCAACAGATCTGGGTTTAATCCATCACCGTTCTTTAGCCCACTCTGCCACCCCAGTCAGACATGGCCATATGCAAATCAGTCTGATCCTGTGCCTCATGGGAACAGTCCAGCCCGAAATGCCAAGCCATGCCTTCTCTGGACCGGAAACAAGCTTCCGAGGACCGGTTTCTGGCACTTCAGCCGTCTTCAGCTCGGCTTGCTTGAATCCAGTGGCAAAGTGAGCAAGGAACTCACGTCTGAGCATACCCTGCAAACTTATGGCGAACAAAGTGGTACAAAAGGGGGTGGTGATGGACGCAGCATCTGAACCAATCAAACACTCACACCCAGTCAACAGATATGGGTTTAATCCATCACCGTTCTTTAGCCCACTCTGCCACCCCAGTCAGACATGGCCATATGCAAATCAGTCTGATCCTGTGCCTCATGGGAACAGTCCAGCCCGAACTGCCAAGCCATGCCTTCTCTGGACCGGAAACAAGCTTCCGAGGACTGGTTTCTGGCATTTCAGCCGTCTTCAGCTCGGCTTGCTTGAATCCAGTGGCAAAGTGAGCAAGGAACTCCCGTCTGAGCATACCCTGCAAACTTATGGCGAACAAAGTGGTACAAAAGGGGGTGGTGATGGACGAAGCATCTGAACCAATCAAACACTCACACCCAGTCAACAGATCTGGGTTTAATCCATCACCGTTCTTTATCCAGTGGTTAATTTGTAAAACAATAAGTGCCGGTGCTCTCTTTAGGTAGGAGGTAGCTTGCACCAGCCCTCCTGCAACTCCTGTTAGCGCCCCGTCGCCGCCTAAAACGGAACCAACAACTAACCTTGAAAGTTAGGAGAAGATATGGCGTAATGGCCAGAGCTGCCAATTTCGGCACTGGGGAAGCAGGTTCAAGCTGCCATTAAACTACTACTGCTCTATTGCCCCCCCTCCCTCCCCCCCCAAACAAAGCCTCAAATCATGCTTTCAACGGTTGGGCTTCCAGCTCGGCAGCTCCTTGTCTCACAAGTGCGGGGCTGAGAGCAGGCTGAGGATGGCAGGAATGTGACTGCGCAAGCTGCCTGCTCTTCACTCCCAGTGTTGCATTGGCGATGGGCTATTTATACCCGCATTGGATTGACCATTCCGACTAGGCCATCGCAGCTCCAAAACTAGAACTGCCATTGCGCCCATAAGAATTGTTTCAATCATTTAGGTTCGTTTTGTGCGCTAGGCCGATAAATAACACATTCTCGGTGGGGTGGACAGTACAACATGAAATAGCGCCAACAAATGTTTGACTTTGTGGTATTCACTGGAGCAAGAAAATCATTATACAGGAGTTACGAATCTCAACAGCCCCCGAGCCCTGTACACAAGCGCTGGCGCAGAGCCACAGCAAGAGGCTCATTTCGCAGCCCAACCTACGCCACAGGATGGGGGCGAACAGTAAAGACAACGCAAGGCTACTACTACTGTTTATTTAATTTAAGTTACTGTAATACTGCTAAATTTAGTACTACTTACGGTTACATGGTGGGCTGGGGGACACTGCCTTGGAGCCTTTATTAACTGATTTAGGCTGGCCTGGGCCTCGTGCTACACTGGCTGGCTGCCCTCAACGTCGCCGTGCTGCGGCCCCCGTCTGCAATGACGATGACCCGGGGCGGGTGTGCCGGGGCGTGGCAATCTGTATAAAAACTGCGCATGCTGCCGCACAGCCCCTACCCCCGAACAACCAAATCCAGCCCAATGCCCCAATCTCAATGTCCCTCCCACCAGCACAACAGTATACTAAACTAAGGGCTGCAGCACGGGGGCGGGTGCCAATGCCTTTATAATTATTTTTTAAATCTTCTGTTCTGACTGTCACTTGGCCGAATCAATGTCTCTGGTCTCTGGCTCACGCAGCCGCCACTGCACAACACTTTTCTTCACCGGGACTCAGGAGCACCCGGAGCAGAGTCGGGACTCGGGAGCAATCAAAAACCACACTCTGTGCCGAGTCCGTACTGAAGTGAGTTTAGCTTTATTATATATGTGAGTAATAATATTATATATAATATATATGTGACTAATACATACTGATTGCAGCAGACACATAGACCCGGCCCTGATAATTAAGTGTCGGTGCTAAGCACCGGAAAGCACCGGCACAAATTAAGCACTGTCTTTAGCCCACTCTGCCACCCAGTTCAGACATAGCCATATGCAAACCAGTCTGACCCTGTGCCTCATGGGAACAGTCCAGCCGGAACTGCCAAGCCATACCTTCCCTGGACCGGAAACTAGCTTCAGAGAACCGGTTTCTGGCATTTCAGCCGTCTTCAGCCCGGCTTGCTTGAATCCAGTGGCAAAGTGAGCAAGGGACTCACGTCTGAGCATACCTTGCCAACTTATTGGGAACAAAGTGGTACTAAAGGGGGTGGTGATGGACGGAGCATCTGAACCAATCAAACACTCACACAAAGTCAACAGATCTGGGTTTAATCCATCACCGTTCTTTAGCCCACTCTGCCACCCCAGTTCAGACATGGCCATATGCAAATCAGTCTGACCCTGTGCCTCATGGGAACAGTCCAGCCCGAACTGCCAAGCCATGCCTTCCCTGGCCCGGAAACAAGCTTCCGAGGACCGGTTTCTGGCATTTCAGTCGTCTTCAGCCCGGCTTGCTTGAATCCAGTGGCAAAGTGAGCAAGGGACTCACGTCTGAGCATACCCTGCCAACTTATGGCAAACAAACTGGTACAAAAGGGAGTGGTGATGGACCAGGGAAGGCATGGCTTGGCAGTTCGGGCTGGACTATTCCCATGAGGCACAGGGTCAGACTGATTTGCATATGGCCATGTCTGAACTGGGGTGGCAGAGTGGGCTAAAGAACGGTGATGGATTAAACCCAGATCTGTTGACTGGGTGTGAGTATTTCATTGGTTCAGATGCTCCGTCCATCACCACCCCCTTTTGTACCACTGTGTTTGCCATAAGTTGGCAGGGTATGCTCAGACGTGAGTCCCTTGCTCACTTTGCCACTGGATTTCAAGCAAGCCGGGTTGAAGACGGCTGAAATGCCAGAAACCGGTCCTCGGAAGCTTGTTTCTGGTCCAGGGAAGGCATGGCTTGGCAGTTCGGGCTGGACTGTTCCCATGAGGCACAGGGTCAGACTGATTTGCATATGGCCATGTCTGAACTGGGGTGGCAAAGTGGGCTAAAGAACGGTGATGGATTAAACCCAGATCTGTTGACTAGGTGTGAGTGTTTGATTGGTTCAGATGCTCCGTCCATCACCACCCCCTTTTGTACCATTTTGTTCGCCATAAGTTGGCAGGGTATGCTCAGACGTGAGTCCCTTGCTCACTTTGCCACTGGATTCAAGCAAGCCGGGCTGAAGACTGCTGAAATGCCAGAAACCGGTCCTCGGAAGCTTGTTTCCGGTCCAGGGAAGGCATGGCTTGGCAGTTCGGGCTGGACTGTTCCCATGAGGCACAGGGTCAGACTGATTTGCATATGGCCATGTCTGAACTGGGTGGCAGAGTGGGCTAAAGAACGGCGATGGTTTAAACCCAGATCTGTTGACTGGGTGTGAGTGTTTGATTGGTTCAGATGCTCCGTCCTTCACCACCCCCTTTTGTACCACTTTGTTCGCCATAAGTTGGCAGGGTATGCTCAGACGTGAGTTCCTTGCTCACTTTGCCACTGGATTCAAGCAAGCCGGGCTGAAGACTGCTGAAATGCCAGAAACCGGTCCTCTGAAGCTTGTTTCCGGTCCAGGGAAGGCATGGCTTGGCAGTTCGGGCTGGACTGTGTCCATGAGGCACAGGGTCAGACTGATTTGCATATGGCCATGTCTGAACTGGGGTGGCAGAGTGGGCTAAAGAACGGTGATGGATTAAACCCAGATCTGTTGACTGGGTGTGAGTGTTTGATTGGTTCAGATGCTCCGTCCATCACCATCCCCTTTTGTACCACTTTGTTCGCCATAAGTTGGCAGGGTATTCTCAGACGTGAGTCCCTTGCTCACTTTGCCACTAGATTCAAGCAAGCCGGGCTGAAGACGGCTGAAATGCCAGAAACCGGTCCTCGGAAGCTTGTTTCCGGTCCAGGGAAGGCATGGCTTGGCAGTTCGGGCTGGACTGTTCCCATGCGGCACAGGGTCAGACTGATTTGCATATGGCCATGTCTGAACTGGGGTGGCAGAGAGGGCTAAAGAACGGTGATAGATTAAACCCAGATCTGTTGACTGGGTGTGAGTGTTTGATTGGTTCAGATGCTCCGTCCATCACCCCCCCCTTTTGTACCTCTTTAAATTCCGGCATGTTTAACCTGCCAAATGTAACCAGTCTTTACAGACCAGCACATTTTAGCAGTACATTTAATCGCATCTTCAGGGACAGATCTTTGACAGCTCTCCATAAATTATGTTCAGAAGGTGAATGGTACTTTTGTTTGTTCATTTGCTGACTATGGTGTACTAATAAGGCAGGTTGATATACACAAGAGAGTGCACAGCGCCAGTCTCTCCTTTCCTGCAACTTAAATATGAGACTTACTCCAAACATTTGTCATTTCCGTCTTTGAAATACAGATCACAAATATTGACCATGGGCATCCGCAGAAATGTTTCCAGGGTGGGGCAAATTTTGAACTTCATCACCATCCTCTTCTCCCCTCTGCCTTGCACACTTCTCGCCCTCCACTTGCACCCTTCTCCCCCTTGCACCTTTCTCCCCCTCCCCCTTGCATCCTTCTCCCCTCCCCCTTGTACCCTACTCAACCTCCGCCTTGCACCCTTCTCTACCTTGCACCATTCTCCCCTCTTCCTTGCACCCTTCTCCTCTCTGCCTTGCACCCTTCTCGCCTCTGCCTTGCACTCTTCTCCCCCTCCGCTTTGCGCCCTTCTCTACCTTGCATCCTTCTCCTCTCTGCCTTGCACCCTTCTCCCATCTGCCTTGCACCCTTCTCCTCTCTGCCTTTTACCCTTCTCCCATCTGCCTTGCACCCTTCTCCTCTCTGCCATGCACCCTTCTCCCCTCTGACTTGCACCCTTCTCCCCTCTGCCTTGCACCATTCTCCCCTCTACCTTGCACCCTTCTCCCCTCCCCGTTGCACCCTTCTCCCCTCTGCCTTGTACCCTTCTCCCCTCTGCCTTGTACCCTTCTCCCCTCCGCCTTGCACCTTTCTCCCCTCTGCCTTGCACCTATCCCCCTCTGCCTTGCCCCCTTCTCCCCTCTGCCTTGCACCATTCTCCCCTCTGCCTTGCACCCTTCTCCCCCTCCCGGTTGCATCCTTCTCCCCTCTGCCTTGCACCCTTCTCCCCTCCCCTCCGCCTTGCTCCTTTCTCTACCTTGCACCCTTCTCCTCTATGCCTTGCACCCTTCTCCTCTCTGCCTTGCACCCTTCTCCCCTCTGCCTTGTACCCTTCTCCCCTTCACCTTGCATTTTTCTCCTCTCTGCCTTGCACCCTTCTACTCTCTGCCTTGCACCCTTCTCCTCTCTACCTTGCACCCTTCTCCCCTTCCCCGTTGCACCCTTCTCCCCTTCCGCCTTGCACCCTTCTCTACCTTGCACCCTTCTCCTCTCTGCCGTGCACCCTTCTCCTCTGTGCTTGGCATCCTTCACCCCTCTGCCTTGCACCCTTTTCCCCTCTGCCTTGCACCCTTCTCCCGTCTGCCTTGCACTCTTCTCCCCTCTGCCATGCACCCTTCTCTCCTCTGCCTTGCACCCTTCTCCTCTCTGCCTTGCACCCTTCTCCCCTCTGCCTTGTACCCTTCTCCCCTCCGCTTTGCACCTTTCTCCTCTCTGCCTTGCACTGTTCTCCCCTCTGCCTTGTACCCTTTGCCCCTCTGCCTTGTACCCTTTCCACTCCGCCTTGCACCTTTCTCCCCTCCGCCTTGCACCTTTCTCCCCTCTGCCTTGCACCTTTCCCCCTCTGCCTTGCACCCTTCTCCCCTCTGCCTTGCACCCTTCTCCCCTCTGCCTTGCACCCTTCTCTCCTCTGCCATGCACCCTTCTCCCTCTGCCTTGCACCCTTCAACCCTCCACCTTGCACCCTTCTCCCCTCCGCCTTGCTCCTTTCTCCCCTCCGCCTTGCCCCTTCTCCCCTCCGCCTTGCACCCTTCTCCTCTCTGCCTTGCACCCTTCTCGCCTCTGACTTGCACTCTTCTCCCCCCGCCTTGCACCCTTCTCCTCTTTGCCTTGCACCCTTCTCCTCTCTACCTTGCACCCTTCTCCTCTCTGCCTTGTATCCTTCTCCCCTCTGCCTTGCATCCTTCTCGGCCATCCCCTTGCACCCTTCTCCTCTCTACCTTGCACCATTCTCCCCTCTGCCTTGCACCCTTCTCCCCTCTAGCTTGCACCCTTCTCCCCTCTGCCTTGCACCCTTCTCCTCTCTACCTTTCACCCTTCTCCCCTCTGCCTTGCACCCTTCTCCCATCCGCCTTGCACCCTTCACCTCTCTACCCTGCACCCTTCTCCTCTCTGGCTTGCACCCTTCTCCCCTCTGCGTTGCACCCTTCTCGGCTACCCCCTTGCACCCTTCTCCTCTTTACCTTGCACCCTTCTCCTCTCTGTCTTGCACCATTCTCCCCTCTGCCTTGCACCATTCTCCCCTCCGTCTTGCACCCTTCTCCTCTCTGCCTTGGACCCTTCTCCTCTCTACCTTTCACCCTTCTCCTTTCTGCCTTGCACCCTTCTCCCCTCTGTTTGCACCCTTCTTGGCCACCCCCTTGCACCCTTCTCCTCTATGCCTTGCACCCTCCTCCCCTCTGTCTTGCACCATTCTCCTCTCTACCTTGCACCTTTCTCCTCTCTGCCTTGCACCCTTCTCCCCTCTGCCTTGCACCCTTCTCGGCCACCCCCTTGCACCCTTCTCCTCTCTACCTTGCAACCTTCTCCCCTCCGCTTTGCACCCTTCTCCTCTCTGCCTTGCACCATTCTCCCCTCTGCCTTGCAGCCTTCTCCCCTCTGCCTTGCACCCTTCTCCCCTCTGCCTTGCACCCTTCTCCTCTCTACCTTGCACCCTTCTCCCCTCTGCCATGCACACTTCTCCCCTCCTCCTTGCACCCTCTCCCTTCTGCCTTGCACCCTTCTCCTCTCTGCCTTCTCCCCTCTGCCTTGCACCCTTCTCGGCAACCCCCGTGCACCCTTCTCCTCTCTACCTTGCACCCTTCTCCTCTCTGCCTTGCACCATTCTCCCCTCTGCCTTGCACCCTTCTCCCCTCTGCCTTGCACCCTTCTCCCCTCTGCCTTGCACCCTTCTCCCCTCTGCCTTGCAGTCTTCTCCTCTCTACCTTGCACCCTTCTCCCCTCTGCCTTGCACCCTTCTCCCCTCCGCCTTCATCCTCTCCCATCTGCCTTGCACCCTTCTCCTCTCTGCCTGCACCCTTCTCCTCTCTACCTTGCACCCTTCTCACCCCTGCCTTGCACCCTTCTCCCCTCCGCCTTGCACCCTTCCCCTTTCTGCATTGTACCCTTCTCCCCCTTGCACCCTTCTCCTCTCTACCTTGCTTCCTTCTCCCCTCTGCCTTGCACCCTTCTCGGCCACCCCTTGCACCCTTCTCCTCTGTACCTTGCACCCTTCTCTCTGCCTTGCACCCTTCTCCCCTCTGCCTTGCACCCTTCTCTCTGCCTTGCACCCTTCTCCTCTCTGCCTTGCACCTGTCTCCCTTCTGCCTTGCACCCTTCTCCCCTCTGCCTTGCACCCTTCTCCTCTCTACTTTGCACCATTCTCCTCTCTACCTTGCACCCTTCTCCTCTCTGCCTTGCACCCTTCTCCTCTCTGCCTTGCACCCTTCTCCCCTCTGCCTTGCACCCTTCTCCCCTCTGCCTTGCACCCTTTTCCTCTCTATCTTGCACCCTTCTCCTCTCTACCTTGCACCCTTCTCCCCTCTGCCTTGCACCCTTCTGGGCCACCCCCTTGCACCCTATCCTCTCTTCCTTGCATCCTTCTCCTCTCTGCCTTGTACCCTTCCCCCCTCTGCCTTGCACCCTTATCGGCCACCCCTTGCACCCTTCTCCTCTCTGCCTTGCACCCTTCTCCCCTCTGCCTTGCACCCTTCTCCTCTCTACCTTGCACCCTTCTCTCTGCCTTGCACCCTTCTCCTCTCTGCCTTGCACCCGTTTCCTCTCTGCCTTGCACCCTTCTCCCTTCTGCCTAGCACCCTTCTCCCCTCTGCCTTGCACCCTTCTCCTCTCTACCTTGCACCCTTCTCCTCTCTGCCTTACACCCTTCTCCCCTCTGCCTTGCACCCTTCTCCCCTCTGCCTTGCACCCTTCTCCTCTCTATCATGCACCCTTCTCCTCTCTACCTTGCACCCTTCTCCCCTCTGCCTTGCACCCTTCTGGGCCACCGCCTTGCACCCTTCTCCTCTCTACCTTACAGCCTTCTCCTCTCTGCCTTGTACCCTTCTCCCCTCTGCCTTGCACCCTTATCGGCCGCCCCTCGCACCCTTCTCCTCTCTGCCTTGCACCCTTCTCCCCTCTGCCTTGCATCCTTCCCACCCAATGGAGGGGGCTGCCACCTGGAACAATGGCACCATTTCAAAAGCATGATGGACTAGGGCCGGCCCTGACTGGACCCACACCGGACGCACTGGTGATCCAGGGGGGGGGGGGCAAGTGCCCCCTCTTGCTCCCCCCTGCGGATGCCCTTGATATTGACAATGCCGAGGTATAATAGAGATATTGGTGAGCTTCCAATGCCACCACTCTAGCAACAATAGGATCGCTTGCTACGGGACCCTTAAAGGCCATGATCACAGGAGCAATGCATGCTGTCAAACACTTTGAAAAGTCTATAGGTGTATAGTCACATGTCATTGATGGGCACGTAGGATGCTTAAACTTGCTCAAGGCAACACTGGGACGATCATAGATCTTTTACCATTCGACCCTGTGGTGTAACCTAAGTGATGTACTTGTCACAAAGTATGTTTGGTTTTTGGGCATAGAGAAGGGCAGATAACTGTATATTTGCATAAAACAGAGTGTTCACAGCACCAGTAGTAACAATCAACAGGAAGTGTACCGTACACCGGATGGTGAAGGAATGCAGGTAGTGTGGGCTTCGCTTTGGATTTTGTTGATATAATGAACATAGTGCAAGGGGACCTGCGTTATAGCCAGGATTGTTTTTGTGCAGTCAACTTCCTGCCCAAAAACAATCCCCAGAGGTATTTTCCTCTTTCTACATGTGATGCAGAGTGCAGCACACGTAGAAAGAGGAAATAACGAAGAGAAATAAACATATTGCTCCTCGTTATGCCCCACCTTGGAAGGCGCTGGATTTTGACACATTTCCAGATTTACCAGTTTTAGTAATTCTGGGAATGGACCAAAAACCATGGGTGGATGTGTGGGAACACCCACGCTTCCCAAAACAGGGAAACGCAAGGCAGCGCATGTCTCTGCCTTGAGTTACTTCAGTTTTACTGGGGTGGCACTGCGTGGCATAATACATCTGACTTAAGGGCTTGCATTGCCTAGCGTTGCGCAAGGGCAGCACAAGACCTTGATAAATCTGGGCCTCGGTGTTTCTGCCTACTAAGAACAGTAATTATATTATGCACTTCAGATATTTGAAGCACTTTATGTATTTTTTTTTAATTCAGATTTACTATTCATATAATCTGGACAAAACATAAGTTTTTAATTTCAAATGTGTTTTATTGATTTTAAGAGCAAAAACAGGCACAGCAAAACAATGGAAAGGCAATAGGCACAGAAGGCGAGCGAGACAGACAGTCATGTAACATACGTTTTTAAAACGAATCCTGTGGTCAACAGGAAGCCAATGCAGCCTAACGAGAAAGGGGGAGATAGACTGAAACCTAGGTAGGTTCATCACAAACCTGGCTCCTGCGTTCTGAACCAGTTGTAGCCGCTGAATCAGACCTCTGTTAATGCCCAAATAAAGGGCATTACAGTAATCCAGTCTCGATGTCACCAGTGCAGCCATAGCCTGTTTGCGGGAATCAAGTGAAAGATAAGGTGACATTTTCTTTAACGTTCTAATGATCCCGAAACAGGTGGAAACTGTCCTGCTCACCTGCCGACTCATAGAAAGAGAGTCGTCCACAAAAATACCGAGATTTTTTTCCAAATGAGACAGGGCAGGGGCATCCGCCAAGCGATCATAAATTATTGTTAGGCGAAACAAGTATTGAGAGGATTCAGTACACACACAAACTTGCATGTTCGCCCCATATCTAAACAGTGTCGAACAAACCAGCAAGAAAGGAGAGCTGGTTATGTGGGGAGTCCATATTTGGGCGAGAAGAAATCCAGGTAGAAAGAAGTGGAGTCTGGGAGGCAGCTGGGTTTAGATGTGAGCAGGTTCACATCTTTTGGACTGGCAGAGGAGCATTTAATGAGGGCATTAGACGCCTCGGAAAGAGGAAACCAGGATAAGCATGCCGCAGCCAGACATACTAGTTATATATTCAAGGTAACTTAATTGGATGCAGATCATGGGTTTAGAGCTGATAAAGGCAATTAAAAAGAATCTGCTGACCCAAGGGAACAAACCCTGTGGCTAGCTGCATTTAACTCCTTCTTTGGAGGGTTAGGAATAGGGCCAGAAAGCCACACGTGATCTTTAAAGCAAGAAGGGATGCTGACTGGAGAGATCCTTTTGTACAGAAGACGTTATCTGATGCTTTCAGCATGACTGTATAATGTGTACCCTTTTGTTGTTGTTATAGTTTTATTTAGCGCGAAATCGAGCCGAAGGTATTGGAGCGCTTTACATGAGCACCAGTTATGTTGCACAAGGACATATTGATTTTTGTTAGGTACGGGAAGATTAAGTGATTTGCCCAGGATCACAGTATGTTGAGCCGACGCTGAGACTCGAACCTGGTTCCCAGTAATGGACTTTAACAATGCTGGTCAAAAACGGACACAAGAATTACAGCGGATGGGAGGAATTTTTCTGTGTTCCGAGACCATCAACTGACAGAGCGCTTTACAATAATAATAAAAGATAGTTATGATACCAACGATAAGCGATATACATATCAATGGTATAGGTCATGTAGGCAATTGTTACATAAGCAAATATTAAGAAGGCAGACAGGAACACACAGTCAATCATAAATACTGGCGTGGGCAGAATCTGATAGGTGTCAGGGCGCTGCAGCGGCGTCACTAGGTGGATGCGGGGGTGCGGACCGCACCGGGTGTCACCCCATCATGGGGTGACACCAATCTGCTTACGCTGCTCTGGCTCGCTGTGTAACACAAGCACAGCAGGAGTACCGTAATTCTCACGGGCAGCATCATTCATCAGCATGGCCCCGGAGTGGCCTCGGGCGCTGCCGAGTCACCGCGGCCCCGAACTGCAAATGTCAGGGAAGCAGCATTGTCACGCATAATATGCATAGATAGCCCCTCGGCTTGTAAGCGATGTAGTGTCCTAGCATGGACACGTTCTAGTGTTCAAGTGTGATGTAACTTACTTTACACCCACCCACCACAGACGTCATGGTGTCACATGACGCTGCCAATAAAGGGGGCCGAGCGCACGTGCTCGAGGCCATTCCTACTACCCTCATCTGGTGTCTGCGTCCGTCATTGCTGCTCCTAATATGCGGGCCTAGGGCCCTCCACTTCTAACTTTACAATGGCGACGAGGTCGGTAGTGCAGCCCATGCGTGCCACTACCCAGAGAAAAGAAAAAGGGGAAGAGAGCTGCCCGCCAGCAGGGCACCCCCTGTAGCAGGGCGCAAAGCGCCGGAAAGCCGGTGGGCACGTCTGAGCCCCAGAGCCTGCAGCGACCGCGAGGCCCACCGCACCAGCCTTGAAGGACGAGCCGACCGGAGCCCACCCGCGTCGGCCGCCACCATCTAGTGACACGAGGAAAGAGCGGACCGCCCAGAGCCCACCTGCGACGGCCGCGAGGCTGAAGACCCCCACCGGAAAGGTGCACGGGCCGGGCGGAGCCCACCCGCCGCGACCGCGACGGAGCATCTGGCCCGCCGGCCGAAGGTGAGCCCCACGGGCGAAGTGCCCGCCATGAACTGTGCCAGTAAATAAGCAGCGCCAGCGGAGCCCACCCGCGGCCTGCCCGAGTCGTCCCCCGCCCCCGCCGCGTGTGTGCTTGGAAGCGGCGGGGCACAGAGACTGAAGACCGCGTGAATATAAGTGCGGCCGGACCCGCAATCACCAAAGACTACCAGGGGGAGGGAGCGGAGTAGCTAACCGCCTCCCGACCCCCATCGCCACGTCATCCGGGCCAGCGGAGCCCACCCGCGGCCCGCCGGTAGCCCCCAGCGAAGGAAGACTCAGCAGAGCCAGCGGAGCCCACCCGCGACCTGCCGCCGGCAGCCCCAGCGTGTAAAGACACTGCAGAGCCAGCGGAGCCTACCCGCGGCCTGCGAGAAGCATGGCAGGTCTCCGCCGCGCAGCGTGAGCAAGGTGAAGCTGCTGCGGCGGGAGACCGGGGATAAGTGAAGCCTGCCGTGCCGGAGAACTATTAACCTTTAAATAGGCAGAGCCGGCGGAGCCTACCCGCGGCCTGCCTCGAGCGCCCCTGCCCAGGGAGGAGTGACGGGAGCGACGTGCTCCCCGCCTGAAGGAAGCATCAACACACAAACCCCCCCGCCCGCGTGAGGACTGCCGAGGCTGCCGCGGGCTGGGAGGGGAAAGCAGGAGAAGCAAGCGTCTGCACGCGGCCAGCGCCGCCGAGATCCATGAAAGGAAGAAAGTGCCTGTAAGCGGCCAGCGCCACAATAATAATTTTGAACTGGACAAAAGGTAACTTTAAAGTGTGTGCGAGAGCACTGACAACCAGCAAGGCAATGAGCATGGTTTCCCCCCCCCTGCACATAGCCACTGAAGTACCTCGCCTCCATGCCTATGCCTCCTGCCCCCGCCGGTAAATAAGAAAAGGGGACGGACTTACTAGGAGGGCAGTCCGGTGCCCAGCACCCAAGGACAGGGACTCAACAGGAAGGCAGTGTGAGGCCAGATTCCCAGCAGTAGCTCCAACCCCAGCCCCCTGTGCACCGAGAGAGCACAGGCAATAGAGTGCTCAATCAGCGAAGAAGGTATCAAGCAAGGCAGGCGGCTGACACAGTGAACACTGCCACCCAGTGGCCAAAAGCTAAATTGCACCTACATCAACAAGTACAAAAACAAGCATTGCACAACGCAAGCTCAGTCAACAGCATCAAGGGGCAACAGACTGAGTAGCGCCCCCAGGGAAAGCAACTAAACTCCCGCAGCAAGCAAGCATCTAAACTCCCGCAGCAAGTAACTGCGCAACAGCGCAAGTGACACCCACACACACCAGCAAGGAGTCGGCGGCTGCCACTTCCAGCGCGACGTGGGAAAAGGCACCAATGCCTCACAAAGCATCCAAGCACTGACGTCTGGAGGAAACGACTGCCAAGCACTAGAAGAACGTCCAGGGAAAAGACTGCCGCGATCAAAGGACGGAGAGAGCAGCGACGCCTTGTGGCCACAGGCGCTCACCGCAGCATCAACTACTCCCGCCAACGGTCCAAAGCATCAAGTACCTGACGACAGCCAAAGCAGCAAGTACCCAACGTCCTGCAACAGGCGTCCCAGAACCCTGAACAGTAAGTGCGCAAACAACGCGCCACGTGGCGACGCACAGCCACCGCAAGCAGAAAGAAGAATGCATGCAGCGCCATCGTGCAGAACAATCTTCGCGGACGACCCCACGACATGGCGCCTTCAAGGAGCCGATCCGCAGAACGATCGCCCATCAAGTGCCGACCCGCGACAGATCCATGGCGCCTCCCAGGAGCCGATCCGCAGAATGATCGCCCATCAAGTGCTGACCCACAACGGGTCCCCCAGGAACTGTTGTAGCACAAAGTCCGACAGGACGACTGAAGGCAACCTGCCAGGCATCGGCAGAAGTGGACCACCAACCGGTCCAAGACGTTCAACCATGAACAGGTCTACAAACATGGACCCCCGAACGTCACCAACAAGCATCAAGAAAAGAAAGCATCAAGAAAAGAAGGTTCGCGACACCAACTCTGGCTGCTGAGGAAGAAGGAGAAAGTGTCCCCGACGGGGACAAGACCAAGGGTACACATGCAGGGTGCGCGCACTGCATGGAGGACCCAGGTCAGAAGCGAAGACACAAGATCGGTCCAAGTGATGTCGCGATGCAGAAGGAAGAAAAGGAGAGATCTGAGTGGCACGTCTGCCACCGCGAAAAGGAAGGAAGAAAAGAAGAGATCTGAGTGGCACGTCTGCCACTGCGAAAAGGAAGGAAGAAAAGGAGAGATCTGAGTGGCACGTTTGCCACCGTGAAAAGGAAGGAAGAAAAGGAGCGATCTGAGTGGCACGTCTGCCACCGTGAAAAGGAACGAAGCATATCCATGTGGCCTGTTGCCACAATTAAGAGTAGAAGGAGAAGTCAGTGCGAAGCAACGTCCCCACAGGGAAACAACTAAGGAAAGACAGAGAGGAGTGCAGGAAGACGAAGACCACTCACTCCCAAAGAGAAGTAAGGTGACAAGTGCCAGGACAACGGTGCGAGGAACACGAGGCCGGAAGAACACCAGTGGCAAAGAAGACCAGCTGACAGACGATGTTTCCGCACACCCAGGATCTGCGGAGAGGAGCAAGCGAGACCGTTAGTGACATCCACCTTTGGGGGTCACACGGACACTGGACACATGCCAGCCGTGGTGACTCAGGGGCAGAGGCCTCCGGGACGCCGTCCCCGCGACGAGAGACGGTCCTCCGACGCCCATCCGAAAGGTCCGGGGAGGGCGAAGACATCGCAAGCAAAGACAGAACAGCTACCTTGGGACGAGGCTGCGGAATCTGAGGTGAGACACATCGTCTCTTCCATACCCCCACTGACGGCGGCGCAGGAACAACTGATGTGGACACATCCAGCCCAGCGCGAATCCGAGAAAGAGGACCTCAAGGATATCCCGTGGCAGGGGAACACCAACGAGAGAAGTCATCCTAGTGAGAGGGATGCCTTTCAACAGATCTGACTTTTGCTAAGTAAGACAAAGACCACAAGTGAAACCAAGGCAGAGACCGGTATGTGAATATCGTTCCACGGCGAACAACAAGAACTCTAACTGCACCCGTTGCCACGGAAGTCAACAAAAGAAAGACTGTGAGGACAATTTGGTTGCAGAGTCGTCAACAGACTGTTTCCATCGAGCACCACAAACCGGTGCCACTGTGAACTGATGTTCCCCGCAACAGATTGAACATCATCTGTGATTCCAAGCAGCGGCGGATAGAAAGACACTGCGGAAGCTGAACACTTTACTGCATCCTGATACATGTTATTTTCCCCACAGGTTGATTTCTGAATGTGGGTCTTTGCAATTAAAAAAATGGGAGGGATGTAGTGTCCTAGCATGGACACGTTCTAGTGTTCAAGTGTGATGTAACTTACTTTACACCCACCCACCACAGACGTCATGGTGTCACATGACGCTGCCAATAAAGGGGGCCGAGCGCACGTGCTCGAGGCCATTCCTACTACCCTCATCTGGTGTCTGCGTCCGTCATTGCTGCTCCTAATATGCGGGCCTAGGGCCCTCCACTTATAACTTTACAAGCTGGTAGGGCTGCTATAATGGCTAAACTGAAGTGGCTGGTACAAGCGCTGGAAGCTACGGCTACTAGTGCTAAAATTAATCAATAGATTCCCAGTCCCACCTCCACCCACATTACCTTCTGATTGACGTCATACGTGCCACGCGACGTTAAGTCCTGCTGTCACGTCGTCATCGCGGCCTGAGGTTGTAATGACGATTGGATCGCACCCTGGCCATGTAACTCGGTTCAAGCACACTGGCGCCTGAAGCAGTAAGTGAGCGGCAGTATTTGTTTTCATACAGTAAAACCTGCCGTGCCGTAATTTCGTTGCTGTAAAGTTTGCCTGCCAATTTGGTGGTGGTAAAAGCAAGAGCCGCAGGGGGTGATTGTGCCGTTCGCCTGACCCTTCCTCTGCAGCATCCCCTCTGTGCTGCTATTTCCACTTTCCAGGCCCTCTCCTTTTCCGTCCGTGGTCACGCTCTGTGCTCTTCAGATGGAGTTGCTTGAAAAGAAGAGTTCTCTGGAGCCAGGACCCATTTTTTGGCTGCTGGTAGGTGCTGGGTGCGTGAGCAGAGAGGGCCGTGAAACTCGTTATTAATAACGGGCGGCCGCACTACAGACCCCGGGGGCAATGCTCAGCTATTGATTTAATCACACTGCTTAATGGCCCGGTCGGAAAGGTGTGCAGCTACGGCAGGGGTTCGAAGAACTCCTTCTTTTCAGCACATGTTTTTGATGTATGAGTGGGAACTGGGTGTCGGCTGTGATAGTGGAACGGAAATCGCCCCGGATTGTCAGTAGCTACGGGCATAAGATAGAACAGCTAAAATATTCCATCTGCTTTAATTCTGAATTCCGAGATATGTATTGTTAATGTGTAGGCAAGGCAGTTATTTCCCAGGTCCAACCTTTCTGACGTGCTGCGCTCGTGGCTCAACTGAGAGAAGGAGGACTCATATTAGGTTTTGTGTCTGATGCGAAAATATTGATTTTCCAGTCACGCTTGCGACTTCATAATTTTAATTTCAGAGTTGAATTGAAAATTACAGTTGTTCTGCAGCTGGTCACATCCTACAGTCAGTTAAAGGCCGTTGCTTATAACGTTGAGGTCGGAAAAACGTTCCAATACCTTAAAAGTAAACCACAGGCTACATGTGTGTGTGGGTGGGAGAAGCTTATCATGTCTGTTATTTCTGATCTTTATGTTTCCTTTGTCTTCATTGCTTGATTTTGCTTTCGAGACAGTGTCACTTATAGTTGTTGAAATGTCACTCATAATTACACTGAAATTATGAAATTGTCACACATAGCAATCTGAAACCTTGGCAGCTATGGGTAAGGAGAGTGTCCAACAAATATTCCAAGACAGTACTCCAGTCGAATAACTGTGCTTAGGGGGCTGAAAGGTAGTCGCACTGTGCTGATTGTGCAGTATTACCCCGGCCGGCCCTGCCGGAGTTCCGAGAGGCAAGTACCTGTGCGGGTCAGTGGTTTCTGCTTTAGTTTATGTTGGCTGCCTGCAGGCCTTGCTGAGTCTTGTGCACAGGACGGTGTTTTCGCCGATATTACACCAAAGTGGTGGCTGTTTGGGGGCACGTTGAATGGTTGTGCAACATTTTGTTTTATTTGCTGCGCTACAAGTTTAAATGCACAATCGCCATCACCTGTACCTTGCAAAACATAATTAGAGCGTATGCTATAGCAGGCGGCAGCTTTCACACACCAGCGGTCGGAGGGTGCAGGCAGCGAGGGCAACTGACCTATCTGTACTTAAAGTGGAGCAGGGCACCATGGCCAAGACTGCAGAAAAGGGGCAATACAATTAATGAATGGAGCCAGGAAAGTGCTTCCTTGCCTGGACGCTCCAGAGACGTTTTTTTTTTCAGTACATTGCTCGAGCAGGTTTAGCTGCACCTTCCTGATCACCTTGTCTGGCAGTAACTAGACCAATTATACATTAATAGCTGCACGTGGACAGCTGTGCTTGTGTCCCGAACAGGGTGCTAAAGTCAGCCTGGGTCGATGGCAGCTTACAGCGCCCTTTCGCCCTCCAGAGACACCTGCACAGGGGCTCTGGATCAATAAGGCCTCTTGGTGCTATTAGCATACAGAGGAAGTTTTATAAAGTGTCAGCCCAAACGTCTGTGGTAGCGGAAGTAACATCATGCACACTTTGATCCCAAATGATGCCACATGGCTAACCCGTTTTACCACTGTTACCTTTTGAGTGAGGAAAGAGGAAGAAAAAGTTTACTAGAGAGGAAAATGGAAAATGAGACAATGGGAAGGAGGGAAAAAGCAAGAAAGAGGATAAAAGGGGAGAAGGAAGGAAAGAAAGAACAGGAACCACACGTTCATAAAACTGTATTTTATGAGGATTATCTGTGAGCTACTGCTTTTTACTAGGATAGTGCCCTTCCATTTCTACCACTTGACAGCAGTTTTAAGATCTGAGTTTTTCGTTGCCCAAATGGGTGTAATGTCTGTCATTTATATGTTTTGCACTTCTTCATTGCTTGATTTTGCTTGCGAGAAAGTGTCACTCAGTTGTTGAATGTCACTCATAAATACACTGCAATTATGAAAATTATTAGCAATCGGAAACCTTGGCAGCTATGGTACTGTGCATTCACGAGTTAGACCCAGTACCGGCTTGCACAGGTATGAGCAAGGGGGTGGGGTGGTGGAAGCCAACAGACTAGGGGTTAAGTAATATTACATTTTATTTTTTTATTTTACAGAGTTTTATATAGCTCAAACTTGACCTGAATCGGATATCATACAGAGTTTTATATAGCGCGAACTTGACCTGAATCGGGTATCACAGTGCTTTACATAGCACCAGTTGCATTACATGAAGACACATTCATTTTTTGTTAGGCACAGGGAGATTAAGTTATTTGCGTAGAATCGCAGGATGTTCAGCGTCATTGCCGAGACTCGAGCCCATGCGGTAAGTCATGAGGGGGTGACACCATGAGTTACCCGCACCGGGTGACACCAACCCTAATGACGCCACAGGGGCGCTGTGTAGATGGTAGGGAAACGGAAAAACAGCGCAGATTTCAGTGATGTGGTTGAAGGCATGATAAAATAGAACATCAGACAGGCAGGTAAGTGTTGCTCGAGAGGAGAGGAGAGAGTGGTATGGCCTCAGTGTAAGAGGAATCTGTTGGACAGTAGAAGTTTTACTTAGTTTCTGAAGATGGATATGGAAGGGTTGCACCTGGTCTCCGGAGCAAGCGGCTTCCAGATTTTAGGGGCAATTTTGGAAAAGGCTCAATTGTAGGTTTATTTCGTTGAATTTTTATAGTTTAAGTAGAAGGGCGTTTTTGCTTCTGGAAGATCTGTTTTCGCCATTCTGGGACAGGCATGAAGGGGTGTTGTGGAACTTTCGGAGGAGCATAACCCACTGCTCTCAGAGCAGTGCAAAAAGGAAAAATAAAATGATAATAACATCATGTTATTATCATTTTATTTTTCAATACTGAGGGGATTCGTTTACCTAATGGGCAGGACGGGCTGGAATGTCGTCACAGCCAGCAGGGGGAGGAGTGGTTGATGCACTTAGGTGTGCCTGATGGTTTGGCTGGCCGTCTTGGCCAGCCAAGCAGACATGCGCATTTAGCATTTCTCCTCCCGGCTGTATTGCACAACTGGGTGGAGAACATGCACAGACTCCCACTCCCTGCCTGAGCGCTAGACCAGGCCGCTCAGACCAATCACAATGCTGCTGTCATGCTGGTGATCGCAGTATTGTGATTGGCATAGGGGAGTCTGCGAGCCGGTGTGTGCCCATTTGTCAACAGAAGAGGACGGAGGAAAGGCCAGCAGCCAGGTAAGTGATTTTTTTCCCCTACCCCACCCCCAACACCGCCACACCCGTACTATTCTGTGGCAGCCGCCACTGTGTGGTGCAGCGCTTTATGGGTTATACACGCATTTTTTAGATGGATTTTAGCCTCATAGGGTAGCCATTTCAGGGAATGGAGGTCTTGGTGATATGATCTCTTTTTTTGAACCAGTGATGAGCCTTGCTGCCAAATTCAAGTTAGCCGTCAGAGGTGCAATTTTGCTTTTTGGAAGGCCCACAAGGGTAGCACTAACATGGACTAATTTGAATTTGAATATCACAATATCACTTGAACTGCCGTTTTGAGATCTGCCATGGGACGGAAAGGATTTAGTTTCCTCAATGCATGTAGTTGTTGGTAAGTTCCTCTGGTGGCGTCACTGATGTTATTATTATTCTTTATTTTTTGATTAATTAACCGCTTCGCTGCGGTGCATATTCTCCCGATGTGCAGGAAAAATCCACGCGTGCGTAAAACAGACGCCCCCCAGCCATCTTCTGCACATGCTCACCGTGACGACAGATGGCTGGGGGCCGTCTCGAGCACCAAAGAGGTTAAAATCTTACAATGAGAAAACAAACGCAAGCAACTATAAAAATCCAGGTTAATAAATGTAGGAAAGAAAAATATTAAAAACAAGAATAAATAATGCAATATTTTTTTAGGTGAATTAAACTTGATAAAATCCATTTCATAATGCTATTTGCATTTTAGTATATATCATACAGTACTGGTGGTTGCACTGATGTGATTTTGCATGGAGAGGGCATTGTCCAAGATTCTTCCTATGGATTTAGCTGAGTCAATGATGTGTGGGGTACATTGCAAGGCGGTAAGATGTGGCAGCCTATCTGTAATACTAGGAGCGATACTGGGTGGTGAGATCAATAGCGATTATGTTTTGAGGGTATTAAGTTTGAAGTGATTATGAGTCAGGCAATGTTGCATTTTTGTCAAGGTGTTATTAGGGATGCTGGTGTCATCAGGAGAGGCAATTTTCATGTAGATTTGAGTATTATCGGCATACATGTTGTAGGAGATGGGAGAGAGTTTGAGGATTTCTGTCAGGAGCTCCATGTGCATGTTGAACAGTGTCGAGGAAAGGGTGGAACCTTGGGGATGACTAATGTAACTGGCGACTGATCGGAAAGAGTGTGGTTGATTAGAACATGCTGAGATCTGTTGTGATGGAATGAGGAGAACCATTTTAATATGGCACCGGAGAGACCCTTCCGGTGTTCTAATAGGTTCATAAGGGTTTTATGATTCACGGTGTCATACGCAGGTGACGGGTAAAGTAGGATTAGTAAGCAAGATTCATTCTGATCGAGAGAGCATAGAGCATCATCAAAAATGTGGACCAGGGCATTTTCCGTGCTGTGGCCAGGGCTGAAACCAGATTGACATTGGTCGAGCAGTTGAAATTGCTCAACGTGATTACAAATCTGTAGGTGCACACCTTTTTCTAAAAGTTTGTACAAAGTTTGGATTGTGGAGATAGGGTAGTAGTTGTTGGGTGCTTGGTGGATAACTGTTCATGTAGTAGTTGTTGGGGGTCAGACTGGTTAGAGTTGTTTTTTTTTTAAGATAGGAGTATCCTGACCACTTTTTAGGCAGTCCGGTATGGAGACTTGGGTGAGTGAGCCATTGATAATCCTACTTCATACAGGGATTAGGAGGTGAATGAACTCATTGAGGAGTTTGGAGGGAAGGGTATTGTTGAAGTGGTTGGAGAATTTCAGAGAAGTTAGAAGTTTTGAGATGTCGCTTTCATCGAATGTTTTAAAGCTGGACCAGGCAGCATTGTTTTTATGTTTGTGGGGGGAGATATAAATGTCTTAGTAGAAGAACAGACCTAGCAAGGTCACACGTTAGAGATGACCCAGGAGGTGAATAAGAGGAGGTGGGACATATTGGGGGAGTTTAGGTGGAGCCTCCTCTTGGCTTGACAAGAGCCCAAGAGCACGATGGATGCAAGAGGTGCAGGCACCTCAAAAGATGAGGGCCACTAGACTGCATCTGCGATTTTAATTGGAAGGGGCAAATTGACCAGAGCATACACTCTATCACCAGGATCAAGGAAGATGGCAAAGAGTGGACATCTTGAACAGGAGAGAGAAAGGGCAGGGATGGAAAGGACTCCCCCTGCCTCAAGATGACCAAATGAGAAAGACAAAAGTTTACAAAGTAGAGTGCCAAAGGATGCAATGGGAATGGAATAACGAATTGCCACCCAATGGGTGGGGCAAGCAGGCGTCCATTTGCATGGTCTCAATCCTGGGACAGGGGCAAAAGGCTTGTTTCATTGAGGAGAGCCATGGAACAGCTATGAGGCTGCAGGGCAGATGACAATGGTAGCATAGTGGAGTTGGAGGAGGACTCATTTGAGTACAATAGTAGGGAAAAGGGTGGGCTGGAGTGTTGAGGAAGAGGTGAGAGGATGAGCCATGGTAGGAAACTGCACAGGTGAATATTTTGGGGAGATGTAGGTACTGTGCACAGAGCATTGGCTCTCCAAAGTGCAGATTTAGCTCTGAAGATGAGGATGAGGACAGGGTCAAGAAGTGAGCTGCGAGCATGAGCCAGAGGAGGGGCACTGAATGGGCTTTGAAGGCCAAGAGGCAGTTGTCATTGAGTCACTAACAGGAGAAATTGGTTGCCTGCAGCACAAGATTGAGGTAGTTCAGCGACCAAAGCGTGTTCAGGGAAAGACCTACTCATGAGTGTGAATGGGTATTGGTGAGAGTCGTTGTTGAATGTAGATTCATGTGATAGGATGATGTGAATGGGTAAAGGAAGGATAGATACAGATCTAGGGAATCCAGGATGTTAGACAAGTTCCTAGAGACTAAAGAGTAGACATAGAATGTGCAGGCAGAAGCACAAAGGGCAATAGTCACTGTGTGATGCGGGGCGAGTCAGAGCGCAAAAATGCGATGAGTGACACAGTGCCTTGAGTAGAGGGTTTGGAGAATCGAAAGTTGAGGTATTGAATGACAAAAAAGAGGGAAATGTGGATAAAAATAGAGGATAGTCATGTACTTTGACAGGAGAAAAACTGCCCTTTATGGGTATTACCACTCTTTTATGAAGGCACCTGTTGCTGACTACATAAGAGAAGACATGGGCTAGTGAATATGTTGACATAGGTACATGAAACCTAAACCATGCAAATTATGGTACAACTGCTCAAAATACAGGGACATACACCATATTATACAGGATCAAGGTTCAGGAGGCAGTTTCAGGGACAGGGGTGTTCTGTTCTGGCAGTGTGGCTGTAGAGGTAGCCAGCTAGGGCTGCAGCTAAGCCACTGACAGAAAGGCTTAAAGGAAGGATTTCAATGTAACATCATGTTTTGCACCAGTGATATCTTAGGTCTTAATTACAATTTGGCTGATGCATTACCTTGTTTGCAGTGGGCTAACATCTTTAGGTTGGTTCCGAAGGTGAATGCACAGCCAACCCCCATCACAGTTGGCATGCGGATGCTCATATTTGTGATGTCTCTGTAGTTAGCAGAAAGATGTATGGCAGAATCTTCAAGGGCGGAATTCCGGGAGGCCTGGGAAGAATGGTTTGAAAGAGGGTGCTGGCCTCTGGGTAGGGTCAGCACCAATTCCTTCAGGATTGATACTGCCATTTAGGGTTATGAGTTAGATGCAGGGGAGTGCTGGTTGAAAGGAGTTGGCAGGTGGTGGTCCAGTTACATGTGGAGTTGGGTTTCTCAGACGGGCCAGCTGGTGCGGCAGTGTGCTAATGGGCTGTTTCAGTTGACGGGACTGATAGAACAGAACAATAAGAAAAAAAGAGCTGTGGCTATGTGGCTTCTCATTTGTGGAATGGGCAGGCGGCAAGCATGGAGACAGTTCTTTGCAAGGTAATTGGGGATGGGTTTGAGGAAGTGTGAGTATGCTGGTGTGGACTAGGTGGAACGAGTTAGGGGAGCTGATGCTGACCCTTTGGTTTGGTGACAAATGTCCCAGGTCTGATCATGTATTATTTCACCTGTGAGAAAATGACCAAATACATCTAACAGAACTGAATTGATAACAATGGTAAAGTGAGAACTGAGGTGTTGGACTTTGGCCCTTAGGGCAGGTTCACCCCTAGACTTTTTGCTTGAAATGGTGACCTGGAGATGGTGATTTTTGGATTCTGCGCACTTTCACTGTGTCCCAGTGGAAAGTGCGTGCGCACTCTGAGTGCATGTGCTGAGCTAGGCCTGCCCGCCCATAGGAATGCATGGGGAATGTATGTGCCCCTGGTAGTTCCTGATGCGTGGGGTGTACAGGCTTGAGTCTGGTATGTGTGAACTCGTGAGAGTGAATGCTGCGAGATGGTGTATGCAGCATGTATGTGTCTAGTAGCGAAGCGCCATTTCTAGACATGGCTGTACGTGTGCTGTGAGGGTGCTGGCGTGTGATTGGCTGGAGCTGGCTGGCATGCCAGGCTCCAGGAAGTCTGGATGGGTCTGCCCGGTGGTGAGTGGGAGATCTGCATGAGTAATGTGTGGGAGGAGTGTACCTGTGTCCTGGATGGGCTGGGTTTTCCCCACACAATGCTGGCTCCGCCCCCCTGTGGTGTGTCTAATGACCCAAGCCCTGCCAGTGAATAGAGAGGGTGGTTGAGGTAAACAGAGTACTCAAGAACCAGCTGCGACTGGTTCCGCCCCCACTCTACACCCTTGAACAAAGGAATGCACTGTATAAAAATGGGGCTGTGTCCCCACAGAAGTTGTTCTCTTCCAGGATCCTGAGGGAGCTGTTGCTGCTGCTGCTGGGCCAGAGGACCGCCACTTGCGGTGTCTCCCTGCCTGGAGACCCAGTGTGCTGGCTCTGGGCCCAGCCTTGCCCCCCCCTGCCTTGCTGAAGGACTTTTTGTGGACCTTTATCTATTGCTAGCGCTGGTGAGTGCTTTCTGAGGTTCCTAGCGCCTGGGAGCGCTTTGTTTTCCTTCTAGCGCCTAACAGCGCTTTATTCTGGCTGGAGCGATTGGGAGCGCTGTGTTAACTGCCTATAGCGCTTGGGAGCGCTTTGCCTACCCTAGCGAGTGCCACCTCGCTTATTTGTAGTTAATTTGTCGCCTGGCAGGTGCCCACCCTGCCAGGGACCTGATGCCCGTTTTCGTTCTTGCCTCGAGGGTGCCGACCCCTCGGTAAATTCATCCCCCGCCTAGAAGTGCCTGAAACGGGCCGCCGCGCTGCCCGCGACGACCCGGAAGTGCAGGGCCCGTCGGCCAATCACAGCGCGGCCCCGGGGGAAGCGACCGGAAGTCCCGCCCCGCAGCCGCGACCTGGAAGTCAGGCAGGCCGGGGGCAGGAGAGAGGAAACCGGAAGCAGACGGGAGGCCACCCCGTGCTCCGGTAAGGGGAGAAGCCGGCGTCTTTCCTTGTCCCCCCCAGGCTCCCAAAGCGAGGGAGAGCCCAGGGGAGAAGTCTGCAGAGAGCCCCGAGGAGCGGGAGCTCTCGGGAAGCAGCCACACGCCGCAGGAGACCCGGTGAGTGTGCCTCGAGGGATACGCGACTCACGCGAGATGCGTGAGATTTGGTAGGGGCGGTCGATTTCTCCCTGCTGAAGCGCACAGAAGCGCTGCGAAGCGTCCAGGGGGGCATGATGTGTTTCTGTGTCCCCCGTGAGGGACTCCAACAACCCCACAATTGTGTTTTGAGCCCAGAGAGGCTCAAGGAGGGCACTGTGATTTACTTGGAGCCCAGAGAGGCTCAGGGGGCATTTGCAAAGTTGAGTCCCCCGTGAGGGGCTCCACCAAGGCAGCATTTCGTGTTTAGAGCCCAGTGAGGCTCTGGAGGGCCACATTTATTTCTTAGGGCCCGGAGAGAGGCTCCAGGCGCCAAAGTGGTTGTGAAGGGCCCAGAGAGGCTCTTGAGCCCCCCATTGTTGTTTTTGAGCCCTGGCAGGCTCAAACATTGTTGCACCAGTTGCCCAGCACTTTGTGGGCAACTGCTACGTTTAGGACCCTGACACTGGACACAGGGCGTCCTAGCCCCAACAAGGCCAGAGGGCCTAGGGACAGTCACAGAGGGTGACTTACGTGAGTTTGGCGCAATTGTACTTTTCTATGCACCTCTGAATGTATTGCTTATGCGTCATGTGCCTTTACACCTCTGAATGAATGTTATGCATTGCATCATGTGTTTTCCTCTTACACCCCTACAGGTATTGTAATACATAGGTGGTTGTTTTCTCCCTAGTACAGGTGGTGCTAGTGAGGTCCTGGTTACCAGTGATTACTGGTTGTGTGCTATTTTGTGCTATATTCTATGTACTAAGTGCTATTTCTGAAAGTGCTACTTCTGATTCCTGACAGTGGTCCAGGTGGCCCTGTCTTGTGCATATCCCTTGTAAATTCTGCCCGTGCCTCTGGCACATTGTAAAGTGTGTGTTTTATCTAATGTGTTTTGGTGTAATACAAAGGCTATTTTTATATAACCTTGTGTGGAGTTTCCTTTGTGGTGGGCCGTTGGTTGTTGTTGCTGGGGTGCGTGCGCAAATACTTAGCCTACATCGCCTCCAAGTTTAGCCTTGCTGCTCGCGCCACGTTACCTAGAGGGTGAGTAGGGGTTATCTTGGAGTGTAACTCCCTTGCCCTGACTTGGGTGTGGTGGTCTCTGACTGACTTTGGCGAAAGCCCTGGCCAGCCGGGGATCCCATTTCCAACATTGGCGGCAAGCGGTGGGATAAGGATTTGTGTTTGCCTTGTACCTTAGTAGCAGCTGGCTGCACCACAAAACTCTGCATTTTAGATGACCACATTTTAGGGGATTGTTTTTGAAATTCCATTGTTTCTTCTCCTGAAGAGTGTCATTTGATTGTGTTCAGTACATTTGTCCCCCGCCCTGCTTCCAGAGTTTGGTACCTGTGTCGCTTTGGTCAGGTTGAGAAGTCAGGGGTGGTAGAAACTGCCTTACCGATCCGAGGGGAGGGTGTGTGTGGATGAATGGTGTGTTTTCCTGGACGCATGAGTATGAGTTCTCTTTGATAAGGAGATTGTTGAAGTTTTGGAATTGTGTCCTCTTACTTCAGATTGTTCAGTCCCCTGTGTTGCACGTGTCTGTGAGCATCTTGCCAAGATGGAGTCTGCTTTTAATGTCTGGGGTCTGTTTTTGCATGAACTGAGAGAGTTTTGCGAAGAGAGAGACATTGCAGTGAATGAGTCAGACACCCAGTCCCAACTTAGGGGTAACCTGATCCAATGGCAGAAGGATGACTGGGAGCGTGAGCACAGTGCGGAGAGGGCCCGGGTCTCACACCATGAGGGTGGTGGGTCAGAGGGGAGCCCTGAAGAGTCTGAGGAGGAAGAAGATGATAGCACAGGGACGCCAGCAGATAGTGAGGACCCCATAGATAGGGAGTCCCTTGCTGGGTCCAGTTTAGGAGGCAGCGCCTCATCCCTTTCCCTGTCCCCAGAGGAGCTGGAAGATAGGAGGAGAGAAAGGGAGCACCAGCTGGCTTTAGAAAAGCTCAGGTTGGAGCATGCCCAGGCTATGGCACAGCTGGGCATTAGAAGGCAACAGCTGGAGGTTAAGAAGCAACAGCTGGAGACCGAGAGGGTCTTAGCGCAGGACAGGATAGAGGAGGCTGAGAGGGCCACCACCAGAGGCAAAGTAGCTCTGGAGGGTAGACTATCCCCTGCGCGCAGTGTTGAGTGTCTGGATCCCCCAGGGAGGGTTGGGTCCAGTGGTGGCAGCTATTTAAATCTCAGTCTAGAAAGTCCCAGTTCCCAGAGTATGGTTCCTGTTTCCCCAGAGGAGGAGAATAGGTTGAGGTTTAGGAACCTTAGGAAACCGTCTCATCAGTCTTGGGAAGACTTTGAGGATGACTGTTGTAGAGCCCTGTGTGATTGGGTACGGGAGCCCACGAAATGTGATTGGGACCTATTACTCGATATGTTTCTCAGAGAGCAGTTGCTCAGTTGTTGTTCACCAGGGTTGCGCCAACACCTGTTAGGGTGTGGATTGTCTGAACCATGTGAGCTGGCAGAGGAAGCAGACCGCTGGGAAGGGACCAGAGGTTCTGTAGAGTCATTGGTGAGTGACTCCAAAAGTAGTGGGTCAGGGATCTTCCAGCCCAGCGTGGTGGAAGAGGCTCAGTGTAGCCCAGCGAGGTCCCAGTATAGTGAGAAGGGTGGAGGGGCTGACTGCCTGGCTCAGTGGAGCAGGAGTCAGTGGGTGGCTGAGAGCCCCCAGAGGCCCGAAGCCCTGTCTCAGAACCTGGGTGGTTTCTTGAGGGAACACCAGGTTGGGGACCTAGGCTGTCCTGTTAACCCAGTTGAGGAGGATCTCCTAGTGAGTAGAGGACCTGGAGCGTCTGTAACCAGAGCTCCTGTGGTTCTAGAGTCTGGCAGTACCGCTCCGATAGGGAGGGTACAGGAGTCCAGAGTGAGGAGTGATTGGGGGAGTTCCCCAGTGGAAGGACCAGTGGGTCAGGGACTACCCAGTTGGGCTAGGTTCCCGTGTAGTGACCATGGTAACACCACTTCTGGTCTGGGGGATCGTCACGCACTGTCAGGTGGACAGAGGGCGGGAGATCTGCGCCAGACAGACAGTCACGCAACAGATGTGACATTTGTTAGCCTCAGGGGGATTGCGTGTGAATCCCCAGAAGTCCTGGAGTGCCAGGCAATTGTTCCACCGAAGGTTCTAGACCAGAGGTTGGGAGGCCAGGTTCAGGATCAGCCTGACCTGAAGGGTAGGACGACTGTAACCAGTGTCCTGACCGGTTCTTCTTCCAGAGGAACTTCTCCAGGTGGGAGAGGGCAGACCTCTGGAAGGGGGTGCAGAGGGTGGGAGAGCCCACCTCTGACCCCGGTGCAACCTGAGTGGATAAGTCCTGGGTTGGAATGGCGTTCTAGGGGTACCCCTCGCAGAGGGAGGAGGAACCCTAGAAGAAGAGGTAAGGGGAGGAGAGCCTTCCCTGAGACTCCTGGTCCGCCTGAGGTTGTAGGCCTTAGGCTGGAGAACCAGTGGCAGTCTAGTCCTGTCTTGCAGACAGGAAGAGTGGAGAATGGCTCCTATGTGCCAGGGGTTACTACCCCCCGCTCTGCGAATTGGCATGGACCAGTGGCACCTGGGTGGCCCAGGGCCTGGTCCTGGCCGCGGACAACTTGGGAGTACCAGTGGGGTAGCCCAGTTGGTCCAGACAGTGTGTTTAGAGGGAATCCCATGGGTTCACCGTGGCGTAGAACAGGAGGGTGTCCCTGCAGTTGCGGGCCTGCGTCCGTGTTCTATCGCCCCAAGCAGGGAAGTCCATCACGGTGGTGATTGGTCTCCCCTGCGTTTTGGCTGGAAGGGGGTTATGTTGGACTTTGGCCCTTAGGGCAGGTTCACCCCTAGACTTTTTGCTTGAAATGGTGACCTGGAGATGGTGATTTTTGGATTCTGCGCACTTTCACTGTGTCCCAGTGGAAAGTGCGTGCGCACTCTGAGTGCATGTGCTGAGCTAGGCCTGCCCGCCCATAGGAATGCATGGGGAATGTATGTGTCCCTGGTAGTTCCTGATGCGTGGGGTGTACAGGCTTGAGTCTGGTATGTGTGAACTCGTGAGAGTGAATGCTGCGAGATGGTGTATGCAGCATGTATGTGTCTAGTAGCGAAGCGCCATTTCTAGACATGGCTGTACGTGTGCTGTGAGGGTGCTGGCGTGTGATTGGCTGGAGCTGGCTGGCATGCCAGGCTCCAGGAAGTCTGGATGGGTCTGCCCGGTGGTGAGTGGGAGATTAGCATGAGTGATGTGTGGGAGGAGTGTACCTGTGTCCTGGATGGGCTGGGTTTTCCCCACACAATGCTGGCTCCGCCCCCCTGTGGTGTGTCTAATGACCCAAGCCCTGCCAGTGAATAGAGAGGGTGGTTGAGGTAAACAGAGTACTCAAGAACCAGCTGCGACTGGTTCCGCCCCCACTCTACACCCTTGAACAAAGGAATGCACTGTATAAAAATGGGGCTGTGTCCCCACAGAAGTTGTTCTCTTCCAGGATCCTGAGGGGGCTGTTGCTGCTGCTGCTGGGCCAGAGGACCGCCACTTGCGGTGTCTCCCTGCCTGGAGACCCAGTGTGCTGGCTCTGGGCCCAGCCTTGCCCCCCCCTGCCTTGCTGAAGGACTTTTTGTGGACCTTTATCTATTGCTAGCGCTGGTGAGTGCTTTCTGAGGTTCCTAGCGCCTGGGAGCGCTTCGTTTTCCTTCTAGCGCCTAACAGCGCTTTATTCTGGCTGGAGCGATTGGGAGCGCTGTGTTAACTGCCTATAGCGCTTGGGAGCGCTTTGCCTACCCTAGCGAGTGCCACCTCGCTTATTTGTAGTTAATTTGTCGCCTGGCAGGTGCCCACCCTGCCAGGGACCTGATGCCCGTTTTCGTTCTTGCCTCGAGGGTGCCGACCCCTCGGTAAATTCATCCCCCGCCTAGAAGTGCCTGAAACGGGCCGCCGCGCTGCCCGCGACGACCCGGAAGTGCAGGGCCCGTCGGCCAATCACAGCGCGGCCCCGGGGGAAGCGACCGGAAGTCCCGCCCCGCAGCCGCGACCTGGAAGTCAGGCAGGCCGGGGGCAGGAGAGAGGAAACCGGAAGCAGACGGGAGGCCACTCCGTGCTCCGGTAAGGGGAGAAGCCGGCGTCTTTCCTTGTCCCCCCCAGGCTCCCAAAGCGAGGGAGAGCCCAGGGGAGAAGTCTGCAGAGAGCCCCGAGGAGCGGGAGCTCTCGGGAAGCAGCCACACGCCGCAGGAGACCCGGTGAGTGTGCCTCGAGGGATACGCGACTCACGCGAGATGCGTGAGATTTGGTAGGGGCGGTCGATTTCTCCCTGCTGAAGCGCACAGAAGCGCTGCGAAGCGTCCAGGGGGGCATGATGTGTTTCTGAGTCCCCCGTGAGGGACTCCAACAACCCCACAATTGTGTTTTGAGCCCAGAGAGGCTCAAGGAGGGCACTGTGATTTACTTGGAGCCCAGAGAGGCTCAGGGGGCATTTGCAAAGTTGAGTCCCCCGTGAGGGGCTCCACCAAGGCAGCATTTCGTGTTTAGAGCCCAGTGAGGCTCTGGAGGGCCACATTTATTTCTTAGGGCCCGGAGAGAGGCTCCAGGCGCCAAAGTGGTTGTGAAGGGCCCAGAGAGGCTCTTGAGCCCCCCATTGTTGTTTTTGAGCCCTGGCAGGCTCAAACATTGTTGCACCAGTTGCCCAGCACTTTGTGGGCAACTGCTACGTTTAGGACCCTGACACTGGACACAGGGCGTCCTAGCCCCAACAAGGCCAGAGGGCCTAGGGACAGTCACAGAGGGTGACTTACGTGAGTTTGGCGCAATTGTACTTTTCTATGCACCTCTGAATGTATTGCTTATGCGTCATGTGCCTTTACACCTCTGAATGAATGTTATGCATTGCATCATGTGTTTTCCTCTTACACCCCTACAGGTATTGTAATACATAGGTGGTTGTTTTCTCCCTAGTACAGGTGGTGCTAGTGAGGTCCTGGTTACCAGTGATTACTGGTTGTGTGCTATTTTGTGCTATATTCTATGTACTAAGTGCTATTTCTGAAAGTGCTATTTCTGATTCCTGACAGTGGTCCAGGTGGCCCTGTCTTGTGCATATCCCTTGTAAATTCTGCCCGTGCCTCTGGCACATTGTAAAGTGTGTGTTTTATCTAATGTGTTTTGGTGTAATACAAAGGCTATTTTTATATAACCTTGTGTGGAGTTTCCTTTGTGGTGGGCCGTTGGTTGTTGTTGCTGGGGTGCGTGCGCAAATACTTAGCCTACATCGCCTCCAAGTTTAGCCTTGCTGCTCGCGCCACGTTACCTAGAGGGTGAGTAGGGGTTATCTTGGCGTGTAACTCCCTTGCCCTGACTTGGGTGTGGTGGTCTCTGACTGACTTTGGCGAAAGCCCTGGCCAGCCGGGGATCCCATTTCCAACATGAGGTTATTGTGGGACTGGTGGGAAAGGTAAGAGGTGCGTTTTACGCATCTGCTCCTGAGGACAGTTTGGCGGAGTGAGGAAGCTAGGGGCCAACATAAGGAGAAGAAAAGAGGCCAGAAACATTTTGGACTTCTACAAGGTACTAGGGTGTGATATGGCATGTAGATATAGTTATAACTGTATGTGGCAAAAGTGATGGGGGTGCTGGATAATTGACAAGGTAGGCAAGGCTGATGGTGGAACAAATGAACACTTCAAGGCAGGGGTCTTCTGTTGGTAATGTGAGAGCTCAGAAAAAGAGATTTGGGGGGCTAGGAAAGTTAAAAATTGAAAAGTTTGGAGTAAAGAGAGAGAGGATAGAAAGGAGCAAATAGGAGGCAAAACTGTATCTAGAGTGACCAGGCTGGCCAAGAAAGGGGGTGTAACTCATAGATGAGTGGAAAGAAAGGAACTAAGGGTGTGATAAGATTTGAAATGTTAAGATGAATAAATGCATTTGGTAGCCAAAGTTTGCTAATTAAAGGGAAGAAGCGTGTTTAGGCCCTAGAGAGAGGTAGGTGGCGAGGTATTCATGTTAGTTAATTGTGGCTAAGATGAAGGACCTGATATGTGAGCTCTACTTGCCTCCAAATGAAAACGTTCTTTTCCACAAAGAAGAATGTGTGTGGTTTGCTTCCCCCACGGCCTTCTACTGTTCAGCCTTGGGTTTTTGGAAAGATAGAATGGAAAACTTTGGATCCCAATAGTTTTTCTGCTCCATACTAAATTATTTTAGTTTTTTGTACAGTGCATGTAGGGATGCCAACTAGGGTTAGCTGCTGCTACTATCACTGGCATTGCCTTTGCTACCCCTGGTCCTGGGCCAATAAGTTAGCAAGGTGAACAGAAAGTAAAGATGGGTGTGAGACTCATTTTTAGGTTTGGCCTAAAGACGGCTGTAGTTACTTCGGCAGCGTAATTTTCTTAAGCTATATAAATAAATACAGGGGTTTGTGTCAGCCCTAATCATCCATTGGTCTGTTAAAGTATCTTTCATATTTTTCTTCCACCCATCAACGCATACATCATGAAGACTCGGTCAGCTCACTACATCAACTGGCTGTCTTGCACAGTGATTGACGCATTTTACCTGATCCCTCTTCTGCAAGGATGCCCGAAAAGGAGTGCCCTTTGGTGTCAGGGCTGGTGTGCCTGGGCTGCTCCTTACTTGTTATGCTACTTTAAACAGTGTTTTGCATATTTAATATGTTTGCTTAAAAAAGAAATTGAAAACTGGCAAGTTAGCTAATGCCTGCATGACTTTGAGAAATGCTTGGTACTTTGTCTAGCTTCCACTCTGTTCTTTCCCACGCCCCTCAGCAGCAAATGAAAGCCTATTAATGATCCAAGGATGTCAACCTTGTGGCGCCATCAGCGTCAGATGGTGATTGATGTCACTTCCGCTGTGCCTGGCATTTGCTGAAGCAGCACTGTGTTCCACTTCCCAAGCCAGCATGCTAATGAAAGACGCTCAGCCTACTTTTGCTTAAGGTTGATGGATCAGGTGGTGGTAGCTATGGTATTGTTTGATGGGTGACAATGGCGAAAGTATAATTGTAAAATGTTATTTGGTGTAGGGTTTTCTATTGTGAAAGATCATGACATTTTGCACTTTCGGGCAGGTCATGATTTTTTGGTTGATCTTGGCTTATCTGTGATGAATTAGTTCTGCAGATCCTGTATTTAATATACATAAGGTTTCATGACCGTGGTAAGAGGGCGGTGGAGCTCAGAGTGAATATGATAGGCTGCAAGACTTGGAACGTGTGGTGTCTTATGGGTAGGCGAGCTTAGAACCTTGGGGTTAGGGTTCCTCCTTGAGTTCTAACCTGTAGGCTCTCTGCTGTCATCAGTAAAGACAATATCAGGGACAATATTTTAGAGGATGACAGCTGGAACCCACTCACAAAGAAGGTACAAAGAAGGTTAGACCCTGCAAACGAGAAGCACTTGTGAAATACAATTGGTGTGTACCACTTTAATCATAGACTTTGATATTATTAAAGTACAGGTCTCAACGGGTGGGCAGTGGCAAAGAGGGGAGGGCAGAGTTTATTCATTCCCCTTTTGTCTTACTTCTCCCTTTATTAGGAGGGCACAGCCTGAATCATGTTTTCATAGTTAGCCACCTGGTGTTGAACCTTTCCAGAACTCGATGAATGCATTTCTCTCCATAGACATAAGCTACGGAGGTTTCTTTGGAATTTTAAGGGATGTGCTTCTGTGAATTTATTTTTAGAGTTTAGATGAATAAGCGTTCCTATAAAAAAACATTCCATTGCTCTCGACGTAAAACAAGCACAGCCAGTTATTTGTAAATGACTGCACTATTAAAGACTGTGTGTAACAAAGAAGGATTAGGAGCCTGAGTCTTATAAATAGCTGCGCCAGGAGAAATTGTATAATGTCAAAGAAGACGGTCTTTTTCAAACATTTTCGCAACAATTATAGAGTCAGAGTAGAAAGAGAGAGCTATAGATTTAGGGCCTCAATCCGACCTCTAAGGTGCTCTGAGTGAATTTGTTAACTATCTTGCCATTTTACAACGCACTATTCCCAGTTGTCCAGGTCACTTTGAGGGATAACATGCAGATTTTGAATTATCACAACCAATTTCCACTTTTGGGTGGAAAGTTCAGCAGCTATTCTCTCTCTCTCTCTCTCTCTCTCTCTCTCTCTCTCTCTCTCTCTCTCTCTCTCTCTCTCTTCCCTCTGTCACTCTCACATACAAACACCCTCATGTGCATATGTTGATTCAGTTTCAAACATACTTGACTCCAGGACTCCACACGATCTGTTGTAAGTTTCACCAATTGTGTATTTTCTGATTTGGTTTAGTTTTACATTTGCAATTTAAAACTATAAAAGGAAAAATAATCTGATTTTTATCGAGGGTGTCGGTCTCTAATGAAGAATTCACTATAGGTGGTGAATCAGAAATATCAAATTATCATTACATTTAGATAATTTAGGCAAGTAGTGTACACATATACACAATTAACAAAATAATAAGTTCCTACTTTAACTATTAAAATATTACTTACGTTAAAAAGACATCCAATCTGTGCTGCTCTTGAAACTGTATTCAATGTGCACAACAAATCAAGAGCTAGGGAGTCCCGCAGGGAATAACACTTTGGTTTAATAGCGGGCATAGATATAATTTTCTTGCTGAAAGATGCTTAAACGGGGCTTTAAGTGGGCCGGGTCTCACCGGGTCTGAGCAACGGCAGTTTTTTAAAGTAGGCCTAGAAGTGGGTCTCTGTCGGGCTCTGTTTTGTGCCCTGGCACTGGCGGTCCGTTTTTTTCCAGACTGCTTGTTCACACTGCTCACTTCTCACTAGTGGAGAATTTACAGCATGACGTCATGCCAGGTGAGCGTTGTAGGGGAACGGAAATCCTTTAAAGAGTCATTTTATCTCTGAATTTCCCTTCTCTTTTTGAAACTCAAGAGCAGCAACATTGGCGTGTTGTCACCTGAGCTTTAAGTGGAAGCTTTTTCAATATTATATGCAAGCAATAGTTGCTGCTTATTTATCTTATGCAACTAAAAAACATTGACAAAGCCAATAGTCCTGACTTGTTGTAGGTATGTGACTTGTTGTATCATATATCTGGGTGCAATGACAGAAACAGCAAAATATAAGTTGGGCTGCACACTATGCTAAGCACAGATTTTTAGTTTATGTGTTTTTAAGCCACACCCTTAATTACAGTAGCCACGCCCCTTTGAGAGGACTCACTTAAAGCCCTGTGCTTAGGACAAACCATCAGCAAGTGAAGTAGTTCCTTTGAGGTCTTATAGGTTCAACTGAAATTTCCTGTAACCACTGTTCTGGACTCCTACTTAATAGAGTGTTATCTAGGAATTTGTCCTATTCACTTCAGCAACTGAGTCTACAACAAACAAAAAATACCCACTCATTCCCATTTGTTTAAAAAAAACTCCCTTAGCCTTACTTTATTCAATGCAATTCTTTAATTACCTTAACCCCCCCCATAACAAGGCACCATCAACCTCTTATTTGCTCAATAACTTAAGGGGAAAAAGAGCTATACAACATGTATTGATTTTCACGCTTCAGCAACTCCACAAAACAACGCCCAGCAATAGCACAAGCAGCTTATTTATCAGGCCACTAAGGAATTTTATCTTAGGGATCCTGGATTTCAAATTTAAAAACACAAATCTCCAGTTCTGAACGGATAGCCGTTTTTGAGGTGTGGAGCTAGATTGTGGAATGAGTGTGCATGGAGTTAATGGGTGTTGGTGGATTGTATAATGTATAATGCGAGTGATGAAATGTGGAATGATGTGTGTGGGTTACGAACAGGGGGTTGGAGACTTCGACCTGGAGAAAAATAGCATTGATTCAAAACGTGCTATCAGAGGGGCTAGGCTGTGTTGAGTGCTCTGTACCTCCCCTCCCCACCCCACGAGCCTGATGAGATCTATCGCCTCACACCATCTCTTCACCTCCAAAGACCCATGTTCAGTAAACCCCTGCTGCATACTTACAGCCTTATGTCCCTGTTGAAGAGAGATCAGTTTTGTCTAGTTTTAGCTTTGACTGTAGCGCAGAGGGGTAATGTAGAAAATGCACCATGCAGATGACAGAACTGTATTTATATGGGTAGCTCAGTGGGTTTCTGTTTTTTTGTCACAGACGTCCTTTTGTTACTCACTGATCATAAATTTCAATCATAATATAGCACAGGCGGCAGACTCAGTTTAATTTTGTGCTTTATTAGATAAAAAGCGTATGTGGAAACCTCTCTGAATGGAGTTGATGTCAGACTTCATTTGAAAATAGGTGGCAGTGGGATTTCGCTACTTATAGTCTGATCATGTAATAGAACTATTTGTTTGAAGCATGAGAGTGTGGTTCTCCATCAAAGCCTAATCCCAATGGCATAACTGACACTTTATTATGTTTTATCAGGAATACCTATTATGATGGCACACACCATCTTTTGATGGTATTAAACTTAACACAGTTAAAGAATCGCTATTGTGTGTCTTGGGCTATGCATGGATGAGACAGGCCAAGAGTGATACACTCCTGTCACTCCTCCACTTTACATAATTAATTACTGTATATTTAATAAAGCAGAGGTGTACTCTTTTCTTGCTCTCACTCAGTATCTGCTTTGCTTCTTTCCCTTCTCTCCAATCTTCCTTCACCTTCTGCCCTACATCCGCGTTTTCTCTTAATCGCCACCTCCCCTCATTAAATGCTTTCCATTGTTCACCTTTCCCTTCCGCTGTACTCTCACACACTCCCAGCTGTCCGCTCTTCTTCCCTTGCCTATCTCCTCTTTTCAGTTTTCCTTCTCATCATGTTCCACTCCACTCTTGCAATCTCAATCTCTGCTTTCCACATTTCTCTTCACATTCTTTGTCTACCGTATTTATCTTTGCCTTCAAACTTCTACTCCTCCCTCACTCTCCGTATTAATTTTTTCAGTTTTGCACATATGTTTATATCCACTCCAGGAATCTGTATTCTATCTCAAGGTCATACATTGAAATCTTGGAGTGGCCACTCAGTCTTTCATCTTTAGATAAAATTAGTCCAATTGAGCTGCATAAAAACATTTTTATTTTGATGTCAAGGCCCCCTCTAGTGCATATGTGCTTTACAAATATACATGGTGTGCTTCTCCCTCTATCCCTTCATTTCTTCCTTTCACGTTCTTTTCTTATTTCCTCCGTCTTTCATCCATTACTTATTTATTTCCTTACTCCAGTGCACCTCTTCCTGCCTGCATTTATTGCTGCCCCCTTAAATGCATTCCTTCCTTCATCCTTTCCTTTCTTTTAAACAGCACAGTACAAGCACATTTTCTTTCGTTTGCAAAGCTGCCTCAAGTACTCAAATTACCTTTTCTAAAGCTGCATTTTGAGATTTACACACATTCTCTAATTGGAGTTAACTTTTAATATATGTTATATTATGTTATATTGATTTGTATAGCACACTAATTTCCCAGGAGGGTATCCAGGGGCTTGTGCAGGTGTTTATGTGTGACTTGAGGTGTTTTTGTGAAGAGCCAGGCCTTCAGCTTCTCGCGGAGCTCAAGAAGTGAGGAGGTGGCTCTGACGTGATGAGGCTTGTGGATGTGGGTGGAGCCAATAAAGGAAGTGGATGGGACCACTGAGGGAAGTGGGTGTGGCCTCTTTAAAAACTGTCAGCACCTGCTCTTCATCTTTTACAAATTAAGCACTGCCTACAAGTGTGACAATTCAGACTATTCCATGCCCCCAAAACTATAAGAATGGTTTGGGCAGCATGCATTAGCACCTTGGCTGCTTGAGATATTTGCCTGCTGTGCTGGACCATAATAGAAATGGGTGTGGTCATGACGAGCTCAGCTCGTCATGAGCACTCGAGCACTGTGCCTCATGACGAGCTCAGCTCGTCATGAGCACAGAAGGGGTTAGTCATCTTGAATGTATATATGAAGTAATAAACAACTGTTCTTGCGTTCATCTCTAATTTAGACAAACGGCACCACCATGGCAGACTGTCATAAATGCCGGTGTTGAAAACTAAGGACCCGATGTAGGTAATTTTTTTTTACCGGTTCATAAATACCGAATCATACCAAATCGGTATTTATGAACCGGAAAACCATATGTAGGTAAATATCCGGTAAAAAATACCGAATCGGTAATAATCGGTATCCACACTCGGTAAATACCGAATCGGTGTTTACCGAATCGGTAATATCCGAATCGGTAACACCCATTCAACCCTATGGGCCTCCAGTCCCATAGGAATGAATGGGAGACACCGAATCGGTATTTACCGAATCGGTAAACTGTGAACCAATCAGGGACACCCACCACACCCCACAACAAAGCATCTGAGAGATCAACCAATCAGATGCAAGTACCACACCCCAGTACCTGGAGGTGGCCACACCCAAGCAGGTGCAGAGCAACAGAACTGCAGAGAGAGCTGGAGGGGAGACAGAGGAGCAGGCTGCACTGAGACCAGCATAGCAACACCATGGAGTCCCAGGAGGCACAAAAGAATGGAGGGGACAGAAAGAGGAAGGTGAAATTCAGCCCAACTGAGCTCCAGGTGCTGGTGGAGGAGGTTGTGCAACATTACAGCCAGCGGTGTGGGAGACAGTCTCTGCAAGTAGCTGAGTCTGTTAAGAGGAACACCTGGCTGGCAATCCAGAGCAAAGTCAATGCCCTAGGAGTGACTCATCGCGAAATCGATGACATGAAGAAAAGGTGGTATGATCTGAGGCTCACCACCAAAAAGAAGCTTGCCACCCAGAGGAAGGAATCAGCAGCCACAGGTGGGGGGAAGAGCCGTGCTCCAAGCCTCACTGAACTGGAGCAGCTTGTGGAATCCACCATGGAGCCTGAGAGCATACACGGGATCGGGGATGCTGATAGCTCAGCCAGAGCTGCAAGAAAGAAAGGTAAGATGCAGTGACATGTACCCCGCCCATTCCCAGGCCCCTTCCCCAATGTGGGTGATTCACTCACAATCCAGCACACATGACAGTAGTCACCAGCAATGCATCATGGTAGTCGTAGTCATAGGTACATACATCAAAGCTGCCAACACCGAACCCTGCATGCCATGCCATGCCACACTCCCCATACACAAACAGTTGAGGCATATGAAAATGCGTGTTAGGAATCTGTGTCATGAAAATACACAGCTGATCATTGTCCATGTCTGTCCACAGGAGAGTCATCGCGTAGAGCAGCGCAGGGAGGGGAGTCTAGTGCAACAACAACGGCTGCGAGGGAGAAGGCCACAGACACAGCAGGACCTAGCACTGTCCCTGAGGATACAACCACAACCCACGCACCCACAGCAATGGAACAAGACACCATTGCACAGCCACTGTCGCCCCTGCTGTTCGAGACACAGACTCCGCCAGCACCTGCAGATGCCACAACACCCAGCTCAGGGTCCCCTGTGCATGTGAGGCCAAGGAGGCAGGACGTAACACCATTAAGGATCCTGGAGAGCTCCGATGAGGAAGTGGTCGAGGCTCCCAGACCTAGCACACCACCACTGGCTGGCGACGCAGGCCAACATGGGTCAATGGGATCTGGCCGTGCAAGTGGCCATGGCCGTGGGGCACGTGAGCAGGATGAGGGGCAGAATGCGCAGGGGGTCTTTGCTGGGCTGGAAGCCACAATGGTTAAGGTCCAGCGCATGCAGGCCAAAGGTATCATGGCAGGGCACAGACAGGTGCGCATCCTGAACAGCAGGATGTCAGACATCGATCGGGGGATAGGTGCCATGGCAAAGGGAATGGAGGCCATGGGCAAAGGAATGGAGTCAATGGGCAAAGGAATGGAGTCCATGGCAGAGGGGGTGAGGGACATGGGTGTGCGCATGGGCTCCCTCTGTGACAGGCTTGAAAGTGACCACCAAGAGAGGCGCAGGTATAGGCGCGAGGTCAGGCTGCTGAATCAGTCTATTAACCGGTTGGCAACTTCTACCACACTGCTGTGCCGCCGCTCTGTAAACATGCAGACTGACATTGTACACTGCTGCAGTGACTTGTCCAGGGGGATGGGGAGGGTGACCTCTGCAATGGAGGTACTGCTGACACAGCAGACAGCCACAGGTGGTAACACGTGTGTTGGGTACACTGAGGAGTCAACAAGCAGGAGTGGGTGCAGCACGCCTGTACAGGACATTCGTCGGAGCAGCAGACTCCATGCTGATGACACCGGCACGACTGCGCAGGTAGACCCCCAGCCCCGTGGCTCGCAAAACATCATGCGTAAGCGCAAACATTGAGAAACATAATGAACACAGGACAGGTCACAGTGAAGTGAACTTTGGCCAACCAGTGTGCAAAGTGCATTTAATTAGATATATGTGGTTTTGGATAGTGCAGTAGTGCATATTAAAGTGAGTGTTCCAAGAAATAAACATGCGTGTGTGTCATCACTCTATTAAAAGTATCTGTTGTTGATTTCTGCGCGTCGCAGTCGACCATCTGTTGCTGGTGCTGCTCCTGCTGCATTGTGATCTGCTTGTACTGTCCCATCATCTATGTCCTCATGTTATGTTAGTTCAATCTCTGTGCCCTCCTTGGTGGCAAGATTGTGCAGCATGGCGCAGGTCGCAATAATCTTGCAACAGATAATTGGCGTGTATTGCCGTGCACCTCCACTCTTATGGAGGCACCTAAATCTACTTTTCAGCAGTTCAAAAGTGCGTTCCACCACGCAACGTGTTGTTCTGTGTGCCACGTTATAACGCCTTTCGTTCCTGGTGGATGGGTTCAGGTAGGGGGTGAGCACAAATGACCGCAGGGCATATGCACTGTCACCTGGGTGGAAAATTAATTTTTGATTAGTCACATACTCATGATTGCTCCTTCTGCATGGACTATCAGGGTGTCTCACACATACTTACCCAGCAGGTATCCATCACCAAAATCACCAGACACAAGGCGTCTGTATATCCCACAGTTGGTGAATATGTAGGAGTCGTGGGTACTCCCAGGATATTTGGCTACAATGTCCGTAATCATGTTGCCAGCGTTGCAGATCACCTGCACATTGATAGAATGTGTGGACTTCCGGTTTCTGTATATGTGTTCAGTTGCTGCAGGTGGGCATAGTGGGATGTGCGTCCCATCGATACAGCCGATGATGTGCGGGAACTGTGCAAGTTGATAGAAATCGTTTTTTGTCCTTGCTAGTTCTGCAGGTGTCTCAGGGAACTCAATGTAGTGTTCCATCCTCTGCATCATGGCGTCAAGGAATTTTCTGAAAAACCGTGACAGGCAGCTCTGGGACACCCCACCTAGTCTGGCTATCACGTGCTGGTAGCTCCCAGAGGCAAGAAGGTGTAGGCAGCACAGCACCTGCACATGGGGTGGGATTGCGTGTGCTCTTGGGGTTGGGTGTTCCAGATATGGCTGGAGGTCCCTGATCAAGTCCAGGATGGTTCTGGGGTGGAGTCGGTACCTTTGCAGGATCTCTGCTTCAGTCAGTTGGAAGAGGGTGATCCTCTGCCTATACACCTGCTCCTCCCTTAGCCAGACCCTCTCTCCTGCTGCCTGTATCCGTAGCCGCCTTGCAATAACGTAGAAAGCCGCCATTGTGGTTGCACAGTTGCATTTTGGGACCTTCTTATATATCCTGTTCCTGGTTTCCACCTGCTTCCAATCCATGGTAAATATCGACTCTTAAATACCGAATTTCAAGAAATTCGGTATTTTCTGACTTTGCTACATCTCAACTGGCCATTTTTACCATTTCTTATTTACCCACTCGGTAAATATGAATTCGGTAAATTCCGATTCGTGTTATACCGATTCGGTGTTTTACCGACTGGTATTTACCGATTCGGTACGTTTTTGGTGACATACATCTCGATGCACTTATACCGGTCAGTAAAGGCCGAAATTACCGAATTTTGGCCATTACCGACCGGTATTTGGCTACCTACATCGGGCCCTAAATGTCGTTGCTGATCACTGGAAACCACTTGCTCAAATTAAGCACTGGCACAGTAAAGCTAGAAGATTTCAGTTGTCTGCACAATCGGTAAAGAGCACACAAGGTTACTTTGACAATGAGGAATAGTAAGTAAGCATTGTATTCTTCTTGACAGAGTATATCATTCGGTGACAGGCACACTAAAGACTTTCTTATAAAAGGTTGCTTATTCTGGTGATTGAACTATTCATTGCGACTGTGATATTTCATAAATTGATTTAAATTTTGTATGTATGAAGTGTCTTGCAGGTACGTCAAATGTGTCATCCTGTCAAATGTTAATCTCCTCCTCCATTTTTGCCTGAAACTGGGGAACCATCAATTGAGTGGGATATGTGTTTGGGCTTATTCCAGGCATAAATCAATGTTTTGGAGGATGATGAATGCACTTCTTTTAGACAATTAGCTTTGTTAAGGTTATCTTGTGGTGCAGTGGGATTGAAGGAATTACATATCCTGCCAGCTTTGGAAAATGTTGGGGACTTGGATGTATAACAAGAAGTTGTTAAACAACTTCCAGAAAGATATGGGAAAAAATTGAATTTAGTCCGGGAAAAATTAAAATTTTATTTGAGAAGTCAGAGTGACGGAAAAGACATTGACAAATATTTGTTCGCTGTGACAGCTTTAACAGTCTTGCAACTTTGAACATATTACTTACAATCAGGTTTTAAAGAAGCAGATTTTAATGAAAACAAATTTGAAAAAAGTTCAGGAAAAGCTGCAAACCTAAAGGGGCCGATAAGTGTTGCTAGGACAACTGAGTTATCGGAGAGGTGTGTGTAGGAAGTACGTATGGCTACAGGGGGATGAGCAGGGAATATAGTAAATAACAAAATGCAGAAATTTGAGATGAAAGAGGACACATTGGGGGATATTCTCAAGAACGTGTGATAATTACCGCAAATTGAGCTTAACACAACTCTTCATATCGCTGTCTATCGTGGGAAAATAACGCTGTGTTAACTAAGTATTCACAATACAGCGGTACCATGCGATAGGAGCACGATTACGTGCCAAACGTCCACCATAAAGTCAACGCAACTTCGCAAAAATGCAAAACACGAACGCAAAAAAATTTGCGATGAGGCCAATTGCGATACAAAAATCAGCGAAAACCAGTGACAGGCCTGCAATTCAGACACGTCAGGCGGGAAAAATCACCATAAAAGAAGAAAAAAAACAGACAAACAAATGCCAAACAACAGAGAAGCACAATGGATTTGCCGTAGCAAGTACGGAGGACAACCAGAACCCCACAAGCCCCACTGAGGACCAGCCAGGGACCTTGGGGTCAGGGAAGGGCAAGGAGAAGAAGAGTAGGAAGAAGCAGTTCAGTCCGCAGGAAAACAGGATCCTGATAACGGAGGTGGTAGAACACCATCAACAACTGTTCGTCACCTTCACTGTGCCATTGGCAACAAAAAATGGACTATGGCAGTCCACCGTGGATAAGGTGAATGCAGTCAGAGTGCTGAAGAGGACAATGGAAGAAGTCAAGAGGTGCTGGAATGATGTCAAGTGCAAAACCAAGCTGAAACTTGCCAACAACCAGAAGGCAGCAATGCAGACTTGAGGTGGGAGTCCTGCACCACAGGGGAAGCTGGACGATATGGAGTTAATGGTGTCCACAATCATCAGTGGGGAGACAGTGGCAGGAGTTGGGGGACCGGACACTGCTCAACATTACCAGACACAACAGCACAGGGTGAGTAACGACCAGGGACTGGAGGCACGGGGGGAGATGGGCACAATGGCACACATGTACAATTAAGTAGAACACATCTGCGGACAAACCATGCCCCAGCCCCGAACTCCCACCAAGAGACAAATGTACCCAAGTTTGCAACATCTCAGCCCTTTATAAGCACAGAAGGCAAAGGCACACCGCATGAAAGGGATAAGGGGCAAAAAACTCAGAGCTGCAGGGGTGACTCACCCGAAATGCAGCACATACACACATAACATGCAGAGCACATCAACATTGACAACAATGTGGTACAAACCGCAACACGTCCACAACAGAACACAGGACACAACTGGTGCCGCTTGTGTGTAGAAACTGGCCAATCACATTTGGCATTGCAGGGAAATGTGAGTTGAGAATGTACAAGCACAAACACACATCCGTCATATTGCCAAAATGTCCACTGTCCCCCATCAAATAGGCAGCTCCTCCCAAACAGCCACAATGTACAAAGTCATGCAGTCTGTACGAAAACGTGTACAATGCGACAACATACATGTGAACACATTGTTAAACTGAATCTCCCCTTTACATTGCAGAGGGAGAATCAACACCTCCTGCAGAGCAACCTGAACCTCTCTTCTCTGATGACTAAGATGACCACACAGCTTCGACTCCGACGCCCTCCAACAGCTCGTGGAGAGCCTCTTCACCCCACCTTCAGGAGCAGGGCAGGCCAGCTGCCACGAGGAGACCCCACCCCCTGCACAGACCACGCAGCAGGCAGCACCCACCACCAAGCCTGCCTCCCAGGACCCCCACGAATAACACATGGCCTTCCAACGCCGTGTGTTGGGGTGCCAGGGGAATCTTCAAGTGTGGAAGTATGGATGAATGTAGGCTCAGTGATTTCCCCTTACATCCATGTTGCTCATGTCGTTGGACTTGGGTCACAAGGTGACACATTGCCGAATGAGGTCCAGGTGGCGCCGACACAACAACAGGGACACATGCATTATTTACTTCCTTGTCCAGCCCAGTACGGAACCACGCCGAGAGCCCCGGGGTAATTGTTCAAACCTTTACGCTGGACTGGCATACACCAGGCCAGCCCACTCTGCTTACGCTCACAGGGGAGGACGACTAATCTACATAACCCGGGTCTTCCCTGTAGTGTTCTGCTGATCACATTTCTAGTTGTCAGCATGCCACTCCCTCACAGCTGGTTTACACCCACACCACAACCATTCAGCACACGCGTCACAGGACATGTGACCCTGACAATAAAAAGGGCCGGCGCACATGCTCGTCGCCATTTCCACTCTCTATCTGGGTTTATCCGTGTGGTGTTAATGTAGGCATGAGGGCCTAGGGCCCTGCAACATCACATTCACAGGGTGATATGCTGTCGTCCGCACCACAATACTCAATCATAGAGGGTCCATGACCTTTGGGACACAGACATGGTGACACCGGACACACTGCAGCCAGCAAAGACACACCACCATGGGACTGTGACTTTCGGTGCACTGAGGTAGGTGCACCTTAAGCACTGAGCGGGTGTGCAGCCTGCGATGATGCCCCGTATCGGCGGTCCGGACTGGTGATGATCGTTGAGAGCCCTGTTAGACCGCAGTGTAGGCCTAAGCCAGCGGGCAGTGCGTGCTTACCGCCACGTGGCGTTGCCTCGTGGGTCACAGAGTTAGTGGCACTTCAAGGGCTGAGCGGGTGTACAGCCTGCGATGATGCCAAGTGCACTGGTATGTCCTCTGCCATAGCAAAATCAAGAGCCAGAATCAAATGTGAGCGGGCTTGCATGATTTGGAGGGTGCCATGCCCGTGGGCCCCAGGCTTTGGGCTTGCACTGGCACGTGGTGGGCCCTCATTGCGACACGCTGGTGGAGGATGGTGAGCGGTGAGGCCTGGGTGCGCAGGGGTGGGTATGCACCCCTGGGCGGTGGGAGGGGCTGAGGTGCAGCTGCCTGGGTGCGCAGGGGCGGGCATGCACCACTGGGTGGCAGGAGGAGCAGGGGTGCAGCTGCCTGGGTGCGCAGGGGCCGACAGGCGATGATGGCCTGTGTAATTGTATGTACTTTGCCATTCATATATCTGGACTCTGTTTCAGATGAGGGATCAGTTTCAGATGAGGGACCTGGTGAACTGCACTACGTACCAGCACGTGGTTGGTGACACACTGGTAGCAGCAGGTGAGCAGTGAGGCCTCAGTGCGCAGTGTCGGCACTCTCTCTCCCTGTCCCTCTCTTCTTTTCTCTGTGTCTCTCTCCCCCTCTCTTTCCGTCTTCCTCTATCTCCCTCTCTTTCCGTCTTCCTCTCCCTCTCCCTCTTTCCATCTTTCTCTCTATCTCTCCCTCCTTTTCTTTCTGTTTTTCTCTCACACTCTCTTTCTGTTTTTCTCTGTCTCTTCCTCCCTCTTATTCCGTTTTTCTCTCTCCATCTCTTTCCCTCTCTTTCCGTCTTTCTCTCTCCCTCCCTCTGTATCCGTCTTCCTCTCTCTCGCCCTGTCTTTCTCTCTCTCTACATCTCTGTATCTCTCTCTCTCTCCTTCGCTCTCTCTCTGTCCTTTGGTGAGTGCATGACACACCTTCTTATCTGGTTTGTTTTCTTGCAGGCTGTGACCTACAGATTGTCCCGAGGAGACCCGCCATGTGTCTTCATTAATGTTCTTCTGCCTTTTTTTAAATACATTTTCGTTTGGTAATTCGAAGGTGAATGTGTGATGCTCATTTTTGTGACAACACATGCATGTTAGCAAATGTGAGTGTGCGACATCAGGCAGATTCTTTGGTACATGATTTTGTGAAGTTGATGTGGCATGTCTTTGCCGGGGGGGAGGGTGCCCGAGGGGAGTCCTGGGAGTGTTTGGTGTTGGGGCCCTGTTGGGGCTCCGAGCTGCATGTTCCATGGCATCTGTTGCCCTTCAGGTGTGGCTTTGGTCTGGGCTCCCTTTTCTGGTGCAGGCTCTCGTCTGGCTCGACACCAGGTCAGAGCAGGTGTTAAATTCCTGCTGCTAAGGCGCCTTATCGCCTATTTTGGGTTCTTATCGCCGATCGGGCTGGTCGTTGAGAATGTTACGGAGTGGTGTTGTTGCGACTTTTTGCACGGGAATGCATACTCTGCATCTCATTAACGATAGTTGCCGGGGTCATCTGTGGTGATGTTTTTTGCGGCTGCTATCGCAGGTAAACTGGTGATATGGGCTGTTAGCACCAGCTTGTGAATGGGGCGATATATTCTTGAGAATCTGCCCCTAAGGAAGGGTATGGCATGAACAGTGTAAATAGTACAAAGATCAAAAGGAAGAGCACTAGCTGCGGTAGGTGTAGATGTTCCGCCCACTTAGCAAGTGCCAAACATTGTCCTGCAATTGTTAAAATGTGCAATCAATGCAAAACACAAGGTCATCTTGGCTGAGTGTGCAAGGAGCAAATATGAGGCTTGAATTGTGGAATCCCTGAAGAGGGGGACAGATAGAAGGAGGGTTGAAAGGAACTAGGATGTTAGGAAGAAATAGGGTTTATTGAACAGAACATTGCGGAAAAACAGGGAGGGCAAGAGTTAACGCAAGTGTGAGGTGTCAATGGATAGGGTGCCTGTGGAGGTGATGCTGCATTCAGGTGCATGGTACACCATAATCAGTAAAAATATGTTCAGAAAACGATGTGGGGAAAAGTGCAACCCTGGTGCAATATGGGAGCTATTCAGGCCTACTATTGATTTAAGAGGATAAGGGTGTGTCAATTTTGGGTTGGCCACATTACGAAGAATCAAATATGCAGCTTGATCTAAGAGCAAATCCACCTGTGTATGCTGTAGAAACCACTGTGTGTGTGTGTGGCGGCGAGGTTTACCAAGTTATATATGGAGTACAAGGATGTGTTCTGGGAGGAACTGGTAAAAATTGGGAGAAAAGTCTGTGGTTATCAACATAATATTGTGCACATGAAAATTCAAAGCCAGTGAGACAGAGGTCTTGAAGTGTATCATCATCTTACAGAAGCAGGTTCAAGCTATTACATTAATTGTGTGCAAAAGATATACTCAAACCAATTAAATGCGCTGATTGGTTGTCGCCGATTCTCATTTCTCTCAAGAACTCTGGGAAATTGAGGTTGTATGTCGACGTACATTGCTTAAATGATGCGTTGCGTGGATAGACAGAACCCTTACCAAACCTGCAAGAGCTGTTGCCAGCAGTGTTAGGAGCTTCTGTGTTTTTAATGATTGACTTAAAAAGTGATTACCATTAGGTGGAATTGGAGGAGGTCTCCTGGCATTTCAGAGGTATTATTACATCAGAGAAGCATTCTGATACAAATGCATGTCATTGACCGTATTCCAGAGAGTTATGTGTAAAATATAGAGTGTGCTAAGAGCCAGAAGGCTCCAAGATAATGTGTTAGTGTTTGGGAAGGGTATAGATGTGCATGATGTTAACCTGAGGAAAGCTTTGTATTTATTGCTGGAAGTATGGTCAACAGTGAAACAGGGAAAAATGTACATTTGGTAAAGAGCAGGTGGAGTAGTTAGGCACCAACATTTCTAGTTTGGGAATTATGCCAAAGGATGTCACTGCATAAGCAATTGTTGATGCACCACTTCCTATTGATAATTATGGTCTTTTTGAGGCCTAAGAGAGTGTTATGGTCGATCTATTGGGAACTATTCTATCAAGGATGAAGTTTTGCAAAGGTTGCTTAAGAAAACGTATGGCATGTGTGGGGCAGTGAACAGGACGAATGTTTTATGTGCATAAAAATGGAAATTGTCAAGGCACTATGTCTAAAACCATTTACGAGTGGCAAAAAGTGTATAGATGGTGGATGCAAGTGGTTATTGGTTAGGGTCTGTGTTAGCCCATAGAATTTATACTGCTGAGCGTAAGGTTCGCATGTTTTTCAGCCAGTAGATAAGTACACACTAGCACTTCTCATTGATTGAGAAGTGCTAGTGTGTACTTGTGGGGAACAAACCCCTGGTACATTTGTTGTCTCCAGTGGAAGGAAGGTCGATGTCACCAAGATTGGTGATACTAGTATCCAAGTTGCAGGCATACCAATATTTTGTAGAATATGTCCCTGGAATATTAAATGCACAAGTTTAGGGGTTATCCATATTGCCGTTACAGGGGCATACATGCATTGATGTTGAATTTTATGAAGGATATGATGGAATTGCCACATTTGAGGATGTGGAGGAGAGTTTTCTAATACACTGTGATGTTGGAGAAGGCAGTGGTGACGGACCATGAAGCAACGTTGGTAAAATAGTTTCTGGTTAATGTTTAGCCCTATAAGAAGAAGTTGTGAGGGGTTTGCATTTCTTTTGAGGCACTGAGTAACAAATTAATATTTAACGGAAATGTATGGACAAGGGTGGCTAAGTTAAGGCCTCTGGTTGGATTACTTGAAAAAAGAATGTGTTTGGAACATTGTGGGATGTCTGGGAAGTAAGAGGGAAGTAAGGTAACATTGCTGGTGGCCAGGAATGGATGCCAGGAAGATAGACAGGTGAGAGTGTGCCATGCATGTAACAAACTTGATGTCAGCTCGTTTATTACCTTCTACAGTGTGCACAGTTGACTTGCCAGATGAACCGTGGAGAAAGGTGACTGTGGATATAATGGGACCTTATATGGTTTTACCTCATAGGGAGTCGTATGAATTCGTTCTGGTTCATTATTCTTCCAAATGGTCGGAGGTACATATGGTTGGTAGCATAACCACGGACATTGTCAATGAATTCTTTGAAGATATTTTTTGCTGAGAAGGTATTCCTGAAGAGGTAGTCGTGGACAATGGTCCAGTTTTTCTCATTTAGTGTGATCAAACTAAGGTTATTTGGTACCATCCAGAGACTAATGTCCTGGTGGAACAGTATAATAGAGTGGTGAAAGAAACAATTCAATTGACTTTCAGGTCAGGGTTGTGCTGGAGAAAAATGTTGCAAGCCACACTGTCATCATACAAAGCCCTTCATGGTGCTGTCACTGGCAATTTGCCATTTGAGTTGCTGAGGAGATCAAAACAAATGGCAAAAGTGGTGCCATGCTGGTTGATTTGTCATCAGCAGACCAAGTTGATATTTGGAGAAGATGTAGAAATGAGAGAGAGAATAAAGAGGTATGGGAGCAGATTGTGGTGGCCGAAAAGTGTGTTGAACTTGGGGTGTACTGGGTAATTGGGTCAGGAACCAGGATTAATTCCCAAAGGACATCCAGTGTGATCAGAATCTCAAAAGGTTACTAAAGTTATGAAAACTGTGGTGAGAGTCCGGGATGGTAAAGTGTGGAATTTAGGGACTGTGTCCATGTGCCGGGAGGTCAGTGATGTTGAGGGAATTGAGAGCAAACTTGGATACAAATCTGAGGATAATGTGTATTTGGATGTTAGTGATAAAAAAATGGGATTATGTTGAGGATAGAGAGGAAGAACAATGGAGGTCCCGTGGCAGGTATTGTGAGGTGTGGAGCTTCAGTGAGGACTGTAGGTAGTGGTAGCGGTCCAAGATTCTTTAAAATGCCTGCCCAGGATTATGTGTTGGGTTAGTTGTGATTTTCTAGTTATGGGTTCACATTAAAATTATTTCTTTGTATGTTCAGTGTTGTGTTGTGTTTATGTGTGAAAATTAAGATATGTGGTATCGAACTAGGTTATGGGAGGTATGTGCGTGGAACAAAAGGGCATAGGTGAAATATAGATCAATGTATGAGTGATGAAATATGGAATGATATGTGTGGGTCTGAACAGGGGGCGGTTGAAGGAAAGACTACAATAAGGAGAACGAAAGACATCAAAATCATTCAGCTTTGTTGCCTATACTTGAGGATAAATTATGCTTGAATCTTCAAACTTGTTACCGCCGTCATTTGGTTAGTTTTCTTTCAGGATTTACTCTACATAGCTGCATAACATTTTCTAAAACTAGAGGAGCCGAGCCATGTAGGACAATGACATATTTTAAAGCTATAAGTTCATAGTAGGGATTTACAGACTACAGACCAGATGGGCCCCTCTTTTGAGGCTGGAGCTAAATTCCAAACCCTGTGCAACCTCCTGTTTATGTGGGGATCAGAGTTGCGACCCCTGCCGAGTTTAACACATCGGCTAATGTCTGGGCTCAATAAACATCGCACTCCCACAATTTTGCACAGGTAATTTTAGGCACGTCAACACCTGCCAAAACTTACATGGGGAAAACACCCAGTAATTACACCGACCTGTGGTATCTAGCTCTGTAGGCACAGAACTGTACGTGGTATGTACCATTTCCTATAAACCCAGCGTAGGAGGTATTCAACTGACTCAGTAAATAACCTGGCGCTTTGGATTCAGTATTTACTGTGCCCGGAAAGTCCAAAACACCCCGATCGCTCCAGGAGCAATAGTGCCAATATCGGCGCGCCCACCATCCCTCCAAATACACGAACCCCCATCAAAATAATTGGACAAGACAACTTGTTGTTGGGAAAAGTAGTTGCAGGTTTATTAGCATATCATTGCTAAAACATGGTGGGTTAACTTACAGATGATCCAAGGCAAGCCGCCCCTCGCAGCTTGCCACCTGATAGGCCAAGTAGCCCGCGGCCTTGGCCTTGCGGTGCTTAGCGGTTGATGGTGAGAGGGTAGCCCCTCACCTGTCCGGTGAACCATTGGTCCACCCTCTAGCCCACGCCCCCCCCCCTACGAGGGGCGGAGCGTTCAAGCAACCCCCGGTTGTCCAGGTAACCAACCGCCCGTAGGATAACGGGGCGCCGTCGCACCCCCAGGGTCCACCGCACGGATCTCCCAGGGATAATAGGCCTCAGCACCCTTTGTGCTTCTGCATAGGGTACTCCTAAGTACCTTTCGCCTCTGGATCATCATGTAACTCCTCCTGCAACACAAATAACAACTCATTAAATCCTAAACCCCCTTGCCACCCGAGATGTAGGGTAAGCGGCAGGGAGGGCAACAGCGAGGGCAGTGAAGACCAAAGAGACTGCTCAGGGGCGTGTAGGAAACCTAAATACCTTGTCCCCCCACGCCCCCCAATAAATACAGATGACGTCATGGCCCTGGGCAGCGGCCTCCGGCCACTGGACCCCAGAGGGCTGGTGCGCCGGTTCTCCTGTGGCACTAAGGTGCCCGCCCTCTTATGAGGGTCACCTGCGGCTCCGTGTCGGGCGGCCTGCATTATTACCATAATGAGTTGAACATTACTAAGCTAATTATAGCAGCCAGAGTATTGCACAGTGTAATTGCCCTGTGGGTGTTCCAGTGAATACCCCTCTTAAAAAGAACACCCAAATATTTCGATGGTCTAAAACAAAAGACTCATTCCCCGAACCCAAGGGATGAGAGATTTACTTCCCCCAAGCAAAGTTTTTATTTGTTGATAGTTAATATGTTACATTCAGTTAGTTAATATATTACACAAGTAACGCATCAGTTATGTTCATGGTAAGTTGTTACCCTCCACTGGGCTGCGGGGGGTGGGGGGGGGGCTTGCAAATAAGCTCAGCCGCGCCCCCCTCCTCCTCACCTGGGGGACGGCTGAGCAGTTTGCCAGGGCCGGTTTCGGTTCCCAGTCCGGCCCTGACTGAAGGCCGTAAAGAGTTTTGTCTAAGAGTACAAGGCTTCAGCATAAAGAAATATGTTATTAATCATCTCAGACTCTTTTATGGGAACCCTTAGGGGTTTAGACAATGCTTTGGCTGGATCGTTCAAGTATAGAGCAAAGAGTAGGGTGCTAAGACACGCCCCGGCTTGTATCCATTAAGGATGAAGATTTTACTTGATAGCTACTCTCTATTGCCCAGGTAAACTTTGGTCAAATAACCTGCATGTATGAATATAATCCGAGCTAGCAATGTTTTGGAAATGTACATTAGCTTCAGCTTACTGCAAGGGCAATGATCCATAGAGTCATAAGTCCACAAAACTGGTATGCAAGTTACCCTTCGAGTAAACAAATATCTGGTAGACAGTGCGTAAACCATGCAAAGCCTCACCCGCTCCAAGGGAACGAGGCTTCTCTTCTCGACCCATTTTTCCTGGTACTGCAGTAACATTATCCCAAAACGCATATTAGTGTCTATGATACAGGATCAGCCATTTTTTCGTCTTTCACAATAGGCTTAACAATGATCCTAATCATGTAGATGTAATTTTCTCACATGAACCAAAGTCAAAACACATCATAGCCTAAAATTAAGGGAATTTCTTTTTTCCTAAGTTGAGGATACCATACGGCCCTTGACACTATTAGTGCCACACAAGATAATAGTTATAACCATTTTTTTAGGTTGGAGATGACGCCGTTATTGATAACAAATTAATGAATTCTGTATGTAGAGATTTTGAAAGCATGATATAATTACAGCATATAAATTGCAGTATAAATACATTAAAACTATCCTGTATACAAAAAGTCTACAAGAATGATCAAAATATCTGAAACTTTCCTGACACTATTGCATCTTTCATTAACAACCATGCTCTTGGTCTGGCTACCTGCTTCTTACCTCTTATTAGAGATGAGTACTTTTGACAAAAAATTTAAATTGTATCCTCCTTGTTGATTTGTCAAAAACACTTGAAGATGCCTAAATAGAGTAGAAGTGGCCCTTCGACAGCCCTTACTGTGCAATTAGTTTCTGACAGTTTTACATTATCTTGTTCCAGTGAACTGTAATTGTTTCACCAGTACATCCACTCTGTTCCAAATGTTGGTCGATAACTCTTGCATGCTTAGACATGGCCATAGCCACCGTCATATCTTATCCCTCTCTTATCTAGCAACTACTCCCTTATTACGCACAGCTGAAGGAACTGAGCTGTTACCATTTGCTGACGAACACAACACTATGATAGGCTGGTGATGGATACCAGTCCGAGAGAGCATCCTCAATCCAGTACAAGGTTGGTAAGACCATTAGTTAGAGACAATATTTTCTATAGGAGAGTAATTAAAAGCCAAGTGTAAGTGCTGGCCTACCATCCAGATATTGTTCAGTGCACACAGACTTGTGCTGTTGCATTTCAACAAATCACCAACAATTGGAAAATGCTATTAATATCTCCTATCAGGCATGGTGGTATGGCAATTTCTACAATCATAGATTGGATAGAAACTATGTCACCCCAATTTCTCTAGCCGTTAAGAGAGCTTCTTTGGTCACCAGTAACATTTTTAGTCTTTCTACTCTTATTTCACTAAGTAAAGTTTTTCCTTGTAATCATACGTTTTCATTACTTATTTGTGCTATAATACTACATTTTTGCGCTACCTTTATTTCATTTTTATTATATTGTCATTCACCCTTACAAATGCCTTACAAATGTTTATTCTGTATTTTCCCCCTTTTCCTCTCCTTTCCCTGATTTCTTTCCATAGATTTCATATACAGTTATATCATTTTGTGGAATATTATCAGTATATTTAACCATATACCTGTTCTATTGTACTCTAAAAATTATTAATATTTTATGTGTTTATCTATTTTTAATAAAGCTTATTTTATAAAGTTAAAAGTATACACAGACTTTATTTGTAGAACAGTATATGTTGAGGAGATGTAGAAAATCGTTTCTGCGATGGTTGTTGTTTCTTTTCATGAGACTGAGAACACCCCATCAGTGCTTAATTTGAGCCGGTGGGCACACCGGCATCCATTTTTGGAGACCGACACTTGCTTTTCCTCATCAGACATTTCGCAAAAGCAAGAGCTTACCTTTAAAACAAACAAAGGGTAAAGATGGAGAAAGAAAAAGGGGGGAAATCTTCACAACAGGTCAACTTATGAACCTGCATTCTTATTATTTCCAAGTCGTCATCAAGTCGTCATCAAGAACTTCCAATATATGGTTAAAGACAGATTGGCCATTACTTCGCTGTAGGAGGATGTTCAATGTTATGACATCTTTTGTATAATCTTCTTGGTTGAATTTAGTGTAGACTACAATAGTGAACTGGCTTTGTAAAGTTATAGAAGTACATATGGCATTCAGTTAAATTTATTCGTATCCTACTGCTCGCCAGGAGGGCAACCTTGAATTACAACTGTTGCTGGTTAATCAAAGACATTTATATGAGGTAGACCCATGGGCTATGATTCTATAACATCTTTTAGAGTATTAGCACCAATTTCAGACATGTGGTTGCACACCTTCACCCACAGTAAGAAACTCGGGGTGGTCGATAAATTCCACTCCTCCAGTGGTGGTCGAGGAGTTTTCTCCACTCTGCGTTATATGGAGTATCTCGTGGGTGTCTCACCACGAGTGAGAATTGGAGTCCCCTAGTGTGATTTTCCGGCGCTATGACTGCACCTGTTGATATTTTCTCAAGGCGGGCGGTCGCAGATGGTTACGAACGTACATGGTGCGAAAGTTGTCGCTCGAGTAGAAAATCTATTGGAGGGGCAGCAAAGAGGCAGCACACTCTGGCGTGCCACGTGGTGTCATTTGTGCTAAATTTGCACTAAGATTCAACACGAGCAGCTCGATGTGCCGATTCCGCCCGCAGAACTCCAGAACTCGCAGAACTCCATGGAATCTTACCCATATAAGAAACAAACATGTTACATGAGGCAATTAATGCTTCCTCTCCATTAGGAATAATCATCACCCTGTAGTTATCAGTCAGGAGCTACCAACCTGATGAATTCTTTGTGGAGCTAAAGCATTAACAGTGAATCCTGAAGAATGCTGGTCCCTAAGCCTAATTGGTGAAACTTTAGCCATCAAGTCAAGAGTACTATTTATGAGACAATATTTGAAGCACAATCCTTATTTAAATCAACATTTTTAACGTACATTCCTTAGAAAATAAAAAAATGAAAAAAATTGTAAATCAGAAAGGGTTCTGTGACTTACTGAATGTATTATTTCTGACTAGATTTTGCTAATTTTAAAACTAACATACTAACTTAATGTTGAGTTTTAAATATTATGCTATCAAAATATTGTAGCCATAACATCTGCTGCCAAAATATCTAGAAGGTAAGTATACATAGGTAAGCATATATTTACTATACTTATCTCGAATTATATGTACTTTAAATTTCAAAGTACTATGAACATGGAGTTAAGAATATCTACAGTTCTTTCCCAGTAGGAAAAAAACTAGTGTATTTAAGTTATAGAACATATAATTTTGGCCTTCATTATATTCAAATTGGTTTAAAAATGACTTGCACATAAGTGTGCCTAAATGTTCTCTTTTAAAATAATTGTGGTAAAATCCAAAATGACTCTTGCACAGTCAAATATATAAAGAGAAAATACTCCAAAATAATTGAGTAGTGAGTCACTCATTTATTCGTCTTCTTAAATGCGATTTAATTTCAGACAAGTTTGCTTATTGGGTACCCTCTGAGTGCAAATTTAACCATGGGTTTTTTGATGTCACTAGAACTCTCATCGTGCACTCCTTCAGCACAAGGTCACTTCACCAAAAATTATGGGCAAAAGTGCCCACTGCAGAGCACATATTTAGCAGTCTGCTGTTGTTTGAAGGTTGGAAATTAGTTTTCAGTAGCTCACCACCCCCTATTCCAAAATCCTTCCAAAACAGTTGACCGCAACTCTCAATCCACGCTCTCCCTTTAAAGCCTGCATGCAAACATTTTTATTACAGTTAGCGCTAACCGATTTATCACAGTAGGGCTAGTGTACAAGGTGAGGTCTTTGGATGACTTTTCTCAATGGCCGAATGTACATGTTAAAAATACAGGGAGGTATCCTCCAGGTGGTAAAAGTGCCCCGGGTAACAAAAGCATCTGATTAGATCTGCTGGACCCATCTGCTTGAAAAAGATTTAAACTATCGAATGGGCAGTTGATTGAGGCCAATATACTGGTATCTCCGGTGTTTAAGATTGTTGAGAGATTCAACAAGAGGCACTCCAATACCTCCACCATCAATAATTTCCAATAAACTGTCAACTATATCAAACAGGATAGCATCAGTTCCATGACTAGGGGCTTGAGTACGATGCTGGTCGAACCGACTTCCAAGGTCCTGTTGGAGGCAGTCCGACCTCTGTGGTCTCGTTAGAAGCGGTCAGTTTAACCGCCGGATTACGATGCATGCATCCTGTACTCCGACCATTGATAGACTACTAAATCCGACAGCCTTTCTCCGACCACCGAGATGGCGGTCTGAGAAGAACAGCATCCATAGAGCAGTACAGAGATCTCCGACCGCAGTCCGGATTCTCACCTAAATCAACTTCTCCCCCCGGCGTGGATCCCTTTCACTAGTTTCCCCCTACACCGTGGCAGCTGAACCCTGATGACTATGACCCTGTGGGTGCTGGAATGCAGGTAAATTTGAAGGTGGCATGTATCCCCAGTTACTGGACTATGCACAGTTCGCCACACTCCAGCAATGGGGTACATGGTGCACAAGGTATAGCCCCTCTTATCAAACAAAAAGAGATGATAGACGGAGAGCTGAACCTTATTACACTCACTCCCAGTCACAGATCTGGGTTGAATCCATCATTGTTCTTTAGCTCACTTTGCGACCCCAGTTCAGAACCAGCCTCATGCAAACCAGTCTTGACCCTGTTCCTCATGAGAACAGAACAGCTCGAACTGTCAAGCCAGGTCCAAGCCAGGTCTTCCCTGGAAAGGAAACAAGCATCATAAGTATGTATGTACATATACACATACATATGTATAAATAAAGGCATTTTGAAGCCGATATCAATGTATTTTATATATATTTATTTTTGAGCCTGTTCTACTATGGTATTTATGGCCACTTTTCAACATTTATGTTTTCATCAAGCGGCCAAACCTGGATGGAAGAAACTAGAATGTTTTCTATGTCCATTGTATTGTTAATTGCACTTGCACTTTAAAAAGCGGAGTAAAATGTCTATGGGGTGCCATGTGATCAAGATCGGTATCGTCCGAAACGCGTCATGGCAGACTGGCAATAAACTAAAATAATATTGCACGATATACTTGGGTCCAAGCTCGTTTTTCCTGGTTGGAGTTGGAGTTGTGAGCGAGTAGAGGAATGTATATGTATAACATGTCTGAAACCTATGGTTTTTTCAGTGAATTTCAAAGGTTTTTCAAATGCTAATTCCTAACTATAACATATCTGAAACCTATGTGAATTTCAAAGGTTTTGTAAATGACTATTTTTAAATGTATTAATTGTTATATTTATTTTATTGATACTGATTTACTACATTTTATTTTTAGATATTTTATTTTTTAAATTACATTATAATTTCATTATACATTACATTGCAAAATATACTTTCTCAGATTGAACAACTTAAGTTTAAATACTTTGCAAACAGGCAATAGACTTTTAAGTACAGTTGTCACAGTTGTTGCAATGGGCAACTCAATTTCAAACACAATGCAACCCTGAGCTCAATGTGAATTTCGAGTTAAATGCAATTAGTTACTTTAAGGATTACTTTTCTAACCACAGGACTGGATCCTAGATTCAGTCCTTGGACATCTCCTGTAAACAGTTGAGTAAAAGCGTTTTGGTTACAGTAGTGATTTTTAAGCAATATTATTGTATTTTAAAAATTGACACTTAGAATTCTTTTCATATAGAATCACCAATGTTATCCTACAGGAGGAAATTCACTTAGCAGGTAAGTAGTGGTGGATCCTGGATCCAGCACTGGTGCATCTCCTGTAAGCAGTTGAAAGAATGCGTTTAAGTCATACAGGCGATTTTTAAGCAATATTTTTAGTTTGTGAAAATAGACACTTAGAAACTTTTCTGGTAAAAACCAGACAATGGATTCCTATGGAAGAAAATACAAATAATTGGTAAGTATGGTTAGAATTACTTTCCAGGGTCAGTGCTGGGCTAAAAGATGCAGCACTGGGGTCTCTCCTGATAACAGGTGAGTAAATCGGAATTCGTAGTTCTGCTGATTTTAGGTGAATATTTCAAAGTTCCAAACCTCCACACTTAAAAGAATTTCCAAGTGAAACCGGTCAATGTTAGCCTATGGAAGGAAATTCAAGTTACTGGTAAGTACGGTTAGAATTACTTTTCAGGATCAGTACTGGGCTTAGAGGTGCAGCACTGAGGTCTCTCCTGATAACAAGTGAGTAAATCGGAAATCGTAGTACATCCAATAAGCGCCACAGAGCTGCGTAGCAGAGAGATGTAAAAAGGGGCACGGCCTGCACCACCTCTCTGCAACGCAGCACAGTGGCGCTTCCTGGAAGCACCTGGTGGGCTCCTTGGTCCCTATGGTCCCTCAGGTTTTAAGTGGAATTTTTTCCCAACTTAAAACACGCCACAGGGCGTGTTTGCACACATTACGTCAGGCCCCGTCCCCTCAGTTCACCACTGTGTAAACGCGCCCTGTCACCGTTCTAAGTTGAGAGATTAAGTCCCCTTCAATCCTAAGGGTCCCTAGGGTCAAATTACCCCACTAGGTACCTCCATTAAGCGCCACAGAGCTGCGTTGTAGAGAGGTGTAAAAAGGGGCGTGGCCTCTGAACACCTGTCTGCAACGCAGCTCCCTGGCGCATACTGGAGATACCTGTCGGGCTATTCGGCCCTCAGGGACCCTCAGTATTGAAAGAGAATTAATTCCCCAACTTAAAACGCGCCACGAGGCACGTTTGCACAGTGGTGAAGGAAGGGGGCGTGACCTGAGGTGATATGTCTGCAAACACGCCCTGTGGCGCGTTTTAAATGAGAGAATTAACTCCTCCTCAATCCTGTTGGTCCCTGGGGGCCAACTAGCCCACCGGGTACCTCCAGTATGTGCCAGGAGGCTGCGTTGCAGAGAGATGTTCAGAGGCCATGCCCCTTTTTACAACACTCTGCAACGCAGCTCCATGGCGCTTACTGGAGGTACCTGGTGGGCTAGTTGGCCCCCAGGGACCCTCAGTATTGACAAGGAATTATTCCCCAACTTAAACCGCGCCACAGGGCATGTTTGCACACATGTGAACTCAGGCCACGCCCCCTCCCTTCACCACTGTGCAAACACGACACGTGGCGCATTTTAAGTTGGGAGATTAACTCCCCTTGAATACTGAGGGTCCCTGGTGTGCAACTAGCCCACTAGCTTCCTCGAGTAAGCGCCACAGAGAGGTGTAAAAAGGGGCGTGGCCTCATAACACCTCTCTGCAACGCAGCTCCCTGGCGCATACTGGAGGTACCTGGTGGGCTAGCTGGCCCCCAGGGACCCCCAGTATTCAAGGGGAATTTGTTTCCCCTCTGCAAACGCGCCAGGGGGCACGTTTGCAGAGTGGTGCAATGAGGGGGCGTGGCCTCCATCTGCAGTCCCGTTTTTTTATTTTTTTTTAAGAAGGGGCTGTGTAGTCCCTTTCTTTTTCTAATTTTTTGGCCCTGAGGACCCCATCCCCCAGGGCCTGCCCCTAATGTTTATTTTTTAATTTAAAAAATGCGGAAGGGGGCCGCGTGGCCCCTCTTCTGAGGCCTTAATCGGCCCCAGGGACCCCATCCCCCGGGGCATGGCCTGTTTCTTTTTTTAACTTTTGGGGAGGGGGGCCGCGTGGCCCCCCTCCCAGCCCACTTAAGGCCCCAGGGACCCCATCACCTGGGGCCGGCCTTTCTATTTTTTAATTTTTTAATTTTGGGGAGGGCGCCGCGTGGCCCTCCTCCCGGGCCTCCTGTAGCCCCGGGGACCCCAATCCCCTGGGGATGGTCCTCTCCGTTGAGGGCCTCCTGCGGGAGCCAGCATTGCTTTTCCACATGGGGAGCAGCTAACATGCTGCTCCCCCTGTGGAAAAGCAATCTGCTTTGCTATTTGTTTGCAATGACAGGGTGGGAGCCGCGAGGCTCCCGCCCTGTCATTGAAGACAGCAGTGTCCTGGGGGTGGGCACCCCAGGACACTGCAGGAGCCGGCCATGGGGGGTGGCAGTCCCCAGGGCCCTCGAGTGCTCCAGGAGGGGGGGCCGCGCTGCCCCCCTCCCACCATTTCAAAAGCCTCGGGGTCGGTGGTCCCCGGGGCTTGGGGGTCCCCCAAATTTAAAACTTAGTGCCCTGGGGAGGTGGCGGTCCCCGGGATGTGTAGGGGGCTTGAGCCTCCTCACACATGGTATCTTGTTTTAGAATAAAGCCCCGGGGGATGGTGGTCCCCGGGGCCGCAGTGGGGCTGTGAGCCTCCCCACTATTAATTTTTGTAAGCCCCAGGGGTGGTGGTCCCAGGGGCTGGGGCGGCCTGGGAGCCCCCCAACAAAGAAGTAGAAGTCCCGGGGGGTGGTGGTCCCTGGGGCTGGGGGGGCCTGAAAGTCCCCGCAACCAATAGTAACAAGCCCCGGGGAGTGGCGGTCCCCAGAGCTGGTGGGGCCTGAGAGCCCCCCCAATGAATCCTAAAAAGCCCCAGGTGGTGGTTGCCCACACAATTGAAATAAGCCCCGGGGGGTGGTGGTCCCCGGGGCTCGGGGGCTTGAGAGCCCCCCGCTCATAATTAAATAAAGCCCCGGGGGTGGCGGTCCCCGGTTTTACTTACCTATTGCCCCAGGGATTTGGCTCCCCGGGGGCCAATTATCAAAGAAGCGAAGGAGCCCCCGCTTCTGTTTTTTTTTATCGGCATCCTGCGCGGATTTTGCAGATTTTTTAAAAATATATATTTTTGGGTCCTGGGGGTCCTTGTGGAACCCCCTGAGCAGGCATAAGGGATCAGGGTGTTTCTACCCTGCCCCCTTTTCTTGTTTTGCGATGTTTTTTTAATAGGTTTCTTGTGGCTCGGTTCTACCGAGTCACAAGATGGCTGCCAACACTTCCTGATTTGGAGTGTTGACAGCCAATTAAAATACAGCTCGTGCACGGCAGGGTGCGCTTAGGCTGCGCTTAGGGTACGCGGACCGTCCGAGGCCATAGATATAAATGCTTTTAACTGTAATTTTGTCAGGAACTACAGAACAGATTTACACAAAAGGCACGAGTCTGAACAAAGGACTACCTCTTTGCCAAATTTGGTGTAATTCCGTTCAGCAGTTCGGGCTGTAGCTGCGGCTAAAGGTCCTATGGGAAATTGCATGGGGAAAATGCGTTTTGGGACCCCCCCTTTTTCTCTGCCCCCGCTTGACGAATCACCGTGAAACTTTTAGGATAGGAGCGGACCGGAGTTGGCCAAAAGTTTTGAAAATTATGTGAAGATTCGTCAACCGCCGCCAAAGTTATTCTAAATAGAATGTTGCGGATTTCCGATGGACACTAGGTCCTAACTATAGCTACCTAATGGCGACTGCCAGTAGGTAATATATATATATATATATATATATATATGTGTGTATATATATATATTTTTTTTTTTTTCACTGAAAAAAACATAGGTTTTAGGGGTGCTATAATTAGCTGGACATTTCACTCGTACAAAACCATGAAATTCCTCGGTTATAGTTAGTTCTGCTAACTATAACTTGCGCGCCCGCAAACCACTGCTGATGATGTCACATATCACATCATTCATGACTTGGGCAGTGACATCACTGATGACATCTCAAATGACATCACTGATGACATCATCCAGTGAATGTGGTTTGGTTCGTTATTTAAATATGTATATATACATTTATATTGTTGGACCCGGCCTCGTGGCGTGGTCCTCCCTGACCCGTAGTGACTCCCCCCTGACCCGTGCACATCCCCAGGGCCCTGATTCACCCGACCATTCCCTCCATGACCCACATCCACGATACTGGGCTTCCCCTTCCTTCCCCCTCCATCTTCCTGATACCCGAGGCCCAGTGCCTATTCCCCTGCACCTAAGATGGCCACCCCCGGCCCCAGCACAACCTCGGCCCTAGACGCGCCATACCCGGCTGGGGGGTAGAGCGCTCCCTGTGAGTGAGAGAGGGAGGAGTAGTGCGATCACACCTCCCACCTCCCCTCGAGAGATGAGTCTTGATCGCCCATCCGGCAACCCTGAGGGCTGGCTCCAGGCCTGCGGCGTGTCTGGAATCCCTCCAGACCCAACTTGAAAGGATGAAAGCGGCCGCCTAGGAGGAACCCCCAAAAAACGGCCCCTAGGCGCTAAGACCGCTGCCTGCGAGGACTCCGGACATTAAAGAGGAGCAGCCCTATATCAAGGGTCGCTCTGGGACGATCAAGTCAGTTGTATCCAGGAACTACGAGAGCCGTCTGACATCGTCGCGGCTCCTACCTGGCAGAGAAGGACTTCTACCCGAATCCATCTGAGCCCTGCTGACATCCTCGCGGCTCCTACCTGGCAGAGAAGGACTTCTTCCCGAATCCATCTGAGCCCTGCTGACATCGTCGCGGCTCCTACCCGGCAGAGAAGGACTTCTGCCCGAATCCATCTGAGCCCTGCTGACATCATCGTGGCTCCTACCCGGCAGAGAAGGACTTCTGCCCGGAACCATCTGAGCCCTACAGACGTGGTCACGGCTCCCTTGCAACCTTGAGAACCCCTGAGCCCTGCTGATTCGATCGCAGCTCCCTAAAGACCGTAAGAACTGCCTCATCCTTGCTCGAGCCCTGCTGATTCGATCGCGGCTCAGAAACTATCCTGGTCCGGCTGGACCCAAGATCTACTCGTATCCCCCAGCTCGAGGATTGAGAGCTGTGCGCCGGATACGCACCCGCATCGAACTTGAACATTAAGACTGTCCCGCTACCCTAATCCCTACCGAGACTCTTTGAACCCTTGCTTTGCTTGTATATAAGAATCTGCAGACCATAAAGATCCATTTTGCCTGAGAGAAAAAGAATATGTTCTCTTGAAGCCTACGGTGTGGTGTCCCTTTGTCGAGTGGGCTAGCTTAGCGCGTGCAATCCTAGATTCGAGATCCTCTCCCCGAGGGGTCTCCCGCCAGTGCTCGGCAGCGTTCCTAGGAGAGGTGGGTCACAGGGTGGTTAGGCACATATTCTGGCTTCCCCTGGGATAGCCTTTCTAACATTGGTGGCAAGCGACGGGATCCGAGCCCGCAATCTAGAGATCGTACAGTAAGTGGCTGACGCACTACCGAACAAACATGGCAGAAGGAAACACCAAGAGTCCCACTGAAACCGACGCTCCGTGCGGAACGACTGGAAGAGTACACACACAAAGAATTGAAAGAATTTTGCAAAGAACGGAAAATCGCTACCACAGGCCTAAATACGAAGGAAGATATGCAAAAAGCTCTACAAGCCTGGGTGGAATCCGGAGCAACCTTTTCCCAATCCGGAGGAGAAGCGGAGCAGCCGGCCGAGCCCGAACTCATCCAAAGGGGAAGCAGCAGCGCCCAGGTACGAAGCAACGCACCAGATGTGGGCCTCTCCCCGGAGGAGCTAGCGGACAGAGAGAGAAGCCGCAATCACAAACTTGAAATGGCCAAACTAAAGATCGAGGGCGAGCTAAAATTAGCAGAGAAGAAGCTGGCGGCGGAACAGCTACGAGTACAAGGGGAGTTGGAAGAGAAGAAACTCCAACGAGAGCATGAAGGCAAGAGACTTCAGCTGGAGCATGAGCGCGGCCTGAAGGAGATCGAACTGAAGGCCCGAAGCGAAGAAGGCCGACCCCCGGGGAACCGAGAAACCGCTCCCCCGGTAGAGCCAAAAGTCCACATCCCCAAGGATGTGGTGAAAGAATACTATAAAAATGACGATATCCAGCAGTGGTTCAAGGCCTACGAAGTCGCCATGACCTCCCACCGAGTTCCACAGAAGGATTGGGGAGCTGGGTTGTGGGGTCGATTCTTGAGCGAGGAGAGAGACACCCTGCTCGACCTGCCATCCTCAGTGCAGACCTCCATCAGCCACATGACAGAGGCCCTCCTAACGAGATACGGGCTCACCCCTGAGATGTATCGCCAGCGGTTCCGAGACTGCAAGAAGATCCCTGGCACCACGTGGGTGGAGTATGTGAACTTTTACAGTTGAGCATTAGAAGGGTGGATCAAGGGCAGCAAAGTTACCACCTTTGAAGAACTAACCGACCCCATGCATGGGAACACTTGTCCTCGAACTGTTTTGTGGCACTCCGCCAGCATCTGCTTGACAGCAAGCTCGCAGATCCGAGGAAGCTGAACGTCGAAGCAGATCGCTGGGTGAACACCCGGGTCCCCCGGAGCCCCGTAGAAGACTACCCCAAAACAGTCAGGGATCTCCCCGCTAGAGAGGGGGGGGAACCAAGGAAGACCGAGGGAGTCCCAGTCAGGTCCCCAGCATAGCCCCCCCAGAAGCCAAACCCCCGAACTTTCCAGCGCCCCCGCCAGCCAATTCCGGTCACCCAGGTAGACATGGGCACCGGGTCACCATCACATGTTTTCGTTGCCAACAGCCCGGGTACTATGCCAGTGACCCCCAGTGTCCCATGGCCCAGCGACCCCCCACGACAGCTCCCCCAGCCCGACAGATGGCCAACGTAGCCCTAGGGGAGGAGATGGAGGACACCGGAGAGTGGAAACCTGCTGCCATGGCCCTAGTCTCCCTAGGAGACCGAGAGATGATTCCCGGAGCCCCCCTGCCCGATAACACCAAAAAATACCGGCAGCTAGTGACGGTTAATGGCCACCGAGTGGAGGCACTTTGTGACACCGGGGCGAGCATCACAGGTGTCCTCAGTCATCTGGTCAAAGAGGACCAAATCATCCCGAATGTCTTGTGCCCAGTACTCTCCGCCGACAATACAGAGAGCTTGTGCAAAATGGCCTTGGTACCGTTCGAATGGGGGGAGTGATAGGCAAGTTGCGTGTAGCTGTCCGAACCTCGCAACCTGTGGACTGTCTCCTGGGCAACGACCTAGAAAGTTCCCCATGGAGACAAGTTGAGCGCAAGACCCACCTGGGCATGGTGGGCCTACCCGAATGGGTGTGCGCCACCACGTGATCCATGTCTGCCCGACTGCCCCCCCTCGGGGAAGTTGAAGCCGAGCCCCCCAGCCACACCCCCGTAGATGAAGACAGGGATGACCGAACCGAACCCCACGGCCTCTCCCCAGGAGGAGAGCCCGTCGCCGACGATGAACCCTTGCATCCCGATCCCGCACAGATCCCTGAGCTAGGTGATCTGCCCGAGTTGGCACAATGGCGTCACGAGGGGGGCCCCTCCCGAGAGGAGTTCTGCCGGGAGCAAGCCACCTGCCCTTCCCTGGTTGGACCCCGGCAACAGGCCGAAGCCCAAGCTGCGGGCGACCAGTCTGGAACCCACTTAATCTATTGGGAGAATGACCTCCTGTACAGTGAGCAGAAGTCTGCCGATCTAGGGTCAGCCCGGGTGCTGGTGGTACCCCTACGCTTCCGAGACTTCCTCCTGGTCCTGGCCCACGATGTACTCCTGGCGGGACACTTGGGCCAGGACAAGACCTACCACCGCCTAGTTACGCACTTTTATTGGCCCAAGATGCGAGCGAACGTAGAGGCCCACTGCAAGTCCTGTCCCACGTGCCAGGCTAGTGGGAAGAGTGGAGAAACGCGCGAGGCTCCCCTCCAGCCCTTCCCCGCCGTCAGTACCCCCTTCGAGCGGGTCGGGATCGACATTGTGTGGGCCCCTAGACCCCAGAACCTCCCAAGGTCACCGATTCATCTTAGTCCTAGTGGACCATGCCACACGATACCCCGAGGCCATTCCCCTCCGCACAGTAACGGCCCCCGTGGTGGGCCGGGCGTTGATGGAGATCTTTTCCCAAGTCGTTTTTCCCCGCGAGGTCGTGAGCGACCGCAGCACGAATTTCATCTCAAAATACATGATGTCCCTGTGGCAGCAATGTGGAGTGTCCTACAAATTCACCACCCCGTATCATCCCCAAGGAAATGGCCTAGTCGAGCGGTTTAACCGGACTTTGAAGGGGATGATCATGGGTCTAGACGAGCCCCTCCGGCGTAAGTGGGACGTCCTCCTCCCCTGCCTCCTGTTCACCTACCGGGAAGTCTCCCAAAAATCCCTGGGGTTCAGCCCGTTTGAGTTGCTTTACGGGCACCCCATCCGGGGGCCCCTCAGCCTGGTCAAGGAGCGGTGGGAGACGGCACCCCGAGACCCACCCCCAGATGTGTTTAGGTATATCCTAGCCCTCCGAAACCAGACTCGGAAGTTCCGAGCACTGGCCGAGGCCAACCTTGAGGCGAGCCAGGAGGAGATGAAGCGCTGGTATGACCAGAATGCCACTCTGGTCGAGTTTCAACCGGGCCAGCAGGTCTGGGTGATGTCCCCGGTGAAACCCTGTGCCCTCCAAGAAAAATGGACCGGGCCTTTCAAGGTCATGGAGCGGAAGAGCCAAGTGACCTACTTGGTGGACGTCCAGTCCCCTCATAATCCCCTTCGGGTCCTCCACGTGAACCGCCTCAAGCCTCACTTTGTGCGGACGGAGTTGAGCTTGCTCCTGGCCACTGACAACGGAGCGGAAGAGGAAACTGAGCCTCTCCCTGACCTCCTGTGTGCCAAGGAGAAAGATGGCTCCATAGAAGGAGTGAGCCTCTCTCCCTCCCTCACTCCCCAGCAATGTGAAGACTGCCGCCAGCTCTTGGGGCAGTTCTCGGATTTATTCTCTCTGATCCCCAAGGTCACCGACTGGTGTGTCCACGACGTGGACACCGGAGGCAGCCCGCCGGTGCGACACAGAGCCTACTGCGTACCCGACCGAGTCCGGACCTGCATCCAGGCCGAAGTCTCAAAGATGCTCACCCTGGGGGTGGTCGAACCTTCTGACAGTCCCTGGGCCAGCTCGGTGGTACTGGTCCCAAAAGCCGCGGCCCCTGGTATCGCACCCGAACTAAGGTTATGCGTGGACTACCGGGGGCTCAACGCAGTCACCCGAGCAGACGCCCAACCCATTCCCACGCAGATGAGCTCATCGACTGCCTGGGGCCTGCTCACTACCTGAGTACCTTCGACCTGACCTGCGGCTACTGGCAAATTGCGCTCACAGAGGGAGCCAAGGAGCGGTCCGCCTTCTCCACCCCGGACGGGCACTATCGCTTCCGAGTGATGCCGTTTGGGATGAAAAAATGCCTGGCCACCTTTCAAAGACTGGTAAACGGAGTCCTGGCCGGGCTGGAAGAGTTCAGCGCCGCATATCTGGACGATATTGCGGTGTTCAGTTCACAATGGAGCGAGCACCTCCGGCACCTCCGGAGGGTGTTACTGGCCCTGCGCCAGGCCGGCTTGACAATGAAGGCTAGCAAGTGCCAGATTGGGCAGGGGTCAGTGGGCTACCTAGGGCACCAGGTCGGAAGCAGGCAGGTCACCCCTCTCCAGCCTAAGATCGATGCCATCTTGGCCTGGGAACCGCCCCCCACACACACCGAAGTCCGAGCCTTCCTGGGCCTCACCGGCTACTACCGGAGGTTCATAAAGAGCTACGGCAGCCTAGTGGGCCCCCTCACAGAATTAACCTCCAAGAACCAGCCCAAAAGGGTGCGATGGGCCCCCTCCTGCCAAGAGGCGTTCGACACCCTAAAGGCCGCCATGTGTACTGCCCCTGTACTTCAAGCCCACGACTACTCAAAGGAGTTTGTAGTCCAAACTGACGCTTCCGAGCATGGCATTGGGGCCGTATTGTCCCAGCTCTATGAGAAAGGCATAGATCAGCCTGTAGCATTCATTAGTAGAAGGATACTGCCCCGAGAACAGAGATGGAGCACCATCGAACGAGAAGAGTTCGCCGTAGTCTGGGCTCTCAAGAAACTCCGACCTTACCTGTTCGGAACCCACTTCCGAGTGCAAACAGATCATCAACCCTTACGGTGGCTCAAGCAGATGAGAGGAGAGAACCCCAAACTGCTACGATGGTCAATCTCCCTCCAGGGGATGGACTTCATAGTAGAACACCGCCCTGGTACTGACCACGCCAACGCTGACGGCCTCTCCAGATTCTTCCGCCTCAGCGAAGAGAACCCCCAAGAGGATGGGTAGTTCTCCCCGACTTTCAGCTGGGGGGGACGCGTGTTAGACCCGGCCTCGTGTCGTGGTCCTCCCTGACCCGTAGTGACTCCCACCTGACCCGTGCACATCCCCAGTGCCCTGATTTACCCGACCATTCCCTCCATGACCCACATCCACGATACTGGGCTTCCCCGTCCTTCCCCCTCCATCTTCCTGATATCCGAGGCCCAGTGCCCATTCCCCTGCACCTAAGATGGCCGCCCCTGGCCCCAGCACGACCTCGGCCCTAGACGCGCCATACCCGGCTGGGGGGTAGAGCGCTCCCTGTGAGTGAGAGAGGAAGGAGTAGTGCGATCACACCTCCCACCTCCCCTCGAGAGATGAGTTTCGATCGCCCATCCGGCCTCCCTGAGGGCTGGCTCCAGGCCTGCGGCGTGTCTGGAATCCCTCCAGACCCAACTTGAAAGGATGAAAGGGGCCGCCTAGGAGGAACCCCCAACAAACGGCCCCTAGGCGCTAAGACCTCTGCCTGCGAGGACTCCGGACATCAAAGAGGAGCAGCCCTATATCAAGGGTCGCTCTGGGACGATCAAGTCAGATGTATCCTGGAACTAGGCGAGCCGGCTGACATCGTCGTGGCTCCTACCTGGCAGAGAAGGACTTCTGTACGAAATGACCTGAGCCCTGCTGTCATCGTCGCGGCTCCTACCCGGTAGAGAAAGACTACTGCCCGAATCCATCTGAGCCCTGCTGACATCGTCGCGGCTCCTACCCGGCAGAGAAGGACTTCTGCCCCAATCCATCTGAGCCCTGCTGACATCGTCGCGGCTCCTACCCGGCAGAGAAGGACTTCTGCCCGAATCCATCTGAGCCCTGCTGACATCGTCGCGGCTCCTACCCGGCAGAGAAGGACTTCTGCCCGAATCCATCTGAGCCCTGCTGACATCGTCGCGGCTCCTACCCGGCAGAGAAGGACTTCTGCCCGGAACCATCTGAGCCCTACAGACGTGGTCGCGGCTTCCTTGCAACCTTGAGAACCCCTGAGCCCTGCTGATTGGATCGCGGCTCCCTAAAGACTGTAAGAACTGCCTCATCCTTGTTCGAGCCCTGCTGATTCGATCGCGGCTCAGAAACTATCCTGGTCTTGTTGGACCCAAGATCTACTCGTATCCCCCAGCTCGAGGATTGAGAGCAGTGCGCCGGATACGCACCCGCATCAAACTTGAACATTAAGACTGTCCCGCTACCCTAATCCCTACCGAGACTCTTTGAACCCTTGCTTTGCTTGTATATAAGAATCTGCAGACCATAAAGATCCATTTTGCCTGAGAGATAAAGAATACGTTCTCTTGAAGCCTACGGTGTGGTGTCCCTTTGTCGAGTGGGCTAGCTTAGCGCGTGCGATCCTAGATTCAAGATCCTCTCCCCGAGGGGTCTCCCGCCAGAGCTCGGCAGCGTTCCTAGGAGAGGTGGGTCACAGGGTGGTTAGGCACATATTCTGGCCTCCCCTGGGATAGCCTTTCTAACATATATATATATATGTATATGTATATATATATATATATATATATATATATATATATATATATATATATATATCCATCTGCATTGAAGAATGAGTGAATATTTAAATATCTGGATGGAGGATTTAGTAGCAGTGTGTTTGACTGTTTACTTGACTAATTTATAGTGCCTCGCTAAATATATTGGATAGTGACTAAACTGTGTGAATATCTGTATCACTTTGTTAGCTGTTGCGTAAACTGCTGCACCAGTTGGTTACTAGCTACGTGAAAGTCTATAGTAGTTATTGATTAGTTAACTGAGTACTTGTATGGAAGAGTGAATATGTGTGTGGTTCGGTGGGGGCTGTGTGACTGCCCAAAGATGTGTGAATAGTTGATTCAGTAGACATATAAGGTTAAGACTGCATGTTATAACAGCTGAGTGAATTTCTTTATGGGTGTGATGATGAGCAAATATATCTCTCAATGGTACATGTCCAACAAACTAGAAAAATAAAAGGCAGTGTATGAGGCAATTGTTGTATATAAACAAGTATACATAAGACTCAGTGATTGTATGAGTGTCTGTATGGATAACCGTATACTTGTAATAGTGATTCTATAACACACTAAGTATGAGTTACTATCTATATGAATACATGAAGTGGTGTTTGTATAAGTGTGTAGCTGACTAAAAGTAAGTATGATCCATTGTTTGCATAAGTAAGTAGGATGACTGCATATGTGAATAGGATGTGTGCTGGTGTGTAATTTCGATATAGGTGTATAAGTATATTTGATAGTGTTCTATTGATCATTGACAGCATGTATGAGTGAATCTATAGGTAAGTGATTAGATGTGTGTGTAGATCTCGGAATCACTGACTGGGTTTTTAGAAACTTGTATTGGTGTGTCAATGGATTCAAATATGGTACTCTGTATTTTACAGTGAGTGATGAAAGGTTATACTAGTTTATGATGAGGTGTATCTTATTGTCATGTGAATGAGGTCATCAGTAATGTCATTTGAGATGACATCAGTGATGTCATCAGTGATGACCATGTCATGAATGATGTAATATGTGACATCATCAGCAGTGGATTGCGGGCGCGTACGTTATAGTTAGCAGAACTAACTAGAACGGAGGAATTTCAATGGTTTTGTACGAGTGAAATGTCCAGCTAACCATAACACCCCTAAAACCTATGTTTTTTTCAGTGAAGTTCTAAGGTTTTTTAAATGCTATTCCTAACTATAACATGTCTGAAACCTATGGTTTTTTCAGAGAATTTCAAAGGTATTGCAAATTCTAATTCCTATCTATAACATGTCTGAAACCTATGGTTTTTTCAGTGAATTTGAAAAGTTTTGTAAATGACAATTTTTAAATGTATTAATTTTTATATTTATTTTTTTATACTGATTTACCACATTTTTTAAACTATTTATTTTTAGAATTTTTTTTAATTACATTGTAATTACATTATACATTACATTACAAAATATACTTTCTCAGAATGAATTACTTTACTTTAAATACTTTGCAAATAGGCAATAGACTTTTAAGTAAAGTAGTTACAGTTGTTGCAATGGGCAACACAATTTCAAACACAATGCAACATTGAGCTCAATGGGGATTTCTAGTTGAATGCAATTAGTTGTTTTATGGATTACTTTTCTAACCACAGGACTGAATCCTAGATTCAGTCCTGGGACATCTCCTGAAAACAGTTGAGTAAAAGCGTTTTGGTTACAGTAGTAATTTTTGAGGAATATTATTGTATTTTAAAAGTTGACACTGAAACTTTTTTCACATAGAATCACCAATGTTATCCTATGGGAGGAAATTCACTTAGCAGGTAAGTAGTGTTATTGTTACTTTTTCTTACTCAGTGGTGGATCCTGGATCCAGCACTGGTGCATCTCCTGTAAGTACGGTTAGAATTACTTTTCAGGGTCAGTGCAGGGCTAAAAGATGCAGCACTGGGTTCTCTCCTGATAACAGGTGAGTAAATGGGAATTCGTTGTTCCGATGATTTTAGGTGAATATTTTAAAGTTCCAAAACTCCACACTTAAAAGAATTTCCAAGTGAAACCAGTCAATGTTAGTCTCTGGAAGGAAATTCAAGTTACTGGCAAGTACGGTTAGAGTGACTTTTCAGGGTCAGTACTGGGCTCAAAGATGCAGCACTGAGGTCTCTCCTGAGAACAGTTGAGTAAATCGGAACTAGCCCACCAGGTACCTCCAGTATGCACCAGGAAGCTGCGTTGCAGAGAGGTGTTCAGAGGCCATGCCCCTTTTTACAACACTCAGCAACACAGCTCTGTGGTGCTTACTGGAGGTAGCTGGTGGGCTAGTTGTCCCCCAGGGGACCTCAGGATTGAAGAGGAATTAATTCCCCAACTTAAAACGCGCCACAGAGCGTGTTTGCACACATATCACCTCAGGCCCCGCCCCCTACCTTCACCACTTTGCAAACGCACCCCCTGGGGGCCAACTAGCCCACCAGGTACCTCCAGTAAGCGCCACAGAGCTGCTTTGCAGAGAGATGTAAAAAGAGGCATGGCCTCTGAACACCTCTCTGCAACCCAGCGCATACTGGAGGTTCCTGGTGGGCTAGTTGGCCCCCAGGGACCCCTAGTATTCGAGGGGAATTCGTTCCCCATCTGTAAACGCACAAGGGGGCGCATTTGCAGAGTGGTGCAAGAAGGGGGCGTGGCTACTGCACGATCCCATTATTTTTTTTTATTTAAGAAGGTGGGCTGTGTAGCCCCCTTCTTTTTCTAATTTATTAGCCCTGGGGACCCCATCCCCCAGGGCCTGCTCCCAATAGAAATCAGGAAGGGGGCCACGCGGCCCCCCTCCCGAGGCCATAATTTGACCCGGGGACCCCATCCCCCAGGACATGGCCTTTTTTAAAATTATTATTATTTTGGAGGGGGGCTGCCTTGCACCCCTCCCGGGCCACTAATAGCCCCGGGAACCCCATCCCTCAGGGCTGGTCCTCTCCGTTGGGAGCCGTGGGGGGGGTCCCCAATCCCCCCACTGTACCAGCCGGCTCCCCCGGAATTGATTTTCCACACAGGAAAAGGCCCCTCTGGAAAAGCAATCTACTTTGCTATTTTTAAGAGAGAGCAGTTTTCCTGCTATCTCTTCCAAATAGCAAAGCAGTATGCAATGACAGGGTGGGAGCCACGAAGCTCCCGCCCTGTCATTGCAAACTACAGTATCCGGACACTGCAGGAGCCGCGCGGCCCCCCTCCCATATTTTACAAAGCCCCGGGGGGTAGTGGTCCCCAGGGCAGGGGGGGTCCGTTAAGGACCCCCCAATTTGGAACTTTAGTGCCCCGGGGAGGTGGTGGTCCCCGGGGCATGTGGGGGTCTTGAGCCCCCTCTACAGGGTATTTAAAAAAAAAAGAAAGCCCCGGGGGTGGCGGTCTCCAGGCCGCGGGGGGCCGTGAGCCCCCGCCATTCCTTTTTTAAAGCTCCGGGCGGTGGCGGTCCCTGGGGCTGGGGGAGCTTGAGAGCCCCCCCACCCAATTTAAAGAAGCCCCAGGGTTGCCAGTCCCCGCCTATATTATGATAAAGTCCCGTGGGGTGGTGGTCCCCGGGGCAGTGTGGGGGGGATTGGGCGCCCCCACACTTTGATAATGCCCCTGGGATTTGCCCCTCTGGAGGCTAATTAGCATTTAAGCGCGGGAGCCCGCGCTTTGCTTTTTTCTTTTTGATCAGCAGGATCCGCGCACCCAGCGTGGATTTTGCCGATTTAAAAAATATATATATATATCTTTTTTGGGCCTTGGGGGTCCTTGTGGGACCCCCTGAGCAGACCTAGGTTGTCAGGGTGTTTCTACCCTGCCCCCTTTTCGTGTTTTGCGTGTTTTTTCAATTCGGTTTCTTGTGCCTCGGTTCTACCTCAGCAGCCATAGATATATATGTGATTTTACTTTTGATTTTCTCAGGAACTACGGAACGGATTTACACCATTTAAGCAAATGGCATGAGTCTGAACCAAGGTCTACATTTCTGCCAAATTTGGTGTAATTACGTTCAGTAGTTCGGGCTGTAGCAGTGATGAACTGTTCCTATGGAAAATTGCATGGGGAAAAAATGTTTTGAGACCCCCCTTTTTTCTCGGCCCCCGCTTCATGAATCACCCTAAGACGTTCAGGATAGGAGCGGACCGGAGAGCCCCAACAGTTTTGAAAATTTGCCGAAGATTCGTCTACTGGCACCAAAGTTATTCCAAATAGAATGTTGCGGATTTCCTATGGATAATAGGTCCTAACTTTAACTACCTACTGGCGACCGCCAGTAGGTAATATATACATATATATATATGTTTATGGATATACATATTTATAATCTATCTATCTATCTATCTATCTATCTATCTATCTATCTATCTATCTATCTATCTATCTATCTATCTATCTATCTATCTATCTATCTATCTATATGTTTTCTCCACATGATCAGCTCCCAATGGACCTTCAACCTGTTGGTAATGGAGTGTGCTGCTGGAGGAGCACGCCAGCTGCAATCCATAAAAAAATCCTCAAATAAACACTCTCTCAGGGCCATTTGCCGCGCAAAACATATGGTTTATTTTTTATTTTTCATTTATAAAAATAAACTTTATCATAGCTGACGTATATACAACAAACACAAATATGTAATCGAGTTTAATTATTAAAATAAACTTATACAAACATTGTTTTGTTCAATACTGTAAACAGCAATAATATCCACATATGTTATTAACAGAAAACAAATTGTATATATAAAAAATATATGTCACATAATAAATATAAAAAATATTTAACCATTAGTCTAAAAATAATATAACTATTTTAAGAATATTAAACAACAACAAAAAATACAATTTAACAGCAATATTAAAAATAATATAAATCCACTCAAACCAACATTGGAGAAACTATTGGATGTTGAAGGGGCATTATTTGCAGAATGGTCTTAAGGCCAACTCTAGTAAATCAGAGGTTCTGCTTTTTGGGTGCGCGTCGGAACCGGAATGGCGTGACTGGTGGCCGGCTGACATGTGCCCCCCCGCCCAGCCGTCTGTGGCTGCCAAAAATCTTGGTGTCAAGGTCGATAATGACCTCACGTTCAGATCGCACATTCTTGGTCTGACGGGCACCTGCTTTGGCATCCTTAAGATGCTCCGGAAGTTCCTACCCCTGCTCACAGAGGAGCATAGAAAGATCATTGTCCAAGCTCTTATAGGATCTAGACTGGACTACGCTAATGCTCTCTATTTAGGGCTTCCGGAGTATCTGATCCAAAGGCTGCAGGTGGCGCAGAACTCTGCGGCTCGCGCCATCTACGGCCTTCCTAGGCAGGCAAGAACATCGGGGGTGCTACAGTCACTCCACTGGCTCCCTATCCGAAAGCGGATAATGTTCAAAACGCTGACGTTGGTGCATAAGGCACTTTCTGGCTCCGGTGCTAAGTATCTGCAGCGCAGACTGGCCTTCTACCGTCCGGCCCGCTCCTTGCGGTCGGAATATTTGTTCCTTGCCGTGGTGCCCCGTGTGAGGAAGGCTCGCATCGGGGGTCATTCTTTCAGCTTTAAGGCCCCCCAGTTGTGGAACTCTTTGCCCCTTGCTCTACGCAGCATTCCGAGCCTGCTCCTGTTCAGGAAAAACCTGAAGACCTGGCTTTTTAATCTTTAGGCTATTTTTCTTTTCACCTCATTTTTATTTTTATTTTTTGTCTGTTCTCTGTTATGTTTTTTTAACTGCTGAGCCGCCCTCTGAAAACGCCGGGACACTCTTGTTGAGTAGCCGTGCGCTATATAAATAAAATCATAACATAACATAACATAACATAACATTTATTTTTCCCGAAACAATTTATACAACAGTATTAAAGGTATTTAACTTCAGAGGGGTAATATTTACTATACCCACTTCAGGCTACGCAACAGTAGAGAAAGTGTGCGACTTTGGAGGGGTTAGATTTACTACCCCTTGCCCCCTCCAGTCTAAGCAACAGTAGGGAAAGTTATGGACTTTGAAGGGATTTAGATTTACTATTCCCACTGCAGTCTAAGCAATTGTAGGGAAAGTGTTGGACTTGGGAGGGATTTAGATTTACTATTCCCACTCCAGTCTAAGCAATTGTAGGGAAAGTGCTGGACTTCGGAGGGGTTAGATCAACTATTCCCACACCTTTGTAAATAACAGTAGGGAAAGGGTTTGACTTCAGAAGGGTTAGATTTACTATTCCCATTCCAGTCTACACAAAAGTAGGGAAAGGGTTGGACTTCAGAGGGATTAGATTTACTCTTCCCACTCCACTCAATAAGCAGTGGGAAGGTGCTGACCTTTGCAAGAATCCTGTATACTGTTCAAATTTATTATTATTTTCTAGAAAACATGGACATTTCAACAATATATTTTAAAATTATGTTTGATATTAAAAATGCTGAGTATAAACTTGAAACAAATACAAAATAATTTTAAAAAAGACACTTTATGGCACCTTCAACACTACAATAAAAAAACACAAACACCACAAAACAATTGAATAACAAAGATTTAAATGAAAATATGACATATTAAATAAATGAAATAAAAAATAACTAAAACACATTTACCAAATATTAATATTAAGAACATGTTACAATAACGTAATACATATCATAACTTTAATAATAAATACATGCATCAAAATATGCATATTTAATTATCAATAACAAGTTATTAGTAACAATTAATAATATATATATATATATATATATATATATATATATATATATATATATATATATATATATATATATCCAACAAACAGGAAACCACAAATTTGACGGAGGCCACAGAAAGTACTGGAATCAGCTTAGTACAGCGCCGTGCAGACATGCTGAAAATTCGCCGCTGAGGAAGGGAGTTTAAAACCTGAAACGCGTCCGGCGCATCACTGTGTGACATTGATTCATGAAAGCGCTGTGCCAGCAAGTTGCCTGATCGAATAAACAAGCTGATTCAAGTTCTTTCTGTGGCCTCCGTCAAATTTGTGGTTTCCTGTTTGTTGGTTAAAACGGCTTGCCCGAAGTCGTGTATGGAGGCCCATCGCTGTGAGGACCCACTCAGACATCACTTTAATGTCGGGACTGTGGGAGAAAGCCGAACAGGTGCCTCTGCAGGGAGCTGCCTGTTTAAGCTCTAGAAGGCAACTACAAAGCACGGCGTCAGCCTCTCAGAATGCAAGTCAGCCCACTTGGGATTTAAGTTTTATGTAATTAGCAGACATTGACAGTGCGCCCACTGAGGCATCACTTACTTGCACTACAGATCCCACAAGGCCTATACTGGCCATGCCTACCTGGGAGGGGATCGTTGAGATAAAAGTGCAAAGTACAGCGCCGTGCAGACTTGCTGAAAATTCGCCGCTGAGGAAGGGAGTTTAAAACCTGAAACGCGTCCGGCGCATCACTGTGTGACTTTGATTCATGAAAGCGCTGTGCCAGCAAGTTGCCTGATCGAATAAACAAGCTGATTCCAGTACTTTCTGTGGCCTCCGTCAAATTTGTGGTTTCCTGTTTGTTGGATATATATATATATATAATTTAAATATTTTCCCACCCTATTTCCTTACAAACTCAACATCCTACTACTAAATTATAAATTACTAACAAAGGAATAAAAATTAAAATATAGTTCACATTTACAAATTAAACTTGAATAAATAAAATAAATAAATAACTAAGCAATTTAAAATTTGTAATCAATTAAATATTTAATTTACAATAACACAATTAACACATAAATTAAACGAATTATAATTTAAATGACTACCCACCATATCCACTTGCAAATCCAACAAATCGCTACTAAAATATAAAGGTTATCCATTAAATATTGAATTTACAATGCTACAAATAACATATAAATTAAATTAATTATAATTTAGATAACGACCTACCCTATAACCATGCAACCCCAACAATCCCATACTAAAATATAAATTACTACCATTACTTTGAAAATTAAAATATTAATTAAAATTGACAAATTAAATTTTAACAAATAAAGTAACATTTTACCATTGAAATATTTACATAATTAATAATCAATTACATATTTAATTAGTAATACAAATAATTAACATTAAAATTAAATTAATTATAATTGTATAAACGTTTCACCTTTTCTCCCTACAAACCCAACAATCGGTACTAAATTACAAACTATTAATTACATTTAAAAAAAATTAAATTTATTTGAAAACTATGGGAAAAAAACAATTATACTAACAATACTAACAGTTATAACTAATATATTAACTACTATATATTAAAATAATAAAAACTATATTTATTACAATTATATTGAAGTAAAGATATATTAAATTAAACAGTATTCTTGAAAACAATATTAAAGACCAAATAAATTACATTCTTACCTTAGGTATTCTGTTCTACAATATTTTCGTAGTCATGATATTTTTGACACAATATTCATGAACACAATATTTTTAATCCGATATTCTGATTATTCACTTCTAGTCTTACTAAATAGTGGAATAAGGTAGGCAGAACAGTTGATTCTGCCCCATTCATAAATTAGAGTAATCAAAAGTCCTTGATATTCTAAAGGGACCGTGAGAAAATCAATTGACTGTACTGAAAATGTGTGAACATCTCAAATATCAACGAACACTTGAATACATCAACCCAGCTTACCGAACCATTTATGTTCTGGCCCAGAAATCCAGACAGATAGAATGCACATGTCTTGAATAGAAGAGCAAACTACAATAGCTTCCTGCCAAAGGCGTTAGCTTTAAGTTAGATGATAAAAATAAGAGCCCAATTTATAGTAAAGTAAAAGGCCTTGTAAAAAAGAAAACAATTGCTAGTTTGGAATTGCTCCATTGAAGAGGATGCTGTAAAAATAAAATGTATTAATTTGAAAATCACTACTTTAAGAGGTAATTACAATCAGGAAAGAACTCCTGTACATAATAAGTCACTCTCTTACAAGCCCGCTAGACTGGGTGATTGTCGTTTCCTTTTTCCACAAGGGTGGATGGGGGAGCTCCGGACCTATTCATAAATGTATTCTTATTGTTTCTTGGGGCTTTCGCTTAGGACACCATGGGTTTACCTATCATAACTGGAATTCACTGTCCGCTGCCCCACATCTATGCCACCCTTGTAAATATGGAGCAACGTCAAAACCAATGGGTGTTGCGGCGGAAAGCCCAGCAGAACAACCCAGTGCCGAACCCTTTCACACCAAGGGGCCTATTATGATATCAGGTGGACTTGCATCCACCCGACACCATCTCAGAACTGGGACCGACTGACCTCCATTTGGTGGTCCCGACCTCCTGATTAAGATGCGACCGAAAACTGTTCCGTCACATTCTGACATTTCCTTATGGGAGCCTGTATTATGGCTGTAAACCGGCTGTAGTACATGCTCCCATAGGGAAACGGGAGGTGGTGCTAATTCCTGCACCCTGTGGCAGGCACCTTAACTGGAGTCTACACACACAAGGGGGCCCTGCTAGGGGCCCCCAAATACACTTTCCGACAGGGTTTCCATGTTAGAAAGGCCAGCATGGAAACCCTGTCGGAAACCGTGCATCGTAATGCCAAGGGCGGAAAGACCGCCCTTTGTGAACACGGGCTGGCTTCCAACTGGCCGACGGGGCGGAAGCCAGCCAGAATGACCGTCCAGTTTAGTTTCCGACTGCCAGCATTGTAATTCGGTGGTCTGAAAGTAAATGGAGATGCAGACCGGGAAAGGCCCCGACCGTTGCCAGGCCACATCGTAATCAGTCCCATTGTGTAGCGGGAAAAGGGGCCTTATTCACAAGGCGGCGTTAAGCTACGATAAGTGGCTTAATGCTATGCCTGGACAGAATTCGTGGAGTTCTGCTAGTGACAAAAAAACTCTGACATACTACGCGGAGTTCGGCAAGCAGCAGAGTGCGTTACGGTCATGCCGTTCACTATGATTTTTAGTGCCGGGTGTTTGTCCTGCGCTGTAAAATCATTGTGAACTGCACCAAGCACAGTGCAAGAGGGGGCAGCTTCCTTTCTACTCTCAAGTTCGATTTTCTACCCGAGCACCTGCTTTCTCAACACGAACGGAAGGTTTCTCAATGTGAGCGGTCGTGACCTGCTGCGACCACTCGCATTGAGAAATTCGACCGCCTACATTGAGATATCCAGCCAGGAGGTGGATTTTCCTCGATCATGCTCGCCAACTTGACAAGGAAAGAAACTCCACTTTTGGAAACACTGCATGCTCCACGGAGTGCGGAAAACTGCGCAAACTCTGCGAACGGAGCGGAGTTCACTGCCCAGGGTTACTGAATGCCACCTTGTGAATGAGCCGAAGCCCCTATTGCCACTGGAACATCGGAAAAAGTGACATTCCTGTGGCGGTAGGGGTTTGTAAATATGCCACTAAGTTTTATAGTATTGAATCACGCACTCCTGTCATGGAATGGTATGCATTGTATTATACATTTTTTGATACTGCCGCTCTGGGAGGACAGCAGCGTATGTTATATGCCTGATGATTAAAAATCAATAAAAAAAATTAAAATAAATAAGTCATACTCTTACAAAATTAAGGCAGTGTTCAAGATGGTGACTTAACAATAGCAGCTGTGTAAAATCTCCAGAAGTGATGCTGCTGTAATAAAAATTATTTTCAGGAGCAAATATTTGTACGAAAATTTCCAGTTAGGGTTTATAAAGCTTGTTTAATGGTTTTCCAAATGTGTTAGCAGTGTAGATGGCTCCAAGTCTCAGGTAGCAATTAATAGAGTGACCCAGAAGAACATTAATGTGCGCAAGCAGTGCCATGCTGGTAAGTGAAAGAGCCACAATTGAAGCAAGCAAGATGACGGTTGAGTAATGTACCAAAGATTCCTTTCTTAGGATATTGTGATCTTTTATTGATTGATTCAAACATTTGTTTACCACATTAAGATTATGCATTCTTCTGTTCACTTTATAATTGAGTGAATTTGCAACAGATTTTACATCAATAGAACATTTAGGACAACATTCTTCTCATTGAGTATTACACTTCAAAGAAATATCTACCTAAAGATGTGAGATTGTTGGTGCTTGATACTGTGCCGATACAGACCTTGATTTGTTCAATGGCATGTTGGCATGCACTATTTGACAGCATTCTTCTTCAGGTCCAGTTCTGTTTCAGTGGGTTTTTGTGGGTCAGGGACCTCTCATTGATTTAACAGTCTCCTGGTTCTGTTTGTAATAACCGTAACTTCAATCATTTTCCTTGACAAAATGGGCTGAAATCCATTGTGATTTATACTTCTTTATGTGAGACACACATCCTATCTGTCCAGAACTTATGGGCTGATTAGGATGGCGGGGAGACCGCCACCGACAGGCTGTCGGTGGCGGGCTCCCAGCCATCCTAAGCAGCCTTTCCGCCCACTAGATTTTGATGGCAGGCGGGGCGCAGGTGGGTGGAAAGCCCGACCATCAGGCATCTGACTGGCTCCTTGAGTCCATTAATGCCACACTTCTGTGAACCTTAAAAAATATTATTCCTGGTTAAAGCTACCCTGCCATGAACCCTAAAAGAAATATTCTTCAAGTTAATGCTACCCTTCCTTGAATCCTTAAAACCCCTCACTATCTTTTGATGCTACCTTTCCCTGAACCCTAAAAACATATTACACCCCCTTAATCCTACTCATCTCTGAACCCTAAAAAATACTTTCTACCACTTACCCTTCCTGAACCCTAAAACCCCCACACTCCCCCTTAATGCCACCCTTCTCTGAACTGGAGAACATTGCTACCTCTTATGCTACCCATCCTGTAACCCTAAAATTCACTTACTGCTTTTTATCACTACCCTTCCCTGCACCCTAAGAACTCCTCGCTACCCGTAATACTACCTATCCCTAAACCCTAACTATCCCATAATACTATTCTTCCTTCAACCCAAAAGTCCCCTTACAACAGTTTAACGGAACGCTCTAAACACCCTAATGCTTCTTAACGCTACCCTTCTATGAACAGTAATAACACCCTTAAACCCCCTTAAAGCTACCCACCCCTGTACCAAATAACCCCATTACTACTCCTTAATGCTACTCTTCCATGAACCCTAAAAACTCTATGCTACCCTTTAACGCTACCCTTCTGTTGAAAAGATGGAGAGTGCACGCTGTTCAGGTTAACATTATTCTTTTATTAACAGTCCACCCGCGGCATGGAGTTACCTCCTGGCTCGCCATCCGAACGACAATTCAACTATCTCGTTCGAACACCCAGGCAGCATCCGCTCCATGCATGGGCCAGATTCAAAACATAATATTACATTACACTGTAAAGCGCACACCGAAAGCCGAGCAAGAGCAACACATTACACCTTCCCCCTTAAAAATGAAAACAAAATAAATAAATAACAAAAACAAATAACCAGAGGTGAAGAATGATTCTTCACTTAATACCTAATGGAATCGTTAAACGTTTTTGGTATTCTCTTAATATGACCACACCTCTAGTCATTCATGCTACTCGCGCTGGCAACACCTCCACTCCCCTTGGACTTGAGCCCATGTGACAAGTTCCCTTCCCAGCCACCCGTCTCAGACACTTGTTTAGACCTCAGCTGTGTGGAGGTCTGAAAGTAGATGACCACTAGAGGATTGGAGGTAAGTAATTTCTTTATTTCACCCGGAGCGCCGGGAAACACCACTAATCACTGCTGCGGTCGGCGCCAACCAAGATGGCCGCCTTTCACTTCCGCAAGCGCCCTTCCGGTTCCGGCCCGCAAACAGCTAGACCGTCACCACATATCTCCCCCCTTTATATAACATTGACAATAACAACAACCTACTATTAGTCCATCTCAAAGTCCTTGAACCTCTCCGGCATTGTCACCCTTCTTCCAGCACTCGTCACCTTCACTCCATCGCTTTGTTCTCCTCTTTGTCCTTCTGACTTCCGTTCCACGATCCTTGCCTTCACGATGATCTCCCCCGTACCTATTTCTCTTCTGTCTCCACATTTCTCTACTTGAGGTCCTCGGCCCTCCACGTGCTCACTTCCCGCTCCATCTTCCACTTGCTGCATGCTTTCTTCTACTTGCTCACTTATCTGTCCACCACATCCTTCCTCACTCGTCTCCGCATCCTCTACCTTCTCAACTCCATCTGTTCCCCAATTCAAGATCTTGCTACACTTAGCCATCCTGTCCTGCGACCACACTTTGCCATCGCTTAACAGTGCCGATCTGGCATAGGGTTCTAGCACTTGTAGGGTTGGGGTGAACTTGCTTTCCCCTTTTCTTTTGAGCGTAGGTATTTTCACCCTCACCCAGTCGCCCTTATCCAATGTCACTCCTTGGACTCCATGTCGTCTGTTGAAATGTTCTGTGTATGTTTCCTGCGCTCTTTCAAGGTTTCTTTTGACCACCGCAGGAGACCATTTGCTCTGCACAACCATCTTCCTCCACACTGCCATGTCCTTCGTGAAGGGTTCTCTTCCCCGTAGCACCTTGAACGGGCTGTATTCCGTGCTACCCGGAGTGATGCGGTAGGCCCATAGCATTTTTGGTAACTACCTTTCCCAGTCCAATCTGCCGTTGATGGCCTCCTGAATGGTGCCCATGATCACCCTGTTAAAACGTTCCACTTGCCCATTTCCTGAGGGATGATATGTGTTTGGCGTGTGTTTGACCTCTATGCCATTCCTTGCCACAAACGCCTCCCATTTCGTAGACGTAAATTGTGGTCCATTGTCACAAATAATCACTTTCGGGATTCCTTCCTTGTGGAACGCATTTCTTAGTAAGGATATGACGGCTTCCGTGTTTATAGCTTCCTGTACATCAATCTCCGGCCATTTGGAGTACTTGTCAATCAACACTACCACGTATTTTTGTAGTCCTTCCTTGTCTAGAATGGGTCCCATGATGTCGACGGACACCATCTCCCATGGCCCTTCTGGTATCGGGAATCGTCCCAATGGAGGTCTCATTACACTCTGGGATTTGTCTGCTCTTGCGCACGACTCACATTGTCTTACATACCTCTCTACCTCGGAGTCGATGGCTGGCCACCAGTACATCTGTCTAGCCAGGGCTTTGGTCTTGGTGAATCCCTGATGACTTTCATGCAGCGATACCAGTAAGTGGTCTATCACCCCTTGGGGGGGCACTACCTTGTCGCCCCTTAACAGGAACACAGGATTCTCTCCCAGTGACATCTCGTCCCGCACTTCCCAGTACCTTCGTAACGTTTCTCTGAGATGCCTCTTCTCGGGCCATCCATGGACGACATACCCTTTTATTGCTTCCAGATCATCGTCCAATTTGTATGCCTCTTCCCATTCCTGGGCACTTATCACTCCTTCAATGTCCTGAACAGTGGCCACCACGTACCCATCCCAGTTCGGGGTCTCTTGCATGTCGGTTCCTTCTTTTGCTGCCGCCCGGCTTAAGAAGTCAGCCACTTTATTTTGTGGCCCTGGTATGTGCTCCACCTCATACACGAAATCCAATAGTCTCAATGTCATTTTGGCTATTCTGGGAGTTGCTTGAGCGTGTCCACATGATGTCAACACCTTTACCAAAGGCTTGTGATCAGTTCTCACGAGGAATTTTGCTCCCCACAAATATTGCCTGAATCTCTCCATTCCCCACACCACTGCCAGCATCTCTTTCTCAATGACGCTGAACTTTTCTTCATTCGGCGCCAAGGACCTTGAAGCAAAACTGATGGTGGACATCTCTCCCTTCTCCGACCTCTGCATCAGCCCCTCCCCCAGGCCTTTCTCACTGGCGTCTGTGGTGAGGACAGAGTAGGCATCAGGATCAAACCCTGTCAGCGGAATCGTCGAACTGAGTTCTTGCTTGAGCTTGGCGAATTCTTCCTGTTCTGCCTCCCGCCATTGGAAGCCGTTCTTCTCCTTCAGTAGTTGTCGCATGCAATGAGTTTTTGTGGCAAAGTTGGGAATAAATTTACTATAGTACTCCGCCATTCTCAGGAACGATCTGACATCCTCCTTTTTCTCTGGGGCTGGCGCTTCCACGATTGCCTGCATGTTGGCCCTCTTTGGTTCTATACCTCTCTCACTCACCTCATGTCCGAGGTACGTTACTGATGGCACCCCCAGCTTGCACTTGGACCACTCTGCCGTTAATCCGTTTGCCTGCAGCGTGCGCAGCACCTGATGCAGTTTTTCGTTGTGATCCTGTTTGGATGTTCCCATGATCAGGATGTCATCCTGGAAGAACTGGACGCCATCAATTTTCCTGAAAAGTCTATGCATTAGGTTTTGGAACACAGCAGCGGCTGACGCCAACCCAAATGGCATTCGAACGAATTTGTAGCAGCCGAAAGGGGTGATGAAACATGTGAGGTGGCTGCACGAGGGATGGAGTTTCACCTGGTGGTACGCTGAAGATAAGTCCAACGTGGAGAACCACTTGATGCCTTTCTTTTTAGCCAACATCTCGTTGATGCGGGGAAGAGGGAATTTGTCGACTAAGATGTTTTTGTTCAATTCCCTCAGATCGATGCATAGCCGCACCTTCCCATTGGGTTTCTGGGACACCACTAGGGGCGAGAGCCACTCCGAGCTCTCAATGGCTTGTATGACACCGCTTTTCTCCAGTCTGTCCAGTTCTGCCTGGACCGCTTCCCGACACCTGAGCGGGATGTTCCTCACTTTATGCACCACTGGCGTAGCTCCCTCCTTCAACTTGATAAGGTGTTGGTATTTGGCTGGTTCTCCTATTTGTCCTCCGAACACCTTGGGGTATTCTCTGAGCCATGCTTCGGTGTCGCAGTTCTGTTCCATGTCCATCAACAGAATCTTCTCCACTCCACCGGGGTTGAGTTGTATTCCTAACGCTCCCTGGTCCTTCCAACTGAGTACAGACGGTCCTTTCTCCGCCACGTACAGCTTACACATGGCTTGTCGACCCCTGAACTCAAACAGCAAAGGGCAATACCCTAGCATTGGTATCCTCTGCCCCGTATACGTGACTGGCCGTAAGTCCATAGGACGTAGCTCTTCCTGCACCTTTGCTACGAATTCTCTGTCCCACACCTGTCTTTGTATTATGGTGATGGGTGCCCCGCTGTCCGCAATCATTTCTATGGGCACTCCACCTATCTGCATGTCCAATCGGAGTTTGTCCGATTCCGTGCCTCCCACGTCTAGTATTTGGGCATCAATTTATAGAAACTCTTGCTGTTCGTCCTCATCCGTTCGGCTCGCCTCTTCTTCCTGTTGCTCCTGGTCCACATACTTGATTGTGGCCCCTCTTGGCTTGCGACGACATACTTTCTCGTAGTGACCGAAGGAATGTCAGTATGCGCATTTCGCTCTAAATGCAGGGCACGCCTTGTCGTTCCCCAAATGCGCTGTGCTCCCACACCGGTAACAACTTGGCCTGCCGCCTCTGCCTGCCTTCTGTGCTGTTCCTCCGGACTGTTGCGGACCTTTCTTGTTTTCATGATTCCTTGTCGTGTCTCTTTGCTTGGTCTTCTCTCCTCTCTGGTTTGTCATGATTCTGCAAACCATCTGAGCTCCTCCTATGTCTTTTCTGGCTGCTTGCGCACACCTCTTTGACATCTCCGCCTTCTTCACCATGGCCCAAACCTCCTTCAAGGGTGCATCTCCATTCACCCACAGCTTCTCTTGGACGTGCGTGCTCGTCGTGTGCATGATGATTTGATCTCGGACGAGTTCATCGTGGAGAGGACCAAATTTGCATGTGAGGACCAGTTTTTGGAGCGCCGCCACATATTCATCCACTGTCTCACCTACTCCCTGCTTCCTGTGGAAGAAACTGTGTCTGTCGATTGCTACGCACACCACGGGTCTGTAGTGCGCGTCCAGGTCTGAAACAGCGTGGCTGAACACATCATCATCATTATCGTCTCTTTGCCCTTTGACGATGGTATCGAATACTCTGATGCCCTCCGGCCCCAAGTTGTGCAATAGTATTTTCAATCTGCGCTTACTTGAATAAGCCGCTCCGCTTTCCTCTTCAAGCGCCTCCAAATAGTTCTGGAAGTATCTCTTCCAGTCTTCCCAGGGCATCGCCGGCTCCCCTCTGGAAGGAAGAAACGGTACCATCTGTGTGAGAGATGTGGATTGCGCCGCCATTCTCCTGACCAGGTTGGGGTTCACTGGAACTGTGTTGTCGCGGTTGGGAGGACTGCCCGGAGATTGGCGTTGGTCTGCGCCTACCTCACTGCTTCCTCCAGTCGTCGCACTCCCTGATGCTGCGGCCGTGGCACGTTGGGGACATGGCCCTGCACCCCCGTCGCTCTCCGACTGTCCTCTTTGGACCGGTTGCTCCGCCAGCTTGCATGTAGCCCAAGGCTACGAGGTAGCGTGCCTGTTCCACCGGCTGCACAGCCCTGTGGTTATATCACTCAGGCTGCGTGCGTCGCCCCGCTCCTCCCCCTTCATTCTTGTGGATAGTCTCTTGTGCCCAGGGTGGGGGGGAACCCGTGTGTCGAGCAGCAGGCCACTGCTGGAATCTGAAGGCAGGATCAGACGTGCCTGGCCGTGAATTGCTGCTTCGGTGGCCCACTGTGGGCTGTAGGCACCTCAGGATTGGTATCAGGCGTCACCAGCGGCTCAAGCCGCCCTCTGCGGCGCTCCGGGTAGGGATGGACTTCCCTCGCACTGGCGGGAACGTCCGTCGCGTGAATATCGATACCACGGCGGACTCCGTGTGTAGAAAGAGTCGCCGTGGAGAACACCACTCATTGCCACTGTGGAGGTCTGAAAGTAGATGACCACTAGAGGATTGGAGGTAAGTAATTTCTTTATTTCACCCGGAGCGCCGGGAAACACCGCTAATCACGGCTGCGGTCGGCGCCAACCAAGATGGCCGCCTTCCGCAAGCGCCCTTCCGGGTCCGGCCCGCAAACAGCTAGACCGGCACCACAAGCTCCAACCAATGTGTCACTTTTACCAGCTGACTTTTGCTCCACCAATCTTTACCCACCATAAACGCTGCCCCTTAACTCACTCAGTCCTCTTGTTCCAGCATAGAAAATATAGATTCTCGTTTTCTCACTTTCAGGGGTTTCTCAATCAAAACCCAGTCACCAGCTAACACGTCACCCTTGTCCCAGTGACACTTCATGTCAAATCTGTCTTTCATGGCAGCTTTTTTCTCGAACACCCTGGCAGAAACCTCTTCAACCTCAGGCTTGACATGCTGTGACATATAATCTAACCAAGATGGGAACAAAGGAGTGTGTACATTCCTACCCCTCCACAAGGCAAAAGGGATCACCCGTGGAGTGGAATGGGGTGAAGTGTTATAGGTCAACACTTTGCGTTCAATGAACTCTCTAACGTTCAATCAGGCAGCAATTTCCTTTTGGATCCCCTTTTTGATAACTTTATTTCCTCTTTCTTCTAGGCCGTTTGAACTAGGTCAATATAAAGCAACCTTTAAATGTTTTATGTCCCTTGAATTAAATTTTTTTGCATTTTCCCTGACACAAAATGTGTGCCATTATCTGTGACTATGGCTTTGGGCGCACCTTCTAACAAAAATATTTTATTCTAAACCGCCACAGTCGAGTCAGTGTCAGGTGCCTCCACAAAACTATAGTACATCCACTTAGAAAAGTAGTCTATTGCTAAAATTAAGTACCTCATGTCAGAGCTTAACACAGAATTAGGGCATGTATGAGCGCCATATGCCCCCAGATGTCATTTTCAGGGGTGCAGCAGGGTGTTCTTGAGACACCCCTGCACCCTTGAAAATATTCACAATTTGCGATTAGCAAATTGCTAATCGCAAATTTACCCTTCATTCCTATGGGCCTGCTGGCCCATAGAAATGAATGGGAAATTTGCGATTAGCAATTTGCTAATCGCAATTTAGGAATGTTAAGGAATTGCTAAAAAGAAGCGATTTCCTACATACATACCATTTTGCGATTTCTAAATAGCGATTCCTTAAAAATCGCTATTTAGAATTCGCAAAACAGAACTATGATACATATGGCCCTTAGCTTTTATACCATTGCACGACAGTGTCTTCTTTATATACAATATTACAACAAGCAGTAAACAGTTTCCAGTGTACCGTATATGGTGAGGAATGTTGATTGCTGCCTTTAGAGTCATAAATTAATGATGAATGGTAAGTACAGGTGGGTCTTGACCTGCATGGACACAGTGTGGCCAGTGGTGAATGTGTCCAGATGTCCAGCATGAAGTACACATGATCACTACGTGTGCTAGGCCCTGATTGGCTATCTGTTCCTAACTCATGTGGCATCTGACTTTATGGTGCTTTTACGAAAACGAGTACTCCTTCCGGCCATGTGTGCTTTAATCTACCCTGACCATTGTAAAGTCGCTGCGCTTATCTGTGCAATTGATCAAGAGTTTCCTGCCCAAATGTTTGCCTGCCGGCTATGCACCCTCCCATCTGTGACCCATCAATCAGTAATCCTGAGCCTACGTCGCAGGGCTTGCCTGACTACCTACTTGCACATTGATTTAAATGTGGAGTTCAGAACGGGTGATTCTATCAATAAGGACGATAGTTCATCGAAAAACGCATTGATATCCATATTAACTTTCCACTCTCTAGTTGATTTTTCAACTACACTGTTGAGCTCATGCGTTTGTACTATGATTTCATTTAGGTCCTGTTGTTCCCTATGCTGGTGTTTGACTACAACAACGTTGTTAATTACTTCCATTCCACCTAGTTTGAACGCTGCGTATAGTAACACAAAGATAACTGGCAAAAGAGATTTTCATAGACCGGATTGCCATCATGGGATCCAGGAGAACCAATTTAAAAACCACTCCTGCTCATGGCACCTCCCTTTGTACGCATGCTTGGTTATAGATTATGCAGTGCTTGGATTGCAAGTATCAATGTTCCATTGTCCATGTCATTCCCTGAGATGAATGTAAAGCAGGTGGCGCTGATCTTGGCACAGACCCCTCCCTCCATTGCGGCCATTAAGTCTAACATATAATTGTGCTGCATTACCTTGAGGCAGATGGCTTGCATTTCTTCCATGAACAAATTGAGCCCAAACTCAGTGCTGTTCATCATTTTGTGCATTTCCCACCAGGTGATCTGGAGCTAGCGGACATTGGATTTTGTGTGCAGGGTGAAGGAGGGTATTAACCCCCTGCCTTGAGCTGTGCTTCTGTGAATAGCCTACATTCTACTAGAATTTCTTTGAACTGAGCCCAGCCAAAATAGTCCACTGCTTTCCTTTCGCAAGCTTGGTGAAACAAGGTGGTCTTTTTCTTCATCCGATGCTGGTACAACTTTGTTAACTCTTCTACGGGAATGGCCAGGGTCGAGTGTACAACGTTACCAGGGAACTCAAACCTCTGCAACTGGAAACCAGCTGATTATAGGCATGCTTGCCGCACTGCCAATAAAAATCCATAAGCATGGATATGCCCCATTGCATATTCGGAATATAAAAAATCACTCCCCAGTTAGCATTTGTGCACATTAGAAACATCCTTTTTCTCTGAAACATAAGGAATACAGGGTAAGGTTCCATACAATCAGGGGTTGACCCTTCCCTTCTAGCCTAATGTATCCACCCACCTCAGTGTCCCAGATTTCCTGACATGAGTTAGCATACTTTCATTAAACCGTCCCCCATGCGACCCATTCCCCTTACTATCCCTGAGCTGGACTGCCCTACATAGGACTCCTGTGCAGTTTTATCTTGTGGGGTTGGATCTTGGCCCTTATCCTCAAAAGGCAGAGGTGAATTAGTCATTCTCGGGGCTACCTCTTGGGACAGGTACAGCCTATCAGCCTATCAGCGCCTACCGTGTGTGGGATCAATGAGCAGACACAACATGACTTGGCTGATTCTTGGGAGCCTACTGAGGTCATGTGTTGATACCAGGTGTAATATAAAAGGGCGCTGTGCATGTGTGATGCTGGTGATCTGTTTAGTGTAGTTGTAGGTGACATATGAAGGGTCTCTTTATGGGTGCTGTAGTTCCCTATTAGTAGACATCTTTTAACCCAGCAGCTCCACTGTGGAAATCGAGTGTGGGGCTACCCATAGTAGGCAGAGTGGGGCTGATGGTGGGTTTTCCAAGGTAACAGTCATGGCATGTAAGACATTCCCAGATTTATTACTAGCTGTAAACCTGAAAATACGTCAGTATCTGACGCCTCCCCAGGGGAGGTGCAGGGGAGGAACAATAAGGAGCAATTACATAATTTCATCACAAATTAGCCTCTTTCAGTGTATGCTGCATTCAGCAGCACAAACAGAAAGCGGAAACAGCCTACATATCTTGCTTCTGGCCAGTATGGTGCCCCTACCTGCACAAAAACAACCATCTCAACAATGCATGCACTTTAGCACCATTGGTGCATGGCAGCCATGTGTGAACCAGCACTGTGGAAGGGGACAGAAATGCAAAGTATCTCATAGATGTAGGGCAGTCATTCCCTTTTCTGTATGATAGAGGGCTGCACGGCAGGATGCTTGCAATGCTGACTTGCTCCATAAACTTGTAAATGAGCCCATGATTGTCAAACTGTTGACTCTTGTGAGCAACTGACAAGAACCTCCATCAACATAAAGTGTTTACATTCGAGAGGATGAAACACCTACTCCTGACCAGCTGCATGCCCTTGAAGTGGACCCTGCAAAGGATGGCAGACTGCCAATCCTCGATCAAGACATCCTCCTGGAAATCCCCCACTCCATTCAAACACCCTCTTCGGTCACGAGAAGGGTCAACAGCATTGCGGGGTCTCCACATGATCTGCCTATCACACAACAAACACCACCTGCCAGTCCACCCCTAGCACAGGACTCTGAGGACCCTCAAACAATTTTCCAACATCGTGTGGTAGGAGTGCAGAATGAGCTGGTAAATGAGGTGCGGACGGGGATGGAGACCATGCCGGGCACCGTCGGTGGAGTCCGTAGGTGCCCCACTAAGGACACAGTGGATGCTGTAAGAGGCAACTACTCTCCACTCCATGGCTTGGACTGGTCCCTGGCAGACATCGCTGGTGTCATGATGCAGAGGCATGAGACAATTCCCCACCAAAGTGGCTCCAGTGAGGTTGCCAACAAGCTGGGGGCAATCTAGAACATCTTGGAGTCCCTGGAGCTGAAGCAGGACTTCTATATCGCAACAATGGATGTCTACCACTCCGATATCGCTGCTGTACTGCCACACCAGCAGGTCCTTCTCAGTGCTTTGCTGCCTTACTTGCTGGTGCAGTGAAATTCCTCTGGGACCAAGGGGTCCACATCTTCAGCCCTTGATGTGTGTGTGCCTCCATCGGCTCTGGGACCTTCAACACCACCCTCATGTGATACACCAAAGACATCAGAGGAGGAAGATGAGGACTTCAGTTCTTTGCAAAGAAAAACTGCCCAGTAGCACACCTCTATGCCACATGGCCAGTTTCTCCAATGCACTATGCTTATGCCAATACCAGTTTATCTCTCAACAGGCACTGTCCTCCATTTGCTTGCCCACCGGTTGATCCCATCCATGTGTGGACTTTCTTTCATAATGGCACTTGGATCTTCCTCCTCATTGGAACACTCCTCTACTCAACCTGTCCCATGACATGTATCACCCATGGACTGTGTCTGGACAGGCTCACTAACTATGTTGGGGTTGTTGCTCCAGGGACTGCCAGTTGCTCCTTGCTTCTTGGTTGATGTGTAGATAGATCTAGTTTCACTTATCAGCTTGTAGGATTTCTAGTCATGAGTGGAGTAAATAGTCCATGGTGGATGTACTGACTCTCAAGGCACTATCTGGCATCTAAAGTTTAATGTGGGTCTGAGATCCATAGGTAAATATGCACAGTGCATGTAAAATAGTACATGGTGCAGGGTGACATCTGTAACATATCATGATCAATCTTGACTAACCCACGTAACTCAATTACATAGACAATGGACTTATGGACTCACTAAAACAAATGGGGATTTTTGACTAGACCACTGGCCATGTCATCTGAAATGATAACTGTTACCTATGCCACCTCACTTATACATATGCTGAATCTATACTATGATGGAATCATGTATTATTACAGGGAGCCTGCGGACATGCTCACCCAAGTCCATTGCAGTCCACACTTTGGCTAGATGGCGTACATGTATGGAAGTCCCTCCAATATGTTGTTTGAGTGGCATAAATGTCTGACATGCTCTCAAACATTTAGCCCATAGGATAATTCCCAACCATGTGCTTGGTATGATGTGAATATATATGTGAACACCTATATTGGGCACATGACCATTATGCACATGTCAACATCCGATGTGCTGGGGAGTATTGGAAGTTTGGTGTGGGATTAGTGTTACACACCAACCACACCTGTGTCCTGGCAAGCAAAGATATGCCTTGGGTTCCCCGCAGTCTGATGATGCTCCTTGCTCATCTCACAGCAAACTATTTCAGCAAATGCACAAAATTGTTACCGATCACAGTAACAATGAGGTGTCACTCAACGGTAGCATTGGCATCTCTGAATGTTGCAACCTCTGTATGGGTGAATGGGTTTGGTCCACTTGCATGACAAAACCATTGTATATAGCTCTGTGAATGCTGAACATTTACAATGTGTACATATGACGCACAGTACATTGTCTTCACAAATGCCAGGTATTGTCTGTACGTTGGACTTGTAGCACACAGCAAAGTTGTAATGCCCTCATGATGGCCATATGTAAGCCATAATGCAGTGTATTCAGATGATAGGAGGCGCATCACATATGAGTTGCACAGATTGCAGACAAGGTACATGACCAGCCTAAATTGTAACATGGTGCTAGGGGACCTGGCTTTGATGCCTATATGAACAATCCAAATTGATTGTTCACGCTCTGCATAGTATGACAGTGCTGGAGCCTTCTCAAGTTCATACGTAAACTTTGCCAGGCTACACACATCAGACTATAGCCATGCTTGTTTGTCTCCTTCACTTAGTTCCTTACATGTGACCAGTGCACTATAAATGAAACATTGTTCAATCACAGCCCATACAGACTCATAAATGTAGGAGGATGGAGTTATGTAACAGACATATGTATGACTATTTTGGGGGACACAGACACCCTGTCCAACCTGTGGCCTGATGACATGTGAGTGCGCTTCCATGCATCAAATATGTGGGATGGGCCACACAGTTTAGAGTCAGTAATGACCTAGCAGCCCGGGTGACACTACTCCCTGCACAGTGCAGGATAGGTCCTACATCACCTTTGGGCCTACCTCGCACTACATGGTCTGCTTTGCCCATCATGATGCCCTTGCGAACAGGCCCCTGTGTCATGTTCAGTGCATGTAATTTAGTTAGCATGTATCTTGCCATAGTCACCTATATACATATCTGGCCCTTTCAATTATAAAAAGTGTTAAGAATATTTAGCTACTGGCAAACAGCTACCAGCTCATTGTATATGGGAACTTACTGACCTTCCCTCCAATTTCTAAGCCCAGATGATCAAGGATATCCTGCCCCCAGTTTACAATGTCAGCACACTGGTGCTTGTATTATCTGAGATTCCGGTCCACATAAAACAGTCTTTGCATTTGGAAACGCTACTTCTCCCACTGGCGGTGCCTCTCCTGGGTTGGGTACCCCAGTAGCATCCTGCCTCCTCTTGCTATCATGTTCGGCAGGTATTTGATAATCAGCCACAGCAACACCCCAAACTGCTCGGTCAGGTTCCTGGCCCTGCTTGACATTTACCTACACCCAAGAGTTACCCTAACCCCACTACCATTTGCCCCAATAACTATGACTAATAAACTCTATTTAGGCAGATACCCCACAATACACTACACAAATCAACACAACATACAAAAACAAGACAAATATGACAATTTAGGGACAGGACACAGAATGCACAGACAACTAAATGACCAGATAACACCACCAAACTCGCCAGCAAACACCAAACACCTCCACCACCAAGCACAGACAAAAAGACAGTAAGTGAAAGACACTTCGCACTTCCTGGTTCGTAGCATGGCTGAGCCATTACATTTCCTGTGTGGATGAAACATGTTTTCGTCATATGTGGCATTTTTCTAACTAAAATGTTTTTTTTTTCTGAGGCTTCGCTAGACAAATGTCCAAGTCACTAGTTACACTAAGGGCAAAGCATTGGTTTTCACGCTGTGCTCTTGATGTGCGACTTCCGGCGGATGGTCTTTCCTCTCATGTTTAGTAGTAAAGCATCTGTTTACCTACAAAAGTGTCACATTCAATTCATGAAAGTCACCTTTCAAGCCATTGTGTCATTTTTCTTGGTCTAATGTCACTTTTAATGGTCATGCGTGACTTTCCATACCACAATTTCACATTTCCTACGGAAAAGTCACCTTTCATACCATTGAGTGACTTTTATTAGTCCAAAAGGGACTTTTTTATGTTCATCAATCAATCAGAACATTTGTAAAGTGCACTACTCACCCGTGCAGTTCTCGAGGCGCTGGTGGGGGGTGGGTGGAGGGAGGGGATGCTGCCACTGCTTGAATAGCCAGGTCTGTGTAGGCTTCTGAAGGTTAGCAGGTCCTGGGTCTGCTGTAGGAGGGTGGGGAGGGTGTTCCAGGTCTTGGCAGCGAGGTGGGAGAATGATCTGCAGGCAGAGGTTGCTCTTCAGATGTGGGGAACGGTGACGAGGGAGAGGTCGGCGCAGTGGAGCTGGGGATTGGGGGTGTAGATGGAGAGATGTCTTTTGAGGTATGCTGGTCTAGTGTCGTGGAGTGCCTTGTGTGCGTGGGTGAGGAGCTTGAAGGTGATCCTCTTGTGGCTGCTGAAAGGGATGTCGAGGACCAGGAGTGCAGAGGCGATCTGAATGCGTTGTAGTCGTTTCAGGAGTTTGGCCGAGGCTCCGGCGTAGAGGGCGTTTCCATAGTCCAACCTGCTGCCGACGAGGGCCTGGGTGACCGTTCTTCTTGTTTCGGTGGGGATCCACCTGTAGATGCTGCGGAGCATGCGGATGGTGTTGAAGCTGGAGGACAAGATGGCGTTGACCTGCTTAGTCATGGAGGGGGTAGAGTCGAGGATGAACCCCAAGTTGCGTGTGTGGTCAGTGGGTGTTGGTGCTGTTCCTAGTGCGGTCGGCCACCAGGAGTTGTCCCAGCTGAGGGGTTGGAGCAGAGAATGAGGACTTCTGTCTTGTCCGAGTTTAGCTTCAGGTGGCCATTCTTCATCCACTCGGCGACAGCCTTCATTCCTTCGTGGAGGTTGGTTTTGGCAGTGAGGGGGTCCTTGGTGAGGGATAGGATCAGCTGGGTGTCATCGGCATAGGAGAAGATGTTGAGGTCTTGCAGTCGGGCGACGTGGGCGAGCGGTGCCATATAGATGTTGAACAATGTCGGGCTGAAGGATGAGCCCTGGGGTACGTCGCAGATGATCTCGGTGGCTTCAGAGCGGACAGGGGGGTGGCGGACGCTCTGGGTTCTGGCAAAGAGGAATTATGTGGTCCAGTCCAGAGCCTTGTCTCTGATCCCTGCGCCGTGGAGGCGTGTGCGTAGGGTGCGGTGGCAGACAGTGTTGAAGGTGGCTGACAGGTCCAGGAGGATGAGGGCCGCGGTTTCGCCTTTGCCCAGCATGGCCCTGTTGCCATCGGTGGCGGCGACGAGGGCAGTTTCGGTGCTGCAGAACCCGGCCTGGGACGGGTCCAGGATGCTGTTCTCCTCGAGGTAGCAGGTCAGTTGTCTGTTGACGATCTTCTCGACGACCTTCGCCGGAAAGGGGAGCAGGGAGATGGGCTGGAAGTTCTTGAGGTCCTTAGGGTCAGCCTTGGGTTTTTTGAATAGGGTGTTGATCTCGGCGTGCTTCCAGCTCTCCGGGAAGGTCGTTGTCTTGAAGGAGATGTTGATGGCTTTCTGGAGATGGGGTGCGATGGTGGTGCTGGCTTTGTTGAAGATGTGGTGTGGGCATGGGTCCTGAGTGGATGGTGTTCATGATTTTGATGGTGTTGTCTCCGCTTATGTTGGTCCAGGAGAACAGGGGTTCAGTGCGGATGGTGGCTGTGGGGGCGGGGGTTTTAGTGGCTGTCGGGGCGGTCGTGTCGTCGAAGCTGTCGTGGATGTCTGCGATCTTGCGATTGAAGAAGGTGACAAGGGAGTCGCACAGGTCTTGTGAAGGTGGGATGTCGTTGGTGTTGGAGCTGGGGATGGAGAGTTCCCTCACGATGTTGAAGAGCTCTTTGCTGTTGTGTGCATTGTCATCTAGGCGGTCTTCGAAGGAGACTTTTTTGGCCGATCTGATGAGGTGATGATGTTAGCACATGGTGCTCTTGTAGGCTGCGTAGTAGTCCAGTGTCGGTTCACGGTGCCATGTCTTCTCTATTTTTCTGCAGGTTTGCTTGGGAGCCTGGAGGTCCTCAGTGAACCAGCTGGCTTTCTTGCTGGTGTATCTGTTGGAGGGTGCCTTGATCGGGGCAAGGGTTTTGGCGCATTAGTCGATCCACTGTCTGAGGTTGCGGGCGGCGGTGACGGTCGGGTCGGCGGGTGGGCTCCGGGTTAGGGTGGTTGTAGCTGGTCTTCGGTGACTTTGCTCCAGCAGTGGTGAGTGATCTGTTGGGTGCGGTGGTACGTGATGGGTTTCCGGAAGGTGAAGTGGATGCAGCAATGGTCGGTCCAATGGAGTTCTGTGGAGTGGCTGAAGGAGATGTGGGAGCTTGCGGAGAAGATGGGTCAAGCCTGTGGCTGGCAGAGTGGGTGGGTGTTGTGACGATCTGTCTGAGTACGAGGTTGGCGATCAAGGTGGTGGAGTTTGTGTCGTTGTTGTTCTCAAGGTGGAAGTTCAGGTCCCCGAGGAGGATGTAGTCTGTGGAGGCGAGGGTGTGTATGCTGACGAAGTTGGCAATGGAGTCGATGAACTGTGGCCAGGGTCAGGGGGTCTGTAGATGAGAGTTCCTCTGAGTGTGGTGTTGGGATCTGGAAGTGCAGGTGTTCGGTGGTGCTGAGGGTATCGGCGGTGTTGGTCGAGACTCTGAGAGTGTTCTACTCAATGTGATTCTCTGTCATGCAAAGTCATGCATGAGCATTAAAAGTGACATTGGACTAGGACTTGCTCGGTCTCCAGCTGCAGTTCATGGGTGTTGGGGAAGAGGAGGTAGCGGGTGTCAGCCGTATGATGGCATTCAGGATGGAGGGAAGCAATGAGGGGAAAGATAGCTGGGAGATTCCAGCGACTCTGGCGGCTGTTGTCTGGAAGGACCGCGACACCAGCATATTTAGTACCGCCATAAGCTCCACTATGGAGAGATGTTGGTAGCCCTGTTGGCTGTAGCCTTGGGGCAGTAAGGTGTAGCAGGTCTACAATGGACCTCCTCAGCCAATAAAGAGTGATTACCTCTTCTTCCCGGAGTCCTATCAAAGTTGTCCTCTGTCTGTAAATGTGCCCTCTTCTTCTGCTGTGCCTTCATGGTGGTGAGGGGGGCTGAGGTGGGTGGTTGGGGTGGGGTGGGGTTGGGTGGATGGTGGTGGTCATCTCCGTGCGACTCCCAGATGCAAACTAACTACCTCCTTGGTGAAGTTCTGGTTACAGAACTGTCCTGTCCAGCTTCTCTTTATACAGAAAAGTTGATGCCTCATTTCCTACGCATGGGTTTCACAGTTGCAGGAATTTTGACTTTACCGCACTGTGCACCACTTCTTAGCTGCTGCGTCACTTAAAAAAATTTCATACATATCCATGCATCACTTTTATGCTTGAAATTATGACGGAAGACCTACCTTGCATTTATTACTACTTAACAGAATGCAAGCAATTCTGACGTAGGCTCCTTTTGTCGCACGAGTCCAAAAAGTCATGCATCCTCAAAGTTACATCACCTTGCAAATATGGAGCCGTGATTGCCCTGCCAATGTGTGAAATATGTTGACACCTTGCCAGCGCAAGCTCCTTGTAGAGTTTGACTACTCAAGTGAGTAAAGTAACTTGCACCAGTTTTCTCTCTTAAGGCAAAGGCATGCATTCTTTTCCTTTCTTCAGGATCACCGACAGGAGGAAGTTAACTCTGGATATACTATACCAAAGTGAGATATAGTGTGCACAGAGTCCAGTGGAACCCCAAAGGTAGGTAGAGGTAAAGTTAGATAGAACCTTACTCTCTATTTGTGGTAGTGTGGTCGAGCAGTAAGGCAGTATCTGAGGACAGTGTTAAGCATTTGTTGTACATACTCAGTCAGGAAATGAATTCACACACTCAAAGACTGAACTTCAGACCAATTGTTTTTGTATAAAAATATTCTTTTAGTTATTTTATTTTATAGAACCAAGCAAGCCTGGCACAGGTAAGCAATAAGTACTTTACAGTAGTAAATACAGTTTGAATGATGATTGTATATGCACTTTGATTTGATTTACAGTATGGATGCAGAGAAATGCAATTCTTAGTAGATGCAGTACATAGACTTGAATAGGCTTTTCAGTAAAATAGCAGGTAAGTAACTTTTGAGATTACTAGGCTTACACCGAGTAGTATACCTATATACTACTCTGGGACATTTGCTATAAACAGGTAAGTAAAATAGTTTTTGTTAGATTTAACAAGAATTTCTTTAGTTTCTCAAACTCCACACTTGAAAACTTTTCACAGAAAAACAGTCAATGTTATCCTATGGAGGAAAATAGTGTTATCGGTTTTGAGCTAAGTATTTGGTAGTGGGAGTTGAGGTTCTGGCGGTAGACTCAGGGGTGCCCCCGGGTCAAGGATGCACTATTGTTACACCCTCAGCGGCACTAGGGCAGCCGGGGGCAGAGTGCTGAGGCCCAATGTTTTCCGATCGGGGATAAGGCGCCTACAGTTGGTGCCTGCTGACGAGCAGGCCACTGGGTTGTGGGAGCAAAGCTCCTGGACTTTAGCTCATAGCAAATGGGGAAACAAATTAGCACCCAAGGTGCACCCTCAGCAGCACTGGGGTGGCCGGGTGCAGTGTGCTGTTTCAACGCCGGACGCCCTGTTGGTAGTGAGACAAAGGTCTTCTGGGTCGGACCACCACTTTGAGAGGTAAGTTGTAACCCTGGGCGTAGTTAAATACTCTGCGAAGCTGCGCGAGTAGCGGAGTGCAGTGCGAACTGGAGTTTGTACTGGTATTCCTGCCGCTCGGGTAGAAATTCCTGCTTGCGAACTTACCGTTTGCGATTGTGAGCGGGGAAAAAACCCTGCTGCACATTGCGAATTGGAGTTTTCAGCACTCCGTGAGCTCCACGGAGTGCTGAGTGCAGAAAACTCCGCAAACTCCGCGAAAGGAGCGAAGTTCACCGCCCTGCTCTAGTAAGTTGGGAAGTTAGGGGTCGCTTAGGCACCGTCAGTTTGGGCACACTAGGCTGTGAGGCGTCGGGTGCAGGGGTGCCTTTTGGGGTTGGATCTTCTTGCCAGCTCCTGGTCGCGGTTAGGGGAGCCTTCTGGATTTAGACTGCAGGCGTCGGCTGGAGGCTTGAGGCAGGTCAGGGGTCGCCGGATCTCAGGTCAGGGCCGCCAAAGCCAGAGGTTGCAGATGAACAAATCCAGTGTTCACAGGAGACAAAGTCTTTGAGGTTGAAGGCAGGTAGGTCCTCCGGGGTTTTCAAGGTTGCTGGCTGCAGGACACACCGGGATTTAGCAGGAGCAGGTTTGAGGTTGAGACAGGCCGGTAGGGATGGGGCCAAGTCAGTGGGCGTCTTCCTCTTGTTAGCTGCTGCACGGCTGTTCGGTTTTTCTTCTTCTTCTTGCAGGTTCTTGCCTGAGGAAGCAAGGTTCAGGGGGCCCCTAAATACTAGATTTAGGGGCGTTACAGGTAAGTAAAAGGTGAGACCAATGGGTCCCTGCTCTGGGGTGGGTACACCTCTTATTATGCCACCCTCGAGTGGTTGGCTCAGTCCCCCCATCTTCAAGATGGTGTGAACTGAGAGGTGTGCTTCACCTCGCCTTCCCCACCTGAGGGGTGGAGTTGGCAGAGGTGGTGTTGGACTTGCCCCTTTTTGGCTAAAGTTCCTTAAACGTTTTGCTTTTCCCCTAGAACTTTTGTCTGACATGGTGTTGCCAGCTTAGATGCTTTGGACACTTTGCCACTGCTAATCAGTGTCAAGTGCAAGTGCTCCCTGTGTAAAGTGTAATGGTACTTGGTTGTCCACGATTGATATGTTTGCCTTACTAGTAAAGTCCACTATGTGTGCCAGGGCTGGTAATGCAAATGCTACTAGTGGGCCTGCAGCACTAATTGTGCCACCCACACAAGTAGCCTTAAAAAGGGAACTCAGGCCTGCCACTGCAGTGCCTGCACGCAGTTTGTTAAACTGCAATGTTGTTCTGACAAGTGTACCCACTTGCCAGTCCTAACCCTTCCCTTTCTATGCACCACAGACACCCCTATGGTAGGTCCAAGGTAACACCTGGGCAGGGTGCAGTGCATGTGAAAGGTAGGATATGTACTGAGGTGTGTACCATGTCCTGATAGTGATATAATCTCCATTTCATTTTTCACTGAGGAAAGGCCATCTTGCCTATAAGATAGAATGGGGAGACTGTGTAATTTGATTGTTGTGTTACGCGTTGCATTATTTTTACATTGCAAAGTGCTTGATTCTAGCATTAAGAGTTGTATTATTCTTAGATTGCAAAGTGCCTGATTCTAGCATTACGAATTGCATTATTGTTACATTGCAAAGTGCCTGATTCTAGCATTACGAACTGCATAGCATTGTATTAAGATGGCAGTAGAACGTTTAGAAGTGCTCATTAATATCGCCAGAACTTAGAAGGGCTGGCTGGCCTAACAACCAGCCCGGAGGAATATTACAAATACGCATATGTTGGATTTATATTGTGTAGTTTTATCGTATATCTTTTTATATAAATTTATACTTGTGTGGAGTCCATTTGTGGTGTCATCATTAGGTTGCTGTAAGCATGGTTGCAAATACTTTACATATTTGCCTTGAAGAAAAGCTTGGCTGCTCGTGCCAAGCTACCAAGGTGGTGAGCGGGGGCTATTTGAGAAGGTGTCCATCCTTTCCCTGATGTGGAATCGCGGGTCCCTATTTGGCCAAAGGTACCTACCTCAGCCAACCAAGGATCCCGGGTCTAACAGGTGGGCACACCTCTCTTCATCACTTGTTTTTCCTGCCGGTTCTCCCGCCCAAAGTGGGGGTCAGAACCAGTGGGGACCAGTTGCTGACAGCAGCAAGTGGCCTGGGGAAGCTCACAAAGGTGGCAAGCCTTTGAAGCTTTCCCTTCGTGAACCCTGCCCATCCAGGGGAAGGAGGCTTGGCAACTGGTTCAAGGATGTGCATTGTTTCAGGCACCAGAGAGCAGCAGGCTTTCAACCCAGAGGTCCAGAAACATGTCTGGTGGTGGAAGTAAAAGCAGCCACTCAGCCTGGTCACTAGTGGTAGGTTCGCTTTCAGGGGGCATCTCTAAGATGCCCTCTGTGTGCATTTTTCATTAAATCCCACACTGGCATCAGTGAGGGTTTAATGTGCTGAGAAGCTTGATACCAAACTTCTCAGTTTTCAGTGTAGCCATTATGGTGTAGTGGAGTTCGTAATGACAAACTCCCAGCACCATTTATTCTTAATGGCAGCACTGCACTTACAATGTCTAAGAATGGACTTAGACAATCGTGGGGGTACAGGGCTCATGCACCTGTACCCTCACCACTGGTATAGTGCACCCAGCTAGAGGGGTAACTGATCTATGCCAGGACAGTGGATTGTAGGCATGGCACACAGGGACATGTGCCATGTAGACTCTTCACTTTGTTCTGCACCAAGACACGCAGCCTGCAAAGGCAGTGTGTGAGTGTCAGGGTACAGGACCTCTAAGGGTGGCACAATAAGTGCTGCAGCTCTTAGAGGCCTTCTCTGGTCACAGTGCCCTGGGTACCTGTGGTACCATTTACCAGGGGCTGACCTATGGCCAGAGATGCCAATTGGGCTTAGGCTTCAATGCAGTTTTAGGGAAAGAACATAGGCCCTGGGTACCTAATTAGCAGGAGCCCAGGGCACACTCAGTCAAAGTACATCAGCAATTCAGCAAAAAGTGGGGGACACCATGCAGAAAGAGGGCACGTTCCCACACCGAACCCATGATAATTGAACTTGTTACTTTCAATACCTAGCCAGACAGTTGTTGCCTGACATTAAGATGTCCCCTCTTTATGCATGATGTATTTTCTTTCCTGGTCGACCAGGCAGTCTCACAGTCCTTCACTTTGCTGCTGATAGGATAATCATGCATATTCTTCTTGGTTTTGTGGTGCTTGGTGTGCTTGTCCTGTGAGACCTCTAGGTATCGAGTTCAGCCTCATGCACTGCACATTCGTGCTCAATACCTGGTCTTTCTTGCTTCTTTATTTCTTTGGTGCCCATCTTTCACAGTCCTGTGCTTATTCCCTTCATCTACCATTAGAGATATCCTTTGTGTGAGTTAGCAAATGTTTTCTTCTTGTGGACTAGAAGTCTCTTTATTGCTCTAGTTTTTGCCAAGACCGCACAGTGAGTTGAACATTCTCTCCTGAAACATGTGGTGATCCACAGGTCGCGAGTTTGAAGCATGGACTCAGACTTTCATCCTTGCCTGTTTGGTGAATCGAGTGCCATTTAACTACGTAACAGTAACACCTGTTAATTAGAACCCTTAGAAATGTCAGACGTGTAGGATCAAGCGCTATATGAATAGTAGGCAAAGAGAGGCACGCCTCTAAGGTTTTATTTGATGTTGACTCTTGTTCTTTCGTTTCTTTGACCTTGGCTGTTTTGCAGCATTCCTTAGTATTAATCGTAAACACAAGGTGACCCAAACAACCTACCCGATATACGTTTCTTATTAAAAATTAGAAAAATACATTTTCCCATTTGGGAAACCTGTGTTGTAAAACAAAAATAAAACTTCTTTCTTACAGGTTTGTCTCAAATCAGCTTGGCTAAAAGAGGTATTCATTTCTCATTTTTTAATTGTGTTTTTGTATGAAGACGCTTTATTAGCTGGGGAGAGCACTGGATTATCAAACCCCACAAAGTTATGAAATCTAGTACCAAAAGTTAAAAACACACATTTTAGTCAGGAATCTTGAACTTGCCCCTAAGCTAAGAGTTGTAGCTCAAATCGGCAGGCCTACCTCACAGGAGATACATGTAAAGTAGATCGAAAGCATCAAAATAATATTAAAGCAAGAAATTAAACAGTACAACCCCAAACCAATTTAGTGAAAAGATGAAACATGTAATGATTAACATGCCATTATAATGACAACAATGTGTAAAAGAAACTGGAAAGTATGATTATTTTGAAGAAATAATCAAATGACACCAATCTGGATCAAAGGGAGCCAATATCGAATGTAGTAGGTGAGCATTGTCAAAAGTGGCCACTGTAGGCTGCTCTTGCACCAACAATGAAAAGCAGTTGCTAGGAAACTGCTCAGCCTCACAGGGGCTGGGAGGGTGAGTAAAGGGTCAAATATTTCGTAGAGTTTTGCAAGAAATACTCCCACATATTAAGTGGACTTAGGCTACAGGTTCAAGTGAGAGATTGACATTTTTGCCTCTTTGCTTCAGGCCCACAGATAAAAAACATTCCAGCCCCAACTTTTAAGGGATGGCTATATATCCTTTTCTGGCCGCTCAAGCTTCCAAGGTGCTATGATACACAGCGCAGATGGCAGCCACATGCAGCCTAAACCACTCTCTGCAGACAGGGTTCCAGCATAAATTCCAGGTCCCATTGGTTGTCTTCATCTCCACCAAAGATGCTCTTCTTGCCCTTTATTTCCCAATGGACTATAGGCGGCATGTCTCCTGGTCCTCTGAAGGCCAGTTCCAGATGTTGGGTATAAGAAAGAGCAGAGAAAAAGGCCTCAGTCCTCTCCTAGGCAGACAGCTGATAGCAAGCACACTTATTCTCCTTCTTCCTCTTATCTCCTGTGGTGGTCTGTTTTCCTGGTGGTGAGATCTCCAATCAATAATAGTTCATCAGCAGTGGCCGGTGGAGTCCCTTGAACCTCTCCTCACAAGACTTCCACACGAGGCACTTGTACAAATAATCTCAGGAAGCACTTCAGGGCTTCTCCACTGAATGAGCTTCCTCACCTTGCCCACTAGCTTGTCTATGAAACTGAGGTACATCCCACTTCATGCCTCCCCTTTGTGTGGACAGATGGCATCTACTTCTCTCCCCTCTTATCCCTTAGATAGTAGAAGTTGGTGTTCCTGGAATTAAAATACTCCCATCTTCCAGCCATCAATCTTCCTGTGGGCCAACTGCTTCAAGAGACTCTTAGTTTTCCATGAAGGCTTTGGTTGGAGTAGTTCACAATTCAGGTGAGCTCTGGACTTGGGAATCTAACTATAGCCACTGCAGAAATTGGAAAGCCAGGCATTTCCTTTTATAGGATGCCACAGCTCAGGTGCAGATGAACAACGTTTATAAAAATAATCTTTTCAACACTTCTAACTAAAATAGGTGTTAAATGCTGAATACAGTGCTGCACCAACAACTTTTCTAGCTTGAGCCTACGCTGAGATTGGCCTTTATTGATTTTAAACCTAAAGAAGACCTTAGCAAATGGAAAGACTGCTTTAGCCTGTGCAGTAAGTCACATTTTAAAATGATGGTACTGCAAAGACAGTGCAACAAACCTACTTAGCATTTCTTACTTGTACACATTATGCACCCAGGCCTTGTGGGCTCCAAGGCACAAGCAGCTAATGTTAGAAGCAGCGAACGTTTCAACATTTCAAATGTGTTTTTTCTGACATGAGGTTGCTGCAGCTTCGGCCTCCAGCAGTTTAGAGATATATAGGTAGTCCTTATGCCATGCTTTTAAAGTCATTCATATTAGTTGTGCAAATCCATATTGTAGTTCATATGTGATTTCTGATTTTTATGCCATCAGTGCGACTTCTGTACAACCTCGCTATATATTTACCTGAAGATTATAGAGGTTTTACTGAATGTTTTGTGGTGTATTTAGAAGGCTTTCAGTTACTGCTGTCAAAGTATACTAGAATATTCAGTGGAAAAAATAGGGGAACCATGCAGACATATTAAATTATTACAGTTTCCTTATTGGATCTTATATTGCTCAACCAGATGGATTGCCATGTATACAACTACGCGGATGACACCCAAATAGTGATCCAACTTGACCGTGGTCCGGGTGGCCTCGTAAGACTGCAAGACATCTTGAAGCACACAGCTAACTGGATGTCCAGAAATTCACTAAAAATCAATCCGGATAAGACCGAGGTTCTCCCAATTACCAACGCAGGGAACCCATGGATTGGGGATTTCTGGCCAAAAGAATTAGGGTTACCACCGGAACCAGCAGCTGTGGTTAAGAGTTTAGGCATTCAGGTGGACGGCAGGCTATCTATGCAAAAACAAGTGAGGACGGTGGTTGGGACTTGCGTCGGTCTTCTCCGGCAACTTAGAAAAGTTTCACCTCTGCTGTCCTTTTCTACTCTGAGGCGAGCGGTCTCCGCCACGATTCTGGCTAGGCTAGACTATGGTAACTCGCTATACATAGGACTGCCACAAAAACTTTTGAATAAGCTGCAGGTCGTTATGAACGACGCTGCTAGGCTTATCTTTAAAAAGCCAAGGAACACCCATGCATCTCCCCTTATGCAAGAATTACACTGGCTACCGGTTAAGCAAAGGGTGATGTTCAAGGGATTTTGCATTGTTCACAAAGCCCTGTATGGTAAGGCTCCAATGTATATAAAATCTCGCCTGATCCCCTATAGCCCAGCGCGGACACTTCGATCTGCTGACGCCTCTCTCCTTATTCAACCACGTTGCAGATTGGCCACAGTAGGCGGACGTGCCTTCTCATACTTACTCCCAACAGCCTGGAATACGATGCCAATAGAACTACGGAAGGAGACTAATTTGCTGACCTTCCGAAAAAAACTAAAAACAGTGCTTTTCCAGCAAGCATGGGGTAATTTGTAACTTGCTATGAACAGTATCCTCCACAGTGCCGGTTGTTTTGGACTCTGATAAAGCGCTTAGAGACCTCTGGGTTATAACGCGCTATATAAATTGAAATAAATAAAAAAAATAAAAAATTGTCTTCCTTGGATTTGTTCTCCAATTGCTCATTACTTAGCTGTGAATTGTTCTTGGCTTTGGGTCCAGACAGTTCGTTCACAACCCTCCAAACAAACCCATTCATTTTGAATCCTATAGGCTAAGCACACACTACACCACCCTATATTTATGCACCATGTGTCAACAACAATTATACTCTTGGGAATTCCATGAATCACTTTCTCCTTTCCTATAACTACCTCATAATATCTCAGGACATGTGATTATCTCTACATACTCTTGAATAATGAGGCAGTCTTAAGAATATGGGACTTTGGGAAACATTGTGAACTTTCAAGTAGCAAGGACAGAATTGTTGCTTGAAGGAAACTGGAATGAACAAATATAGAAAGGGTGGTTGAATATCTTGAGGGATGCCAGTGATGATTCCATATGTGATATCACTGACCAAGAATAGTTTGTGAGGTCACATGCAAGACATTGATGGTGGAAAGAGAGAGCGTGTAGCTAACTTAGCTGTTGAATTTAGGGTTGATTTGGGTGTATATTGTGAGATTAAAATCCACTCAGCCTGTTTTCTTTCATAGAATATATAGTTGTTAACTTCTGTGAGTGTGTTTTAAACTACGTGTTGTTTTTAGATCCATGTACACCATTCCCCACTTCATAAAGAGGATTGCCCTTTATAGACTAAGGACCTCATTTACGAGGCCTTAGCAGCACTGTGTATGCAAATGCAGGGGGGTACCACAGGTCCCACCATGTGCACCCGCCCACCTCGCCTTCACCATGGGGGCCCGCAGGGGGCCCCCATAGTAAAGACTGCATGCTTTTCCAGCATCTTCAAAGGCCCATCCTAATATGGCTGACGGTGTCTGATAGACACCGCCACCATATAAACCCTTTTCCGCCCCGGTCTTTCCGTCCCCCGCGGACCCACCAGCCATACTAATATGGAGGGGGTCATTCCTGAGCGGATGGCGGGCGGATTGCCCCTGCCAGGCCTGCGGTGACCACCGCTGGTCTGGCGGGGGCAATCCGCCCACCATCCTAATGGGCCCCTTAATGTGGCGTTTCACGGCCTTGTAAATATGTGCCCCTTTTACACAGAACTTCCCTGGGTGTTTTGTGGGTGTTCCCACGCAACACTCATGGAATCTGAAGCATTCCCAGAGTTACGAGGAATCGTAAACCTGCGAATGCGTCAGATTACTACACCTCCCCAGGGGAGGCGTAGGAGTGGCACAACGTGGAGAAATACTTTCATTTCTCCTCGTTTTTTCTTCTTTCTATGCGTGCTGTATTCTACAGGGCAATCATTGATGACATTTTCCTCTTTCTATGCTTACTGCATTCTGCACCATGCATATAAAGAGGAAAATGCCATCAATGATTGTTTTTGTGCAGGAAGGTGTTCCTTCCTACACAAAAAACAATCATCCCCGCAACAAATGCACCCTTGCAACATCATGCAAGTGTGTCCACATTGACACACGGCTGCTGTTTGTGCACAGGTGCAGGGGAGAAGGACAGGTATGCGCCGTATCTTGTAGATACAGTGCATTCCTGCCCTTTCCTTTTGACGCACAGCAGCGCAGCAGGAAGGCCTCCTGCTCTGCCATGCATCAAAAGTTTGGAAATGTGGCCCTTTATATATAAGCAACCACAGCTGCCAAATTCCCATCATGTAATCTGTGGCAGAGCTGATCAACTAATTTTTTCATTTCTAAACCGAATTGACAAAATACTAGTCAGTGATAAGACATCGCTTATTGTTTTTGGGGCTAGATTTTGGCAAGTTGGAAAGGGAGTACTGACTACTGACTAGGCAAATGAAAGATCAACAATTATTCTATTACCCAAAAAGTATTTTATTTGTGTTTTTGTTACATATAATTTTAAACAAACAGACAGCTTAACAGTGGGATTCAAATAATTCTTAAAGTGCCATCTCCTCATTAGATGCAACATACTACTGGCAGAGAAAAAAAATGTCAAATGTTTATTATATTTGAAAAACATCCACTTTGGCTAACAGCTTGCTCGGACCAGCAACTTATTGGCAGTTACCAGGTTGAGGAGGAAGGTAACGCTGAAGATGGAATTTGAACTACATGTAGGGTTCAACCAGGAAAAACAAAGTTAAAATGCAGCCAACTTGTCTCTGTGCCTCAAAAGTATTGGCGGCAGCATATTCAGCCTGGCTGTGCAGTTTCCTTGTGGTGTGAGCTCTACTAAATCTGTAAAAATACTAATTCTGGCCATAGTGAAAAATAAACCTCACACACACGCACACACTAACAAAACATATTTATCACATGTAACCACTGTACAAAGATACGAGAAGTCCCCACCAACTAGGGGACCCCCATGAGAAGAAGGAGAAAACAGTCAAACAGGAAATGTAAGTCCCCCACTATATCTTGCTTTCTTTCACCCCCCAGACTGAGTATGTCCTCTCTAAGGGGGGTCATGAGTTGTTGTCTTCCCCGTTTTAGGGTTGAGGAAAGTCCCTCATAGGGAACTAAAATGGCTATTGCTTTGTCCTTCTGAAATACTCACCACCCCATTACACTGTATTTCGAAGGAGAGTTCGAGACTATTCAACACTAAGACCTAGGATGCCCCTCACCTTATCTGTGCATTTTGAGTGGGCATGGAAGTTTCATCAGGGATTCAATGACACCCCTCCAATTCCTCCATCTCCTTGAATAAAACCACCTTGTCAAAAAAACATCCAGATTGCCCTTTGAAAGAACAAGAAAAAGATTAGCTTCCAAAGACCCTTTTCCCAAACACACCCAAATCTAAAATCAAATCCTGATCACTAAAAGAGCAGCCTCCCCTTGCTCCTTCGCCGCATTTGCAAGCTGACATTCGTATGTTGCGCATAAAAGACACTGAATGAACACTAAAAACATACACCAAGAGCAATGGTCCCTCTGTGGAACTGGAAGTTGACCTGCTGCCAAGGCAGGACTGCATTCTTCCACTCAACCCTTTCATTCTGATAACCACGAGCCTACACTCTCCTGCATAGTTTCTTTCGCTCAGTGGCGGCCATCTTGAATGGTGTGCCACATGTCCTGATTTAGCAAAGGCTTGCTTCACTTTTCTAGACAAAATACTACCATTCTGTCTACGCTTTCCTGACATTTGTTTTGTATCTCAGCCTATCGATGTCACTGCTATTGTAGCTTGGTCTCAGAATGTTCACGTTTGCCCAAAAATGCCACCTCAAAGCAGACTTTCAAAAGTGGTGACCAAACAACCAGAACAAACCACCAGGATTCTGCAAAGGTATGGGGGCTAGCCCGCACAGGCACGGGAGACAACAGCTCAAGGGAAGACAGCAGTTAAAATGTATTTAAAAAATGAGAATAATTCTGCGGAGTCTCTGGATGTTCCCTCTCTATTGCAACTTCCTCAGTAAGACACCCTCCTCCCAAAAAAGGCTGGAGGAGGGAAATGTTATTTACATTAATTAATTAATATTAGTCGGGCTAGTTTGTTAAAAAAAAAAATATTACAACAACAACAAAAATACCCAGATTTACTATAAGTCTGATCCTCTATATCTGCACCAGTGCATCACAACATAATTGCTTCTCAAGCATTTTCCCTCCTGGACAGAACGATGACGACGACACGGACGTGCTTTTCTCAGTAGCCTGCTTGCTGGAAGAACAGTGAAAATTGGACCATGTGGTCCGGTGTAGCAGAGTCTACCTCTTCTTGTGGCTTCCTGTTGTGCCCTGCTTGGCTGCTGGCTAACACTGCGCTGAAGGCTTGGCTAATGGATCACGCCATCGGGAAAACAAGCTCCTAGATCACGCCATCGAGAAAACAAGCTCCTGGATCACGCCATCGGGAAAAGAAGTTCCTAGATCACGTCATCGGGAAAACAAGAGTGTTCTCTATTTGTTTTCTTTATTCAAACAAGTAGCAGGAAAGGTTGAAGCAAAACGTGGGAGCAACTGTAAGATCAGCCAGAGGCCAACTTGGCCTCAAAGGCTCATGACTCCCCACACCCCTTCAAAGATGCCAACAATTCCTTGGTTATGCCCCAAATTGTTGAGTTGAAGGAGTGTGAATACTCCATTGTCACTTTAAACTGGAGCGAGGCTGGTGGTGTCCAACCCAGAGAACAACAGACTGCTTTGGAGTCTTTAAGGGCTGGCATTCAGGCTTTGAGTTGGTGCCACTGTGCCACTGGTTGCCTGGGCCGAGCAATCATATCCTTCCAGTGTTTCACTTCTCCGGGCCCACTCTTCCAGGACAAGTAGATCTATGGAAAAAAAGGCATTGAGTTAGATTTTGTGGAGCTCAGAAAACCCTGTGCTTTCTTTATCTCTGAGAAAAACAGCACCGGAAAATAGACACACACAAAAATAGACACACAAGTTAATTATATGGGAGATCTAAAGTCCAAGAATGTAAGGAAGTATGTTCATCTTCCCACAGCCAGCATTAGGAACACACATCAGTTACACACATGGTGCCATGATTTCTAATAAACCAGTGCATTTCCTCCTTCGATAAGCCGCAGGCCAACAGTATTGGGCAACACCTATAATAGAGGATTCGATGTGGAATACATGATCCTTCAGAAAGCTCAAGAATAGCAAAGATGATACATCAGTTAAACACACGGGAGACCGGATTCCAAGGGAAATATTCTCACATTACCATTTCGAGCAGCGCGGTCCGTGCAGTTAACAGCTTGGGGGATTGAGTAATGAGGGATTCCGAAGGACGATGCAGAGGGAAAATTTATTATTTAATTCATTTTCCCTAGGCATCGTCCCTCGAAATCACCCCACACTTTGCCCCACTGCCCCACCGCTGTTACCTGCACAGACCGCAGCTGATTTTGATCCTTTGGAGCAATCAATTTCACCTCACTAGGGGCCATATGTATGATGCAAATTCGAATTCGCAAACGCCGAAATTCGGCATTTGCAAATGCGAATTTGCAAAATGGTATGTATAAAGGAAAATCTGGTGCAAAATAAGGATTCGCAAAATTTGCGATTCCTTATTTTGCAATTGCATTTAAGGAATCGCAAAATGTTCAACTTCAAGTTGGTGGTAATTTGCGAATTTCTTGAAAAATGCTCATTTTTGCATTTTTCAAAGTGCCATGTGGTGCACATACATGCCCATATGGCATGTATGTGCACCACATGTGCACCCATGATTATTTCAGGGGTGCAACAGGGTGTCCTTTGGACACCCCTGCCCCCTTGAAATTATTCTCAATTTGCGATTTTCAAATTGCGAATTGCAAAATTGAGAATACCTTCCCATTCATTCCTATGGGCCTCCTGGCCCATAGAAATGAATGGGAAAGTATTCCTTAATTGTGATTCGCAATTTGCGAATCGCAATTAAGGAATACTAAGAATTCGCAAAAAAATGCGAATTTGTACATAAATACCAATTTGAGATTCTGAAATAGCGATTTCTTAGAAATCGCTATTTCAGAATCGCAAATGGGTACCTTGATACATACGGCCCTAGGATTCTCATGAGTTCTAGGGGGCAGTTGGAAGGTGTGATTGTGTTTTACACCCATCTGCCTGTTAAAAAACTATATTGCCTTAAACATTGCGAGCTTTGAGTTAAAACAAGGGTGAATTTCACACAGAAAGAAGGAGAGTTAATGTATGATTTCTGTTGTGGATTGTTGGATCACAGAGGGAGTGTCTTGTTTCCTTCAATTGAGAGTTGGGTCTTTCATGAGGGCAAAAATCCGGGGAACATTAGATCAAATCGAATCTTGGATGGAGAGCTACCTGCTAAGAAGTTAATTTTCTAAAACAAAATCAAACTCAGCCCACCACCTACCTCTTTGGTCCCAGACCCAGTCGGTGTACTGTACTGAGGGGTCCCCTTGGAGTTCATAGCCCCTCTCCTCTCGCACCACGGGGGCTGCAGAGGCTAACGTTAAGCCACGGGCGATATGTCTCTTTTGCCATATCAACTTTGAACTATCTCATCCTTGAGTCCGCACAAATTCACAAGTCGTAGACTTTATTCATATATCATTTTCAATGAGTGGCTTTTCTGCGTTTTTGTTGCTGCATACGAAGAAATATTTAAGAACTTCAAAAAACTGATTGGTGTGGTGTTTGTCACCTCATATGTTACTTCCCTAGGAATGGCCAGTGGTAGAAATCATGAGCCTGTCTCCCCTTTGAAACGTCACCAAAAGCAAGCAGGACCTTCTGAACAAGAAATTTGAGTCCAATATGACCTTCTGCATACATCTTCACTGAGCCTTGAAGAGCAAAAAGCACATTATAGTTTATTTTATTTGGGCGTTTTGTAATGTGCTGCTAAAACACCCACACATGTAAAGGACCACATCTAGGGACTGATTTAGAGTTTGTCAGAGAGGGTACTCTATTGCAACCCCAACAGAGTACCCTCTACGCAAAACTCTCGGTCCACCCAGCAGATTTAGCAGTGGGCAGACCATCTGATTTGTACCAAAAGAATAAAATGTACTCTATTAGTAAACCTTTCTCTGATGGCTTTAGAGACTAGGGGCTGTTTGAGGTAAGCCGTCAGCCCTAGTTATAGTGAGCAGTCCAATGGCTTTTTTTCTATCCTTCACTGCCAAGTAAATGCTGGCAGTGAGGGGCAGCAAAAAAATACAAAACACCCCCACACCATGGGAAGCATATCCCATGGTGTAGGGGGTCATTTGTTTTTTATTTTTCAAAAGTGAAATCCGCTTTAGGAGTTTCTTTTTGAAAAATGAAAAAAATTGGAAAAGTTTGACATCTGTCCATCATATTTGACAGAGACATCCTTTAATCTTTTCCTATATTGACAAGAACAGCCATGATGGTTGACTGAGGTGTTAACCTTGGTCAAGCAACAGCCACAATCCCGTTCAAGGCGAACCACAAAAGTCACTGAATTAACATGTGCTTACCCCTCTGGTAGGTTGGCACAAATGAAGTCAGGCTTAACCTAGAAGCAATGTGTAAAGTATTAATGCGACATGCAAACAGCACTAAAGGTAAAACAGTCACTACACAAGAAAAATCCCACTCCAATTTTGAAAAATAGATCAAAATGTAATAAGTTATTTGACACCAAAATGACAAAAATCCAATTAGTAGAACCAAAGTAAATACATTTTAAATTCAAAGGTCAAAATTAGCACCTAATAAATCAAAATGCCAACCCTGGATATCTATTTGGGTGAGACGGGTCGAAGTAAAAAAATATGACTGACCATGATGGAGCACTAGTTAGATACACAAAGTGGATTGGACCTGTTCGATATTTACCTTTGAACTTTAAATAAATGTCATAAAAAATGTTCTTAGAAGTAGAGTTCAGTTGGATAAGGCTGCAGGCGGTGTCCGAGGAGGGAGCGTTGTCGTCAAGGGGCAGCTGGACATAGTCGCAGTGAAGATTTCTTCTTTCAGATTTAGTCACTTTTTTGGAAGTCAAAAATTTCCAGCGGGACGAGGCTAGAGACTATAGCTGACAAAAGTTCTACAAGGCCGGATACGCCTTTGGCGAATGACCACTGAAAAGAGCTTGCTTCTTTGGGAGGAACGTAACGGGAACTGGAAGTCAGGCTGACCGGTGCTGCACCGTAGGCAGATAGATATCCATGTTGGCCCTGGTCTTCCCTCTATTATCAGAGCAGTTTGTAGCCAAAAAAATTCTAAAGCCCAGGTTTTGGATTTTGGCTATGCGGGCACCTTTAACACCACATTGGGGCACCACTTGGGGGTGTAGGACTCACAGGGTCCAGGTGCCAGTTCAGAATGGAATCTTTTCTGTTCCTGAGGCTCTGATCAGGAGGTCAGCCAACTAGCCGCTGGAGTCACTCTGGGAGTTCTGGTTTCAAGCAGTGGAACACAGGGCAAGCACCAGGGCAGGCCTCTTAGGGTTCAAGGCAGGTTCCATGCAGCAAGGCAGCCCTTCCAGGTGCAGAAAAACGGGTTTGTGGTGTACACAGTAGGCCACAGCAGCAGACGGTCCTCTAACAGCGCTAACGGAGGCCAGAAAGTGACCCGAAGAGTGAGTCTGAGGGTCCTATTTTTACACCTGGTGCTTTCTTTGAAGTAGAAGAAGTTTCTAGAGCATTCCTCTGAAGTCCTTGAAGTTGCCTACTTCCTCTGACCTGGCTGTCTGCATGAAAAATGCAGGGGCGACAAGTCCTTTGTGCGAAGGCATCCTATTCAGTTGCAATTGGGTGTTGTGCCCAGCTCTGTCCACCCACCAAGTCCACTGCCAACTACACCCAGCTACGTGACCATGGAACAGGCTGCAGGTGCCAAATACGTAAGGCAGAAAAATGTCAACTTTCTAAAAGTAACAAATAACAAGAGGTTCAGGTACACAGATTAAATAGCAACTACAGATTCATACTAGCGTTGTCAGTAACAGCATTAAAAGCAGACCATTCAAGATTTGAACGGCAGGTACAGTACTCTAAAATTTATTGAACAAATCACAAGTCCTCATACCACAAGTCGAGGACTGGTAAAAAAGCTTGCATGCGAGTGTATCTTCATCAAAAAAAGAAGTCCATACGGAGCATTTAATTATGGCCCAGCGTTTGCCCAATCAATCAGCATAAGTTCGTGGGTCAGGCGGGATAATACACAGCACTGCTGCACTAGGCACACTCTGCTGCTGTTACTGACAAAGCTCAAACCACTGTTTGTCCTGCTGATGACCGCATAGTCAACCAGCGGTCGAAACGCCGTCTAAGCCTTCTGTGGCAACAAATTATAAAGGACACATTATTTGTTTTTGTTGTTCTTTTTGTACATGAAATGTTTGTATGTTAGCCACGTGTTTGGCAATATGAATTGGTTGTCCTAGTTTTGCCAACACTTTTGTGTGAGCGTTCATTTGACTTGTAATGTGTTTTACTTGAAATGATATGTCTAATACATTATGAGTATTTTTTGTAATTGGTTTTGAAATATAGGCTCCTTTCTTTCCTTCCTTCTTTATCTGAATGAATTTTCTAGTATGAATCTGTAGTTGCTATTTAATCTGTGTACCTGAACCTCTTGTTAGTTGTTACTATTAACTGTCCCTGGTTCAGGGGTATTGGACAGCCTCTGTCATTGTTAATAACTTTCTAAAAGTGGCATTTTCAAATTATAAGTTAAAATCTGGCTTTGACATTAAAGGGGAGTTTTAATTACAATTTCTCAGATACCACACATGAAATGTTTACCTGTTCCCTATCATAAATTAGCACTTATTAAATGTAATAAGGCGACCCAATGTTATCCTAAGTGAGAGGTAGCCCTCACAGTAGTGAAAAATGAATTAAGGAGTTTTTCAACACCAGGACATGTAAAGCTTAAAAGTACACGTCCAACCTTTTAATTACAATACACTGTGCCCTATTGGCTATCTAGGACCTACCTTAGGGCTGACTTCTATTAAATAAAAGGGGAGTTTAACGCTTGGCAAAGGGTTATATTGCCAAGTTGAATTGACTGTTTAAAACTGCATTCACACTGCTATGGCAGGCCTGGGACATGTTTTAAGGGGCTACTTAAGAGGGGTAGCACAATAAGTGCTGCAGGCCCACTAGTTGCATTTAATTTACAGGACCTGGGTATATAGTATACCACTCAAGGAGGGACTTATAAGTAAATTAAATACGCCCATCATGTGTAAGACAATTTTACCATATTTCAGGGGGAGAGCATAAGCAATTTGGCACTTGTTAGCAGAGGTACAGTACACTGGAGCATATGTACAATAGAAGTGGTAGAGCTCGGCTTTAGCCTCTTTGTCTTAACTGCGCACTCCAACACTTCTGAAATGCAAGCCTGCACCATGTTTACAACAATATGGTGCAGCCCTGCATTTCCCCCTGGCTGGCACTAAGTTTAGCTGCCTAGCTCCAATGCAGGCACCCTTGCACGACAGTGCAAGCGTGCCTTCGTTGCAGGGGAAGATTGTTTATGTGCAGGAAGGTGTCCCTTCCTACACATAAATAATCTTTAAATGGTGGTTTGTTACTTCTATGTGTGCTGCTTAATGCAAGATACATAGAAGTTGCAAAACATAATTTTTTTTAATGATTATTGTTTATGTGTAGAAAGGGACACCTTTCTGCACAAAAACAATCAATGGTGTTTTGCTGTTTTCATGTGTGCTGCACAACGCAGCACACATGGAAACAACAAAAACAAGGAGAAATTAAACATTTTTCCTCGTTGGTCCAGGGTAAGACCAGGTTTTCCCTGGTCTTAATTTTGGCGAAGCCCCATATTTACACCACCCTTGTAAATATGGGACAGCGTCAAAATCAATGGGTGTTGTGGCAGAATGCCCACAGCAACACCCATTTCCCTCCCCTTTCACGCTAAGTATAGCGTGAAAGGGTGCCTTATTTACAAGGCAGCGTTAAGCCACTTAAAGTGGCTTAATGCTGGCATGTAAATAAGGCAAAGCCCATATCGCCACCACAACATCATGAAAAGTGACGTTGTGGTGCTGATAGGGGCTTGTAAATATGTCCCACAGAGTCACAGAGGCAACAAAAACGGATTTTAGCTAAAAGTGGAGGGTAAAGGCAAAACGTTTGTAGGAAGACCACCCTAAGGCTGACCGGTCTAACACAGTCTTTTTGCAGGATTTAAAGTTTTAATGACTTTAATTCACCATAAAAGAACCCGTGGTATAGTACTCTGGTGCAGATCTTGACCAGACATTCACCACAGACTAAAGGGTCTTCAAAGCTTCTTTGTCAACTAGTTCTTCATGGCTAGATGACAGTTCCTTTATTTTGGAATTTTATCCAGCGCTACGTGCATATGATCATTTCAGAGTGCTTAAAGAAAACATATAGGACAAATAAAACAACAAGGAAAGATGGAGGTAGATTTCAAGGGCTTGTGGGAACTGTTCCTAGAACTGGTCGCACGCCTTGACAAGGTAGAAGTCTAGTTAAAAGCTTTAATGAATAACTTGCTTTTAAAGAGTTTTCTGAATTCAAAGCACTTAGACACAGAACACTTTGTATTCACTCTTTTATGAGTACAGGAGCAAACTTGGTTTTTAAAAGTAACATTTCTGACATGCTATTGGCATTCAAATAGTGCACAATCTGCCCTTGGAATAGCCCGGCAGTATTTACCAAAGGTTTCTGCGGTTTCCATGTTGGCTGATGTCTAATCCCGCATCTGATGATATGCCTCAGGTGCTGAGTTCAGGTATGCCTCTCGGTTTGATGATTATGTCTTATTCAATGAGCTTATGGATATATGACTTGTCTGAGGAGGAAGGCCTGAAGGCCCAATTACTGTGCATCTTGTAAGTCGCTACACATGCCCCTTGCCCTGTACATGGAATTATTCTGAAAGTGCTGTTGCAGAGTGCATGACATGTCTGCACTATTTTAGAATTGCGGGTGGTGCTGTAGCTACTGTGATGCATGTAATATTTAATATGCTATGTTGTAAGTTTGTGTGTGGAGCAGCGGCGGCCGGCACAGGTAAGCGTGGTGAGGCGGGCCGGAGGCGTGCCAGGGTGGGAGGGGGTTGTAGTTGATAGACGACAGAATAGGTATAATTAAATAAATAAATAATACCCATTCCATCGTCTGTGGACTCTCCCCCTCCGCACCCCGCCCCACTCCCCCACCACGCTTACATGTGCCCGCCGCCGCTGGTGTGGAGTATGATGTTCAGTTCGGTCCTGTGATAGCCGACTGGGTGGCATATCTTTGCTTTTGTAGGTTTGTGTTAGCAGTTCTGTGCAACTTATTTTGTCACTTGTCTTTTCATACGTATCATGAAGGCAAGTATAATTGCTCGCCCAGTCAGCGGCAGCCTGAGCTGGTGCCTAACTTAGGCAGCTGCCTTCCAGTGCTCCCACAAAAGGGCGCCACGCTGCAACCAATGGCATAAATATTGCCTTGTTGCTAGGAATGGGTGAACGCCTAAAAGGCGAGCTGGCTTTTTGCCTTAATATCTGAAAATCCTTGCATCAGCACTGCAGCCACCCATACTGCATATCTATTTTAGGGTGGATGCGTCAAGGTGTGCGGTGTAGCTTCTTCCTTCCTAGTGGTATATGTTGGTGAAGTGGCAATGGACGTCATGTGGGAACCGACTATGTGTCGTACCTAGAATAGTGCTGGATTATGAAAGATGTTCTGTATAGTGTGTTCGATTGGATATGTGTGCTTGTCTTGTCTTAGCTCTAGGTGCTTTTGGGACCTGCGTGATAGCTCAGGCAGTTCCCACAAGCACCTACCACTCAGACAAACCAAACACAGATATCCAATAAACACCCATAAGGCAATGATAAGGCAGAGCTCTGTGAGAGGAGCGGCACTGATGTAAGATCAAACATTAGAAAGGAGCGACTCAAGGGACACTCCCCCCCCCCCACCCCCCCCCCCCCCCCCCATCCACTCCCCGCTCCCTACCTCCTGCCAATGCTCAGTGTCTGGATGGTGCTTGTTTATTCAGTGGCGAGAGAGACGCTGCTGGTGCCGCCCCCGTGCTCATTCCAATGCGCCATTGAACAAAACAAGGCACATTCCTTTCTATTACAGAGCTGAGGCAGGGCTCATGCAGTGTAAATACCTAATACGTATTTCATATCAATTCCTTTTCTGGAGCCCAGCAGTGCTCGTTCCTTTCCATCACTGGATACATGTTTGCGTGTTTCGTTTTATACCAAATGAAGCAGTGTGCATTCCTTTCTATTGCTGAGTGAAACAGGGTGCGTTCCTTCCAATTAAAGAATAAAGCAGTGAACATTCCTTTCCATTGCACGGTAAAGCAGTGCACACTCCTTTCCATTGCGGGATAAAGCAGTGCACATTCCTTTCCACTGCAGAATAAAGCAGTGCACATTCCTTTCCACTGCAGAATAAAGCAGTGCACATTCCTTTCCATTGCACCATAAAGCAGTGCACACTCCTTTCCATTGCACGATAAAGCAGTGCACATTCCTTTCCACTGCTGGATAAAGCAGTGCACATGTCTTTCCATTGCACCATAAATCAGTGCACCTGCCTTTCCATTGCACCATAAAGCAGTGCACCTGCCTTTCCATTGCACCATAAAGCAGTGCACACTCCTTTCCATTGCACGATAAAGCAGTGCACATTCCTTTCCACTGCAGGATAAAGCAGTGCACATGTCTTTCCATTGCACCATAAATCAGTGCACCTGCCTTTCCATTGCACCATAAAGCAGTGCACCTGCCTTTCCATTGCACCATAAAGCAGTGCACCTGCCTTTCCATTGCACCATAAAGCAGTGCACACGCCTTTCCATTGCACGATGAAGCAGTGCACACTCCTTTCCATAGCAAGATAAAGCAGTGCACATTACTTTCCACTGCAGGATAAAGCAGTGCACATTCCTTTCCATTGCACGATAAAGCAGTGCACACTCCTTTCCGTTGCAGGATAAAGCAGTGCACATGTCTTTCCATTGCAGAATAAAGCAGTGCACATGTCTGTCCACTGCAGGATAAAGCAGTGCGCATGTCTTTCCATTGCAGGATAAAGTAGTGCACATTCCTTTCCACTGCAGGATCAAACACTGCACATGTCTTTCCATTGCAGGATAAAGCAGTGCACATTCCTTTCCATTGCAGGATAAAGCAGAGCACATTCCTTTTAATTGTGGGACAAAGCAGAGCACATTCCTTTTCATTGCACGATAGAGCAGTGCACACTCCTTTCCATTGCACGATAAAGCAGTGCACATTCCTTTTTACTGCACGATAAAGCAGTGCACATTCTTTTCCATTGCATGAACAAGCAGAGCACATGCCTTTTCAGTGCACGACAAAGCAGAGTACGTGCCTTTCCATTGCACGACAAAGCAGCGCACATTCCTTTTCATTGCACGATAGAGCAGCGCACATTCTTTTTGGTTACTGAATAAAACAGGGAGCATTCAGTTGTGTTACTCAATAACGCAGTGCGCTTTCCTTCCCATTACTGAATGATCCAGTGTACATTTTGTTCTGTTAAACAAAAAAGCAGTACACGTTCTATTGCATGCTGTATTCCATCACAGAACAAGGCCGTCTATATTCCTCATTACTGGAAAAATAGATACCATTGCTCATTTCTGTACATTATGACCTGAAACACAGCAGCTTCCGCTTGCACAAACCTTACTAAAACTGAAATTGGTGTTTCTGTGCAACTTACCCGACCCGCCTTCAACCCTCCAAATACGCCTGGGGTGTTTAGAATCACTTTTGTAGATATGTAATTATCCCTGCTGTGACTATCAGATGCTTTATGTGATCAGTCATTCAGCTCTGTTATTGACACTCTGGAATTTAAGTATCCTTCTGATAACCTCCATACTCCCTTTCTCGTTGTTATCTGAGTTGTGTCGTGTTTTTTTACGATTAGTATAACACCGCAGAGGTAGGGTTCCTATTCCTTCAGTCTCCTGCGTTCATTTTAGGTGACAGCCTCAACAGTTCCTGACAAGGACTGCCGAAGCACAGAGGGCTGGCTGCCAGGTTTTTTTTTGCACAACTTTATTGGAGGGGAAGTTGCCAGGCCCTCGTCAATCTACAAAAACATTGGCTAAAAACGAAACTATTTTTTGGTCTCAAAAAACAAACATTTGAACTGCAGTCCCTGCCACTGAGGGGAAAGGAAAGGGGGGGCCAATCGGCCCCCACGCAGGCATGGCGGGGCCCGGCCCCTCCCATACCCCGTTTTTCCTTCGGGGTCGCTTGGCCGCGCCCTCGCCCCGGAAGTAGTTGTGCGCTTCCGGGGCGAGGGGGCGGGGCCGCGACAACGAAGGGGTTAAGAGCCTGGGGAGCGCAGGAAGCGCCCTCTTTGTGCCCGCACTCACAGGCTCGCTCCTCGCCCCACTGTGGGGCTTTTTAATTTTCCCCACCCTCCATCCCCTTTATTAGCGGTATTGGTGACAGGCAATGGTAGGTATACTGTCTAGCGATGTGCAGGATAATAGGAATAATATGCTTGATTCATTAGGCCTTTTTTCCCGTGTACTGGAGGAATGAACAGATATAGATGTGTTGTGTTTTGCTGTGGTTCTTTAACTAATTTTCTCCTTGTATTGTATTGTATTGTAAGGGGAACTTGTAAAGCGCGCTGACACCGTGGGTTTCCTGGCGCTGGCAGAATACTGAGGGACTAGAAGGGTTTAGCCAGATTGGGGGAAGAGCCAAGTTTTTAGGGATTTACGGAAAAGGGTGAGGGAGTTAGAGGTTTTGAGAGAAAGGGGGAAGGAATTCCAGAGTTTGGGGGCCAGGAATGCGAATCTCCGGCCTCCGGATCTGCAAAGTTTGACAGGGGGAATAAGTAAGAGGTGAAGATGAGAGGATCTCAGGTTCCGTGAGGGACTGTAGGTCCTAATGAGGGATTTCAGAAAGACGGGACAAGAACCGGATAAAGATTTAAAGGTGAGGCAGCCGATCTTAAAGGCTGCCCTCGAGATGACGGGGAGCCAGTGCAGTTTTAAAAGAAGGGGTTTGGCGGATTGCCATTTCGGAATCCCAAAGGCCAATCTCGCCGCTTGATTTTGAACAGATTGTAGTCTGGAAAGAGATGTTTTAGGCAGACCGTGATAGATAGCATTCGAAAAATCTAAGCGGGAGAGGACGAGGGCCATGATTACTTGCAGGAGAGCTTCAGGAGTGAGGAGATAAGCCACCTTCCTGATCCTGCGCAGCTGGAACATGCAGGAGGAGACAACTGTCCCCACCTGGGGCCCGAGGGAGAGACCGGAGTCAATAGTGACCCCTAGGCTTTTTACCGAGGCCACAGGGGTGGGGGGGGGGGCAAGTTCTACCGGCCAGAAATGCGGACCCCAGTAGGTAAAGCTCTTACCGGGGAGAAGAAGCTCCGTCTTTCCGGGATTCAGTTTGAGCTGGTTTTGGCACATCCACAAAAGGATGTGGGACATAAGTGCCTGAAAATTGGGAATAGCAGAGGGGGAATCAAGAGGGAAGATGAGTTGCAGGTCGTCCGCGTAATTGAAGACGATGCCGTCCCACTGCCTCAAGGAAAGAAGAAGGGGTCGAAGATAAAGATTGAAAAGAAGGGGGGATAGGGAGGAGCCCTGAGGGACCCCACAGGGCAAATGCTCCCTAGGAGGTCTAAGAGTGCCCAGGCTGAGGGTCTGAGACCTCCCGGTCAGGAAGGATTTGACCCATGCCAGCGCCAGGCCCTGGATGCCAGCTTGCTCGACACGGTGGAGAAGGATGCTGTGATCCACCGTGTCGAAAGCAGCCGACAGATCTAATAAGACCAGGGCCTGGGGGGTACCCTTGTCAGCACCGTCTCTCAGGGCATCCAACACAGCCAAGATGACAGACTCCGTAGAGTGGCCGGGTCTGAAGCCGGCCTGATTGGCCTCAAGAAAGTTGGAGCTCTCGATGAACTGTGAGAGACAGGTGGTGACGTGGGCTTCCAAGATTTTAAAGAGGAAAGGCAAAAGAGAGATGGGGCGGTAGTTCGCCGGAACGGCGGGGTCAGCCCCAGGCTTCTTCAATAGAGGCACCAGCACGGCCTCCTTGAAGGAGCGGGGTACCGTACCGGACGAGAGAGAAGAATTCAGCAGGGGAAGGATACAGTCAGGTAGAGAGTGGCAGATGTTTCGTAGTATGGTGGGAGGACAACAATCGTCTGGGGATCCAGATTTAACACGGGTGGCCAGCGTGGCCAAAGCGGTAGGGTCTAAGGGGGGGAACAGCGTAAAAGAAAGAGCATTGTGGGGGGGGGAGACGGAGCCAACGCCAGGGGGGATAGTCGGGATGGTATCTTTGATCAAAGCAATTTTTTGAACAAAGAAAGTGCTCAGCGCGTTACAAGATTCCTGTGTAGGAGCCTGAGTCGGAAGAGTCCTGGGGTCGGAAGTGAATTCGTTGAGGACTTTAAAAATGTCCTTAGACTTGCAGGGGGCAGATAAGATCTTATCTGAGGCATAAGCTTTTTTGGCAGCGGAAATGGCTGTTTTATACTGATTCCGCGCGGCCACATATGCGCTTCTGCTAGATAAGCAGTAGTCTCTCCTCCACCTACGCTCGAATCGGCGGAGTTCTAGCTGCAAGGTCTTAAGGTGAGGGGTAAACCATTTGTGGGAGTGACAGTGTCGGGATCGGGGGAACTTAGTTAAAGGGGCAAAAATATCGCTGGCTGTAGTGAGCCAGTCAGAAACATGTCCCTGAAGCTCGTCGGTGCTTGAGTCGATGGGGAACAGGGGGCGGGTGAAAGAAAGATGAGATAGAAGTTTAGAGGAGTCGGCGGCTCTCCACTTGCGTGCGGTGCCACCCTCCTGCAGTGGGGTCCTGATCTGGCCAACGGCCGAGAAAGTGGTGTCAATTAAGAAATGATCGGACCACACACATGGTGTTATAAGTGGGCAGGAGGACTTGACCCCATGGACCCAGATGTGGTCGAGGATGTGGCCACCACTGTGAGTGGCAGACCTGACTAGTTGCATAAAGTTCAGGCTCGAGAGGGCCTCAAACAGTTCGGTGGCATGGGGGCCGGCATCCTCGTTCTGGAACCAGTAATTGAAGTCCCCAACAATGATAGTATGGGGGGAGGAGGTAGCAAGGTTGGTTAACTGTTCAGTGAAGGAAGAGGGGAAGGAAGGCATGGGGTGGGGGGGGGCGGTAAAGTACCATAAGGGTAACTGCGCCTACCTCGGTCCCGAGACGGAGGACCAGGTTGTCCACGTCGGGGAGGGTCATATTGGCAGAGGCGATAATCTTAAGATTGTTACGTATTACCGCTGCCACCCCTCCACCGGAGCGGCCTCCAGGACGGTTGGTGTTCAACAGAAAGTAGTCTGGGGGTAGGCATTTTTCCCGTTTACAGGAATATGTACATATGTATATGTGTTGTGCTTTGCGGTGTCTTAACTAATTTTCTCCTTAGGCCTTTTTTCCCTCTTAGTATAGCAATGTCGTATTTATTATGTGGGTCTGGCGGTAAGGTCATAATCGGTGAGCAGCATTTTTAAGGTCCTTAGGGGGGGGCGGGCCCATTCACGAAAGGGGCCGCCCGTCGGGAGGGGCCATTGGTCTCTCTCAGAACTTCAGGGGCAGGATATGATATCCATTATTTAAAAGGGTGCGGGGGAGGGAGTCTACGCTTTCCTCAGGCTGGTAGCCACCCCTCACAGACACTATGACGTCATCAAGGTGTGCGAGTGTCAGGGCCCTCCTGTTATGGTTAAATGGAGTTCAGGGAGCGCACGTGGGTGAAACGTGCCCTGGGTTGCGCATGCGCATCTCGAACGTGAGAGCGCAGCTGTAAAAGGATCTGACACCGGTTAGCGACCTTGCCGTACGACTTAATTATTAGAATGCAATTTTAATTTTCAGGATGTTAGATTCGGTTAGGAAACACGCTGTACTAGATATTTGTTAAGGTTAGCCCATCATACCATGTCAAAACGGATGTCAATCTAATGTTCTGAAATGTGCATTTAATAATTGTCTAAATGTTTATTTTATTAAAATTTTTAATTTGTTTTCATATTTTAATAAATACGGCCAGGGGGGGCCCTTGACCCCCTGACTTCCAAAGACCCCATGTGTTGAATGGTTGAATTAGGTAATCCAGTCAGTGTGTTAAGGAGGGGGGTGGCCGGTAGTCCCAGACCATGCTACCTTTCAGTGGAGGTGCATTCACTTACAGTCATCATTGTGAAGTTAGCTAATGGCTGAAGATGGCCGATTCACTCTCCCATGCTGTATGCAATGGAAGAAAAATAGGAAAGTCACAACAACAGACCAATATAGGAAGAGGGCTGGCAGAAAACCCCTGCAAGTAAGTAAGTATATTATATACATGATTTCGTCAAATGAAAAGGTTTTGGCTACCACCAGACCTAAAAACATGAAGTAGCCAGTATCAAAGTGGTCACTTACTCGCACTTCCACCGCACTTATGAAGCCTATTTTGGTAATATTTTTTTGAAAGGAACTGAAACAAATGTTCGTTTTTTAGGGAAAGAGGAATATAAGCACAAGACTCTATAAATTATATTTTAACCTTAACAAGAACCTATGGGGACACTTGATTTGGCTACTATTCTCTCCACAATGACGTTTGGGGGAAAGAGCTCTACAGCAATTGGACACATCAAAGCCCGGATCACCCAGGAAGCTCTTGTGAGTTCGCCTTCACCGAGCCTGTGGATATGGAAGAAAGACCCAACCTCTATCAGGTTCATCTCCAAGAACAAAATTCTCTTAATACCGCAGAAACCTCAAATAAATTCTTTGCATGACAGTCTAAAATCCGCTAATCTGAAACACTGTGGCACATCAGAAGTAATGCCCACTATGAATACAGTGCCAGAGAAATTATTGCAAATCGTAATATAGTGGCATCAAAGCCCGGATCACCCAGGAAGCTCTTGTGAGTTCGCCTTCACCGAGCCTGTGGATATGGAAGAAAGACCCAACCTCGCCCAAGTTCATCTCCAAGAACAAAATTCTCTTAATACCGCAGAAACCTCAAATAAATTCTTTGCATGACAGTCTAAAATCCGCTAATCTGAAACACTGTGGCACATCAGAAGTAATGCCCACTATGAATATAGTGCCAGAGAAATAATTGCAAATCGTAATATAGTGGCATATTTTCGATAAGTGTAGAAGCATCATAAAAAATACTGTTTTAGGCATAATGCTGCTATAAGAAATACTGGGCTCCCAATAGAAATTATGCGTTATCGAATTTCTATAGAATTGTACCATGTTCCTTAGAACACTGAGCAAGGAAAATATGTTCCTTAGAATAATTTGCCATCAAAAATACGGTCTTCGGAATACAGTGCCATGAAGCAATGGTCCCTAAAATCCTATGCGATTAAACTATGCTTTTCAGAATACTGTGCGACGAAACAATGGTCCTTAAAATCCTTTGCTATTAAACAATGCTTTTCAGAATAATGTGCGTCAAAACAATGATTCTCAGAAAACTCAGACATACAAAAATGCCTCTCACAATGCGGGCGCGCCAGAAGACAATCCTCAGAGCATTGGTTCCAGTCCTTGACCAAAAATCACCACCCTACGGAATATGGCGTCTGAATTTTTTTGAGGTAAAATAAAGTCTTTACCGGCCTAAATAAAATGTGTTTAAAGGCAGTACGTTCAATATAAATCTTAACTAACTCATAAAAAGAAGAAAAAAAAAACTCGGACCAAAAAGAAACGTATACGGCTGTCCCTGCAGTTTAGCATAAACTCCTGAAGCTGATACCTCGCTTACAAAGCAGAAACAACCAACACCCTACCAAGCTGGACTGAAAAAGCCAACATCTTGGGTTGCCGACCCAATAAGTGAAGCAATGACATCACTTGAATGAGAGCCCAAGTGTGCAAAAAAAACAAGCATTTGCAATGCAATCTGTTGCGCCTTTGCGAAAGTTTAAGCTATGGGCATTGTAAAAGACAATGCCTTTATTTATCTGTTTTGTTAATTAACACATACATAGAAGGTATTGTCATTTAATATGCCAATAGCTCAAACTCTTGTAAATGTGAGACCTGTTCAAAGAAGCGGGAGCCATTGTCCCGGCTGCTCAGAAAGTGAAAGCATCCATGGCGCGTTGCAATGTTGCAGGAAAGCATGTCGTGCCTGCAGTAGGATAAACTCGTTAGAGAAAATAGTGCTTACAGACTAAAAAATACTACTGTGTAACAACTGAAGTAAAAGGGCCAGTCCTCATGGGAGGTTGCAAATGAAGACAAGGAGGTACTAAGGAGGGACTAACAAGCCTGTTAAGGAATCAGAAGCCAGCATTTATGAAGGACAATGACACAAGCCAATGACAAATATGCATGGAGAGTGGGCAGGGCTTTGATTCCATACTCCAATACAGCATGCTGCAGACAGGGCATGCACCACGCAGGCTTAACCTAACAAGCATTTGCAATGCAATAGGTCTCGCATTATTTAACTTTGAGCTATTATTATTGTAAATGGCAATGTTTTTTGCTTTATGCTATAGTTTTCTTATGTACATAAAAAGCTACATATAAAGTATTTGTTGTTAAAATTATTTATGCAGTATTTAAAGGCAAGCATTACCGCCTTCGGGTAAAGTGCGTGCTATATAAAAATGCATAAATACATGAATAAAGAAATACCGCCTTCGGGTAAAGTCCGCGCTATATAAAAATGCATAAATACATAAAAAAATAAATACCGCCTTCGGGTAAAGTCTGCGCTATATAAAAATGCATAATTAAATAAATAAATACATACCGCAAAACATCCTCGTTACTCTGCCGGCCTGCGACCAGGAAGTCAGGCAGGCCGGCGCGACACCCGGAAACAGGAAGTAGGAGGGCGGGAGCCTACCCCGCCTCCCACGGAAGAGCCGCGATTGGAGCCGTGTTGGGAGCAGGGAGCACCGGAGCAGGCAGGAGCCTACCCTGCGCCCCGGTGCCGAAGGAGGGAAGAAGAGTCCTGCTGCCGGGCCTTGCAGCTGAGGAGAGGAAGCCGGTGAGTGCGTTGCTGAGCGGCGGGCGGGCGGAGGGAGAGGAGCATGTAGGCGCGGGGGAGAGGCGGGCTGTGTATGTGTGTGTATGTGTGTGTGTGTGTGTGTGTTATGCGCGGTAGGCTGGGAGGGCGGCGCATGCGCAGTAGGATGGGAGGACGGAACGTGCGCGTTCACGCAGCCAAATCCGACTGCTAAAAATCGTGCCAGTTTTGTGTCCCTCATTCCCCGGCATCCGACGGCTATAGAGTCTCTGTCCCTGTTCCAGGGCGAGACCTAAAAAGGAACAAGGCTTTTTCAAGATGAACACCAATGTGATGGAACAAGTTTTCACGACTAATAAAGCCTGTGCTGCCACATCTCCATTTCAGAAAGGAATTGAAAATTCATTATTTCAAATAACAGCTCATTGTTATTATCTTCAAGGAAACCTAAGCTGCTCGAGCGTCCGAGTCCGAGCTCTGACAGCAACTTTCCTACTGTGCTAGACTGTGAAAGTCCCATCCATCGACCATAAACAGCCTCCACTGCTGCTCAACAGGACTCGCCTATATAGGTACAAACACATAGAGGCACTCTTAGACATAGCTTTCAGTTTCCCTCTGTTCAGTGCTTTAAATGGGTAAAAATAAGTGCAGGTACTCATTAAAATAGAGGTGTGGCAAGTGGGCGGGGCTAGGGGCGGGGCTAAGGGCAAAATATGATCATACATATTTACTTCTGTACCAGTTGCAGCACATATTAAAACACATGAGGAGTGTTTTTCTGTAAAAAAAAAATTTTTTTAACTCCTTACACAATATAAAAGTCATGATGGTACTTTCACTCGAATGGTCGCTCGCACCTGATTCACAGTGCAAGGTCTGTCTAGAGATCCTGTCCTGTTAACACAGCGTGACACAAGCCCTCTCAACCCCCTTCAGTTTGGCCCATTCAAATGGGCGCTGCTGGAATCTTCGCCAGCAAATCTGCAAAAGGCTGCTTGAGCCGTATTAATTACAAGCTCCTCGGAAGCAGAGTGGCCTCTGCCCTGGAGGAGAAACCTAACCTGAGCCTGCCGTGCTGTCGATCAGAGTACCGGTGCTCTCCCTGGCTCCAGAGAAGTGCCGGTACTGACGGCAAAAAAATTCGGAAGTGCTGGTACTCAGTACCGGCGAGTACCGGCCCATTTAAAGCACTGCCTCTGTTCAATGTATCAGAGTAGGCCAAGCTAAATTATAAATCTCCGCACGTAAGGCAGGCGCTGCAAGAAAATAGTGTGCTATTATTGCTTTTTCTTGCTAGAGCACAGTTAATGGCTGTAATTCTGACAAAACCCAGACTTGCTTGTAGGTCTGCCGAGATTGCAGCTTCACTCACAGCACTGCTGTTGATAATACCCAGAGCCTCTCAGGGCTCTGTTCTTGATAATACACAGAACCACTCAGAGAACAGCTTGTGGGCTTTCGCCACCTGCCCTCTGTTTTACCCATTGATGTGCCATCTCACTCACCGAGTGATCAAAGTAGGTGTAGGCACGGCGTCTTTCAAATGGGTGGGCCTAAAGAAGGCAAGCTTAGAACCCTTTACACGAGACATACGGCCTAAAACAGGCTAACTAGTATTCTGTAATTGACACAGTATGTACCTGGCTAGTATTTGGATGTTTCTATTTGCGTTTTCTGTTCCTACATCCAAAAATATCACACAGGGCAGGCTTTAGGGCGGTGCGACTGGTGCAGACGCACTAAACGCTGACCTGGAGGGGGTTACTGACCTCAGGTGGGAGCTGTGTTTAATAATACCTTATAATTTGAAAGCACCTGCTGCAGAGCTCCTTGTGAGGCTAGCTTTCAGGCAGCAATACAAATGTCGAGATAGTCTTGTGATTAATGTTCCTGCTAGAGAGAGAGAACAGAGTTTTGTTTAGTGGCAGTTTTGACTCGCTCTAAAGTAGCACAGAAGGTTAACATGCATGCTGCAGCCTTCACCACCGTTTTAGAACAAATGAAATGTATGTGAAAGAGGGGCTATGGAGGGATGAGGGGCTCTTTCGCTGGGAGGTTGTGAGGGAATCCAAGGAAGAGGTCATGGAGGGAGGCAAAAAAGATTGCAACTGGCGCCACCAGTGCTAAAGTCGGCCCTGATATCACACAAGAACTAACACAGACCTTCAACAAGCTAGGTCAATTGACTTTGCCATATACTCAACTCTACTAATTTTCATTCAATATTAGATAAATGAGAAGCAACAATAGTGTTGAGAATATTTAGAACCGAAAATATTTCAATTCTTAAAATGAGATTCATAAAAATTTGTATAATAACAGATTGCAAATTAAATATTTTAAAGGTCTGTGAGAAGAGAGAGTGTACTTCTGAGATTTTTACACGAAGGCAGTAGAGCACATTACATGAGCACCAATTACATTACACTAGGACACACTAATTTTTAGTTTTTTAGGCACAGGGAGATTAAGTGATTTGCTCAGAATCACAGGATGCTAAGCTGACGCCATGACACAAACCCAGTTCCCCAGTTCCGGTAGCTCTGGCGGTAACGCCACATCTTCTTTCTCACACCCTCTCCTCTTTCTCACAAACACACATACACCGTCCCCACCAGTAAACACTACAATCTATTCCTTTGGTGTTGTCAATAGTTCAACAGAGGTTTACCTCCTTCACATAGTTTCCTTTAGAATAACAATTACAGTTGTCACTCAAGTGAACACTGCCCTCTAAGCTTTGCAGAGAGGCGGAGGACTGGCGAGCATGTAATGAACATGTTTATGACCCACTGACAAGCACTGTGAGAAACTCAGGCAGATGTCAGCCTCAACTTCAAAGCTTTCAATCGTGCTCAGTCATAATCTGCCTTTTACACCCTGAACTCATCCAAACACCTAGAGGCAACTCAGGTCGCAAGTCACTCAACAGTGCCTAATTTGTAAAAAAAATTAATGCCAGGGCCCATTCGCCGCACGCAAGACTAGTGGGTGGGTGGGCGGGAATGGTGGGTTGCATTGGGGTTCACAGGGGTTAGGGGATTTAAAACTTTTTAAAAATTCACCTTACCAGAACCCGCACTGTCTCCGCTCCTGGCCAGGTGCTGCATTTTCCTGCAGCCACCTTCCCCTCCCCTGAACCAATCACAACACGGCAATGGCAGCGTTGTGATTGTTGTGGACGACGCTCAGCCGGGCGCCTATGGGGCGGCCATTTTCTCTATGTAGGCTGCAGAGTACGCATGACTGGTTTGGTCGGCCCCAGAGAGCTAACCAAACAGTCAGGGTCCACAGCATTGGGCAAGCCACGCCACCTTAACCCGCCCACCCGCCAGCTCCCAACCAGGCATAAGCAGAAATATAAAATGGAATTTAAAATACCATTTTATGTTTCTGCTTCTCACACTGTGAGAAAGCATTGGGGCGACGCTTCTCCACCCTAATGGAGGAGCCGCCCCTGCCAAGGCCCTCATCCAGGGGCCACTGCAGCGTCCATCACCATTGCCCCTACCAGACCTACAGCAGTCTTACAAGTGTGACAATTCAGATTTTTCCAGGCCCCCAGAGCTTTAAAAATTGCTTGGGCTGAAGGTATTAGTCATGTTTAATGGATATTGAATTGATAAACAACTGTTCTGCTCATCTCTAAATTAGACAAACTTTGCCACCACGTAGCAGACTGTCATGGGCTCCGGTCTTGACAAAAAAAGTGCTGGTGCTGACTATAAGAAAACACCAGCTGAAATTAAGCACTGACCTGGTCGCATTATACACTATATAGAGTCATCTATTTCACGAAAAACAAACCTACAGAAACACAACATAATTAAAAATGATATCTCTTGTGGAGTAGGAACAGAAAGGCCGTGCAAAATCAAGTAAAACGTGTGAAATGTAAACATGGACTGTATCTTTGACTTACGAAATCTTAAACATTCTTATGTTCATGATTGAGAAGAGAACAGTGTTTTCTTTTTACAAATAAAGTTATTATCCATGGGTAAGTAGTGAACTTTTTCAATTTCAGTTTTTTATCACTGCTGGTGCTGAGTACTGCTAGGACACACCTTATTTAAAACACTACACGCACCATAACACCTCCAAATGTAAATACCGCCGTTGAACAATACAGCCATCAGAGTTGAATCTCCACAAAAAAAACAGCCTGCCCCCACCGGAGGTGGTATACCAGCCTAAGCCTGAATGAGTCTATAGACCAGTGAAAGGCCCTCTGTTTTAGGAAGAAGAGCTGAAGTCGGCCTGTCCTATACATTCCATTAAATCCTCCCATCATCTCCACTCTTCTATAAAAGCAGAACTGAATTGTGATTAATGTATATGGTTTATATGATTGCGTGTTTTCGTACTCTGAGGCCTGTGATATCTATCATTTAATTAAAATAAAATTCATAACTTTTCATAATTTTGTATAATTTTGTTGTATTAAAATTTAACTGAACGCCACTCCCTGCATCCAGCGATAAGCCTGTTCACTTACTCCTTTTTTTCCATTTGAAATTTGCGAATTTTTTGAAACTCTTATTTTCAAGATGTCTAATTTGGATTTATTTAGGAGCTCATGCTATATGATTTTTTAGGTCTTGCCTGAGGCAGCGAGATATTTAGTAAGGGCTTTAAACTTTGGAACACACGCTTGTGTGTGTGCTTTTGTTTTCTTCACCCGCTGTTGGCCTTTGCATGCGTCTTTCTAAGAAAGACAGCACGCAGTTGGCCAAAAGCGGGTGCATGTCCCGCCTTCTCTCTGCCCTGGCCTAGGGTCCGCGGGAGCGATCGCGGATTTCCTCCCTCGTCATGGCTCATTAAGCCCAGCGTGCACTTTCAGCTCCAAACGCGATTGCTTTCACTTTCGCGTACCGTGCTTGTTTAATTTATTTATGTACTAGAGCGACATAGTGCCTTTCTGCACAGAACACCCCTCCCACCTCCCAAACATCAACCAGAGCGATGCTGTGGCTTGTTTCTAATATTCAGCCTCTTTCTGCTCTCCCATGTGCCCCCTTCGAGATCCTCCTCTCCTACTGCATTCTGCCAGCACCCTCCTACCCAATAGTTGTCCACCACCACGTCCACCACCACCATGTCAACCACCACCATGTCCACCACCACCACGTCCACCACCACCATACCACCATGTCCACCACCACCACCATGTCCACCACCACCATGTCCACCACCACCACATCCACCACCACGTCCACCACCACCATGTCCACCACCACCACATCCACCACCACGTCCACCATCACCACCACATCCACCACCACGTCCACCACCACCACATCCACCACCACCACATTCACCACCACCAAATCCACCACCACAACCACGTCCACCACCACATCCACCACCACGTCCACCACACCACCACGTCCACCACCATGTCCACCACCACCATGTCCACCACTACCACCACCACCACCACATCCATCACCACCACGTCTATCACCACCACCATGTCCACCACCACCACATCTATCACCACCATGCCCACCACACCGTCCACCACCACCACGTCCACCACCACGTCCACCAACACCACGTCCACCACGTCCACCACCACTACCTGTGATGGGTAGAGTGTCAACCTCAGCTGTACATGGGACATTCAAGGACGCATTGGGTGTGAGAAGACGGGAATAGGGGCTAGAAGTATAACACCAGACCCAAGATACATTTTAAAGAGGCGCAATGTCACAGGGGCTCCTGTAAAAGCACTTGCAGCATCTCTACCTCCCAGTGGCATACCTGTACGAGCCACTCACTCAAAACAATTATTGCCATTGCCAATAGGTCTTGCCTTTTGGACCTTATAAGTGTTTAGCCATGTGTTTCCCCCACCTCCTGCTGCCTCCGTTTTTTTCCGCCTGTATCCCCTTTGCCTGTTGGTTTTATGTTGGTTTTCTGCCTCCTCTATTCACCTTCCTCTTTTGCCTTCTGTACCCCTATTTCCCCCCCTTCTGCTGCTCTACCCCTACCTGTTAGCTCTCCTCTCCAGCCGCCGGACGACCCAGCCGCCGCTGAGCCGCCCTCGGCCCTCCTTCCCGCCACTGACCTCCAGCCGACTCCGCCCACCCGTGGCCAATGGCCGCCCCGCTCCCGCCACCCAGCTGACCCGCCCTCCCGGCGCATTACTTAAGGGGTCAGAGTGCAGGGGTAGGGAGCGACCGCTGAGCCTGCTCCAGGCGAGGTCGCCCTCACCCACCGCTGCTCCTGCCCGCTGATTACCAGTGTGCTGCCTGCTGACTGCGTTGCCTTCTGTGTTTCACCCCCCCTCCTGCTGCCTCCGTTTTTTTCCGCCTGTATCCCCTTTGCCTGTTGGTTTTCTGTTGGTTTTCTGTTGGTTTTCTGCCTCCTGTATTCACCTTCCCCTTTTGCGTTCTGTACCCCTATTTCCCCCCTTCTGCTGCTCTCCCCCTACCTGTTAGCTCTCCTCTCCAGCCGCCGGACGACCCAGCCGCCGCTGAGCCGCCCTCGGCCCTCCTTCACGCCACTGACCTCCAGCCGACTCCGCCCCCCCTGCCCACTGGCCGCCCCGCTCCCGCCACCCAGCTGACTGGCCCTCCCGGCGCATTACTTATGACGCCCCCTGAGCGACCGTGCAGCGGGCGCGCGCAGAGGGAGCACCGGTTGAGCGCCGAAGGTGCGCCAAAGGTAAGCCCGTCTGCGCCCGTCCGTGCATGGATCGCGTCCAGCGCCAGGACCCCTGGCCCCCGCAGGCACCAGCCCACCCGCCGGACCTACAACTCCACCGAACTCCACGCACTCAACACTGGCCGAATCCCAGGATGCTACCGAGCCACCCCGAGACGCACCCACGGACCCTTCAGCTACCACTCCTGCAAGTACACCTGCAACCGGACCGGCACTACACCAGCACCGACTAAGCCGAACACCAGCAGCAACCACCTCAAGTGCATCCTGCTCAACACCCGCTCCGTCCACAGACACGCCGTCGAACTCTGGAACCTCCTCGACACCACATCTCCAGACGTTGCCTTCCTCACGGAAACCTGGATGAACGCCTCCTCAGCGTCCGACATCGCCATCGCCATCCCGGAGGGCTACAAGATCACCCGGAGGGACCGCACCAACCAGACGGGAGGAGGCATCGCCATCATCCACAGGAACACCATCCGCATCACGACTTCATCTGCCCGCACGCCCTCCCCTCCGCTGACTACATCCTCCTCGGGGACCTCAACTTCCACCTGGAGAACAACAACGACCGCAACACCACCACCCTGCTGGACAACCTCACCAACCTCGGTCTCAAGCAGCTGGTGACCACCCCCACCCACTACGCCGGACACACACTCGACCCCATCTTCTCATCCAGCAAGGACATCACCTTCAGCCACGCCACAGGACTCCACTGGACGGACCACAGCTGCATCCACTTCAGCTTCAGAAAGAACATGATCCACCACCACCAGCAACAGGTGGCACGAAGAAGCTGGAACAAGATCACAGCCGACCAGCTCGCCGCATCCCTGAGCCAGCACCCTCCCACTAGCTCTGCCAACCCCAGCCAGGCCGCCGCCAACCTCACGAAATGGTTCAACAACTGCGCAGACGACCTCGCCCCACTGAGGACCCCGTCTAACAGACCCGGCAGCAAGAAAGCCCCATGGTTCACCGACGAACTCAAGAGTTCCAAGAAGAACTGCCGAGCCCTCGAGAGAGCCTGGCGAAGAGACCCAACTCCGGACAACATGACCACCCTCAAGCTCGCCACCCGAAAGCACCACCAACTGATCCACGCCACCAAGAAAGCCGCATTCAAGGAACGACTGGACAACAACGCACACAACAGCAAAGAACTCTTCAACATCGTGAAAGAGCTCTCCAACCCCAACGCCGGAAACAACGACATCACCCCATCTCAAGACCTCTGCAACTCCCCCGCCTCCTACTTCCACAACAAGATCGCTGACATACACAACAGCTTCTGCACTCAACCAACGCTCCCCACGACCGCACCAATGCCCCCCACCACCACCCTCCGCGCCTGGACCCCGATCAGCACCGAAGACACCATCCGCACGATGAACGCCATCCACTCCGGATCTCCTACCGACCCCTGCCCTCACCACGTCTTCAACAAGGCCGACGCTGTCATCGCACCCCACCTGCGGGACATCATCAACACCTCCTTCGACACCGCCACCTTCCCGGAGAGCTGGAAGCACGCTGAACTCAGCGCTCTACTGAAAAAACCAACAGCAGACCCCACCGAACTCAAAAACTACCGCCCCATCTCGCTCCTCCCGTTTCCAGCCAAAGTCATCGAGAAGACCGTCAACAAGCAACTGGCCGCCTTCCTCGAGACGAATGGATCCCTCGACCTCTCACAGTCTGGCTTCCGGGCCAACCACAGCACCGAGACCGCCCTCATCGCAGCCACCGATGACATCCGAGCCTTGCTCGACAACGGAGAAACAGCGGCCCTCATCCTCCTAGACCTCTCCGCGGCATTCGACACTGTCTGCCACCGCACCCTAGTGCAGCGCCTCAGCAACGTCGGAATCCAGGAGAAGGCACTGGAGTGGATCATCTCCTTCCTCGCTGGAAGGACACAGAGAGTCCGCCTACCCCCGTTCAGATCAGAGGCCACCGAAGTCATCTGCGGCGTTCCTCAGGGCTCCTCGCTCAGCCCCACCCTCTTCAATGTCTACATGAGCCCCCTTGCGGCCATCGCACGCCAACACAACCTCAACATCATCTCCTACGCCGACGACACCCAGCTGATCCTCTCCCTCACCAACGACCCCGCCACCGCCAGAGCCAACCTACACGAAGGGATGAAAGACGTAGCCGAGTGGATGATGACCAGCCGCCTGAAACTGAACTTAGACAAGACGGAGGTCCTCATCCTGGGCTCCTCGCCCTCCGCCTGGGACGACTCCTGGTGGCCCCCTGCCCTGGGCACCGCACCCAAACCGACAGACCACGCACGCAACCTGGGCTTCATCCTGGACTCCTCCCTATCCATGACCAGACAAGTCAACGCTGTCTCCTCGTCCTGCTTCAATATCCTGCGCATGCTACGTAAGATCTTCCGGTGGATCCCCACCGAGACCAGGAAGACGGTCACCCAGGCCCTCGTCACCAGCCGACTGGACTACGGCAACGCCCCCTACGCCGGAACCACTGCCAAGCTCCAGAAGAGACTCCAGCGAATCCAGAACGCCTCAGCAAGACTCATCCTCGACATCCCCCGACACTGCCACATCTCCAGACACCTGAGAGACCTGCACTGGCTCCCGGTCAACAAGAGAATCTCCTTCCGGCTCCTCACCCACGCACACAAAGCCCTACACAACCAAGGCCCGAGATACCTCAACAGCCGCCTCAACTTCTACGCTCCCACACGCCAGCTCCGATCAACCAGCCACGCCCTCGCCGCCGTCTCCCGCATCCGAAGAGCCACAACAGGAGGAAGGTCCTTCTCCTACCTGGCCGCCAAGACCTGGAACTCCCTCCCGACCCACCTCCGCCTGACCCAAGACCACCTCACCTTCAGGAAGCAGCTCAAGACCTGGCTGTTTGAGCAGTAGCGGACCCCCCCTCCCAAAGCGCCTTGAGACCCGCCGGGTGAGTAGTGCGCTATACAAATGCTATGATTGATTGATTGATGTTGTTGCACCAAGGATATTGTGCTGGAAACTAAACACTGATAAGGTCCCAAAGGCGAGACCTATTGGCTATGCCAATGCTTGTTTTTTTTGCTGTGCACAATGATGATCTGTCCCTTTTTCAGCTACCTTCACTTTCTGTGTATTATGTGTATTCACGTGTTTTTTTCATATTTTGGATTTTTTTTATTTTAATGAAACACGTGAATTTGGGAAAATATCATCCCCTCCTAAATTTAGAGAGGTAGTGAGGTACTCTTCATTTTTTTTTAGGAATTCACAGGTTCACTGTTATCTCTCCATTTGAGAAAAATTCACACACCTCTGGGTACCTGTTACCTTCTTTTGTGGCATAAAACGTATCCTTTTTCTTTGCGTATGGTTTTCCATGGTGTGACACTCACACAGTTTGATTAATATATTCACTTCCCTATTCAACCATTCACATTTCATGAAAAAACTCAATTGTGATTGACAGAACTCGCATGTTTTGATGTTTTGAGTTTAACAGCCAAGATGGCTCTAATTGTTAACACTTTTGAAGCATGTCCAATGCCTCTATCATAAAAAGTAATGAGTAGATTTACATCAAACCATGAAAAGAATGCTTTCTGAGTGGAATTCTTCTTTCATGCCAGGTTTAGTGTAACTCTGTTTAGTGGTTTGTCTGACAGGGAGAGCACATGGTTTTTTCAGTGAATATGTATATTCACTGAAAAAACCATAGGTTTCAGGCAGGTTATAGTTAGGAATGTGTGGAACATTGCATCATCGCAGGTTCCACACAAACTGACCCTACCTTAGTGCACCAAAACTCATGAACCCTTTACGTTAGAATCGTCTGTGTATTATTTTACATGTAGTGCTCCTACCTATGTACAGCAGAAGTCATAAACCAGTTACGATTGAATATCTATGTATGATATCCTGATTACTATTCTACTTGTTACCAACAGCAACGTAATAAAATGGAGTTGAGCACACGTGCCCGTACACACTTCAACTGTCTATTTGTTTCTGTGTATTTATTATGTTTGTAAAATGCTGCTCCTGCGCCCTACCACATTATATTGTGATATAAATAGCGTATATATCCATCTTACCTCTGACTGTAAGTGTAGGCTATTCCTCCTTTTAAATTTTTTTTAGCATATTTATATAGCGCAAAATCAACCCAAAACTATACCAGCAATTTACATGAGCACTGTATTTACAATACATTTTCAGACAGGCGTTGATTATGTCATTACTCTACAATAACAGGATGTGGTTGCAACTCCGAGCCTCAAACACTGATTTCCAGCACCAAGTTCAACAATATACCTGAATGACCACATACGTATAAATATTATCTGCCTTTCATGTGCCAAAAACTGCAACTTAAACCTTTAACAGCCCTGTGATACTACAGCTACAACACTCCACTGAATGTACAACAAAGATTCATAATCGCAGAAATGCGTCAGGTCCACCATCTTTTATGTATGCAACTATGAATGAATATAGAGTCAGTGATACCCCGTACCTTCCATGTTGGCCATGTTGTGGAACTTTACAGATATAATGACACATTTGCATTTAAGACCCGGGTAACATCAGCACTATAAGACAGACACCCGAATCACTTGATTTCTCATATAGCTCACGACGGAACCACGCCCATAACTCCGGAATCATGATTCAGAGCCTCACGCAGCACTGGCATACGTCAGGCCAGCCCACTCCGCTTACGCTTCCAGAAAAAACAAAAACGCAACATTGCCCAGATTTCCATTGTACTGATATCTTGGTTCCAGGTCTAGATGTCATAATGGCACACACACACACTCCCTCATGGCTGGTATACACCCCACACCACAACCATCCAGTGCATGCGTCACTACACATGTGACCCTACCAATAAAAAAGACAGGGCGCACGTGCTCTACGCCATTTTAGAGTTGCTCCCATCGCAAGCACTGTGATGGTCTGTCCTAGTGCTTCAAACACCTCATGTAAGCCCGAACAACCGAGTACAAGGACCCACCACTACGTGCGTGGCCTCTTTGGTCACTGAGTTAGTGGTACCAGAAGGACTGAGCGGGTGAGGAACCTGCGATGATGATAGGAGCACGAGTATGTCGTTACCCATACCGATATCAAGACTCTGCACTATATGTCAGATTTCTTGGTGGCAGAGCGGGACTGCATGATGTAGAAGGTGGCCTGTCCACAAAAAAGGTGAGCTATGAGGCCTAGGTGCACATCGGAGGGAGTCGATGGGGTGCAGCAGACCGGATACAAAAAAGCGACGCAGTGATTTAGGCGTACGCAGTCCTTATATACCGTATCTTATTGCATGTATATATATATATTTTTCCAATAGCAGGAACATTTTTATAATCTGACAAACGTCCGGAATATAAACTATACAAATAGTTGTTTTTAAATGCGAGAGGGAAGGTGTGTGAAAGGGCGATGTTATTCAACTCCACATTAAGACAGTAACAAATACCAATCATAACATCTTTCTTTTATTATCTTTTATTTGTAGAGCTTCAGGGTGCATTATGTCCCGGGACGTGGTGAAAAACACACCGGTGACAGAAAGGTGAGCTCCGAATATTCTTTTCAGTCACTCTCTCCTTTGATAAAGAAATGAAACAAAATGTTAACTTCCTTTTTTATCTTACAAGTTGTGTTTCACAAATTGGCGTCATCCCCCGCCAAAACACCTACAAAGCTCTACGTTCGTGGATTCTGTGATGATGCGTGGCCATCATAACAACGTCTGAGAAGGCTGCTTCGACACGTGATGCACCCTCTTTGAATCACGCCAAGGGAACAAGGTGAGCAAATAAGCTTGTTTCCGAAACAATGACAAGTCATCTGTGAAAGGAGAGTGGGTAATGTGCAGCAGCTTCACTGCGTAGGAATGTACAATTACCTCCAAGCAGTGAGGATAGGTTACAACAGTCTGAGGGGCAGATCTACAAGCCCCTTGTGCCACTTTTGTGTCACTTTTAACATGGGAAAAGTGGCGCAAGGAGCTTGTAAATCTGCCTCTGACTTCCCTTGAAAATCACTCACCTCCGAACTCTGCGAGTCAATGGGGTGCAACAGTCTAGGCATGCTATATTGAGAACCCACCGCTATGCAGTGGGAGTGCATGGAATATAATACTTTGAAAGAAAAACAACGCACAGACACCTCTTTACAGTGAAAGTTGATGAAATACATTATCCTGAGTACAAATAAATAAAGCAAAAATATATGTGTGCAGTTGTATGTACTATGCTATTACTAACTCAATATACTATCTTTCAGATCACTAAACTGGAGGATTCACTATGAACCAGCACGTGCTTGGACACACAACAGAGGCAAAAGGTGAGCTACCAATATTTTCTCCAGTAATAACTGCTCCATCTATAACTTTCTCTCTCTCACAGTTTTAATGTAGTTTTTTCTCTCTTTCTCTCTTTCTCTCTCTCTCTCTCTCTCTCATCGTTTCTCATTCTCTTTTAAAGTTATGGATGCTGCAATCCACTCTGCCGTGTACAACCAAAGCTGAGTTCAAGTTGTGAACTCTGTTGGTCACAGTGTTTACACAAGGTAAGCAGAGCGGCCTAGATATACAATGCCTCAGATTAAATATATTAGAAATAAAAGAGCTTATTTACAAGCGCCTTGCGCCACTTTTGCATCACTTTTAACATGGGAAAAGTAACACAAAGTGGCGCAGGAGGCTCGTAATATAAGCCCTAAAGAATATTGTCCTGCATAATGACTTGATCTCTCACCTAATTCTGTCTTATTTCTGAATCATTTTAAAGACCTGTTGGTCCATACTGTAAATCTGACGCAGTAGGCACTTCCGTACAGACACCTCTTGAACGTGGACATATAAGAGAGGTGGAATGTACATTAAAAATGATTGCTAAGTATTACCTTAACTTGTAATGTTTGACCTCATTTAGTCAAATCGATCTAATTTTGAACACTTATTTTCATTTTTGTTTTGCAGATTACCTACCCTACTTCTATTGGAGTCCATATCACATTTTGTTTAATTGTTTTTTTAAAGTTATGTTTCTAGTTATTTATTACATTCTTATCTTTAGGTTACGTTTCCAGTTATTTATTGTTGTTTTAATAAAAGTTAATTTTTTAAACGTATATACGTCTTCTTTTTCTGACATTTCACTATTATTTAGAGTGATAATAATACAGTTAGAAAACATTTAAAAATAGAAATTATATTTATAACATGAGGTATAATACTGAGGCTAACTCTTTACCAGAGTCTATACCTACGACTAACGGTTCCTATGGAAAACCTTGAAAACTCCAGCACAGTAACTGTTTCGATTAGCAACACAGTGTGGTGAACTTCTAACTTCTGTGCTCACTTAAGTGTTCCATGAACTGTTATTATGGTAACAGGAAGTAAGCCGTTTAAATGGAAGACGAGATTGACGATATTACAAAACGTAGTGGCATATTTAGAAAGACGGAGTTAAAATTTTTGTCGTTTTAACGGCTGCAAACTACAACAAAAACACAGAAAATGGACTTCAAAATCCTATCTTACCGGAAGATTTTCTCAACATTGCTGTTTCCTATGCAAGAGTGAGAGCCTGCCCCCGGGGCTATAAAATAAATGGTTGCGGGGGCTCTAAGCCCCCCCTGCAAAATTAGAAGTGTGTGGGCCTCAACGCCCCCTCTCAAGCCCTGGGAACCACCACCCCCGGGGGATTTGTGTATTGTGGGAGGCAGGCTGCGTGGCCCTCCGCCCGGAGCCCTCGAGGGCCCTGGGGACCGCCACACCCCAGGGCCGGCTCCTGCAGTGTCCCGGGGTGCCTACCCCCGAGACACTGCTGTTTGCTATGAGATGGCGGGAGTCTCGCGGCTCCCACCCTCCCATAGCAAAGTTGGTTTAGATTTTGAAAGAGAGAGCAGGGAAATCTGTTCTCTCTTTCAAAATCCAAACTAGATTGCTTTTCCACATGCATGTTAGCATCTCCCCATGTGGAAAAGCAATGCCGGCTCCCAAAGCTCCCGCCACGGTCCCTAATATTTTTTATAAGACCCAGGGGATGGGGTCCCCGGGATATTAGAAATTACTGATAGGGGCTATTTTCTTACGGTAAAATTAGAAGTCGTGCACCCAGCGCGGCGCTCAATGCGGCCCTCTGGTGTGCATGCGCTGGATGCACGACTCATAATCTGTAGGGTGCACGACTCCAGCGCCTTTGGTGCACAACTTCTATGCGTTTGGGAGCCAGCATTGCTTTTCCACATGGGGAGCTACTAACATGCAGCTCCCCATTTAGAAAAACAATCTGATTTAGATTTTGAGAGGGCGGGATGGATACCCCGGGACACAGCAGGAGCTGGCCCTCCTACAATACACAATGCCCCAGGGAGTGGTGGTCCCCGGGGCTTTGGAGACCTTGCAGCTCCCCAACCATTTTTTTTGTAGCCCCGGGGGATGACGTTGCCCTCGAGTGCTCCAGGAGGGGGGGCCACACAGTCCCCCTCCCACAATACATAAAGCCCTGGGGGTAGTGGTCCCTGCGGCTTTGGGGACATTGGACCCCTCCCTCCACCATTTTTTTTGTAGCCCAGTGGGGTGATGATCCCCGGGGCTGAGGGGGCCCCTCTGGGTCCCCCATAAAATGTTATATTTTGCCCCCGGTGTTTAGCCCCCCCGGGGACTAATTATAAAAAAAGCTCAGTTTTATTTTATTTTATTTTTTTACGGCAGAGTCCGTGCACCCTACACGCTCCTGCCGGGTCTTTATCAAAACAAAAATGATTTTGATTTGTGGGCCCTGGGGGTCCTTCTGGGACCCCCTAAGCAGGTCTAGAGGGTAAAAGTATTTCTACCCTGCCCCCTTTCAACGTTTTGCACACATATTCCACTGACTTCTTCAGCCTCGCTTCTACCGAGGCACAAAATGGCTGCCAACAGTTCCTGGTTTCGAATGTTGACAACCACTTGACAGCCAATTAGCATTCAGCGCGTAATCAGAAGGGTGCGCTTAGTGCACTCATGGTGCGCTCAGGATGCGTGGATCCACCGCAGCCATAGATATGTAAATGCTTTTAACTGTAATTTTCTCAGTAACTACTGAACAGATTGACACCATTTAAGCAAAAGGCATGAGTCTGAACTGAGGACTACCTCTTTGCCAAATTTGGTGTAATTCCGTTCAGCGCTTTGGGACCCCCCTTTTTTTCTTGACCCCCGCTTGACCAATCACCGTGAAACTTTTAGGATAGGAGCGGTCCGGTGCTGACCGTAAGTTTTGAAAATTACTTGAAGATTCCTCAACCAGTGCCAAAGTTATTCCAAATAGAATGTTGCGGATTTCCTATGGAAAATAGGTCCTAACTATAACTACCGACTGGCTTGAATTCTTTATTGGAGGTTGCCGAAAGCAGGCTAAAAATGATGAAACACTCAGTCTCAGTCCTTCTCCCCGACGCGTTTCATGTATGGGCTGCACTTAATCATGGGCAGCAGGATTGGAATGGCGGGATGGCACAGCAAGATTTGAAGCACCTGAATAATGACAGTTCACGCCCCAGTGGGCATGGCCACGGAAAGCGGCCTTCTGGAACTCGTAGTATCTTTGTTTTACCACAGTGGGTCGTGTGCCGTCTCACCAACAGTACAAACATTTGTACACAAGATGTTTACACCTCTAAGCACTGAAGAAAACTAAATGCTGAAACGCATCTGCTAATAAAGGTGTTTTAAATCATCGCCCCGGAGTGCCTTCGTGTATTAAATATGCATGCGCTGGAGCTGTTATATATATATATATATATATATATATATAGATAGATAGATAGATAGATAGATAGATAGATAGATAGATAGATAGATAGATAGATTGATAGATAGACAGATAGATAGAGCCGTTTGGGCAACTTGACAAAGGCCGCCTCGGCTGAAACGCGTTGTTCTCACGATTAAAACACTCGTAATGGAATTGGCGTGCCGCTTCCTTATCCATTATTCACCCGTTTCTCCTTGCCATTCACCCTTTTTCCGATTCTCTCTTTTGCTTTCTCAATTCTACGCCTCCCTTTCCTCTTCCTTCCTCCCTCCCCTCCCTCTTCTGCCCCTTACTCCTGCTCTCATGCTCGCTCCTTTCTTGTGGTCTCTCCAGGCCCCTCCATCCCTCTGTAATGCTGATTTGCAGCCCTCTGGGAGAGGTTGCCTCTTGTTTGGCTCAGCTCGCAGCCGGTTTTACTTCATGTTTCATTGATTTCAGATGCATAATTTACACCTCTCAGGACCGCGTGCTCACCACGGGCCCTCGGTAAATACACACCCCAGAGACCCGCAGAGCAAATGCATTACTTATTCATGGGCCTTCCTCTTTCTGTGGCAAAAAAACACAAACGTAACCGGAAAATTCCGACCATCCTAGGCTGGTGTTCGACGGTGGAAAACAGCTTTCAACAACTGGCTGCCAATTCCAAACACTGCGATGAGAATCCTCATGATCACTGAGATACAGCACCGCAGGGCGGGACTATGGCCCCCGCGCTGAGGCTCAGCATCCCCAGAACTCAGCTACGGCATCAAGAATAGTGGCAAGACATCAAAGGCGCTGAGCTGCAGCACCTATGGCTCTGAGCTACAGCATTCACAGTACAGCATCCCAAGTACTGAGCTGCGGCATCAAAGGCACAGAGCTACAGCATTCGCAGTACAGCATCCCAAGTACTGAGCTGCAGCATCAAAGGCACGGAGCTACAGCATCTTCACTGCAAATATATAGCACAACATCCTCATTACTGAGCTACAGCATCCCTAGTACAGGACTACAGCATCCCAAGTACTGAGCTGCGGCATCAAAGGCACAGAGCTACAGCATCAAAGGCACTGAGCTAGAGCATTCCCAGCCCAGGGCTGCAGCATGCCAAGTACCGAGCTGCAGCTTCGAAGGCACTGAGCTACAGCATCTTCACTGCAAATATATAGCACAACATCCTCATTACTGAGCTACAGCATCCCTAGTACAGGACTACAGCATCCCAATTACTGAGCTGCAGCATCAAAGGCACTGAGCTACAGCATTCCCAGCACAGGGCTGCAGCATGCCAAGTACCGAGCTGCAGCTTCGAAGGCACTGAGCTACAACATTCACAGTGCAGCATCCCAAGTACTGAGCTGCAGCATCAAAGGACCTGAGCTACAGCATTCGCAGTACAGCATCTCAAGCACTGAGCTACATCATTCACAGTAAAGCATCTCAAGTACTGAGCTGCAGCATCAAAGGCACTGAGCTACAGCATCAAAGGCACGGAGCTACAGCATCAAAGGCACGGAGCTACAGCATTCCCAGCACAGGGCTGCAGCATGCCAACTACAGAGCTGCAGCACCTAAGGCTCTGAGCTACAGCATTCACAGTACAGCATCCTAAGTAAAGAGCTGCAGCATCAAAGGCACTGAGCTAGAGCATTCCCAGCACAGGGCTGCAGCATGCCAAGTACCGAGCTGCAGCTTCAAAGGCACTGAGCTGCAGCACCTACGGCTCTGAGCTACAGCATTCACAGTACAGCATCCCAAGTACTGAGCTGCAGCATCAAAGGCACTGAGCTAGAGCATTCCCAGCACAGGGCTGCAGCATGCCAAGTACCGAGCTGCAGCTTCGAAGGCACTGAGCTGCAGCACCTAAGGCTCTGAGCTACAGCATTCACAGTACAGCATCCCAAGTACTGAGCTGCAGCATCAAAGGCACTGAGCTAGAGCATTCCCAGCACAGGGCTGCAGCATGCCAAGTACCGAGCTGCAGCTTTGAAGGCACTGAACTACAGCATCTCCACTGCAAATATATAGCACAACATCCTCATTACTGAGCTACAGCATCCCTAGTACAGGACTACAGCATCCCAAGTACTGTGCTGCAGTATCAAAGGCACTGAGCTACAGCATTCCCAGCCCAGGGCTGCAGCATGCCAAATACAGAGCTGCAGCTTCAAAGGCACTGAGCTACAACATTCATAGTGCAGCATCCCACATACTGAGCTACAGCATCCCCACTGCAAATGTAAAACACAGCGTCCTCACTACTGAGCTATAGCATTCCCAGTACAGGGCCATAGCATTCCCAGTACAGGGCTACAGCATCCCAAGTACTGAGCTGCAGCATCAAAGGCACGGAGCTACAGCATTCACAGTTCAGAGCTATAGCATCCTCAACACTCAGCTACAGGATTATAGGCTTTGAGATACAACAACTCCAAGGCAAATGTATAGCACAGCCTCCTCAGAGCTACAGTATTCCCAGCACAGGGCTACATCATCTCAAGTACTGAGCTGCTGCATCTAAGGCTCTGAGCTTCTGCATTCGCAGTACAGCATCCCAAGTACTGAGCGGCAGCATCAAAGGCACTGAGCTACAACATTCACAGTGCAGGGCTGCAGCATCCCAAGTATTGAGCTGCAGCATCAAAGGCACTGAGCTACAACATTCACAGTGCAGGGCTGCAGCATCCCAAGTACTGAGCTGCAGCATCAAAGGCACTGAGCTACAACATTCACAGTGCAGGGCTGCAGCATCCCAAGTATTGAGCTGCAGCATCAAAGGCACTGAGCTACAACATTCACAGTGCAGGGCTGCAGCATCCCAAGTACTGAGCTGCAGCATCAAAGGCACTGAGATACAACATTCACAGTGCAGGGCTGCAGCATCCCAAGTACTGAGCTGCAGCATCAAAGGCACTGAGCTACAACATTCACAGTACAGCATTCCAAGTACTGAGCTGCAGCATCAAAGGCACTGAGTTACAACATTCACAGTACAGCATCTCAAGCACTGAGCTGCAGCATCAAAGGCACTGAGCTACAACATTCACAGTGCAGGGCTGCAGCATCCCAAGTATTGATCTGTAGCATCAAAGGCACTGAGATACAGCATTCACAGTGCAGCATCCGACGTACTGAGCTGCAGCATCAAAGGTACAGGGCTACAGCATCTCAGCAGTGACTGAGCTACGGCATCACAAGTACTGAGCTACAGCATCCCTACTGCAAATGTATATCCGAGTATCTTCTCTACTGATCTACAGCATCCCTGGTACAGAGCTGGCTAGATTACCCCAATATGATCGCATTCACACCACTGAGCTATTGCAACAAATGTACTGAGCTGCAGTATCCCCAATATAGAGCCACAGTATCACTAGTACAGAGATGTAGCATCACAAGTATTTAAGTACAGCATCCATGGTACAGAGTTAGACTTTCCTCACTAATGGCCTTCCGGTATCATATGGCCAAACTATGGTATCCCCAATCCTGAGTAACAACGTTCCTAGTAACGAGCTCTAGAATCTCCAATACTAAGCTACAGCATCAAGAATACTGAATCACCATGGTGGGACAGAGCTACTGCATCTTAAGTACTGAGCTACAGAATTCCCAATACAGAACTGATGCATTCCCATCATTCCGCTACAGCAGCAACGGTGCTGAGCGACAGATTCCCCAGTACTGAGTTCCAGCAACACTAGTACTCAGCTAAGCATCTCAATACTGAACTATAGCATGATGAGTACTCAGCAGAAGTATCACTGGTACTGAGCGACATAACAAAATTGAGCTACAGCGCCACAAGTATCGAACTACAGCCTCAACAACACTAAGAAAAAGCATTGGCAAAGGTAATAGGTCTTGCTTGAGGGACCTATTGGCTTTATCTATATTGCATGGCCTCCCAGATGCTGTGCAACCTGGATGATAAACTGGAAAGAAAGCTTATGCGCTTGGCTGTGTCATTTTGAAGGTGTGCCTTTGCTGATCCAAGTTGGATCAGCAAACAAAAAAAGTGATGCAAACAGGTAGGAGAAAGCAAGCGTTATGGGGAAAGAACACAGGTGAGAGAAAACAACACGAGGAAGGAATCACAGAGGGTCTGAAACAACAGGAGAGCGGGAGAAGCAACACGGATGGATTGCGGGCAAAAGCAACATGGGTTTGAGGGGGAAGCAATAATTAAGTAGAAAAAATCTACTTGTGGTGAGCACAGTTCCTATTTGGAAAAAGATAACCTTTTCCTACAATTTGAAACGACTACTTGTAACTTAATTCAAAAAATAATAATGACCAAATTGAAAAATCACTTTCTATTATTTAATTCTCATACATGAGATTGTTATAAGGCATAGATGCATTAATATATTGTAATCATGTGTCCTATATATGCATCTGATCTAACTGTTAAGCATAGTACTAAATCTATACGTAACAAATTAACTATTTACATATGTCGAACAATTTTACAATTTTTCAATGACCACAATTCAGTAATGAAAATTTATTCGGTTTGAAGTAATTATCCGTAGACACAGTGCCCAATGCATTTCGGGACCACACGGTACCCTTCTTCAGGGGTGAAATCCTAAAACATACAAAAAACTTATCAGTGGCATCAAAGAAAACTAGATGTTTTACACATAATATAAACTATCTGATAATGGTTGACACGGATTATATCCAGTAGAAATCTTGGATCAATGTATTGAAAGGTTAGCTATAATTGATCGCCAATCTCTGCTGACTTCCAGTCCCAAAATATCTACTCATGAATTTACTTTTGTTTCAAAATTCTCCACAGCAGCCAATCAAATCAAACATATCATACTTAAAAGATGGGAATTACTCTAAAATAAAAGTGAATTTAAAGGGATTTTTTTTAAGAAACCTACATTCGCCTATGCAAGAGGCCGTAACTTGATGGACTTAATTCGGTCACCTTGTAACTCACATACCCAATCTGACCACAAAGGAACTATGAAATGTCAGAATTGCATACACTGCAATAACATCATTACTGGGAATTCTCTAACTCACCCCATGACAGGCAAGAAAATTAAACTTAAGCACACATCGGATTGTAATAGCACCAATCTAGTTTATTGTCTTAAATGCCCTTGTGGCAAACTATATGTGGGCAAAACTGAACGGAAATTCAAAATCAGGCTCACAGAGCACAAGAGTAATATCCGGTCGAAGAATAAAAGTACCCCCTTATCTATTCATTGGGATGAAAGCCATCACAATATAGCACAACTACGTGCACAGATAATTGAGGTGGTACAGAAAAAGGAGGGTCAAGATAATTCGGCCAAATTATTACAGCGTGAAAGTTACTGGATAGATTTCTTATCCACAGTTATTCCCAATGGCCTTAATGATCGATTAGATCTGGGATGTTTTCTATGATTCACATGACTTTTAAATAACCTGAACGTATTACTAGACATGTAAAATTTTGACTATTAGTAGGACCTCCATATGAGTTTAGCATTCTTAGTACATGTAACAAGTTTGTGTTTAGGCAATGATTATTTACTATGTACTTTTTATTTTTCTGTTTTCTGTATTAGCATGTTAAATTTCAAATACCTCACGGGACGATGTTCTTGCTGTCGTTATTTCTTAAAGCACTGACTACTACATTATGCCGTAGTATGGAAGCAGGTTGTAATTCCACAGGTTTTTAGCATGTATCAGTTATGTGTAAAAATCTATCTTTAATATAGCGACATGTCCTCAGGCAGTTACAGTGCTTACGCATTATAGTATTTTTCTTCATATTCTCAACTCATAATTTGTATGTATTAGTGATTGAGTGTATTTATTATGTTCATGTCACAGGTTCTGTTAATAGGTATATAGATCAGAATAGCAACAAACATAGTTAAAACTCTATTAGGGCAACTACAACGTGTAAAATGTCTCTACGTTCAATCATGCAATAGGGTTACTTCTGAATTTTTGATTCATCTGTCAGAAGACTAGATAGTACCCTTCGTTATTACTTGTAATTATTCATTTAGCACCACTTAGATTTGTAATAAATAGTGGCTCTTTTCACTTACTGGTATCGAATATTTTGGCATCTATATACTGATATACAACCGCAACAATCTTTCGTTTCTCGTATTTCTCTACCTTTTTCCACTTATTTTTAGAGATTATAGATATACCAATTGATTGTGGTGTCATTGCAATTAATAATATATGTGTACTATCGTCAAGGTCAGTTGCTATTTATTCACATCAGCATTGGTTTCTTATTTTATTATGTCACTGGAGACGGCATTACGATAGGCACTGATCATTGAACTACATCTCCCATAACAACTAGCATTTTTGCTAATGAGGGGACTCTTTAAATTACGGTGCTGTAACCTTCCACGGTTACCTGAGAGTTTGCAGTAGGATCGGAGTCAGCAGGAACAGCCTACATCGAAGTTGCGGAGGTAATCCATCACTTTTAAGAATATAGGCATAAGTCTTTCCTCCTTATATTAGATTTTTTCCCTTTTTGTTTTACTAGCACTTATTGGTCATCAATCCTAAAACGTGACTCTGTGTTTTTTATAGACGCGGTTTGTAACATCTTCGTATGCGTATGGATACGTGATACTACCGACACGTCACCGTTAGTTTCACGACCACATGGAGGTAAATCTAGTAGATTTATTTGTGTTTAGACAAGCATTTGCCTGCGTATGAGCACATTTAGTAACAAGATGAAACATTGGTTTCTTGTCTTGCAGTGGCACATCTTTTTCAATCATCTCGTACCCTTGTTCTAGACCACCTTTGTTTGCTAACAGCATTCAGCAACGACAGACCCCTTCCTTGGGAACTATTTAATACAGTTCTAGGTACGTGAAAGTAAGGTTATTACGCATCCAAGATGTGTTCTTTCTAGTATTATATACACAGATTCCCGCTACAGTACCCGATACCTGTCTGTTTTTACATTTTTAGTCGGATTCAATCCAGTCGTCAACATTATTTTATCAACCTGATATTCGTAGAAGAGCCTTTTTCTCCCTAGAAGTGACATTGAGTCCTTCAGGTAATAAACTATTCCATCTAGTAGATTTACCTGTACCTTCGATTTTAAGAGCCGTATGTTCATAGTTGGTTTCTTCTTAAATTATCCACTTAGAGGACGAATTTGTGGGGCTCCTATCAGCCATACCAGTTTAATTGACGTCAGTTTGACTGCATTAGGATTTTATCTAACGGTGCATCGCTTTCAGTTACAAGGTATGAGCATAGCGTAACTGGGGTAATAGTTTGCGAGTACCAATTAGAAAATAGAAACAGGTGACTGCTTGCATCATTTTTAGAGATTAATTCTCTTCGTGTTGTACTATGTATGGGATGTTTTAGAATCACCAGTTCTTCTAACTAGTAAGTTACCAGAGGGGTATACACGAATCTAAAGAGTTTCCAAATTGCATATACATAGATGTATACACCAGTTCTTTCGCATGTATGTTCAGGTATACCACGCTTTAGGTTTATTACTTGTGATTACATTAGAGCACGATCATGGTTTTTGTTTTTCATGAATTATTATGAGTGACTGTTCTATGTATATATATTGCTACTAGGAGGTTCAGTCAGGTTTATACATGTTGATATCTGCCAGATGGTACATCACATATATGGCAATTGTTAAATAATGCGTATAAGGTAGTTTTTCTCCATACCAATTTCAAAGCAATGGAATCATAATGTCTGTTTTTTTCCCCCTGACGTGTCAACCATTATCAGATAGTTTATATTATGTGTAAAACATCTAGTTTTCTTTGATGCCACTGATAAGTTTTTTTCCCCCTGACGTGTCAACCATTATCAGATAGTTTATATTATGTGTAAAACATCTAGTTTTCTTTGATGCCACTGATAAGTTTTTTGTATGTTTTAGGATTTCGCCCCTGAAGAAGGGTACCGTGTGGTCCCGAAAGGCATTGGGCACTGTGTCTACGGATAATTACTTCAAACCGAATCAATTTTCATTACTGAATTGTGGTCATTGAAAAATTGTTTGACATATGTAAATAGTTAATTTGTTACGTATAGATTTAGTACTATGCTTAACAGTTAGATCAGATGCATATATAGGACACATGATTACAATGTATTAATGCATCTATGCCTTATAACAATCTCATGTATAAGAATTAAATAATAGAAAGTGATTTTTCAATTTGGTCATTATTATTTTTTGAATTAAGTTACAAGTAGTCGTTTCAACTTGTAGGAAAAGGTTATCTTTTTCCAAATACTGTGCTCACCACAAGTAGATTTTTTCTACTTAATTATTGCCTTTTACTATTGTGGAGCCAACACAATTCCGTGGTGATGCACCCTTGGATGATATTGTTAAACATTTACCTTAAGATTACATTCTGAGTGCTCCTCTTACCTCATTTTTGTTTAAGGGGGAAGCAACACGAGGGCGCGGGCGGAGGGAAACAACGCGGAAATAGAGCAACATAGAGCGTCTGGAAGTGAAGGAACCAGAGTGAGCGCAATGTGGAGTGAAAGCGCACAGGACCGTGGCTCGAAGGGCGAAGCTGTATAAAAGTGAAAGTGTCTGTAAGAGTGACTCGAAGGACAACGTTGTGGAAAGTTAAATGTTATGTTATGGATAGAAATGCGCTAGTAGAAATGGAAAAACACAGAGAACGGTGAAATGCATGCACTCTCTTGAGTGCTTCTAGAAAAACAAAAAAAGCTTCCAAAAATTCAGTCACTTGTGGTAGGATAAAAGAAGTCACTCAGCAGATGGTAAACATGTTATGCTCCATGGGAGGAACAAAGACTAGATGGACGGGACGGGCTAAAACAAATCAAACCATCAAATAGAAAACAAGAAATAAAAAGTGACAAAATAAAAAGCCAGTGGAAAGCGATGGGCAGACTTCCTTTCCAAGTCAGCTATCAACTTGTCCCCAGTAAGTCTTTTGCAACTCACAGACTTCAACCTAAAAAGCATGCCTTGTACAGAACTATAGCATCCAGTGTAAAATGTACTGATGTATAATAAATTCAGTTGTGGTACACAGCATCTCCTGTAGATCCAGCATCTCAAATCCTGAGCTACAACCACAACTACTAAACAGTAGTATCAATATTATAAAGCTTTAGAACACCCACGAGCTATAGCATTCTCAGTGCTCTTTACTGGCCAGCGTACTCAGTTATAGCACCTCATGTACTTGACTTTAGTATCTTACGTGCCAATACTTATTATGTCAAGTACAGAACTTTAAAATACTCAGCTTTACTGAAGTAGGTACTGGGTTTAGTTCTCCCGGCTCCCTATCTTGGTATGCTGTAGGAAATGGCCCTTTTCTAAACGGTTACATTTTTTGCCTGGCATTTGATGTGATTTCGACTGGAAGTGCACTGGGTTCCTGCTAACCAGTTATCTTATCAAAATTAATTCCTTTCTGTGTATTGTTCTTTTGGTTGGTGACCATGCGGCCTACACATTTGGATTGCTACCTTTTACTTTATAGCTTTAGTATCAACACTATTAGGTAAATATCAAGACTCCACACTAGAAAATCCTTTTTTTTGGTTACTCTTCAAAATTTTTATTTATCATATGCAAACATTTGCACTTATTAAAATTATAAAATCATTGTAAAAATTACATTCCTTTGGTATTATGATCGGGTGCTCTGGTACAATCTTATATACACTGTCTAACAATTCCGATTTACGGTGTCTATCTCAGAGGCAGGAAGAGGATACAATATAAAGAAAAACCCTCAAACCTAGATGGTACCCGACAGCGCCTAAACGAAAAGGAAATAACGTTGAACTTCAGGCGACAAAGGGATACAACTGCCCTCAATTGGTATGTATAAAATCTCGCCCAGTTGTTGATACCCAGTCCTTTCTGGTCCCGGGGAAACTCTCTTTTTTTGGAGATTCCTGCTAACCAGGCCCCCAGTGCCAGATCTCTTTCCCAAAAACAGTACATTTGTTTGCCCCAATTGGCTATACCTTTGGTACCCTCTGAAAGTCCTTAGTAAATGGACCGGAGGTACTAAATGAGCAGGGCCAGACTGGGATCGCAACCCAGCTTTGGCAATTAAGTCCGACTGGCCCATTGGGGGAAGGACTGGGGGGGGGGGCGGTTGCTGGGGGGAAACACTGCTGCTGCTCTTTTTTTACAAGGGGCCGACTTTGCAGTACTGCTGCAAAACCGCCCCCCAATAAAAGAAACAGCCCCTACCAATCCAAAACTGTCTACCACCCTTCCGGCCCACCGGGTAAATGCCCAGGGCCCATTGTGGCCAGTCCAGCCCTGCTAAAGAGGGTTGCTAAGGCTGGCAGCACAAATTGTGCCACCCTAAGGGCCCCTGTACCATGTTCATGCTGCATGTCTTGGTGCAGACAAAAGTGAAAATGCAACATGGCACACAGAGTGTGTGCCATGCATACTGACATTGCATGCAGTATAGATAAGTCACGACTACAGCAGGCCTTACAGCCCTAAGGCAGTTTGCACTATACTACACACGAGTTCATCACTGCACGAGCAGGTATTTCCCAGCTTCTGGTCAGTTTAATTGTGGCCAGAACAAGTGAACAGGGAAGCCCTTTTACACGCATGTGCTGGACAGTGGTAGAAAAAAGTTCCTCAGCTACATGATGGCGTCACTGAAAAAAGGTATTAAACATCTTGTATTAATAAACCCGTGTTGATGCCAGGGTCAGATTGAGTAATATATACACACACACACAGAGGGCCCCTTAGAGTTGCCCCAGAAAATTTACCAGCCATTAGTGTGCTGACAAACCTGTCACCAGGGACGAGGTTCTGAGCCCCAAGGTTGAGAACCTGGGCTCTCCAGGGGCCATAAACCAAGTCTGCAACAGCAGGGGGGGTGCCATGCATCCCCGCACTCAGGATGACCTGCGGATTAGCATTCCAAGGCAGGGAAGTTTCAAATAGGCCCAACAACCTTGGTATGCAAATCTAGTTTCTCTAACAGGAAAGGAAACCAACTCCCTTTGTCCATAGTCCTTTGCCAGTTGGACAGCCGGTAAAATTCTTTAGGCAAGACAGGAGTGTCCACCCTCAGGCGAGCACAACCCCTGAACTGAGCTACCTAAAGCGGATGCAACTTTTCAGAAGTGACCATCTTGGTGATTACAAGTTTAGGATCTCTGTGACAGCGTTATGCCCACTTCCACATAGCCAAGCTGCAGTGGGCCAATGGGCCAATACCATCCCGAGATCCTGATGATCTTCGAAGAAGAAGGACACTGAAGAGCTGTGAAAGCAGAAGGCCGAGGAAGAGCAAATGACTTGGCACCAGCCCTGCTGGCGTGTCTGCTGTTCCCTTTGAAACTGCGCCGAAGACCTCTCGTCCTGCAGCTGCTGTGCCTCCAAAGCCTGGGAGGACTGCCAGCCTTCAATAAAGATTCAAGAACTCCCGTGGAGCAGCAGAGCGCTTCCCTGCATCAAGCGGGCACCCCAAAGAAGACTGTGCATGCTCTGGACCACAAAAACCTGACAATGCCAAACACCACTACACCCGTTCTTCCAAGCTATACTGGGCCAAAGGTGCTAGCGTGGTTTTCCGGCCCTCCAGTGACAAAGCCCATGCTCAACTTGCCCATTGTGCACTTCCCACCGCTGCCAGGAGGCTGCGTTTGCAGGCCCTCTCTACTGCGAGTGTTCGGTTGACGAAACTCCGATGCCTGAGGACACCTCATGCAGCGTATGTTTTCTTCCTAAGGTAACTTTGCAACAAAGTGCTTTAATTACCATTTAAAGCATCAAAACATAGTTTCTTCTAATCTGCTATTTTAAAAAGCACTTACCTGATATTGATGATTTGGGTGCCTACAGTTATATAAATATAAGTTGTATTTTTCTGAATTGGTGTGGATCTCCTTATTGAGTCATGTGTATCATTCATTGGCTATGTATGTGCAACAGACTAACACTTCTCTCTAATAAGCCTAATGCTGCTCGACCATCCTTCCCCCTAGAAGAGCTCTTTCGGATTGCTAGAGCAAACCCCTGTCCACTAGTAAGGGAATGCCTGGACTCTTTGCACAGTATACCTCTTTTTGGTTTACCATCTGGAGAGCCAGCTTCCTACATATCCTATGTATGAAAAGTTACAACTATGTACATTGTGCATTTCTGAGAGTTGGCTTTAGCAACCCTCAATCAATGGTTAACACTCATTGGTTTACACTCACTAAAAAACAGAAAGATAATGACCTTCAATTATGCTGACGATCTTCAGCTAGTTTTTACCTTGGATTCCCCTGACTCTGTCCTTGAATTCCAGGCCACTATGCTTCACATTCATCGTTGGATGGACCTCAACCATCTTAAACTCAACCCGGGCAAGACGGAATTAGTGTTGCCTGGGAAGAGAGAGACCACACTATTTTCTGAGAGTTGGCTTTAGCAACCCTCAATCAATGGTTTACACTCATTGGTTTACACTCACTAAAAAACAGAAAGATAATGACCTTCAATTATGCTGACGATCTTCAGCTAGTTTTTACCTTGGATTCCCCTGACTCTGTCCTTGAATTCCAGGCCACTATGCTTCACATTCATCGTTGGATGGACCTCAACCATCTTAAACTCAACCCGGGCAAGACGGAATTAGTGTTGCCTGGGAAGAGAGAGACCACACTATTGGCCAACAGAATTAGGATCGCCCCCTTCTCCCACCCCCTCCATGAAAAGCCTGGGGGTCACTATAAATGCAGATCTCTCGTTCAGAGGACAAGTGGGGGCAGTGGTCTCCACTTGTTTTCCCCACTTGCGTAAAATCAGGAAGATTGCCCATTTACTGACCCATTCAGCCCTCATACAGGTTGTGAAAGCACTGGTTCTCTCACGTCTCGACTTTTCAAACTCCATTTACCTTGGCTTGCCTCTGTTCCTACTCAAACGCCTACAATTAGTACAGAACCAGGCTGTAAGATTAATCTATAAACAACCTAGATGGCACTCTGCCAGACCCTGGTTATTCAAACTTCACTGGCTGCCTATGGCCCAACATGCAGCTTTCAAGACAGGGTGCTTAGTCTTTAAGGCATTACACTGCAGGAGCCCCAAATTCATCAGCTGCATGATTGCAAAGAACGCCCACTTCGCAACCTACGGTCAGCTCATCTTCAACTACTGACTACCGATACCATTAAACTCAAACGCCAGGGAGGGTGTAGGTTCTCCTACCTTGTCCCTAAATTCTGGAACTCCTTACCACTAGCAATCAGGATGTGCGACAACCTGTTGGGGTTCAGAAAGGCGCTTAAGACCTGGTTGTTTGAGCAAGCCTACGCATAGTCCATTGCGCAGCGACACTTTTCAAGATTAGCGCCATGAAACCTTTTAGTGACCGTGCGCTCTAGAAGTTCCTGCTAACATAACATAACATAACTCCCCTCAGCCCTGCATAGAGTGTCCACGGCTCAGGATATTAGTAGTTACCATGGCTGATGATTGACCTGGAGAGCAACCAGAATTGGCCAAACAAGGGAGATGCTCCATTTATTAGAGGCATGTCTGAGACACCCATAGAGGCATAGGGCAACACAGCAAGCTAGAGTGTAGCGGAACACATGTATAAAACACTAACTCTGCAGAATACCTATGTTTGGCCAAGACCCTGTCACACTCCTACCCAAAGAAGAAAGTTGTAAGAAACACCAACAGTGTCAACAGTGGGCCTGTATGTGCCCCATACTGACCAGCGTGTTGGGTCTAAGTTGGAAAGTTGTCTCCATAATGTTGCTGACTGTCCGGCATAACTTGGTCCACAGTCAAGGCCTTGCTCATTGGAGGTGTGTGAAGGTGGAGCCAGATACAATACAGCACTGCTGTTAGAACACATGCAATATTTTAATTGTGAATGTAAAGTCAAGCTTCTTCTTTAAAAGGAAATAATACTTTACTCTGTGGAACTATACTTCAGAAAGAATAAAGATCAAAAGCGAAAGATTCAAGTCGTTAAGCCTAATTAACAACTCAAAAGATATTCAAGAAAATAACTCTAGGGTTTCGTGGTTTACAGACTTGTTCAGGTTGAGTAGCTTGTTTTGACAGAACATCTCTCATTAGATGTTATGGGCCAATGTTATCTTATAAAAGCTTAGAAACAGCATCAGAGATGTTTAGCCTGTTGAACTTTTTGATATGGCTGCCTGTATCAAGGAACGTTTGATGGTACCCTCGGGCACATACATGACTCTTCGAGAAAGTTTAGACATAATTTGGGGAATTTTGTGACTTAAGTTGAACTCCAGTTAATCAATTTTTGGGCCAAATAAAGTTCCGGTCTAGCTACTAGTCATTATGATAATAATTGAGTCTGTCCACGTCATTTAGTACATCATGGATCAGATGGGAGGCCACTTTAGGCTACCAGAAACAATATTCTCCTTCTTTTGGTCACAGTAGAAAGAGTCCTGGGCCCCAAGGGCTTGCGGCATTGGGCTAGCCTCCTATCACCTGGTATGGGCAAGTGGCCCAGAAACTAAAAGGGCTTGTCTTGATTCAAACGTTGCAAGAAGAATGCGCTGCAAAGGGACCTACTGTCCCTATGATTGGGGAGAGGTTTCTTAAACTTATGAATCATCGTTGCTTCAGAGCTGTAGGCAATAACCAGCTAGTGAGCCCCGGTTAGCAAATATTAGGCTCTCTATGAACTTCTGTGACACTGTAATCCAAAAGAATGAAGAAGTCCTTCCAGTGTACGACGTCTCATGTTTCGCTCTGGGTATTGTTGCCCATGAACTTTCTCAAGTCTTTTTTTAATATTACCTATGTATACATTTGTAGCAAACATCATTTTCATCAAATGTAGCAAATTCAAATGTGCATCCTAATGTTTTCCCCAAGAGATGTGAAATCTAAGGTGCAGTCTGTCAGCAAATCATTGAAGTGAAACATTCTAAGGAGAGTATCCCTTATGGATGAAGGGGGTTCAAAGTTTATTTACACTAAGGAAGGGCTTTGATTTGCCAGGTACCATATGTTGTATCCTGTAGTTTCTCAATTAAGCTAGAGGCCTATATGTGGGATCCAGTATAGAAACCTAAAACACTTCTCTGTGGGAAGTCTGTGTAGCTCAATGCATCTGCCGACCATCTTTGGGGCATTGGTAATTCTGATTGTAGTCTAACAGCTGTTTAATCTCAGCCCCTTCTGAGTGGTAGTTCAAGGAAAAGTAATATTCTGTATTCTTGAGAATAATAAATCATAAGTATTTAATGTTTTTTCAGTTTAATATCGTCCTCCTATCTTCATTTGTAATAATCCTTAATAAAATCTGTGTTTTATTACTTACTACGTGTACAGATAAGGATCTGAAGTCCTTTAAGACAGCCATGAGTGTCACTACTGACTATGAATCTTGGCTTAACCCAAAGAAATCATCCTCATAAATTTGACTTTATGATTTGTTGTACCCAGCAAGAATCCTTTGATTTCAGGATTCTCATGGAACATAGTTAGCAACGGTGCTATGAAAAGATCAAAGAGTAGAGGGGACAGAGGAAAAGTGTGTCTTGTGCCATGGGAAATAAAAGATGGTTGGCACAAGGTGACGGATTTAACGCTCTCGTGGCTCCTCTAAAGAGTTCTGCGTGTCCTTAGTGCTTCACAGCGACCTACACGAAAGACTAATGAGCAAGGATAAACACTTTTTCTGTGCTTAATAAAGTTGCGACTGTTAACTGGAATTTCTTGGTTGTTTATACAAACAATTCATTCGGAGATATTCTTAATAAAATTACAGTCTTACATAAAGTTCTGTTGATCTTCATACATCAGTTTTATAAAGAATCTTGTGAACAATCAGCTAATAGTTTACTGTAGATTTTGTGGTCGGTATTTATTGATGATATTGGGTATTAGGAGGATCGGTTATCGAATATGTCTGAGGTTTACAAAAAACACTATTAGTGCTTCCCACCAAGCTTTAGGCGAAACATCCAACTGAAAACATTCTTGATATACATTGGATAGCATCTCAGAAATTTGTGGAAGCATTTTTCAGACTTCTATAAGGAACCCATCAGGTCCAGCACCTTCCCATTGATGAATGTGTCTATTGTGGTAATCACCGCTGCTTTATCTTTGTAATGCTCTCCAGGAATGGCCATTCTGTTGGGAATTGATAAACAATGTCTGTTTGCTTATCTACCTTATCAGTTTCTGAAAATAGCGATGAACAATGTTTTAAAATCCTTCATTTTAGTAGTTTAGGCTTTGCCTTCTACATGAATATGAGTAACCTGGTCTTTAGCAATTTTGACCCTAGTTTTCCAAGCAAGCATTTTTCATTTCTTTTTTTAATTGGTCAGACAGTTTTCCTGTTGCAGTATGAACCTCTGGGATGCATTTTCATTAGACCGTTGGTTAAAATTGGCATGGGACTCTTGTTATTTTGAAACATAAATATTTTGCATCATTGAATCCCTTTCATTCTCCAACAACATTTGTGAGTTTGTAATTTTATTTGATAGTTCATCTTGTTTGGCCCATTATTGTTTTTCCTTCAAATTGGAAAACTGAGTTAAACCCCCTTTAAGGTATGCCTTGAGCGAGTCCCATACAGAGAATATACGAGTTGAGGCTCTAGCTTGAGAGAGAAGTTCTGGTATTTAATTTTTAATATATATATCTCTAATAATTGTTCTTAAGCAAGTGCTCAATTAAATTCAAGTGTTAAAACAGCAGGGTGCGACGAATGTTTGGATGCTATATCTATTTTTGAAAAAGCATTCAGCAATTCTTTGGAGAGCAGGAAAAAGGCAAATCTGTAAAATGACTCATGCTGGTAAACCCATGTGTTTTGGGCTATTTACGCATGTATATCTCTTGCAATTCTAATTGGGTCAATAAACTCAAAGATACTGAATGTAAGCCTTGTTTGTGTGGCCACTCTTTTTTTATCCTCTATCTAATTAGCTGCAATGTTTGTCATTAAAACCAGTCCACCAGAACATAAACCAGCAAACAAACTGCCACAATAGGCCCCAAAAACAGACATGTCAGATCAGTTCTTCTAGTACTGCCAGATTGCTCTATAAGCCTATCAGACTCTGATTAATGGCTTGGCTAGATGCTACCACACATGTTGGTCAAGATAACAATAGCCTATTGATTTGAAAAAAGGGAATATACTTTTCCTGCAACCAAAAATGTCAGCACTAGAGTTTTGCATAATTGGACCCACATCTTAACCAGGGACTGCCAACACAGGGCGGGAAGAGGAATTGCTATCATTTTCAAGAACACCATCAGCTGCACCACCAACACTGAAACCGGAACAGACTACATGGAACACCTCAACTTCAAACTGCAAATTACAGTCAACCTCACCCGGGAGGAGCCCTGGTGAACCACTCACAGGACCATGAGCCAACTTCACTAGCAATGTCTGGACTTTGTTGGCCCACTAATCATTCACCCAAGTGCCTACATTTGTGTAGAAGACCTAAAATTTTGCGTAGAAGACCTAAACGTTCACCTAGAAGACCTGACCGACCCCAATCCAATCATCTGAAATCTTGCACTCTTCCAACACATCTCAGGCCCACCCACTCTACCGGACACATCCTGAACCCTGTTTGTTCCTCATTCAATGGCATCATAATCAACACACCCACTTCTGTCACATGAACCAACCAGGCGATCATCAGCTCCTCAACTGCTATTCCCCCATCACAGAAGAACCACCATGCCAGGCCCTCACCGCTGACACTGGAACAATACATCAGAGGCGGATTGGGCTTCCATCACCCACAAAATCCAACTAGAGCACGCAGGTTACCTGTCCAGAGACATCAACAACTTTAACGACTGGATCAATGCCTGTGCCAATACCCTACCCATCAGAAAAGAAGCCAACAAGTAAGAATGCAAATGCAGGACAGCTGGAACACAGAAGAACTCATAATGATCAAACTGCACTGCAAGTAATTAAAATTGAGGTGGAGAACAAACCATAAAGAATCTGCAGAGATGCTACCACCAGCAAATCTGGGAAGCCAAAAGGATGACCCTAGCTTAATGCATCAACAACAGCTCCAAAAGCAGCAAAGCCACTTTAAAATCATCGTGACTACACCAGCAACATCACCCAAAGAACTATGCAAGGATCTCCCAGACTTCTTCTGCAACAAAATCGCAGCCATATACACAAACTTTGACCCACAACCATACCCCTTTAACCCTGCAACAAGTCTTCAGATATCAGACAAAGGTGACACCCTGATAACATGAAATTCAATCACCATAGAGGCAACCAAAGCAATCATGAAGACCATCCACTCCAGAGCCTAGTCAAAACCTTGCCCCACCATGCCTTTGAGAAAGGCTCAATCCCCATCAGCAAAGCTGTCACCCCCTTCCTCAAAACCCCCATCAACACAGCTACTTTCCCAGAACTCTGGAAGCATGAAGTAGTCAATGTTCTCCTGAAGTAGCCCTCAGCAGACCCAGTCAAAGTCAAGAACTGCTGTCCGATCCCCCTCTTACCATATCCAGCCAAAGCCCTCGAAAAAGCCATCAACAGATACCTCGTCTACCAACTTGTTTCCTACCGGCTCAACGCCCCTCAAACAGGTTACAGATCAACCCACAGTAAAGCGACAGCCCTCATCCCAGCAACAGATGACATCAGGATGATTCTCTACAGAGGAGAAACAGCAGCCCTCATTCACAGCACTGTGTTGATAGGTGGGCTTGTCCAGCTTGCTGTCACAGTTGATTCCAAGGTTTCTTGCTTGCGTTTTGGGGATGGGAGTAGGATCAAGGTCTGTAAGCTACCAGGCTGAGTCTTAGTTTGAAGCATCGCTTCTGAAGATAAGCATTTCAGTCTAGTCCATGTTACTTTTGAGGCAGATGGACTTTATCTAGGTAGCCTCTTCGATGATGCAAGAGTTGGAGTCGTTCTGGTGCTGGGTGTTTTGTCCGAGAGGGACAATATCAGTTGTTAGTCATCGGCATACGTGAATGTTGTGTGCATGGGGGATGTCTGCCACCAGCGCCATTTAGACATTGAAGAAAGCCAGGCTAAGCAAGGAATCCTGTGGGATTCCACAAAAGAGTTTCAAGGCTTATGGGAAGTAAGGTGGTATGTTGACTGTTTTTGTTCTTCTGGTCAGACACGCATACAGATACATTAGAGGGTGGGTACTTTGATGCCCACCTCGTAATGTCGTCTGATCAGGATGGGATAGGAGACTCTGTTGAATACTGTAGAGGGGCCGAGTAGGATGAGGGTTGCTCTTTCTCCTCTGTTGAGAATCATTCAGCTGTTATTTGTTGCTGGGATATGGGCTGTCTGTACTATGGTTTGACCTGAAATCTGTTTGAGTGGCGTCGAGCTGCTGGTTGGCATGGTGGTCTGTGAGGTATCTTTTTCGAGGGCCTTGGCTGGGTATGTTAAAAGGGGGAACCATATAATGAGCTCCAAAGTAATGCATTAATCAAAAGTACTGAATATTGAAATTGTCAAAAATGCTTGCCATCCGTCAATTACAGTTGCGAGAATTCTATCTCTTCTTATGTGTACTGGTGCTAAGTAATTTATTAGTTGAAAATAAAATGTTCTTTTTCCATCTCTGGTGCCTTTTAAAGAGGCTCAAGAACCTCTCTGACTCATCAAGGGACTAGTGGTTCATGCTGAGTTCTCCTAAGTGTGACTGATAGCTACGATTGAAAGCCAAATTGCTTCCTCTGGCTTCACTATGAATCACTGTGTGGAATTGCCAACAGGAGTGCATTAAACTGTTTCTCCCTTCAGAGTGTCAATATTTTTCTGAGGATACAGTGCAATGAGTCTGCATCTTGGACAGATGGCACTCTCAAATCTATGCACATTTTGTGTATTTTAAGTGTTCTTAAATCCTGACATCTCTTGGCACTGACACTGCGGTGTCGATAACCAGCTCCTGCTCATTTAGGGCTACGAACGTCAGCACAAACCACCAGAGAGAGAGGTGTGCAAGGACATCGCCTACTGATGCCGACGTCACAGCCCATATACTCCAGCTGCTCTCGGCTGAGGCTTGCTGCGAGTCTCTCGCACCCAAGAGTGTGGAGATGTGGAGGCTTGGTGCACCAGGTGACCTGCAAGGACCAGCAAAGCCCTGACCTAGCCATTCCAGAAGGGGCAGATATGTCCTTTAGATGCCGGCATGAGCAGCGACCCGGCTCTGACCTTTGTTTCCTAGCTAGCATCCATCTGCGTCTGTGGGGGCCGGAAGTCATCTATCAGTTGTACACTTACCGCAGGGTTTTTATACCCCCTTTTTGTGGTCCTACCAGAATCTAAAGATAAATCAGGCCGTCAATTTCAAAAGCCATGTGGTTTTGCTTCATGTAATGTTGTCAGGGTTACAGGCCACGCCGTGGCGTGTGGTGTCATTAGGAGCACAACATTGGTGAGATTGTTGAAGTGATGATGTGGAGGATGAAATGGGCGATAAGAGCATATAATGCCTCTAAACTTTTTAAAGAGCCCGGAAACACCTCTGTACTACTCGCAGCAGGTGGAGGGCCTTTTCATGGTGTTTTTCGTGAGCACTTGTTCCTGTCCGCAATGTGCCTGCTGATGCACCGAAAACCAGCCAGGCGCTGACTGCGGAAGCGTATTCTCTTCTACTGATGACGACCTAACAGATACCCTTTAATGTCATACGCATCAATGCACCCGCAGGTTATACTGCCATGAATGAACCCAGAGACAGTGTGCAGTGTGTCTAAATAAAAAGAAATCACTCTGATCATTCTTATCCATAGGGCATAGTCTATTTAAATATATACGGTATGAGTTAGGCTTTCCTCTGTTGTGCACATTCTGTGAATGGGAACTACTTCCTCATGTCTTCACTTTTGCCCACGTTTGTATTGTTTTATACATTTGGATTTTTCTAAATTATTAAACTAGTATTCGGTATTAGAACTATATAAAACCGGCATATATCTGTATAAAACACCCATATAGCTATGGAAAACATCCGTTATCTTCTGAAAGCTTATTATGCTACAGTCTGCTATGCTTAAGCACAGTATAGAAACAGAATTATTGCGAGAAAGAGATATTTTGAAGTTGTGATGGTTCTTAAGGCAATGATCAGTTCGTTCACTAATGGGTAATTACCCGAATTACAATTTTTGTACTGAAATTGTCAACATCATAGTTGTAGGTTTATGACAATATGTCTTTTCTGATTCTCTGAATAGAGTGATCTGGTAAAATTGATGTTTCTGACGGAGAAAAAGTGTGCGAGCAAAGTACAGTAAAAACGAAATTCAACTTGACACACTATTAGACTTGGTCCAGTTAAGTAAGAGTCAAAACGACAGGCACATAAATAATAAAACGCTCCCAGAAGAGTCATATCTTCAAGAAGTAAGCTGACATTTCTCAAGTGCTCTGTTCTTCGTGTGCTTTCATTTACTGGAGTATAAATAGATCTTATGTAAATAGTTACCAATACAAAGTGACCAAGGGCGACAAACAAAGTCAGCCAACAAACCCACACAGACACACAACCAAACAACAGTGTGACCTGGTAGCAACAGAGAAGGATGTACCCTATATGCACCTCCTAACACTCAAGAAAGGCTTCTAGGACTCGTAAATTGCCAACAATCCACCACCCTATGGACTCATACAAAATACATTCCTGTCTTCTGTACCGTCCTAGTCTTCACAGCAGCAAAGATGAGCCACTGGAAACCTCACTGTAAAGTATATTGATAAAGACTAGGGTGACCAACCGTCCGTAAATTTCACAGACAGTCCGTTATTGGACCTCACGTCCGTTGTCCTAAGGATCCTTTTTACGGACGCCTTCTGTCTGTAATTTTAGGCCTTGCAGGGGAACAGAGATGTTCCCCTGCAAAAGGCCTCAGCGCCCTGATGGGGCCGCCTCGCACTCCTCTGAGCACAAGAGCAGCCCCACCTGCACATTGTCATTCTGTATGCGGCTTTTGATTGTCACATACAGAATGACAATGGGTCAGTATGGGCTGGCACAGCATCTGGTGGCCTCCTCCAGCCTCGTCCAGGGCAGGGCATTCTGTGACATGGAAGTGCAAAAACGCCCATGCTGCTGCTGGTGAGATTCCAGTTAACCAACGGAAGGAGGTAAAAGAAGTTCAAAGGAAGGGATTATAGTTATAGCGTAGCAGCCATGGTTGCTGCTTTTTTATTTTTTATTTTATTCAACTAACAACCACTGACAAAGCCAATTGTTCTGGCTTGTTGTAGGTGTAATGTTACTTGTTCTAAGTGTAACGTTACTTGTTGTATTATATATCTGGATGCAATGGCAGAATCAACGAAAATACCAGTCTGGCGGCACATTATATTTAACACAGATTTTTAGTTTAGGTGTTTTAAGCCACACATTTTATTACATTAAACACCCTTTTGGAGAGACCCTCTCTAGTTTTTACATCCCACTTAAAGCTCTGGAAACAACACCATGTCACAGTCGCCCCACGTCCAGGCACTGTGCATCATGCATGACTTATGCCTTCCACTTTTTCAGATTGCCTATGTGCAGGGGCAAAGTGAACCCCACCCCTTGCTTTAGGAACTACAGCGAGGCTGAAGTTCTTGATTGGTCTCATAATTAATGTGAAAAGGTGAGTGAGTAAGTAAGCGAAGGGATGGGTGAATGGATGGCTGGATAGATGATGGATGGATGAATGACTGAAAAGGTGGATGACGGGCGAGTTAATGGGTGGATGGATGAGTGAAATCAGGGCCGGACTGGTAACCAAAACCGGCCCTGGCAAAGTGGTCGTCCGCCCCCCCCCGCCCTCCAGTGGTTGGGGGTGCCGCCGAGCTCTTTGCCAGGGCCGGTTTTGTTACAGGGCCGATTTTGCAGCTGTGCTGCAAAAACGGCCCTGTAACAAAATCAGCCCCCAGGGGCCCAAAACCAGCCACACCGGTGCGGCGCACGGGGGATTGCCCGGTGCCCACTACGGCCAGTCCGGGCCTGAGTGAAATGATGGATGGATTGATGAATTGATAAGTGAAAGGGTGGATTTATGAATTGATAAGTGAAAGGGTGAATGGATAGACGGATGAGTGAAAGGGTGGATGTAAGGCTGGATGAGTGAATGAAAGGGCAGGTAGATGGACAAAAGGATGGATAGATGAGTGAAAGAGTGAAAGCGTGGATGGATGAGAGAAAGGATGGATGGATGAGAGAAAGGATGGATGGATGAGTGAAAGGATGGATGAATGATAGTTTCAATGGATGGATGAGTGAGTGGATGAGTAGATGGATGGGTGGGTGGATGGATGGAAGGATGGATGGCTAAGTGAAAAGGGAATTAAAAGAGAAAGGTGATGGGTAAATGGATGACTGAACGGGTGAATGGGTGGATGGATGAGTGACCGGATGGATGAATGAGTAAGTGAAAGGATGGCTGGATAGGTAAATGGCTGGATGGATGGATGGGTGGAAGAGTAGATGGATGAGTGTAAGGATGGATAGGGTGAAAAGGTGGATGGATGATGAATGATGAATGAGTAAAAGGGTGGATTGAGGGATGGATGAGTCAAATGATGGATGGAAGGATACATGATGGATAGGTTTGTAAATGGATGAATATGGACATGGATGGACACACAGATGAAAGGACAGAATGAATGGTGAAAAACTGAATGATGGATGAAAGTATGATTACACATTGTAAGCCCCATTATCTTAAGCACCATTTCCTATACATTGACTTTTACATTTATAGGAGTGATTGTCTCTATATAATATGTGTGTGTTGTAACGCAGTCCAACACTCTGCCCCACATACGTGGGATGAGTAGCACTATAGAAGAAATTAAATACACATGAGAGAGGGTCTATGTGAAGATGAGGGGCGCCATTGGAGGGTGGTATCAAGGCCAGACTGGCCGGACCGGGCATCAGGCGTTTTCTCTGGGAGCTGTAAAGGTGGGGCGGTTTTGTTACCACAAAAATACCTGCACATTTGCTTAAAGCTGCGCGCATACTGACAAACCATGAAGTGCACAATTGTCTCAACCTAATATAAACTTATTTTCACTTGTACTTTAGTAGTTGTCTATTTATTTACTTATATACTATTGCACAACCTTCTCTGATGTGTCTGTAAAACTTACCTTTTGTCCTGAATTTTGACCTCCTTTCCTGAATTTTTGTCCTGAATTTTGACCCTTTATCCTGAATTTTTACACTCACTGTCCCGAATTTGCACCCATGGCAGTTGGTCACCCTAGTAAAGACTGTCATTGGAATAAGCTGTTCATTTAACTCCTTTTGTTTGTATTATCCGCTTCTGACCTTGTTGTTTTTATAAAGTGTGCGTAAAAAAAAATCTTTTTGCTTTAAAAAATAACCTCATTTTACCTTTCACAGTAACCATGAGCAGTGTCTTTCAAGAGTTAGAGTTTTTCGCCTGATGGGCTCACATTCTCTCAGGGTTTTGTGGCGCTTTAACTCCTCCCTTGAGGAAGCCTGTATTTTAGGGACATGGGTCTGGCTTGTGTTAGGGCACACAGTATGTTTCATACGGGACATTTGCTTTTTTAATATAAAAATGGCCTCGAAAGTTGCAGATTTTTAAAAACATTCTCTTTAATATACTTGGGGTTGATTGGTAGATGGGGTTCAATCTGTTCTGAGCTCACCTTGCCAATGACGTCGTTCCGGCTGAGCCTGTCCTTGTCCATCACGGTGATGATGATTGTGGTCTCCCGCAGCCGCTCCGTGGGGATGTCAAAGATGAAGGACTCGTTGAAGACAGGGTTTAAGCAGCGTTTCATGACCACTGTTTTCTTCTTCTCTACGCGCTTGTCCTTGTGCATCAGCCACACCTTGACGTAAGGGTCTGGGGTGGAGAGAGAACCAAAAGACAGCATCATTAGGAAGTCCACCATGCTCTCCAAGACAGAAATTTGACTGAACCCTCCAGGACCAGGAGGGCTACAGAGACAGCAACCTCAGCTGGGGCACAGATCTGTCCTTGCCAGAGACCCAACTGAACCCTCCTCTACAGCATAAGGGTGGAAGAGAAGCCCCCAGCAGGCCATTCTTTCCAAGCCAGAGACCTGTGTATTGATGTCTGAGCTAGAGTTCGGACTGAACCGTCAGCTTCCAGCACGACAGACTGAAACAGCCCCCAAAAGTAGGACGCCATGATGCCTAGTCCTGATGACCTCTTCTCTAGTATGAGGCGTGCAGGGACACTCCCTCAGGTAGGGCACAGTGCTTTTCTAGTTAGAGAACTGACTGAAACCTTCACCGCAGTGTGAGTGAGGACCACAGAGACAGCTCCTTTAGATGGCACATCCTGATGTCTGCCCACAGACTCCATGCAACTCATTCCCACCAAGAGCGACGCACAGACCCCGGGGGTGAAAAAGCAGAAGTTCCCAGAACATGGGGTATCAGAAGAGGTAGGTGTGAATTAAAAAGGGGGAAAGACAAGAACAGGGAAAAAAGGAAGGAGGAGGAAAGAGAGAGGCCACAGAAAGAGTGATAGCGAGAGTGGCAGAGCGAAATTGTTTGTATGTGGTGTGAGGGTGCACAACTGGCCCAACCATGCTTTGAACCCATATGTCTCTCATCCCATGACCTAAGCAAAGGTTGCTGGCAACCTCTTGCCCTTAATGAAGCTTGATACAGTAGAGATGTTTTCTCCCCTGCCACCTCAGAGTCTCGAAAATGCCTCTGGCCCTGAAGTGCCTTTCATACCTGACGTCCCTCCGATGTCCATGGCTTTTAGGTTTCGTGCTTTGATGATGTTTACAATGATGGAGTTGCCGGACGGGTTGTAGCACAGAGACAAGAGCAGCTCTCCCCGGCTCCCCTGCAGAGAATAAAGATGGACATTCAACAGCTGAGCAACTACAAGATCTAGGGGAAGGTATAAGAACAGCTCGACCAATAACCCAGGACTGAAACCACAGCCATCCTTGAGGAAACCTAAGAGGAGCATACACAGGATGGGACCTGCCAGCCAGTAGACAGCTGGCACGGTGGTCAGAAGACGGGCACGGGACGGTGGCAAGTGATATCTAAGTAATGGAAATCAAAACATTGACACAAGATGGGGGATACTGTGCATCAAAGACAGCCAAAGAATCGAGGTCAATATGGAAGCTTGGTAAAGTGTATGAAATCGTAGCAACAAGGTGGACTGTCTCTGTGAAACTGGGTACTGGGGCATCTAAATGCATACAGAGTGGGGCGTCCTGATGACACTTATGCGGCTGAGGGGCAGTAGGTGGCTACTTGTGGGCAGTGATAGATCATGCTAAATGCCTAGGTCTACTGCGTATTGTAACGTGGGAGAGCCCCTTCAACATCACTTCCAGACATCTGCAGGAGGCCCTTGCTGATGGCATTCCAAACATTGCCCAGGACCCCAGTTACACGGATCTGACTGGCACCATCAGGTGGGGGACTTACGCTTCCGTCGCTGCACGGCTTCAGTTCCTTCCAGAAGGTCTGTGTCTGCCCCAAGTCCACCTTGTTCAGAGGGACGTTCACCTCCCCAATGGGATCATTGCGGCTGAACCGGTCATAGTCCAGGACTTGAAGGTAGAGCACCCGTTGTACCACCTTCTCGTATGGAAAACCTGCAGATAAAGAACAACGGACACCTCGTTTCATATTACAGGCTCCAGGATACAGGCCTGAATCCAATCTCATTACTTATGCAAGTAAAGCCTCCTACATATTCCCTGACCCAGCCCTGGTGTAAATCACATACGTTTCAAACACCGGGGCGTTCTGCTTTTTCTCAGAGTCCCTACACCTAGTCGTCCATCTCAGTGACAAACTAAGTCTCCCTCGAGGATCACCACCGCCAACTTCAGCCAGGGAACAGAGGGGTTCACAATGGACTGCTACCCCGACCCTGAGAATTACCACCAGACTTTAATACCTCACATACACAAAACACTATTCAAGTCTGAGTTTGTCCTTCATCCCTTGTAAGACCAAATTCACGTTTTAGTGCCTTTTTTTAAAAATAGATCACTGACTGGGAGAATGCATTGCACGTACTAGCAACAGCCACATTTATGTGCTAGGGATGATAATGCCTCTACTTTCTGTTTTTCAAAATACCGACAGTTCTTCATTTAGCTTTCAGGTCCCCCAGCATAATTTCCTGGTGATGCTCAGCTGCTGAACTTGGATGCAATCTGAATTTAGATATCCTTGATTAACTTGATCCAAATGGCCCATAGTCATTCACTTGTATTTTTGTAGTTCTACATCCCCTCCCCTTTTTGAGGCTGTCCCTGGCTGTCTGGCTTAATTTGCTATTAGTTAGCCTTTAAGAGGAAGGAACGTTTATGAAATATATACTTGTTTTTCGTGGCCTACCATTACTCTTTCTCCGGTCACTATTTAATTCTCCCTACTCTCGGTTTAATCTCGTTGGGCGATATTGCCACATTAGCTCAAGGGCTATAACATTTCCCAGAATGCTTACCTTTAGCCATGTTTAAGCCTCTTAGTGCCCTCACTGCCTTTCACATGAATCGAACAGCTTAGGGCACTACCCTGCTATCATTGGAGACATATACCTCAAAATGTAGAGGAGGCCAAACACTCTCAGCTGTTCCTTCAGGTTGACCTCCACCCTCTGCAGGAAAAGCTGCCAGTCTGGCACACTCATCATCACAAGTATCAGTCAATGCTAGCAGTTCCAAGCATGTTCGCTGTGCCCAAAGTGTCATGATGCACTCACCTTCGAAAAGGAAGGTCTCGTTCCAGTGTGGATTCAGGTTCTTGCGCTTCACCTTGGTCTCAAGCTTGTTCTTCTTGTCTGGCAGTAGATAGATCTTAACAAATGGGTCACTAGTGCCACTGAAGTCTTTGGCGGGCAGCTCCTGGCCTTTCAGGATCTTTACCGTCAATGTGGACTCCTGGAAGTTGTATCCCACGCTGAACTGGATACGACCCAGGTTCTCCCGGCCAGGCGTTTCGTGGCATTCGTCCTCATCAGAGCCTGGCGAAAGCTGCAGAAAAGAGAATGAAATCTTTCAAAACATCTGAGACAATTCGATCTTTTCAGTATCTTGTGAAACACCTCATCTGCATCATATTCGTACTTACTAGAATATGGAATGAGGGAAATTTGACCTCAGATAACAAAGTATACCATTAAAGCCTGATATCTCTAAACTTGAGCTTCATAAAACATGATCTTTATCTTTGTCCCCTGAGCAGAGTCAATCCCTGCAGGCTGAGTGGCCAGGTGAGAGCCATGACTATTTACAGCCCAACTGTCATAATTATGAGGATTAAATATGCATGCTTCTCTTGGTTGTCGTAGGTGGCAGCACTACACATTGCCTCATGTTTACTGGGAATTGCACATTTTTCCTGGCAATGGGGGGATTTTTTGATGGACTGCATGAGCAAGAAATGGCTGCCAGTGTGTACAGAGAGTGATGGGCATGGATTGGCTTACTTGAAGTTTGTCCTTATTGGAACTTTACCTTATGATATTAAAAGAAAACGACTTGAGGTTTCCTGCAGAAGGACGTTCTATCTTGGGATAAGCATAAAGAGTGTGTTGGTCTATCTTGGGATAAGCATAAAGAGTGTGTTGGTCTATCTTGGGATAAGCATAAAGAGTGTGTTGGTCTATCTTGGGATAAGCATAAAGAGTGTGTTGGTCTATCTTGGAATAAGCATAAAGAGTGTGTTGGTAGACCATAGCGCCAGATGGTAGGAAAAAGACATAGCTAAAGCTCTTTTGAAGACAGTGTTGATAGAGAGGGGGCGAGTGGGCATAGACATTGAGTAGAGACTTCCGGGGGTACCAGTTGCTACCACTGGCGTGCAGTTTGGTACTCCTGGGCGCCCCTAATCTCAGGGATCATGAAGGCAGCCACAAGAAACAAAGGTACACATGGGTCTTGGAGGCTACTCTTTGTCGCGTCTGTCTCTGATCCTTACCATAGCTCCCCAGGAACAACTGGGAAGCTGCTGAGGGGACAAGCGGCCAATTGTGGGATATCATTATGGGCAAAGGATGGATCATGTTATTTCGGCTGTTCTTGGTGTTTTGGTGAATTAAGGTTCATAATTCAGGATCTAGTTGCAGAAATGGTACCTGTGTGAAGCATTTTAGACCTTTGCGCGGTGTGAATCCAAGTTATAGGGCAGGTGCCGGATTGGCTAATGATGCACAGGCTGCACAAGCATTCATTAAGAAAGTAGAAATAATCCGTATGCTCTGTAGGGGAGCTGACAGAGCTGATGATGCAAGAGACATTCATGAAATTCATGAGAATGCAGGAAACTGGGCAGTGGGGCACATTGAATTGCCATGGAGAAAGTGAGAGTGGCCATGAGCAGGGATAATACAAGGCTGTTTTCAGCTGTGAAGAGAAATGAATAAATGAACGAATGAGTGACTATGAGCAAGATTAAAAATAGTAATTTGGGTCACATGGTATTAATCAGGGACTGTAAAACTTTAGTACACAAGGTGCGCCCTCGGATAATCCATTCTACGCAAGTCTGATTTTATCCATTTCAGAGGGTGATTCGAGATTCTTTCTGAGGAAACAGTCAGGGAAGAGGAACACATACCTAAAAGAGACCACAAAAGCCGTGGACAGTAGTGCTCCTATATGTGTATCGAGAAACAAGCCACTGCATACTATGCGTGCTATACTCCGGCCCATTTATACTGTATCGTCATTGTTCAATATGGAATCTCAGTTTACGAGAGTAAGAGACAAAGAAAGAATTTGAAGCTGTCTTTTAGTTCTGACTTGACAGATGTAATGTAATCAACCTAAAAAAGATCATTCAGGAGTAGTAAAGAAAGGGGCCTTGGCTCCATCCATGTTAGTAGCCAAGAGAACATGTTTTGATTGGGCAGAAGTCATGTGCTTCCACAGAACTAGCATTTGCAATGCACTAGGGGCCAGATGTAGGTAATTTTAATTTACCACCTCTTAAATACCGATTCATACCGAATCGGTATTTAACAGGTGGTAAAATAGAGGGGGGGAGATGTAGGTATTTCAGGGTCGGTAAATACCGAATCGTTAAGATTCAGTATTTACCGATTCTGTAAATACCGAATCGGTATTGCCCATTGATTCCTATGGGCCTTGCAGCCCATAGGAATCAATGGGCAATACCGATTCTGTAATTACAGAATCGGTAAATACCGATTTTTGCAAGGGTGCAGGGGGTGTCACTTTGACACCCTCTGGCACCCCAAAAATAGGCATGTGTGCCATGTGGCACACAGACATGCCCTAAGGGCATGTCTGTGTGTCACATGGCACAGGTGTGCATGCACACATGTGCATGCACACCTGGATTCGGTATTTTACCACCCAATTGGATTGGGTGGTAAAATACCGAATCTGAAAGGCCTGCGGCACTCAAAGATGTGCTACCTACATATGCTTTTACAGACTCGGTATTTTTACCGAGTCTGTATTTACCGATTCGGTAATTTTACCGAATCTGTAAATACAGAATCGGTAAAATACCGATTCTGTAAAGCATGCTCCTACATCTCAAAATCCAATTACCGGTTGGTAACGGCCTAATTCGGCCGTTACCGACCGGTAATTGGCCACCTACATCTGGCCCTAGGTCTCACATTTATGAGAGTATGAGCTACTGGCATTGTAAATGACAATGTATTTTATTTATGTGTTGTTTTCAAAACAGATAAATGAAAGGCATTGACATTTACGATGCCAAGAACTTAAACTTTTCCAAATGCGAGACCTATTGCATTGCAAATGCCAGCACCCATGCTGTAAAAATATGTTTTTTTAAGCATTAGGAGAGAGCATTTCCCACCTGCAACAGCAGGCAGGACATAGCTATTGTGAAAAAGTGTTCAGAGGATGTAATTAAAGCCTACTGAGTAACAACACACGTAACAGGGTGTGTCGCCATGGGAGGTCACAAAATGAGGCGGATACTAAGGAAGGATTACTAAGCCTTTTGACCAATGAACAACCACAATTTACAGTGGATAATGACACAAGCCAGTGAAAAATATTGGCTGAGAGTGGGCGGAACTTCAAGTCCCTACCTGAATACAGCATGCCTAGCAGAGCAGCGCATGCGCTGCCAGGCTTGACCTAAAAAAAGATTCTCCTTTATGCAACTGTGATTATTTTGTTCACTTTTCCACCTGCCTGGGGCAACAGCAGTATAGCTGCCTGAGCATGAACTTTCAATGGCACACACATGATGTTGTAGTACTGTTAAAGTGTGTTAAACTACTAGATAATTTACTATATTTATTTTTCTCTGGCAGCATCAGAGATGGGCAGATATGAGGAATGTATTTCAGTCCCAGCACTCTCCCCTTTTATCATTAACTATAGAATTCAGCATGCAGTCTTGAGTTTGAAAGCAGTATGGGATGTACAGTAATCTACATTGATTTTTAGGCTTGGCTTGACAGGGCAGCTGTCGCATGACCATATATGACAAAAAGAAAAGAGCGTTCAGAGTACTACAGAGGGAGAGACTTAGGCTCCATCCACATTTTGTTTCAGATGAGTACAGGATTTGGGGCCAGATGTAGGTGAAATAGATTTACCGATTTAAATTACCGAATTTTACCGATTCGGTAATTAAAAATCGGTAAATCTATGGGGTCGACATGTAGGTATTCCAGATGTGCTGGAATACCGAATCGGATGATTTCGGTATTTACCGAATCGGTAAATACCGAATCGGTAATGCCCATGCATTCCTATGGGCTTTGAAGCCCATAGGAATGAATGGGCATTACCGATTCGGTATTTACCGAATCGGTAAATACCGATTTTCACAAGGGTGCAGGGGGTGTCACTTTGACACCCTCTGGCACCCCCAAAACAGGCTCGGGTGCCATGTGGCAGGCATACATGCCCTAAGGGCAGGTCTGCCTGTCACATGGCATAGGTGTGCATGCACACATGTGCATGCACACCGGAATCGGTATTTTACCATCAAATTGGATTTGATGGTAAAATACCGATTCGGTAAGGCTCCTGGGACTCTGAAGAGTCCCACCTACATATGGGTGGCTCAGATTCGGTAAATTTACCGATTTTTTATTTTACCGAATCGGTAAAATTACCGAATCGGTAATTTTACCGATTCGGTAAAATAAAGCCCCCTACATGGCAATCACCTATTTACCGATCGGTAACGGCCGAAAATACCGATTTTCGGCCGTTACCGACCGACCTACATCGGGCCCTTGATTCGGCCAATCAAAACACAGCTTGTATTACACCATGTGCCAAAGCTTTCACTTGATATAGCAGGAATGGGTTGGTTATGGCGACAAGCCAAGGATCCTTTCTATAGGCCTGATCTGTTTATTATGAAATGTTATGATAACAACACTAAGCCTGATATATTTATTGTGAAAATGATATGTTAAAGTTAATAGGCATTTCAGTGAAGATTGTTATTTGTATATATTAAAGCCTACAGGTCGGTATTTCATTACATGGAACCTTACAGATTACTGTGGTAGACAAGGATTCTTGGTGTTGGTTACCCCGTGGGACAAACCGTGGATATAAAACACTTACTCTACTCTACAAGGATCTCTGTTAGGTTGTCTAAGGAAGAGGCAGTATTTTGCTTAGACAACTGTAATTGTGCACACCTTTCTAATTGTATGACTGGGTGCCTAATGCTTACTTTGTGGAAAAGTTACACTAAAAACTTTAGGCCCAAGGTTGTTATGATAAACTGTAGGCCAAATTGGTGCACTGGGAAACATTACTTCTGATGCCATAGGTCTGATATGCTGATCCGCTATGAAAAATGCAGTTGGTCTAGCTTATTTACAAGCCTTAAACAGATGGTTGGTATGATATTGTGTTACAGGCTATAGACAGATGTTTTTCTACATGTAGTCTTATAGGTCATTGTGGTAGGCAACGGTTTTGGCACTGGCCACTGACTCTGACAAACCCAGGGGGTTTTCACTGTGATTTTTCTTGTTAGGGCCTGTAGACAGGGGTTGTATATTGTTTGCAAGCTGCATTTTTCTACAAATTTGTAATTTTATAGGAAAACGCATGATTGCTGCCAGTTTATTTACAGGCAGATGTTGGGTAAGGTGTAAAGCCAATGGTGAAGGTTATAGACTTCATCGGTTCAAAGGGAAAGTCATGTTGGATTTCATGGGTTTGATCTATTTATTATGAAACGTTATGACAAAGCCAGTAGGCCAAACCTATGTATTGTGAAAGGCATGTGTTAAAGACAATAGTGTTTACTGATGGGATGTTATTACACTGTGCTAAAACCTGCAGGCAGGTAATTTGTAGCATGGAATCTCACAGATGACTATACCAGGCAAGGATTTTGGTGTTGGTGATCCACCTGAACAAACTGTGGGGATGGAAGGTATGCTCTACAATAATCATTGTTTGGCTCTTTCAGGATAGATAGTTTTTACTTTGACAGCTATGTTTGCATGCATGTGCAATTTTATGACTGTATGGTTGCCGTGAGGCAAAGCTTATGAAGAAGTATGGTAGACATGAGCTAGGTATGGTGCCAAGCCAAATATAACCGATAAATTCTTGTTTGATGTGCTGGGAAATGCTATGCCAGATGCCATAGGTCTGATTTGTTTGTTATTAAAAGTTATTACAAAGGAAGTAGGGCTGACTTATGTATTGCAAAAACATCTGGTAAAACTAACAGGCCTCTAACAGTAGATTGTTATGACATTATGTTATGGGTTGTATAAAGATATTTGGTTACATGTAATCATACAGATTAATATAGTAGGCAAGGTTCTTTGGTGTTGGTCAACCACTCTGACAAACCCTTGGAGTAGCATTTGAATGTTGATGACAATTGTAAGTCCTCATTTAGGATTGTTGTACACTGTTCTCCCAGCTATAATTTTGTATGTATTTGGAATTTTAGAAATGATTGGCTGATACTTGACAGCCTATGTGCACATAGTGGGTCTTTGTTGTAAATAGTGTCAAGCCAGTGGTTAAGGCCAGAGGCCTTATCGGTTCATTGGCAATAGTTATGTAAGATTTCCTAGGTGTGATCTGCTTATAATGGGAAGTTATGACAAAAGAAGTAGGGATTTTTTATTGTTATTACACTGCTAAGGTCTGTAGGGAGATCGTTTGATATATAGGAAATCGTATGGATCACTGTAGTTGTTAAGGGTTTTGTTGTCAGTGACCCACCTGAAAGACCCAGGGGTATACATTATTTGCACCAAGGTAATCCTTATTAGATTCTATTACCAGGTAATTCCTATTGCTTTGACACCTCTAATGTGCACATATTTGTAATGTTATTGTGGTATACCTGATGGTTGCCTTGTGGAAAGGCTTGTGAAGAAACACATTAAGTCTGAGTTGGTTGAGGTGACTTGATAAAGGTTATAGGCCTGATTGTTTTTAATGAGAAGTTACAATAAGGACAGTGTGAAACACATATTTTAAAGTCAACTGGAATTTAAGGTTAGATTGTTATTACTCTACATTAAAGTATACATATAGGTATTTTGTTATATGGAACCTCAAAGGATACTGTAGTAGGCAAGAACGTTTGTGCAGGATACCCCTCTGACAAACCATGTGTATAGAAGATTCACACTACCAGAATACTTGTTTTGCCCTTTTAAGAGAAATGATAATTTGCTTTGCCAACTGTAATTTTACATACTATGTAATTATATGACTGTATCCTTGATGGTTAATCTCCGGGAAAGTTTAAGCTTAATACCTAAGGCCTCTGTTGCTTATGGTAACAAGTCAAAAATAACAGCGAGAGGTCTGATTGGTTCACTAGCAAACAATATTTCCAATGCATGGGTCTGATCAGTTTTAGCATGAAAAGTTATGGTAAATGTTGTAGCCCTGACATATTGAATTTAAAAAGCATCTATCAAAGACAAAACACATTTAAGTGTGGATTATCATTTCTCTGTATAAAGCCTACAGACAGAGATATTTTTATACAAGAAATGTCACAGATTACCTTTGTAGGGAAGTATTTTGGTGTTGGCTACTGCCTCTGACAAACTCTTGGAGCAGAAGATTTACACTGTAATAACTCCTGTTTGAATTTCTTCTTAGCTGCCCGCTAGGATCTTGTAATAAAAAAAAATTAAATAATACATATATCTGTAAATATAAATATATATCCATATAGATCCATTGGGTGCATTTGGACCAGCTCTTGACTGCCATTGGTCTGTCTGAATGTTGTTTGAACTCTAATTCTATTCATATAAGCGTAATGCACGGGGTAATGGATAAGTCCACTTAAATCATTGGCTCTCTTGTTCTGTGAATGATTGCATTTGCTGATCACATGTGTATATCCACCTGCAAATTAGTGCATTGCAGTGACAGGGCAGGTTGCTTTTCGATTTTCAAATGTTATATTCCCCCTTTCATATCTCTGTCTCTCCTCTTTTTATTTTAATATTTCTTAAGAGGATATTACCTCTTTCCGGGAAGGGCTAATGGGTCGCTTGCTTGCCCCTCATTTCATTTGTAGTGCGCCGCATCCGAAGTGGCCACTTCCTCTAAACTAGGATACCTTTATGGAATGCTGTTGACAATAGTGTGTCATTGTTTTACCATTCCAAGATGGTAAACACATTGATTCTAAATATGACTGCCATGCAGGAACTTTAAAACAACAGTAGACTTTTTACTATACCTCTGCAGGACGAACATCCGCTGATATGTTTAGTTTTGTAATTACAAGCATAAGCCTGCTGTGTTTAGACAGCAGCATATTTTCTCTATTTTTTTAAAAATTGTTTTTATTTAACAAAAAAAATAAAGGTCACAATCAAGTTATTACAGTACCTGTTACATTCGTATGACCTATTCCATTTACGAACATGTAATGTTTGCAATCATGTATACACAGTACATCATTACCTTCAGCATTATTGCCTCCCTCCATTAAGTCTTCTTACCGATTAATTGATGGATATTTGCTCTTTTGTGTTTGTATCTTTTAATGCATCTTGCATATGTTGTTCAGATAATGTGTGCTTTATTGCAGTTGTGTCAGAGGCTGAATACAAGAATGAGTCAGTGGATGGATGAATGGGTGCATGAGTGAAAAGATGAGAGACTGAGTGTATGTATGATAAGCTATTGAGTGCCTAAACCCATCAATGATACAAAGTGCACTTTTATTCATAAGACAGACCTATAGGAATTCGTAATGCTAGTCTTAACTTTGGATATCCCTAATTAAAATAGTATCATTGTACACAAACCACAAAATGACGACAACACCATGCTTATAAGTCAGTTTTATGTTCTCACAATGTGATTGCTGTTTTATCCAATTTCTCTTTATCACACGCATGTGTATTGTATTGCTTCTGCTGGGGAGATAAGATGATGTGTTATTGTTCAAACATTTGTTTATTTAATGTATTGCTTTATTTTGGGATCATGACAAAACAGTGATTCAATTTGTTATGTAGCTGAGCCTGTTTTCCCTCCAGCCTCCCCATATTGCTGCTCTGTGACTCACAGTGCAGCAATAAATACTGCATGTCTGAGGTGCAGGGGAATATAGTTTTAAAGTTCTGCGCATTGTTCACTGGGCGGCTTCATATTGGAACAACATTGCCTGCAGAGCTCTATTGTGTCAACACCGCAAATGTAGCTCCAATGGCTAAATGTACAAGAGGTTTTTAAGGTCTGAAAAAGTCTGAATCGCTGCTTATGACTGGAAACTTTTTTTGCCATGTACTAATGGCATTTTAGGAGTCAGCAGATTTTTACTGACTCCTGAAAGTGTTTTCAACTTCATACTGACTCCCTATTCAGAAGGGGTGTGTGTAGGTGTCCCTTCCAACCAGTGACTAGGTATAATACGTATCAATGTTTTTAAACTAAAATTACCAACTCTCAAGTTGCGGTGGGATGCCATTTTCAAAGTGGAAGGGATCCATTTGTCGCCCCGCCCCCCTTTGTGAATGTAAAAAGAAGTTTGAGGGGAAGAAGGAAATACATTTTTAAAAAGTAAGCCTAATTTTATAAAAGCCCCACCATTTACTTTAAGAAAATGGACTGCTATGAAAAAAGCATACTTTATTCAAAGGCGATCACAGACATGGTGGTCTGCAGATCCTAGTAGGCCAACCAAGACCGGCTTAAGCACTGTTGGCGCCCCGTGCGAAAGCCATTTTTGGCACCCATGACCTCCTTGTCGGAGTCCCTCTTGACTACTGGGCAAAACTGCCCTACATCTCTCCATAGACACTCTCTCTTATACATTTAATTTGTTTTAAAGCACTGGTAAAGGCTAATTTTACTAATAAGAATGTATATCTACCCAAACAAACCCTTTTCAGCAACATTAGGAATAGATAATGAAAGACTGGGAGGAAAATATAGAACGTCCTAACCTACTTTATACTGTTTACAGGCAGCTCTTTGACTACAGTTAGGTAACAGTCACAGGAATGTTGGCCTCAGGGCCCGCTTTAGGGCAGTGCATCTGGTGTAGCCACACTGGGCTCTGACCTCAGAGGGGGGCGCTATGTTTATTGATAACTCATAATTTAAATACACCTCTGGCAGAGTTCCTTGTCAGAGTTTTGTCTAGTTACAATTTTCACTTGCCATAAAGAAGTGCAGAGGGTACATTTGCCTGCTGCAAAGAACTCGCACTGTGCAGATCACAGATCTGTATTTTATGTGGATAGCTGAGTGGATTACTGCTTTTGTCACAGATATCCTTTTGTCACCGCAGTTCATAAGATAAAACTCTAATATAGAACAGTGACTGTTACCTAACTGTAGTCAAAGAGCTGCATGTAAACTGCATAAAGTGAAAATTGTAACTAGACAAAACCCTGAGGAAGGTCGAAATGCAACCCACTCAGATTCAGAATTTTAGGAACCAACTTATGAGAACATAGGTTGGTTCATAAAATTCCTAACTGGTCGCAAAAACACTGGCACCGATCAGTGTACATCTGGCCCTCATATACTGTATGGTGTAAGAGAGTGTGCTTCACTAAAAACAGGGACACTTTGGGAGCCAGAGACACTTCAGGATATATTCCACAGGGCTGTTACATTTGAAGTCACACTTAGCATGTCAGGTGGAGCTGGGCCGGACCAACTTTTAGTTCTCACACTGTATAAGAATTGAAAAGGACATATGTACAAGCCCCTATAGCCACCACAACGTCACCTATAGTGAGGCTGTGGTGGCTATAGGGGCTGCGCCTAATGTACAAGGCAGGGTTAAGCCACTTAATGTGGCTTAAAGTTGCCTTGTACATAAGGCACCCTTTCACACTATGGTTAGCATGAAAGGGGGGGCATTAGGTGTTGCAGTGGATGTTTCACCGCAACACGCATTCATTTTGATGCTGCCCCCTATGTACAAGGGTGGCGTATATAGGAGGCAATGCCAAAATTAAGACCAGGTAAAAACTGGTCATTAGAAGACAAAACAAGGAGAAATGCATAATTTCTCCTCGTTTTTGCTTTTACCATGTGTGCTGCCTTGTTTTATTCTGGCTTCCAACCTCTACCAGCATCAATGCGGCCCTCATTCACACCTCAGAACAAATGTTTGGGCTCCTGAGAAGATGTTTGTGAGTACCCATGGTGTAGAGTTTAGCAACAGGCGTCCTAATTAATGAGATGGTAAGAAATGAAATGAGTGATGAGCTTTCAAGAAACTCTTGGAAACATTTGAAAATGTGCAGTGTTAAAGAAAATTACCATGACACCATCTTCTCTTTAAAAAAAAATTATTTATCTCTGAAAACTAATATAAAATGTCTAAAAACTCCTTCTAGGCGGTTATTTAGGATTTGGCGGAATTGGAGGAACGCAAAAAGAACAATTGATGGACAGAATGCAGAACAATGTCATACATTCATCCCAGTACAGAGATCTGGGCCTAAATCCATCGTTTTTTTGCACTCCACACCACCCCAGGTCAGACATGGCCATATGCAAATCAGCCTTGACCCTGTGCCTCATGGGAACAGTCCAGGCCGAATTGGAGGAATGCCATCAAATGGCGTTTTCCCCCTCTCGCCGTTGCCCTGCTCTATTTAGAGTTAGAGTCAGGAAAGTTATTGCTTCCTTCTTACAGGTGGCTCGAAAGTTCAAACAAACCTGCTATAAGGTGCTCGAGGATAAACCGGGACAGCTGCCGTAGCACATACTTTGGGCGCTAGAATATAGAATAAAACATCTGCCCCCTCCATAGCAGAGGGGGTGATTTCTGGTGTTTAGATATCCCTCACTGACTCGGAGGGAAGGCAAGAGACTCTGCTGAATCTGCCTCTCTGCAAAGGTAGCTGTCCTTCTAATGAAGAGTAGTGTTGAAGTCCTAAATCCTTTCAACAGATCGCTGCAAAAACACAACAATCAGTGAGAAGTGTAAGCAGCAAAAACACATTCACTGTGTACAAGGCTTTGACTGTTCTCAGGAATAAAACCATTAGTGTTAACACTTGACAAAGTTGGGCTGTCACCCACAAGTGCACTTTCTGCCTGTAACAACGAAAATGAATGGAAACAGTTATTTTTCAGATCCAAGCCTACCAGACAGCACAGCCGTCTGGTTTGCTAATGATATCTTGGAGACATTCAGAAAGCTTCCCGGGGAATGCATTCCACCAGTTGTTTACCATTGGTTTTGTAGTTCGTAACCTAAATATGCTGGCTTTATAATTGCTATCTCTATAGTTGTCCAGCTAGAGTTCGCCCCACCCTATTTAGTGTATTCGCTCACCTGTGCCCGATTTCTGTAAACAGGCCTTTACATTTTGTTCGTATCTTGTCACATTTGTTGTGCATTTAAACACAGAGGCCAAACGACAGTCTCTCTCCTCCTTGTACCTTGCTGTTTACTTATCTTTTTCTGACTTCAAAATGAGAGGATTTATGTGACAATCATGCTGGCTCTGGGGGAGTGCTTGAAGAAAACTGTACAATGTCATTTTTTTCCAGCGCACAGCAAAATGTAAATGTCCTTAAATGAACTGTGCAGATATTTCAGAATTAGAGAAGCCCAAAGGAAGCAAGTTTTTTGGTAAGTCTTAAGTGTGGTGGCAAAACATATTTGAAAATGATCAAAACAGTCCGGTCTAGGCCACTCCACTCTAATATGCACACCTCCACTATACGACACTCCACTCTGCGCCACTTTGCAACACTTCACTCTACGCCACAGCACTCTATGCCAATACACTCTACGTCAATGCACTCTACTTTGTACCTCTACACTCTATGCCACTTTACTCTACTCTGAAACAATCTACTCCATGCCACTGTACTCCAAACCATTGCACCCTATGCCCCTCTACACCACTGCACACTATGCCACTAAACTCTGTGCTACTGTACTCTGTACCAAGGCACTCTACATCACTGCATTCTATGTCACTGAACTATACTTTGCACCACTGTAGACTAAACCACTGCTCTCTAAGCCACTCTGCTCCACACCACTGCACTGTATGACACTCTACTCTGCAACATTGCACTCTGTGACACTTCACTCTTCAACACTGCACTCTCTGCCACTGCACTCTATGCAACTCTACTCTGCACTACTGAACTCTATGCCACTGCACTCTGCAGCATTTCACTCTACACCTCTGCACTGTATGGCACTCCACTTTACACCACTATACTCTACTCTGCACCACTCTCTGCCACTGCACTCTCTGCCAGTCTACTCTGTACCACTCTATGCCACTGCTGTATATATGCCACTCTACTCTACCACTCTACTCTGCACCACTGCACTCTAAGCCACTGTGCCACTCTACTCTGCACCACTTCACTCTACACCTCCGCACTCTACTATGCACCACTCTAATCTACGCCTCTGCATTCTACGACTCTGCGTTGCACGTCGCTGAATTCTAAGCAGCTGCAGTGTATGCCACTAAACTCTGCAACACTGTGCAACACGCACTCTACACCAGTCCACTCTACACCACTCCACTCCATTGTTCCCTCCTATGTCATTGCACTCTACTCTACTCTGACTCCATTGTAGTCTACGTCACTCTACTCTACACCACTGCACTCTATTCCACTGCACTCTACTCTGCACCACTATACCCTATGCCACTGCACTCTATGACACTCTACTCTGGGAGTTCATAGTCATCTCCACACACATCCGCAGCCTTGCTTTTAACACTGTCAAGGGCCCTCTATTAAATTACCCTTGTGGACATTGGGACACTTAGGACAGTTTATAAACATACACCCTTAACACGTAACTGCACACTCACCTCGAACTCTACCCCACTCTACTCTGCACTGCGGCATTCTTTGCCACTGCACTCTACTCTGCAACAATCCACTTTACGCCACTTCACTCTGCATCACTCCACTTTACACTGCTGCACTGTATTCCATTGCATTCTATGACACTGTACTCTGCAACACTGCACTCTACGCCACTGAACTTAACAACACTCTACTCTGCAGTACTGCATGCTTTGCCACTGCACTCTACACAAACTGCACTCTGGGCTACTCTATTCTGCATCACTTCACTACTCTGAAGTCCTCCACTCTAGGTCACTGCACTGCATGCCACTTCCCTCTACTGCACTATACTCTACTCTGCACCACTGTGCACCACTCTATTCTGCACCATGTTACACTGCACTCTATACCACTCTATTCTGCACCCCTGCACTCTACTCTACTGCACTCTACTAAGCAACACTCTAATCTTTACCACTGCACTCTACTCTACTGTACTCTACTATGCTACACTCTAATCTATACCACTGCTTTCTACGAGGCTGCATTGTACACTCTAAATTCTATGCCGCTGCACTCTACACCACTGCACTCTACACCAGTCCAGTCTACTCAACTCCACTGTACGCCATGTGATTCCTCTCTGTGCCACTCCAATATACGCCACTCTATGCCACTCCGCTCTATAATACTCTACTCCACTTGTCGCCATTCCACGCTACAACACTCCATGCCCCTCTCCTCAATGTCACTAACTTTTAGCCATGCTGAACAGCAGCCACGCTGGCGTACAACATGGCTAAAACACATTGGCAAAGCCAATAGCACTTGCGTAGGTGAGATCTATTTGTTTTGCCAATGCTTGGTTAACTTGCTTCCTTGCCTGTGTACTTGTTTTCAGGTCTGACTTGACCAGCTGTCTGCAAAACATATTGCTACTAAGTCTTTAAACTATATATTGAGTGGGCTACGGATGAACCCTCAAGGAGTATTACACTCAGTCTAATCTCATGCTATTGACTGTTTGGTGTATCATTCCACATTATATGGAGTGCTTACATTACAATGTATGAGGGGCTAGATTACATCTCAAAAGTTCTCTGAGTAATCACACATTACATTCTTTATTGCCTAGATGCACTGTATATAGAAAGAAAATGTATTTTCTTACAGCCGCAGGCTTTTAATGAAGGTTTTAGTCAGTACTCAAAATGCAAACCAGACCTACTGGCTTTGCCAGAACTTGCTGCATTTGTAAAGAGATTCACCAAATGCCAAGGGGCACCTTGTAATATATGCCTTGAGCCAGCTGTGGCTGATGACTGCAAAATGTTACATTATGAAAGTTGGAGTTTAGTTTTCAGCACAGTACATTTGAATTCAGAATACTCTCCAGGAGAAGTGAAAAAGCTGGAACCACCTGAAGTGTTGCACTTGACACTCCATCATTTGGCAATTATTATGGAATAAAGGAAGGAACGATAATATCTTCAGAAATTTAGATACGGGATCTGGGTGATATATTACACAGAATAAAATACCCTCAACAATACATGCAAGTGTATTGCAAGTCACATCTGCGTTTTAGAATCGTATAAACGAACCCAGCCTTTGACCTTAGCATCTATATGATTACACAACTCGTCTTATGCAAATATCCTTTTATGTACATTTGGGGTGCTTTATCTCACACATAACAGTATTAGTCTAGTGTAGACCTCATGAAAGGGTAGTAGAACACTTTAGAACATACAAGAAAGTACAAAGTATACAGGAGTCAACATCAGCTAAATAGGAGATAAGCAGACAGATTCAAAGGTCTGGACATATACTCTCATCTCCATGGCCTTCATTTGTAAATAGATACATAGCCACAAACCACATTTTAAGGCATTTAGGAAGCCTTTCAGTTTTGACACTAAGGGGTTCATTACGTTCGTGGGAGGACTGCCACCATCAGTCCGGCGGTGGTGGTCCGCCCGCCTATTCTAAGGGCCAATCAGACCGCCACATTACGATGGCAATCGGAAAATCTGACCGCCACGGTCCCGACAGTCGGATAGATTATGACCACCAAACGGACTACCCGCAATACCAAAAATGGTGGCGTTCTGGGTAAACACTGTCGAACAGACTATGATATCCATCCCCGGATGCCTTTCCATGCCGGTTCAACCGCCATGAAACGGCTGGTCGTGATGGAGATTGGGGGCCCGTAGTGGGCCCTTTTCGCCCCTGTCCCATTCCTGTGGGTGATTGGGGGCATCATCCCTGTACCAAGTGACAGGCAGCCCATGGTGCCTGTCATGTAGTAGAGCGGTACAAACGGGGGTGGTGATGGACGGAGCATCTGAATCAATCAAACACTCACACCCAGGCAACAGATTTGGGTTTAATACATCACCGTTCTTTAGCCCACTCTGCCACACCAGTTCAGACATGGCCATATGCAAATCAGTCTGACCCTGTGCCTCATGGGAACAGTCCAGCCCGAACTGCCAAGCCATGCCTTCCCTGGACCGCGAAACAAGCTTCCTAGGACCGGTTTCTGGCATTTCAGCCGTCTTCAGCCAGGCTTGCTTGAATCCAGTGGCAAAGTGAGCAAGGGACTCACCTCTGAGCATACCCTGCCAACTTATGGCGAACAAAGCGGTACAAAAGGGGGTGGTGATGGACGGAGCATCTGAACCAATCAAACACTCACACCCAGTCAACAGATCTGGGTTTAATCCATCACCGTTCTTTAGCCCACTCTGCCACCCCAGTTTAGACATGGCCATATGCCACTGGAGTCAAGCTATCCTGGCTGAAGAAGGCTGATAGCCAGAAAACGGTCCTAGGATGCTTGATTTCGGTCCAGGGAAGACATAGCTTGGCAGTTCGGGCTTGGCTCTTCCCATGAGGCACAGGGTCAAGGCTGATTTGCATAAAGCCATGTCTGAACTGGGGTGGTATGGTGAGCAAAAAAACAATGGATTTAGGCCCATATCTCTGTACTGGGGAGAATGTATGACATTGTTCTGCATTCTGTCCATCAACTGTTGTTTTTGCATTTGTCACCCCGAGTGGGACGGGTATGCTCAGATGTGAGTCTCGTGCTCTCCACGTCACTGGAGTCAAGCTATCCTGGCTGAAGACGGCTGATAGCCAGAAACCGGTCCTAGGATGCTTGATTCCGGTCCAGGGAAGACATGGCTTGGCAGTTCGGGCTGGACTGTTCCCATGAGGCACAGGGTCAAGGCTGATTTGCATATGGCCATGTCTGAACTGGGGTGGTGTGGTGAGCAAAAAAACTATGGATTTAGGCCCAGATCTCTGTACTGGGGTGAATGTATGACATTGTTCTGCATTCTGTCCATCAACTGTTGTTTTTGCATTTGTCACCCCGAGTGGGATGGGTATGCTCCGACGTGAGTCCCGTGCTCTCCACGCTACTGGAGTCAAGCTATCCTGGCTGAAGACGGCTGATAGCCAGATACCAGTCCTAGAATGCTTGATTCCGGTCCAGGGAAGACATGGCTTGGCAGTTCGGGCTGGACTGTTCCCATGAGGCACAGGGTCAAGGCTGATTTGCATATGGCCTTGTCTGAACTGGGGTGGTGTGGTGAGCAACAAAACGATGGATTTAGGCCCAGATCTCTGTACTGGGGTGAATGTACGACATTGTTCTGCAGTCTGTCCATCAATTGTTGTTTTTGCATTTGTCACGTAGTAGAGGCATATGTAAAACATCACACGGCGGGTGCTGCGGTGGCAGTCGCATCGTAATTCCTATTGTGGCACTGACGCACGGTTGGCGGGCGGTCCCAAATCGGAGACGATGGCGGACGGACTGATGTCCGTCCTCCATCATAATGAGCCCCGTGGTCCCTTATTTTGACTTTTCTTGTGTCTCCTATTTGGTGAGAAACATGAGTTTATGTCCAAATTTACAAGTTATGTATGTAAGGACTTCTCCCATTTTCTTTCCCAGGGCAGATTTCAACCAGAGAAACCTGGTTAAATCTGCGCTTGTAAAAGAAAGCGGATTGAGGAGTGGAGGAAAAATAATATGGTGCAAACAATGATTCCCACAGTCAGGGCCCACTTTTGTACTGTTGGCGCCCAGTGCGACAATGTCTGTTGGTGCCCCCCATCCATGGTGGAGGTTGTGACCACCCCCACCACGAATTTCCTCCCACCACATTTTAACAGTTTCCCCTTAAGTCTCCCTAATCACTCTCTTTCATATGCATTTAATTAGTCATACAGCGCCACTCATACCAGTGTAGGGTGTCAGAGCACTTTGCACATTATACACATTATGCAGAGACAATCAATCATATGTGTGTAAATTAGCAAATAGGGAATGTTACATAAGTCAAAGGACTACAGGGCACAGGAGTTACATGTAAATGTAAATGTATGTGTCTTGTAAAGCGCACTGCTGCCCTGAGGCGTCGTGGCGCTGTAGACCGCTGGGGAACCCGTCCTGGCTATCCCTGTGAGATGGTCCCTACTGGGTATCTCCAAGGTGAAACCAGGCATCCCTGGCGAATGTGGGGGGCCGTTGTAGAGATGAGGCAAGCTAATGCCCAGAGTTGCCGAGTGTGATCCCTGGTTAGAGTAGGCACCGAGGTGAGAATTATCGAGTCCGCTGACCCTCGTCCACGACCCTGCCGCGTCGGGAATTGAACCCTGGTCCCGGGCCGTTCTCTGCTTCCAGGTCTGCCGCCTCTAATCAGTGAGCCACACCACTCCACATCATCCATACTGGTAGGCAGGATAGTATAAGAATGTTTGGTCTGGAGAAGCACAAACTCCAAATTGAAAACGGAACATCACAGTTGGGGGTTCTCTTAAATAATAAAAATGTATTTCTTCCCAAATAAACCCTTTTTGCAACATTAATCTAAACTCAAATCTATACGTTGCAGTGGGCATGCAGCAATTTGATGACAGTTAAATAATTCACTGTTCTATATTAGGATTTTAACGTATAAACTGCAAGTAACAAAAGGATGCCCCCTAGAAAAGCAATAACTCACTGACCTATTTATATTATATGCACATTATGATCTGCATGGTACACGTTCTTTGCAGCAGGCATAATAATCTGTACTATTTTATGATCAGTCAAAACATCAACTAGACAAAGCTTCGATCTCTCTCTCCAGGAAGAACATTAATCACCGTAGTTATCGTGACATGTTTATTGTTGCTCGGAAATTGCTAGAGTCGAGGAACAGGACAGCAGGTGCTTTTAAAACCAACGCTACCTGCAGTCGGCATCCGGTGTGGTGACACCGGTCACACCTCCCTAGAGCCAGCCCGGCCCATAGTTATTCCCCAATTCAGAGTGAAATACTCATAATACGCTGGTAATTCCACAATTTGAAATTACCCCATGTTATCAGTATGTTTTGTTGTGCAAATCAAGCTGGAAGCAACAGAGCACTGTACGTTATGGGGTGTTGGGACATGACATAAGATTGCATACACTTAATGGGATTTACATCTACGAATTACACATCTACATTACATTTTCCATATTTGCACTTGCATTTCATTTATGTGGGCACAGGAAGACAAGTGATTTTCCCAGAATCGCATGCATTTTAGTCACGTTTAAAGGCCAACATTCAAAACCATGTACACAGGTTCCAAAGTTAGAAGGTTACCTTGTAAACTACATCTCGTCTGCACAATGATTCTGTAAGTTGCTGTGTAGGATACTGTGTACACTTCTTCCCACACATTTCATAATGATGATCCACTTCAGAGCAGTGCCACTGCTGTGGCTGCACTGGGTGCTGACCTGGAAGTGGGGGGCACTGACCTCAGAGGGGGCTGTTTTTAGCAATCACCCATGATTTATAAGCACCTGCTACAGAGTTCCGTGCGTACAGCTTTCACGGAGCAATAAAAATGTCAAGATAACACTTGTGATTAATGTTCCTGCTGGAGAGAGAGGTGCAGTTTTGTCCAGGGGCAGTTTTAACTAGCCATAAAGTAGCACAGTGAGTTAATATGCCTGCTGCCAGGGGCGACAGCGCCTCTGCTAAGGAGTCCCCTCACAGAAAACATAAAGGTTAATACCACTGTTGTTATCATTTTATTTTTCATTATTGGCTATAAAAAGGTGCGGACGGGGAGGGGCTGTGCTTCCCGCAGAGCAGGGGGAGATGTGGTGGCACATTCTTAGGTGCGCATGACGGTTTGGTCGTCTGTCTTGGGCTGGCCAAACCGTCATGCACACTTGGCATGTTCTCCACGGGGTGTGTTGTACAGCCTGGTTTGAGAACATGCCCAGCCTCCCAGTCCCTTTCTAAGTGCCGCACCACAGCACTTAAACCAGTCACAACGCTGCTGTAAGGCAGCGTTGTGATTGGCTAGGGGAATCGGGAGCCTGGGTGCTTCCTGCTTCGTCGACTGAAGAGTAAGGAGGAGAGACGGCTGCCGGGAAGGTAAGTAAATTTTTTTATTTTTTTCTTTTCCCCTTTTCTTTTTACCCTCCCCACCCCACCACTACTGCCAGGTAGCAGCCACTCGTGTCTGCTGCAAAGAACAGATCTGTATTTTATGTGGATAGCTGAGAAGATAAGCAATGGGCATTTTAAAACAAATTAAATGTATGAGAGAGAGGGGCTATGGAGAGATGAGGGGCACTTTTGCTGGGTGGTAGTGAGAGAATCTGAGGAGGAGGTCATGTTAAGGGTGGGAGGTGGTGCCAAAAAAGAATTTTGCACCGGGCACCACCAGAGCTAAAGCCGGCGCTGGTCCAGGTGTTTTTGTTCTCGCTGAGAGTTTCTTTCAAGTTCCGAAGTGCAGGACACAACGGCAGTGTAACGGGGAGGCCCTGCCAACTCGACCCGTTACTGTGGAGGACACTGTACAGAGCACAGGAACCCTAAGCGAACTGTCTGTCACTCCCCCCTCCTCTTGTCTTACACAGCAGACGGACTACCGAGGGATCGAAGGAGGGATAGACTCACGCATGGAGAGTGAGTGTGACTGGCCCTTTAACTCGGACCCAGAGTATGAGTGGGTGGGACCCCGAGACGAGGCTTTCCCGTCAAATACGGAAGTGCTGGTGGACCACGTGTGCTTGTACACCCGGAGCGGAGAGGACGAGAGAGAGCGGAGAACAGAGAGAGATCAAAGGACGGAGATGAGACGAACGGAGGAGCTGGAGCGAGGAGGAGAGAGCCCGAATACGGAGGAGACGCCTGGAGGCCAACGTCACCACGAGTCGCCCAGCCACTCACCCGGGGGAGGTGTGTGGCTAGCCCTGGTGCGTAATAAGATCAAGGGCTGGGTAGGACGGAAGGGCGACCCCCTCGTAAATTAGTGGTTACCCCTTTGTCCTGGTTCCCCTTTCCCGAGCACACCCCGTCACTGCACTTGTATATAGCTTGGACTCACGGGTTGTTGCTTCTCCTCACTCCCTTTCCCCACAGCGGTTCCGCGTAGGACGCTGTTCTCACGTACTGCTTTCTTTTGTTTATTTTTGGGTCCTGAGTTACGAAAGCAAAGACGGACGCCGAGGACTGCAGGCCCCGCCGAAGCCCAGACGGCTATCGTAGGACTGAGACTGTCAAGCCCAGAAGCCGGAAAAGTACCCGGAGCCGTTCCCCACGGAGACCTGTCTCTTGTCGAAAGACTTGTACTGATTTTCTTTTGGAGTCAATAAAACCTGCATTGACTAAAACACGTCTGTTGCCTCTCCCTCCGGTGCCCCAAGAGTCCGCGCCCGCTACAGGCAGTTTACGATATTTTATGTTGAAATGAGTCAGGGTGTGCTTTCTGTGAATTTGAGAAAAACCAAAGGTGGTGATGGACGGAGTGTTGACAATACAAACACTCACCCCCAGTCAACTGATCTGGGTTTAATCTATCACCGTTCTTTAGCTCACTCCGCCACCCCAGTTCAGACATGGCCATATGCAAATCAGTCTGACCCTGTGCCTCATGGGAACAGTCCAGCCCGAACTGCCAAGCCATGTCTTTCCTGGACCAGAATCAAGCTTCCCAGGACCGGTTTCTGGCATTACAGCCGTCTTCAGTCTGGCTTGCTTGACTCCAGTGGCAAAGTGAGCAAGGGACTCACGTCTGAGCATACCCTGCCAACTTGGGGCGAACAAAGAAAAACCAAAGGTGGTGATGGACGGAGTGTTGACAATACAAACACTCACCCCCAGTCAACTGATCTGGGTTTAATCCATCACCGTTCTTTGGCTGACTCCGCCACCCCAGTTCAGACATGGCCATATGCAAATCAGTCTGACCCTGTGCCTCATGGGAACAGTCCAGCCCGAACTGCCAAGCCATGTCTTCCCTGGACCGGAATCAAGCTTCCCAGGACCGGTTTCTGGCATTACAGCCGTCTTCAGCCGGGCTTGCTTGACTCCAGTGGCAAAGTGAGAAAGGGACTCACGTCTGAGCATACCCTGCCAACTTAGGGCGAACAAAGAAAAACCAAAGGTGGTGATGGACGGAGTGTTGACAATACAAACACTCACCCCCAGTCAACTGATCTGGGTTTAATCCATCACCGTTCTTTAGCTCACTCCGCCACCCCAGTTCAGACATGGCCATATAAAAATCAGTCTGACCCTGTGCCTCATGGGAACAGTCCAGCCCGAACTGCCAAGCCATGTCTTCCCTGGACCGGAATCAAGCTTCCCAGGACCGGTTTCTGGCATTACAACCGTCTTCAGCCAGGCTTGCTTGACTCCAGTGGCAAAGTGAGCAAGGGACTCACGTCTGAGCATACCCTGCCAACTTCTGTGAATTTGAACAATTAGCAGTGGAATGTTCCAAAGATAATCCACACTTTCGAGAAACCAGTGGAGTTTTATAAGATGAGGAAATGGTCTGACTTCTTAGACCCTATGTTATTAGAGTAAGAGATGTCTTACATGTTTACCCACACTTCATTACCACCAATAATTTGGGCTGGTGCCATGGTTGTGCTAATATACTGTAGTTTTCTTGGGGAATAGGAAACTTTACTTTTCATAGAACATGGAGATGGAAAGTGCAGCTTTTGTTATTTTTCTAGTATGTGATTGGGGAGCCAGATAGAAGTCCAAGAAAAAGACCAATGATTTGGCATGACAGATTTGCGTAGGCATGATACCCACTCGGACTATCCTATAGGACATGAGCATACGTGGGTGAGGCCAGCCTCCATGGCAAAGATGTGTGAATTATTGAGTTCTATTTTCTTGAGACGGATGCCAGTATTGTAATGTTTCAAGCTTAATAGTGCCACTTAGCTACTCACTCTCAAGTAAAACGGTGTGATGTCCTCGTGTTGGATTGCAAGGTCTCTCCCTAAGCCAAGGACCTCAGGACAACAGTTTGGATACCAAAGGTGTTTCTGTTCCACATAAAAGGGTAAGAAGCAGAGGATGTCAATGAATCAGTCTTCACAAACTGGGTTTTGTCTGCTAGAACAAAAGCCTTTTCAGGATTGCCTGCATATGCTATTCGATGCCGGGAGGTTCTTTGTTATTCACAGTGTCAAACATGCCCACTGGGTCATTCATAGTTGCACAGTGTTAAGTCAGCGTATGTGTCACTTTCCATGTTTGTGTCGTGCTCATGTCTGATATTTCTATCTCTTATAGTGACCCTTTGTGACATACTTTTTGGCACACTATTCATGATGCGTTATAGATGTATTGCCCAAGTTTACATTATCCTCCTCAATCTTTCAACAGAGTTCGACACAGTATCTCACCACACCCTCATCAAAAGGCTTCACCACATTGGCATCCAAAGAGACGCCCTCAAATGGAATGCCTCCTTCTCCCCCTGAAGAACCTAGACAATCTGCCTACCTCCCTTCACCGTGGGACCCAAGAACACCATCTGCAGCGTCCCTCAAGTTTCGTCCCTCAGCCTGACTCTGTTCAACACCTAGAAGACCCCCTTGGCCAATGTTGTCAGAACACATTGACTAAACACCATATCCTACACCGACCACACACAGCTCATCCTCTCACTCTCAGAAGACACCTCTCCCACGCTGACCAACATCAGGAAGTGAATGACAAGTGTCGCTGACTGGATGAAAGACAACTACTTTAAACTCAACACATACAAGACAGAAGTACTGGTTTTAGGGACCAACACCTCCCCATGGTGCGACACCTAGTGGTCTCCCGAACTAGGACCCTCACCCACTCCAACTGATCATGCCTGCAAACTTGCAAACATCCTAGATAGTAAGCTCACCATGAAAAGATAGATTAATGCAGTCTCAGCTGCTTGCTTCCTCACCCTTCGCATGCTCTGCAAGATCTTCAAGTGGCTCCCCATTGACACCAGACAGACCAATCACACAAGCCCTCGTCACCAGCCGATTGGACTATGGCTATATAGAAAAACAATGGTCCCAACCAAATAGTTTCTTTCAAAGAACAAAATCTGTACTGAGTAAATTGTTTAAATGAGCTTCTTCAATCAATAACGCTCTATTGAATCAATCAATTTTAGCAAAAAACAATTTTTAACACATTAATTTTTGTCGAAAAACCTGACACAAACCAAAGTATTATTCGAAACAGTTCGGAGTTTAATGTTTCACTCCATTAAAACTCAATAATTGAATATATACACATTTTTCATTTATATACAATTCGGACTAACGGTAAAAAGAAGAGCAGTCAGCTTCTAAAAGAAGTGCAGAAAAAAGGAGAAGAAATAGTGATTGTGATAAGAAGGGTGCAAGCCTCAAAAGAAAATTAGTGACAAGTGAAATAGAAATTCGGATTTGATTTATGCTGTACTCGGAATCCAGCTAGTTATTTTCTAAATAGGCCACAGATAGTTGTTATTATCTCCACTCATTTATACAGTCACAGGTGACATGTATAATGGTTTCCAGCGTGGTCCTATTTGTATAGCTTAAAGAAAGGCGTCGACGTTTCGACCCGTCTTTTGGTGCGTGGGCAAGTTGGAGCCTCGACCTGCGGGTCTTCCTCAGGACGGATGTTGCACATGCGTTTTTACCGTAGACTTCACACAACAGTATCCCAATGATTATTTATGGGCTGCCTCCATCATCCTATTTCGAATATGGACGAAAGATGTAATTCAATCGTAGAGACCCACCCTGAACTGGGTGGTACGGCGTCTGAGCAGGTCGAGGCTCCAACTTGCCCACGCACCAAAAGACGGGTCGAAACGTCGACGCCTTTCTTTAAGCTATACAAATAGGACCACGCTGGAAACCATTATACATGTCACCTGTGACTGTATAAATGAGTGGAGATAATAACAACTATCTGTGGCCTATTTAGAAAATAACTAGCTGGATTCCGAGTACAGCATAAATCAAATCCGAATTTCTATTTCACTTGTCACTAATTTTCTTTTGAGGCTTGCACCCTTCTTATCACAATCACTATTTCTTCTCCTTTTTTCTGCACTTCTTTTAGAAGCTGACTGCTCTTCTTTTTACCGTTAGTCCGAATTGTATATAAATGAAAAATGTGTATATATTCAATTATTGAGTTTTAATGGAGTGAAACATTAAACTCCGAACTGTTTCGAATAATACTTTGGTTTGTGTCAGGTTTTTCGACAAAAATTAATGTGTTAAAAATTGTTTTTTGCTAAAATTGATTGATTCAATAGAGCGTTATTGATTGAAGAAGCTCATTTAAACAATTTACTCAGTACAGATTTTGTTCTTTGAAAGAAACTATTTGGTTGGGACCATTGTTTTTCTATATAACGTTTCACCCAGGTCCTTGAACCTTATTGGGTTACCCCATTCCAGTAATGGGATTGGACTATGGCAACGCACACTACATAGTAATCACCTTGCACCTCCTCAAGAGACTGCAGACCATACAAAACCCAGTGTCCAGACTCATCCTAGACTTCCCAAAGTGGACCCACATCATCCTCCACCGCAAGAAACTCCATGGGATCCCATTCAGAATAGATGCCTGTTCAGGCTGTTGCACCTTCAAAGCCCTTCACAACCAAGGACCAGTATACATCAACCACTGCCTGAACTTCCACCAGCACTCCAGACAACTGCACTCTACCTCCCTCTTCCTCGCTCACACCCCGCTCAACCGCCGCAGCAACAGTGGAGGACACTCCTCCTACCGCACCGCGAAGTCCTGGAACAATCTCCCACTTTACATCCAGACCTCTTCCTCTCTGCTGGAATTCAGAAAAGGACTCAAGACCTGCTGTTCAACTGAACTGTCCCATGCAGCATTGTTCTCAGCACCAGGATACGTTCACAGGTGATTAGCTACGCTTTACAAATCTTTATTGATTGATTGATTTATATAATCACTGCAGGAACCTAGAGTGAAGAGGCGATGGTCATGAGTCTCGGATACCGGTAGGGGCTTGGAGATAGTGCTGCAAAGGAATCTCGCAGCCAAGAATTAAGGCTCGGGCAGTTGGGCTATTTTACTTTTAGGGCAATATCTGCTGCTTCAGCGAACAGTAGCTCTGCTTGGACTTCATAGTCCCTATAAGTATATTGCGGTCCAGGCATGGGTGGGGGCAGATGGTCTTGCCTTTGGCGCACCTTTGGCAAATTGGTGACATGGCCATGCAGCGGCCTCCAGTAAGGCGGAGGGTGGGACAGGCAGGAAGCAGAGGAGAAGAACGTTGGGAAAAGAAATGGCGGGAAAACGGCAAGGCATGGTAGGTGCAACAAGGGGAAGAAAAAAGAGGTGACACAAAGTGTATTGGCAACAGAAATACAACAACAGATGTTACAATCAGTTACTTGGTAAAAAAGAAATGAATGAGCAAAATAACAGTAATATAATAGGCACTTACTCAAGAAGAAATGTACAGAAAAATTAACAGTGATGCAGAGAGGCACTTACTCAGGATGGAATATACAGGCAGAATAACAGTGATACAAAGAGTCACTTGCTCAGAATTAAATATATGGGCAAGATAACAACGATACAAAGAGGCACTAACTTAAAATGAAATAAATGGGCAAAAAAAAGTAATGCTGAAAGACACTTGCACAGAATAACATGTACGGGCAAACTAACAGATAGGCACAAAACAGCTGCAGTAGGCAGTCATCAATCATGCAACAAGAAAAGAGGCAGCGCAAAGAAGTTGCGGGGTCAGAAAAAGGCACGTCTGTATGAACAGATGTTCATGTGGCAGCAGTGGGAGCTCGTGCGAAGACATTTCGAATTCCCGTAGCAATTCGTTTCCTTTCATACTCTGGTAGCAATTGTTTCCCACCACACAACACTAGCTTTCCCTCCTTCTGCAGCACTTCCTCACTTACAACCCTGTTTTCAGGATCTTGAATATTCTACATTATAATTTCTGCAACATTCGTTAATTTTCTCCTGGCTACTGTAGTACTTACCCTCATCAGGCTGTAGCATCTTTACCTTTATTAAGGTTCAAGTAACCCTCACTCTATTTAGAATTATACATTGCTTTCTCCAATCAGGCTCTAGTAGCACTCTTGTCCTACATTCTCCTGTAGCGCTTCTTCTATTCGGTCTCCTGCATCCAGATTCTAGCATCACTCTTGCATATGCTCCGGTAGCATTCGTCCCAGCACACCCTCCCTCTGTGTGCCAGTACTATTGACTCCATTTTGGACTATTCAGCATTTCTTTACATTACACTTCCTTCCCTTTGGGTGTCTTTAGTACTCCCTCAACTCAGGGCCCAGTAACTGTTCCTCTGTGCGCCTACAATATTCCCTTGACATAGGTCTGTAAATCACTAATTCCCTCATGTTACAAGACCTTCTTCCTGTTCTCCTTAGGCCTTCTTTCAGAGCATGCATCTAACAGAAATGACTAACAAGTGGCTAAATGTCAAGTGTGGCAACTTCTGCCAATCCTGCCTATTAACCAAAAGTACTGCACATTCTGGGACTTGTAGTTGGATTTTTAACATGATATATAGGTAGGCTGTCCTGTTTGAGGTTTAAACAGTATAGAATGATGAAGCCCCACTGAAATGGAAATGTCCCTCATCAGTGTCAACATATAAACACTGATAAACACCTGCAAAACCACCAACCAAAATGTCATTCAAAGAAATTAAAGTGAGAGAGAATGAGTGATTTTTTGTTTCTTTCTGAAGGGCCCAGCACAATGTGACTTTGTAAAACAGGGTTGAAGCAAGAAAGGCTGCCCAATGATCATTCTTCTTGAGTTTTGTTGTTTAGGGATGTCACTAAAATACTGTTTCTTCTTCCTGTTGTTTCCTCCAGTTTGTGTGCGTGGATGAAAGATGCAATGGTTTAGAAGCATGTTTTAGGCCTGATCTAAACATTTTCTACAATGTTGAGACTCTGGGAATATCCAAATCATATTCAATGTTTTGGCACTGTTTAATTCTTTCACTGATTGAAGAAATGGCTGGTTCATAAGAATCTTGGCCAATATGTAATACAACATTTACCCACAGACCAGAACAGGTAAAACCTTTTGATAAATCAACCTTCTTCTCTAACAAGGCAGTATTCACAGCAGTTTACCTGCCAAACAAAGCAAACACAAGGAGATGATGGATGGAGCACTGAAACTTTTCAGAAACTCACCCCCAGTCACAGATCTGGGTTGAATCCATCATTGTTCTTTAGCTCACTTCGCCACCGCAGTTCAGACCCAAGCCATATGCAAATCCGTCTTGACCCTGTGCCTTATGGGTGAGGCACAGGCCTGAACTACCAAGCCTGGCCTTCCTTGGAAAAGAAACTCCTGGGACTGGCTTTCGGGTAACACCCCCCATCAGCCAGGCTAGCTTGAATCCAGTGGCAAAGTGAGCAAAATACCCAATTCTGGGCATAGCCTGCCAACCTGTCAAACACACAGGCTTTAAACATTTAATGTAAGGCATAGTAAGTAAGCAAGTAAGTTACTTACTTACTTACTTAGTGAAAGGTTTCTCTGAAAAGAGTGCTGTTACCCGACACATGGGATAGTGGTGAAAACATGATACCAAACGTTCCACATATCAATAATATTCATAGCTGCAAGGTGTCCTATTGTTATGTGTGATGCCATAATCTAATCCTGGCTGTATACCCAACTGCACTTTACTGCTGTTTTTAGCCCACTGTTACAATGTAAACAGCAAAATGTCAAGTCCCAGAATACAATGTAATGTCTGTTAAAAACTCAGGACTCAATAAAAGTGAGACATTTGCCATGGAGACCCTTGGCAGATATGAATTTCCACAAAACACCACCTTGATATCAGGAAAAGAGGGCAGGGATGCGGTGTCAACCATGCTCAAACCATACAGTTGCATGTGCCTTACAATATAAGGCTACAACTTAATCAAGCATATTTTAAAATGTAGAGGTTTCATGGAGTACGCAGAGGTGTTTCGCAGGCTTGACCACCCCTACAATATTATAATACTTAGTAAAGAGTAGGTGAATTACCGCTCCCTGTGTCCAAAAATTTGTTTATTGAAACATTTGAATAAGCACTCTTAATTGTTTAACCCATAATTTGTCCTGTAAACCAGACAGAGACAGAGTGAGTGTGAGATGTAATGCGATGTGATAGAGGGTAATGAGGTGTGAATGTTAATGAGAGTGTAATTCACAGACTTTCTATTCTTAAAATAGCCTATCAAAAGCCCATTGGACACACTGAAAATGAGAAGCAACTACATACCCTGCATTATGTCTCCTTTAAATTAAAAAACGCGTTTGACCAATTACTGCAAAAGAAAACGTGTTGTGTAAACACTGAAAAAACACACTTTAGTTTGGGGGTCAAGCAGCTGATTAAATACTGTTCTCAAAAGGCTTAGAAAACACTGAGAAAACACCACTGAAATTCACACAAAGATAAACACTGAAAACTGGACAGTCTATATTTAGGTGTCTAAAACCTTAACATGCACAGGGCTGAAAGTTAAATAGCAAGAGCTAACTGAATGTGCAACTTAACAACTGTGCTACTGATACAGATCACTCCTCTTCAATGCTAGGGTCAGGAGCACAAGCTCTTGAAACTTCAGCAGCACACAAACACAGCCGGCAGACAGGCTAATTCATTACCGGGTATGGCTGGACACTGCAAGTACAAGGAAATAGTACTGTGTTGCTAGTTCTTGCTGCGTTAAGGACCCTGTTTAGTGTTCACTCTTCTCCAAGAACAGTGTGACACCCTGCTTCGTTTACCTTTCACAGGTCTCTTCCCAAAACCATATTTAACCTCAGAAACAAAAGAGAATTCATATCTGACCAGTATCTGCAGGTTTCTGTTTGAGTTGATGGCTCAGATCACTATATTTTTCTACTTGTGTCTCTGGATCTTCATCGAGGATTCTACTGGTCTGTCAAGCCATGCGTGGAAGGAGATGGGGAGGTACGAAATCATGGAAAAGCACAATTCCTTTCCCATAGACTAAAGGGGTGCCGCTCGCAGCCGTTAGTTGGAAATACCGCTTGTCCTGTGTGGTGTTCGAAGAACTACTGAGCCTGTCTGGAGTAACTGGGATTTTGGACCCTTTGAACTGGCCAGACAGAATCTTGTTCCGTGAGGGTGCTCGACTGCGAGTTCCAGGCGGCAGTGCGCGTAGAGATCGAGCGCACCTGGGACTCTTCCCGCCTCCCCTCTTGGTGTATAAAACCACGCCCAACCTACGCGCCTCGCGGTACGCGCGCGGGACGTGCTCGGGCGAAGCCCGGGCAAAGGGCGGGCCGTCTGAGGCGGTCCGAGGTCGACCGTGGTCAGGTCGGGCCACCCCCATTTCAAGTGAAGCTTGGACTGAGTGGAGACTTCTAACTAACATTGTGCCTACCATATTAATTGTTGTGTAGTTGCTCGGGCCCCTGTTTGGGCCTTTTTAATAGCTATGTCACTACGCTTGGGGAAAGAAAGAATTGTCCAGGTTACTACTAAAGATGGGGTGGTATCCGGTCCTCTCGATCACTTTTTTAAGCGGGCAACAGGCATCTTAGAAAAGGAAATCGCATTTGCCGAGAAGAGATTATCAGTGGATCTTGTTACTGGCAAACGCTCGTCGCTGGGAAAAATTGGGTTAGTAGCTTCTCCCCCACAACTTAGCCACCCAGACCCTAGTTCATTACACTGTTCAAGCCCGGGACTGGTGCCTGTGGATTTGGATGTTGAGGCTGATAGTCCGATCCCGGCCACATCAATAACCAGCGAATCTACGGATAGCTCACTAAATAGTTCTGGTGACTTGCCCCTACCACCGAGCCCCGCACAAAACCCCTTAACTTTGGGAGGATTACTTAATTTCGAATCTAGTAAAAGAAAAAGAGGGGACAAAACTCAGATGGGGAGAAATGCTAAGATATCCAAGAATAATAGCACAGTGTTGCTCCCTTCTGCTGTAATAGGCCCCCCAACTCCCATAGCGGGTCCTGTAGATCCTGTTGACCAACGTCTGACTTATAGTGCAGATGAAGTTCTCTTGGGTAAGATCGAATTTCTTGTTAAATCTTTGATGCTACCCTTGTTGGAACGCACAAGGCTGATAAATACTAAACTGGACCAGTTGGAGACCCTAGCTAGAGACAACTCGGTTACGTTGGGTAATCTAGTTAAAGACATGACAAAATATTGGAGCCTCCAATAGGATACCAGAAATCGGGGAATAGTGTTATAGCTAGGCGGGCCCCCTCATCCATAACTGACCCTTTGATAACACAGGCAAACAAAAATAGTATTGAGAAAGCTCCCAATGCCCCTGTCCCAAGGGCTTCTGCCAAGAGTAGGCCCCCGAAGGATGGTGTGGCGACTAGTTTCCGGCCCACTCCATGTGTACCTGTTATTGGTGGACAGTCATTGGGGCTTGGCAAAATGGGTAAAGAGTCTTTTAAGCAGAGGCCACCTTGTGTTAATTTACCCCCACGAGTCTGCACCCTACACAATCATTTTGACGGGAGTTACAGCCATCGGGGAGGATAAAATGGAATCTCATAGAGAGTTACCTTTTGGCTGAATAAGAACCGACCCCTCCCTCCAATGTCTAACACGGAGATCTTAAATGTCAGAAGAACAGGTTGGGTGGGTCACTGCCCTAAGGATTTGGAGGGCGATTGCGTTATTATCAACTTTAGGGACCCATGGGTGGTAGATTTCATCCGTAGAGAACCTAGATTTGGCAGAGAGGGAGATGTTCAATCCTTAGGCCTTAACTATTTCTATCCACAAAGAAGTAGTGTGCCTACGCATGTTCCAATCAAACCTCGAAGGATAAGACCCTTTAGAAGACCCACTCGAGAATGGACTACATACTTTCCACAATTTCCACCACTGTTCAATAGGTTTGAGCCCCTTTCTGGCCTAGAGGGAGTCGGCTGACTTCTGGGTAGCTCTGGCCATCCAGTAGTGTCCACGGAATCTTGTCTACCCGAGGTTGGGGTACCCAGAAATAGTGAAGATAGTAAATTGGAACAGTGTGGGCCTAAGCAAATGGTACTGGTGAAACATAAGGATGCAAATAGGGATGTAATAACACCTCTGGACCCCCCACTTAGTGATCCATCAGTTAGAGTGTCCTCAGTTGTGGAGAAGAGGCTAACAAGTTCCATTATGGAGCCCTCGAAATTAAGCCTATCCCATCTTCAGGACCCTTACTTCAAAATTGCCTCATGGAATATTGCTGGTCTCAATGGGAAGTTAGATATAGGAGAGTGGGCGGACTTTATAGAGGCCTATGACATTCTAATTTTTCAAGAAACATGGGCACCCAATCCAATTTTTCGATTGGGGTACCTTAACTTTTTCAAACCTGCGATTCGGGGACAAAAAGGTAGAGCCTCAGGAGGTTTAATAATTTGGGTGAGGCAGTCCCTTAGCTACAGGCCTATCGAAGTGGTGGTGGAAAACCTCGATATTCTTGGGATCAAGCTTGTCAGGAAGGATCATCGAGAAATCTTTATTATTAATATATATGCACGTGGCTTGCCCGGTGGTCGGTCACCCAGTATTATTGGTAATTTAGACTCACTCTTCAACTCCATTGGGACGGAAACATTCTTGATAGTGGCCGGGGACTTTAATTGTACCTTCGAACCTTTTCAGTGCGAGGGTGAAGACATTTATACTGAAGAAGACGCACTCTGGAATATCCCACATCTGGTATTAAACCCGATTAAGAGAGGGACAGAGGCTGCCCTTCAATGGCTGGGATTGTGTCTTGAATGGGGGCTGAGAGCCGTAAACGGCCGTTCCCTTTCTGATAAAACTGGCTGCCCAACCTTTGATAACGGCATTTGCACTAGCCGTATCGACTACATCCTATTAAAAATAGAGTTCTGGTCATTTCTGGATGATATGTCTGTTCTAGCACGCCCAGAAAGTGACCATAACCCGTTGGTTTTAAGTTTAAAACTAGAAGTAAACTCCGGGTGTAGTAGTATTACCAGGTGTGTGACAGCTGATGCCCTCCTAAGCAATGATAGACGTAGGGTTCATTGGAATAAGGTTATTGAAGACCCAGTAGTCCTTGAACGGATAACTAATGGAGTTTTATTGACCCGGGGTGAGTTAGAGGCACAGGCCAACCCACACAAGTGAGGTACCACTGATCAGATAGTGCTTCATGAGCAGCTTTTTGTAAATCTGAAAGCTCTGCTCACAAAACCCCCTAAACCCTGGCTAGACTTAGTGCCACCTTCGGGGAAAAAATGGTATAACAAATCATGTCGTTTGGCTTACAGTTCCCTGGTTAAAGCGATTAAATCAAGGGGGGTAATAAACATTAGACAGGCTAGGGTTGCATACAAGAAAGCCCAAAGGGAGGCTAAAAGAGCTTGGGATAACAGACGTTGGCAGGACTTATATGAAGCAAGTAGGTCGACGAATCAGATCAAGTTTTGGCAGGTGGTGAAATGGGGTGGAAATTTTGATTCGCAAACCCCGGCGAATCATGTTCCTGCCGAGAAATGGGTGGAGTATTTTGAGTCCCAGTTTAGGGCTCCAGAGTCAGTGGATGAATGGAGCATGGAAATTCCAGCACCAATGTCTCCATTGTTATGTCCTCCACTAGTGTTTGTGAATAAAGATACAGAGCAGGCCTTGAGATTGGTTCAGGCAGGTAAAGCCCCAGGCATTGACTGTATCCCTGCCGATTTATTTATATTTGACCTTTTGAATTGGGTTCCATACATCACAACACTAGCTAATGCCATTGCAAATGGGGCTAGGATTCCGGACTCTTGGAAAGGGGCTGAAATCCTACCAATTTTTAAAAAGGGGGATCATTCTGTCCTGGGGAATTACCGCCCTATAAGTTTAATAGACGCAATCCAGAAAGTTGTAGCCAGAATGCTATTGGCAAAAATTAAGGACTGGGTCGAAAACGAGAACATTCTTTCGCCTATGCAAGCTGGATTTAGAACTAGTGTCAGCACAATAGATCAAGTGCTCAGATTCCTTTTGATCTATTGGAAGGTGGTGCACCTGGGCGGAGGAACTATTTACGCTGCATTTGTGGACCTCCAGTCCGCCTTCGATCTTGTCCACAGAGAAAAACTATGGGCTGCCTTAGGTTAATTGGGTATGCCACAAGAACTCTTGAATTTAGTAATACGCCTACATGAGGACACTTTTGCCCGGGTCAGATGGGGTAGACAGGGCCAGGTAACTGAGAGCTTCCCAGTTACCCGTGGAGTCAGGCAAGTATGCGTACTCGCTCCGACCTTATTCCTCCTTTTTATCAATCAGGTTGCCCAGTACTTTGCAGATTCTCCAACTGATGCACCCATATTAGGTGGTAAAAAGTTTCCTCTCCTTATCTTCGCAGACGACACCCTTATTCTTTCGAAAACCCAAAAGGGTCTCCAATCTGCGATAAATAAGTTTGAGGTTTTTTGTAAACTAAACGATCTACAGGTAAACGCGTGTAAAACTAAATTTATGGTCCTAACTAAAAATAAGCCATTAAAGAGCCACGTTCGTATGAATGGCACTGATTTAGAGCAGGTGGAGGTAATGACTTATCTTGGAGTAGTACTAGAGTATAGGACAAGATGGAAACCACAACTTGATGCCATCTGTCTAAAGTTTGCTAGATTAACAGGTTGTCTTATTAAAGAGCAAAGAATGTCACAAACCAAAAGGATAGCGCCGGTGCTTATAATTTACGAGGCTAAAATAAGTTCCGCTATCCTATATGGTGCGGACCTCTGGTCTGGGGCTCCTCTGATCGCTCTCAATTGGCCAAAATCCAAAATATTTTTTTACGAAATTTGGTGGCTCTCTCGCAATCTACCCCGATGAAACCCTTAATGCTTGATCTGGGCTATCGCTCAATGATAGACGTAGCTCGGTACAGGATGTTAGGATTGTGGAGGAGAATCTGGACTACTCCAGAACTGGCCATTTTTGCTAATGAAATCTTAGATTTGAGATCAATAGTGGGCTCTAGTAATCTTCCTTGGTTTAGGGCTGTTAAGTTCATGCTGGTAAACATGGGTCTAAGCTTGTTATGGACGGACCCCGAAAACAATGTTTTCCCTTCAAAAAAACAATATAAAGAACTTTATTGGGCCTCTATTAAAACGCAAATTGTTGTCCAGTCAGATTCCTCTACTTTGACTGGCAGGTTTCTGGCCCACAAACTTGACCCCCATCTAGAGGACTATTGGGATGTCATTACCAGGAGTAACGGCAGAAAACTCTACCACCAATTTAGAGTCGGCACACTACCGGTTAGGACTTTCACTAGTACATGGCGTGGTCACTCTTCTGAGTTTTGCCCGTGGTGTAGGGACAAACTAGAATCGATAGATCATATTTTTTTTGCCTGCCCTGCATATCATGTGCCACGGAGAAAATGGCTAAAACCAATTTGTTTCAGGTTGAAAACAAGGGTGAGTGCAGAGGCCCTATGGCTTCTAAGAACCAATACAACTGAGATTGTGTCCATAGCTGTGGCAAAGTTTTTGGGTTGGACATGGCTTATTAGAACAAGGTACCCACTTAGGAGTTGAGTAAGTTTTATCTGCATTTACTTTTTTACTATAGGTAGTACGTCTGATCCTGTATAGTTAATAACGTCTTAAAATTAAGTATGATATGCCCGTTTTATTAAATAGATGGTTTAGGTGGGCGAGGAAGAACACTCAATGAATGCTAGAGCATATTTCATCAAAAATACACTATACCCGGGGCATCATGTTTATATTATATTCTTGTTAAAGTATACTGTGACTTTAAGTATTTGTTTTTATTTTATTTTTTTAAATACGAAGTTTTTTTATATTGAAATGTAGATGGTTTTATTATGATGTCTTTTATGATGAAATACTTCGAATAAAGACGTATGAATACTGAATACTGACTAAAGGAAAGAGCCCATCTGTCTCCCAGGCTACACAGACCACAGACAGTTGCAAGTGAAGGACTTACTGCACGTTCACAAACGTCATCATAGAAGCGCCAAGGTCACATGGCACAGGCATGCTCCAAGGCGGTGTGTGACCATTAGTGCCAGTAGAAATGCCTATCTGTGACACACAACATTAACTAAAAGAGGGTGCATAAAGCCCCCAACCTGAACCCTATGTAGACTGACTGGGATGGGCTCTGATTTCGGAGTCTCCCCTGAGTCAAGGACTGCTCCATGTTTACCGAGGTTGTTACCATCCTGTGTGTTACAGCAGGAAGCTTCTTGAGGCCTTAGTTGAGAACTTGGTTTAATTCAACATCTGTGAAGATCACTTCATCTGCAGCAGACACAGCAAGGCCAGCATGACTTTTACTGCACTGAGAAGGTGGTCCTCCACATGGCCCAGCCAGTAAAGTGAAACGCCGGACAGCTCAAGATGAAGATCTGTTAATGTAGCAGCCAGCACAGTGTCTGTGCCATAACCACTCAGAGTCACTTGTGACCTTTCCTTGTATCATGCCGGCATCAGCTTAATGCAGACTGTTCTTCACTCCGTGATCACAGGCAACAATTTTTATTACACATTGCTGGCAGTTGGCATGTTGTGAGCAGTGGTGTGGCTGGATTCCTGGAGCTCTGAAACGTGTGACAATAAGTGTCAGTGCAGGAATGAGGTCGCATTAGTCTAATACCCAATGAGTGACACTTGGCAGGGCTGGTCCTTGGGCAGACCCCTCAAGTGTGCAGTATTTGGAGGGTGGGTGTCTCCTTACTAGATCATCGTCTGGCACCATGCTGATGAGATCTCGGGAGGTTATGCTTCAAGATACTGGCTGATTGTTGGATGCCAACTGATTGGTCAGTCAATGTTTCTAGCTATGTTAGTGTGAAGACTGGTCTAGGTTTTTAAAGCTTGCAATGATCAATGTTAGATCAATGCGATCAATTTTAGATTCCATGTGGAGAGCTGTAATTGGGCTGAAAGACGGGAAGGAAGGTTCCTTGGGCTTGGGAGGTTTAACCTGGTTTTCCTCCTTGTGGACACCTACCCACATGTCAGTATTAGAGCTAACCTGTATAATAAACGTTATATCCTGTTCACAGTTTAGACAGGGATATGTGCTCACAGGTCACTCTCCTACATATGGTGCAGGTATAAATGCCCAGATGTAGCCACAGCACATTATATGCCTGTACCTCCAACTCTTTTTTTCAGTAGTGGGAACTCAACATGTGCACCATGATGTCCTCAAATAAAGACTCACTATCTGGGGGATACTCTGGTATTTATTTACGAGAAGAAGTAGTCCACAAAGCATCTAGGATTTGCAACCATCTAACTGGCTACAGGGACAACTAATCCAACTTAAATAAATTGCAGCAGCTTTATGGATAACCGAGTCACAGAGAAGACCCTTGTGTTATTTGGTCAGAAAAAGCATGTGCCTGATTTAATTTACTCCGGCCCTGTGTGGTCCTACTTTACCACAATGAGGCAGTATTCCTTCTGATGTTACTATTCCGCACCACGTCTACCCTTCCTAACATTAACCCAGGACCAGCTTCACAATTTTCCTGTGGTTCTGCACCAATATTCAGGGAGGTGATTTCTGGAGGTAAGAAACATTGGAATGGGGTCCAATTCTACCCTAACTCACCCAACACGAGCTCTAGCAATGGTAACCCACTTACTGCCAGAAGGGTGTCCTCTCTGCAGCTCCTCTTCATCCTCTTCATGTGTATTTTGGTGAAGATGGTGCTGGAGGCTAGAGCAGACCCGAAGAAATATGATCACTGGTGGCTTAGACCTAACCTTGTGCTGCCCATCCAGCTAGTGCATCTTAGGGGTCTTCTCCCAGCTCTACGAGAGGGACACGTCAATATTTGCATTCTCCCATAGAGATATGTTTGTGCTCCTGACCCGCACCCAGGGGCACAAAGCAGGAGCCCGTGCAGGGCTATTCTGCTCGAAGCTCTCATGCGAACACTCCATTGTTTCAACTCTGATCTGGAATCTACCGGAATTCTTGGCTTCTCCAACAATCAGAATCAACTCTACAGGCTCTCAACCAACTGCACACCAGATATCAATGCATCTCCTCCATGCCTCAGCCTAGGTACAAGTGATGATGACTCCGTCTACCTTTCTGGGTACAATGTTGCTGTCAGCTTCCTGGCCCACTCACTCACTGACAACAAGGAGGGGCCTATGGGATTCCTGCATAAACATGTCCAGACATGAGACCTGGGGCCTGATGTAGGTCACCAAATACCGGTCGGTAACCGACCGGTATTTGGTGATTGAGATGTAGGGGCCAATATTTTGCACAATCGGTAAATTTACCGAATCGGTAAATTTACCGATTCTGTAAAATACCGATTCGGTAATTTTACAGATTCGGTAAATTGCTACAGGCCTTCAGAATTCGGTATTTTACCACCCAATCCAATTGGGTGGTGAAATACCGAATCCAGGTGTGCATGCATGTGTGCATGCACACCTATGCCATGTGACAGACAGACATGCCCTTAGGGCATGTCTGTGTGCCACATGGCACACATGCCTGTATTTGGAGTGCTAGAGGGTGTCAAAGTGACACCCCCTGCACCCTTGCTGCAATCGGTATTTACCGAATCGGTAAAAAACGATTCGGTAATGCCCATTGATTCCTATGGGCTTCAATGCCCATAGGAATCAATGGGCATCACCGAATCGGTATTGACAGAATCGGTAAATACCGAATCTCAACGATTCGGTATTTACCGATTCTGAAATACCTACATCCCCCCCCTCCGTTTTACCACTTCTTAAATACCGCATCGGTATGATTCGGTATTTAAGAAGTGGTAAAATTAAATTACCTACATCGGGCCCCTGGTCTCTATACACTCGTGCTTATGCAGGAAGGGGAAAGGGGCTCTACAGAAGCATTTGGGTTTTTATGATGCTGACTTTCTTGTCAGCAGAATTTGATGAGGGAGGCAGCCATTGGTTTATTTGCATAGACACCTGAAGTAGTTGATGCTGGACTTTGAAGCTCATTGGAGATGTCACGTGGTTAGTGGAAAGGGTAATTTAGAACCAACAAATGTTGGATGCTGGGTTGGCGGACTATGTCACCTCTACTTTCCTTCTGAAGAACCGCCCACCAGAATGAAGGATAACTTTCCTGCTTGGTCAGCATCATTTTGACTTCTGCTCTTGTCATCAAAGAACGTTTGTCAAAACCGATTGTCAGGTGGACTCTTAAGTTGTTGCGGCCAGTTTTGGCTTTTTGTTTCTATTTCAGAAACAAGCCTCCAGTCGAGTTTGTTCCTGAAACAGAAAAATCATCACAATTACCCTGATGCTCGGGGAGGTTTACTCCATTGCTTGGGACCCATTGTTGATTTTCCTTGACTTCTAGTGGGAATCTGCATCGGTAGGTCCTCCCTAAACAGGGGGACCTGCGGCATTAGTGCAGAGGACTAGCTGTTGCCAGTGATTGTGCAGCGACAGTAGCTCCACTTGTGCACAATCACTGGTTTTCGACCCGGGCTTTTATTGCAGCCTCAGACCCAATAGTAGTTGAAAACAACTGTGAAAAGTGTCTCGACTAGACTCCATATTTATGTCCCTTACTTAAAATACTGATTATTTTTTCAATATCTCAGCAATGCAATCTGTTCACATGGTTTATTTCATCTTGCAAACCCTAAGAGGTTTTTATTTTTAATGGGTTTCTGTAATTTTTTTTAATGCAATATACGACTCTTGAAAAGTGCCTACTTTGAACGGACTCACCTCTAAGTGCTTGGGTGACTTCAGGTTGTGGGTGATTGTTCATGACAGGCACAAACGAGAGATCTGAATTTGAAGCACATTGCAGTGCATGTTTCTCACAGTACCAGTCAGTGGGTCATAAGGGTGTGTATACTGCATGAACATCCAGTTTTTGGCCTCGATCCAGAGCACACAGTTGAATAGTCTCATATTTGCCTACTGTAATTGTGTGAAAGTATGAGGTATGTAGATGGAGCATTTCAGACTAATGTGGGGAGAAAAAGGCAGTAAGTGTCTAAAAAAGATACTGTAGAAGAGAGAGGTGTGTAGGGAGAACAGGAGTGACTGAGACACGCCAAGGCCACTACCACTTCTTCAGACCTTAGTGCTATTTAATTCAACAGTCTGATATGTTCATGATTGAAACATTTTCCATTTTAATTATTCAAAACAAAATTATTGTTAGTATTCATTTATCTAATACAGTTAACATGCATTGGAAAGCAAGTATTGGCAAGGTCAATAGGTCTCGCCTATGGGAGAGCTATTGACTTTGCCAATGTGCTTTAGCCATGTTGTAACCCAGCGTGGCTGCTCTTCAGCATGACTTAAAGTGGCATAGAATGGAGTTTGATAGAGTGGAATGTTGTAGACTAGAGTGTAGTGGAGTAGAGTGGCCTGGAGTTAAGTGGCATGGAGTGTTGTAGAGTGGTGTAAAGTGTTTGTGAGTGGAGTGGAACAGAGTGTATAGGGGAGTGTCATAGAGTGGAGCGGAACAGAGTGGAGCGGAACAGAGTGTCATAGAGTGGAGTGATGTAGAGTGGAGAGGCGTAGAGTGGAGTGTCATTAAGTAGTGTAGAGTGGAGTTAAGAGTAGTAGTGTGGAGTTAAGTGTCATAGAGAGGGGTGGTGTAGAGTGGAGGGACGTGGCGTAGAAAGAAGAGGAGCTGAGCAGAGTGGAATGGTGCATCCTACAGTGGGATACAGTGTCATAGAGTTGAGTGGCGTGGCGTGGAGTGACGTAGAGTGGACTATAGTGGTGTGAAGTGTAGTAGAGTGAACTGGCATAGAGTAGCGTAGAGTGTAGTAGAGTCGTAGAGTGTCGTGGAGTGTCGTGGAGTGTTAATGAGTGGAGTGTCGTAGAGTGGTGTAGAGTGGGGAGAACAGAGTGTCATACAGTGGTGTGTCGAACAGTGGCACTGAGTGGAGTGCCACAGAGTGTAGTAGAGCGAAGCAGTGTAGACGGGTGTAGAGTGAAGTGGCACAGAGTGTTGTAGAGTGCAGAGACATAGAGTGGGATAGAGTGTCACATAGTTAAGTGTCATAGAGTGGAGTGGTGTAGTGTCCTAGAGTGGAGTGACATAGAGTATAGTGGTGTAGGGTAGACTGGCATAGAGCAGAGTGGTATAGAGCAGAGCAGAATAGAGTGGAGTGGTGTAAAGTGTCATAGAGTGTTGTGGAGTGGAGTAGAGTGGAGTGGGATATAGTGGAGTGTCATAGAGTGGAGTGTTGCTGAGTAGAGTGACCTAGAGTGGCATAGATTTGCATAGATTGGAATGGAGTGGAATGCCTTACATTGAAGTGGCAAAGAGTAGAGTAGAGCAGCGTAGAGCAGAGCAGATTGGTGTAGAGTGGAGTCAAGTGGTGTGGATTGGAGTGAGAGGGGTGTAGAGTGGCATAAAGTGGAATGGTGTAGAGTGTCATAGACTGGAGTATAGTGCCGAAGAGTTGTGTTGCGTAGGGAGTGGAATATGTAGGATGTGGGAGTGGAGTGAAAAAACAGATATTTTAAATTGAAATGACCATTACATTTACACAGACATACAGTTTTACTGATAAAACTAAATAGTGCATAAAAATAATGTGTGGAAATGACCAAGCATATTGATTTGTTTTCACCATATTAAAATATTTGTTTCCAGCACACCTTAGAATTACAAAGAAATGTGCTTCGTTTATACTTTCTTAATTCAGATATTGTTTGAAATATTTGCACAGTTCATTTACAGACATTTAATGTTGGGTTCTAGAAAATAATTAACATCGTACAGCCTTCCTCTAGCACAACTAGAGTACCCAGCATGATTTTCACATTAATCTTCTAACTTTGAAGTCAGAGGAAGAAAAGTTAGCACCAAACTCCTTTGTAAAATACAGCCTGACTGTTTGACCTCTGTCCTTGAATGCACAGTAAATATGAAAGGATAATAAAATACATTTACAGGTCTGTTTACAGAACGCAAGCACTGTGGTAAAATATTGGGGACATGCTACACTCCGCTGAGGGATAAAGACACCCTGGACAGGCTACAACAAATAAAGCGAGCAAATAGAAAGCTAGTAACTGTGAGCTACAAAACACAAAGGCAATGAGTGGTAAGTAATGGATTCCCAAGGAAACTTTCATAATGGCCCTTAAGACGTTTTCAGCAAACCAGAGAGCTGTGCGTAGCAATACTGTAGAGATGAAGCACATTTTCTTCTGTACTAAAATCTTTATTTCTTATGCAAGGATACAGCACGATATCACAGCAGTACAGCATAAACATTGCTGACATCGGGACAATCCACCCACCTCATTAAGTATAAAGAACCCCCAGAACGGTCTACCACATTCTATATCAGGCCAACAATACATACCAATACATGCCCATTACTACACTACACTGTCGGTAGGCTTCGACCTAGAACTAGCTTTAGCTTTTGTAGGTATATGTGTTGTTGTGTGACTTGAATAGATGCAATACCAGAAGGCCCAGACAGATGTATCCAAATATTGGTCAGGGGCATTATGTGTGACGCACAGGATTCTAGTTTACATATTTTAAGCCACATCCATTATTTCATAAACCACTCCTCTTGTAAAGAATTTCTAGTTACGATTCTCTTACCATACCTCTTTTAGAGAACCCCCACATTTTTCACTGCATTTAAAGCACTGGGTTCCCCCACCTCTTAGTGGGGTCGGGAAATTGCAAGCTTCGTTTGACAGGAGCTTCGCCACTTTGGGGCGGGGCTCCTGCGTTGCCAGGCTCTGAGTGAGTCCCAGAGGCAGTATCTGAGAAAAGGCTGGCGCTTGTAATTACAGCATCTGCTGGATGTTATATTGTAATATTGTCATATCGACTTCCTTGCCCGAGGGGAAGAAGGCAGCTCACCTTACTTAGACTAGCTCTAAAAAGAATTCTTCCAACATTTTGTCGATCGTACAGACATTTCCTCGGTGCTTTAACGAGTAATTGGAGAAAAAGATTCTCACCTTACCCTGAGGTGAGCCTAGTTCACCTAATTGTATTTCATGCCCTTTTCTTAAAAAGTGGTCTTGAACTGGGAAGTATTGAAAGGCAAAATAAAAACTGTGCTTAAAGGCGCTGCCATCCATTGACATGTCACAATAGAAGGCAAACAAACAAACCTTCTAGAAGCCTACTGTTGGTGAATGTTACAGATGCAGAACTGCACAAAGGCAACTATTTTTCTCAACACTGGAAGGTTCTAAGACATTGTGTACACCCTCTCGTATATGTATAACCTCCTACGACAGTGATTGGAAATGCCTGCCTTAGGAAGGTCGAGCGTGTTGTCGGAACAGTGGAGGACGGAAGGGGACGTTTGGTTCTGGTGACGTAGGTAAATGTACGCATGGTATTTTATTTCTTTGTGATAAGCAGAATGCAGTCATATTAGGAGGGCCCGTCCCTTCGGGAGATATAAATAAGTATTGGTCAAGGGAGGAGGGAAGGGGCGCGTGGATGCAGGAGACTCGGCGCCTCTGCTAGAGAGGTCAGAGGACGGATGAAGAGAGAGAAAGACAGAGAGAGCAGGAGAGCAGGCCAGGACAGAGAACCTCGGGAGAAAGACAGCGAGCGAAAGGCCGAGAGAAATGCAGAGAAAGCGAGAGTGAGACATAAACAAAGACAGAGCTTAGAGAAAAGAGAGCTGGCGAGAGAGTGAGAGCGACAGGGAAAGTCGGAGACACGATGAGAAATAGCTGTCCACAGAAATTAAGAACATGAACTAAGGAAGAGGAAGAACGAAACTGAGAGAATAGAGTTTCCTCAGTAAAGAGGAACAGAAAAGATGGGGCGCCCAGGCACAGAAATGTAAGTGATTCCCTTCTCCTCACATAATTAAGAGTAGATCAGGGATTGTCTGACTGCCCTATGAGCATCTCTATCAGGGTCTATTTCCGACTGCTCAATATGAATCATGTGTAGATTCACCCACTGAAGCTTGAGAAAAGAGCAGCAGCTTAGACTCTGCAGGAGAAGGAGCCTTAACAAAACCAAAAGCGAGAAAAACGAACCATTAAGGCAATACCCTTAAAAGTCCCCACATCAAACTCGCCCTCATACAGTCCTGATTGGCCGCTCAGTTCCTCCTCCTAATTTTAATGTTTGCAGTCATGCCGCTGACCGCGCGACACGCAGGGGAGCATGGGCGGGACAGCGCCCTAGTCCCACACGACGGGCGAGCAGTGCCCTTAGCACGGCACCCCTCCCTGAGCCGACCTCCTACGCAAGCAGCCAATAGGGAGGGCTCACCTGGGGATGGGGGCGTCCCCTATGGTATAAAGCGGCCCAGCAACCATGCTCGGCCTCTCTTTCCCGCCAGGATTCCCTTAGGCTCTGCGCTTGCCCCTGTTATACTGGAGAACCAGAGTATTGCAATCCCTTAGTGCGGACACTGCCATCACCAGACAGTAAAAAAACCTGCCAATTAAGGACCGATAGTGTAGATCTCACCCCACGACTGAAATCACAGGCACATCATCCTCATGACGAACATTTATTAGATACATAGCTTTATGATACCCTGAAAAGCTGTTGTGAGAAATCTCCCGAAACAACACAACCAGCTACTTCCAACCAAAACAGATGTGCAATCACACACACAAAATGCAATGGTCATTACCAGGCTTAAGCATCTGAATAATGGGCTTACTTTAAATGGTTACAACGGTAATGCTGGGTTCAAGGTGAATGGGGCCTCTGTAATAGATCCCGAATGTGATGTGTAGGGGTAAGTAACGCCACTAGGAAACAAAATACATGAGGTAGCTAACAAGGCATTACAGAAGGGAAAAGTGACAAGGGTGCAGGTCACAAGAAACAAAGTACAACTGGAGGCAAAACACCGAATTTATGCTAGACACTCAGGCACTAGAGCAAACGTAACATAGGCGATGGTGGCACTTGTGCAAGCAGAAAAGGCAAACACATGTGAGAAGTAGCAAACGGTGTGTTACAAGGATAATTGGTGGGTGCGTGTTACGAAATAGCACCAAACTCAGGTACAGGGACAATGCGGTAATAAATGGCAAATGCTCTACAGGGACTTAAGAGAGGCTTCCCTGTGACGGGTTCAGGCTATATATAAGTTCAGGCACTGTAAGATTACAAGATGTCTTTTTCGGTCCCTACTCACCCAAATAACGATTTATTAGCACTATTTGGGGCTTGTCACTCTATATATAAGCGAGGCCTGTAAGATTCCAGACGTCTTTGCTGTCCCCTGTCCTACCCAATTAACGGGCATATTCAGCGGAACAAGGAAAAGTGAACAAATATGTTAATTTTCAGTACCCTCCTTCCAAGTACAGAATGAGGTAGATTTAAGTAATCAGACTTCAGGCGAGCAAAGACATAACTCCTGAGAAGAACCAGAAAGCGAATTTCTGAGGGTTAAATTCGAACTGGGGTAATCGTAATTGCTTAAGAACCCCTGAAGTCAACAGTACCCCTATTAATTTGGGGCAGGCGAAGGGAGTGTAGGTAGAGCCACTCAAATACGCAGTGGGGATAGGAGGAATGTTGCAATTTGTCTAACCACTGGCAGTCGCTCGGGTTAGTAGTTGAAGCCAGAGGCTTTTTGACCACCATGCCACTTTTAGTTTGGGTGGGTCAACGGATCCAGGCAAAACAATCCCGCTGGAGGGTCAATAGGTCCATTAGCATAATCGAGTGCATGCAGGTTCAGTGTGGCGTTACCGTGCGATAACCGTCAGGTACCAATACGAAGAGAAAACGGAAGGGTACTATGATAAAGGTGCACTAAACAGCGACCGAAAGTAGCTAGGTGGGTGGGGGGCTCTGTCATCGACGTGGGCCTCCTCCAGAGCTGTGGCGGAGTACAGGGCAATCTGGAAGCAGATGGACAGTAAGGGTACCTCTGCGGCAGAAGGATACAGTCTAGATACCTCTGCCTGGCACAGTAAGGGTGCCTGAGCCAAGTACCTGGAGCCGAAGGAGGTTCCAGGAAACATCGTCGGCGCCCCGTTAGTCCTTCGGGCGGTCGGGGGGCCTGAACTGACCGGGGGTGTGCCTCATCGCTCCGCCCTGACAGGGGGGGCGGAAGTATAACGAAATGGTAATTTACTGCACCGTCAGAGCATCGTCTCGCCGTGCAAGATGGCTCCTTAGGCATGCGGGTCAGCGAGGGGCTGCCGCATTGGATCGCCTGTAAGATGACCCACCTTAACACTACCTGTGTTGTACGAAATAAACCTGCAGCACTGCTTTCCCACAAATATGTCTCATGAGTTTCCTTTGGTATGTAAGTGGATAACGTGCAATGCGGGGCGAGCGCTGGCGGTGTGGGCACTATGCCGCTGACCGCGCGACACGCAGGGGAGCATGGGCGGGACAGCGCCCTAGTCCCACACGACGGGCGAGCAGAGCCCTTAGCACGGCACCCCTCCCTGAGCCGACCTTCTACGCAAGCAGCCAATAGGGAGGGCTTACCTGGGGATGGGGTCGTCCCCTATGGTATAAAGCGGCCCAGCAACCATGCTCGGCCTCTCTTTCCCGCCAGGATTCCCTTAGGCTCTGCGCTGATCCCACCCTGAACCCTGACCCAGCTGCAGAGCGGCGGGGTTAAAGTTGTGAATTTTTAATGGTCATGTTTTGTGTTGCAGGCGGAGTCACAGGGCGGTCTGGAAGCAGATGGACAGTAAGGGTACCTCTGCGGCAGAAGGATACAGTCTAGATACCTCTGCCTGGCACAGTAAGGGTGCCTGAGCCAAGAACCTGGAGCCGAAGGAGGTTCCAGGAAACAGCGTCGGCGCCCCGTTAGTCCTTCGGGCGGTCGGGGGGCCTGAACCGACCGGGGGTGTGCCTCATCGGTCCGCCCTGACAGGGGGGGCGGGAGTATAACGAAATGGTAATTTACTGCACCGTCAGAGCATCGTCTCGCCGTGCAAGATGGCTCCTTAGGCATGCGGGTCAGCGAGGGGCTGCCGCATTGGATCGCCTGTAAGATGACCCACCTTAACAGCTACCTGTGTTGTACGAAATAAACCTGCAGCACTGCTTTCCCACAAATATGTCTCATGAGTTTCCTTTGGTATGCAAGTGGATAACGTGCAATGCGGGGCGAGCGCTGGCGGTGTGGGCACTATGTCTTTTCCGAGTGCACAGACCAGAAAACATCTGGACAGACCGCTTCGGGACACCTGGGCTTGTCCCGAAGCGGTCGCTCACCCACGCTCCCACGCCTGCTGCCAACTTGCCTACCTCAGTGCTGCCTGCTACCCTGCTGGACCCGTGATCGAGCGCACTCCCTCAGCGCCTGGTATCGTTTCCGCTAAGCGCTATCAGTGCCCTGCCAGCACTACATTGATTTTACCAGTTCACTTAGCCAGCCTGTTGGGGAATCTTAAATTGTAGAAGCTGCTTGCTTTTGGGGACGTTTGCGCTGCTCTGTGCCTGATAGTGCTTTTCAGTAGGATTGCATTGTGACTGCCGGTCCTCGGCTGTGCCCAGTTTCGTTTCTCCAGTTAAGAGGCCATTTGGTTGTTGCTGTTGGTCCACTCCCAGCCCGTAGCTCCCCCCCCCGCTCCCGCCTCCCAGCTGACCCTCCCGCCCACAAACAGAGTAAGACCGTCCCTCCTCCCCTCCTTGCGCTGTGACCACCTGGGCTTGTCCCGAAGCGGTCGCTCACCCACGCTCCCACGCCTGCTGCCAACTTGCCTACCTCAGTGCTGCCTGCTACCCTGCTGGACCCGTGATCGAGCGCACTCTCTTAGCGCCTGGTATCGTTTCCGCTAAGCGCTATCAGTGCCCTGCCAGCGCTACATTGATTTTACCAGTTCACTTAGCCAGCCTGTTGGGGAATCTTAAATTGTAGAAGCTGCTTGCTTTTGGGGACGTTTGCGCTGCTCTGTGCCTGATAGTGCTTTTCAGTAGGATTGCATTGTGACTGCCGGTCCTCGGCTGTGCCCAGTTTCGTTTCTCCAGTTAAGAGGCCATTTGGTTGTTGCTGTTGGTCCACTCCCAGCCCGTAGCTCCCCCCCGCTCCCGCCTCCCAGCTGACCCTCCCGCCCACAAACAGAGTAAGACCGTCCCTCCTCCCCTCCTTGCGCTGTGACCACCTGGGCTTGTCCCGAAGCGGTCGCTCACCCACGCTCCCACGCCTGCTGCCAACTTGCCTACCTCAGTGCTGCCTGCTACCCTGCTGGACCCGTGATCGAGCGCACTCCGTCAGCGCCTGATATCGTTTCCGCTAAGCGCTATCAGTGCCCTGCCAGCGCTACATTGATTTTACCAGTTCACTTAGCCAGCCTGTTGGGGAATCTTAAATTGTAGAAGCTGCTTGCTTTTGGGGACGTTTGCGCTGCTCTGTGCCTGATAGTGCTTTTCAGTAGGATTGCATTGTGACTGCCGGTCCTCGGCTGTGCCCAGTTTCGTTTCTCCAGTTAAGAGGCCATTTGGTTGTTGCTGTTGGTCCACTCCCAGCCCGTAGCTCCCCCCCGCTCCCGCCTCCCAGCTGACCCTCCCGCCCACAAACAGAGTAAGACCGTCCCTCCTCCCCTCCTTGCGCTGTGACCACCTGGGCTTGTCCCGAAGCGGTCGCTCACCCACGCTCCCACGCCTGCTGCCAACTTGCCTACCTCAGTGCTGCCTGCTACCCTGCTGGACCCGTGATCGAGCGCACTCCCTCAGCGCCTGGTATCGTTTCCGCTAAGCGCTATCAGTGCCCTGCCAGCGCTACATTGATTTTACCAGTTCACTTAGCCAGCCTGTTGGGGAACCTTAAATTGTAGAAGCTGCTTGCTTTTGGGGACGTTTGCGCTGCTCTGTGCCTGATAGTGCTTTTCAGTAGGATTGCATTGTGACTGCCGGTCCTCGGCTGTGCCCAGTTTCGTTTCTCCAGTTAAGAGGCCATTTGGTTGTTGCTGTTGGTCCACTCCCAGCCCGTAGCTCCCCCCCGCTCCCGCCTCCCAGCTGACCCTCCCGCCCACAAACAGAGTAAGACCGTCCCTCCTCCCCGCCTTGCGCTGTGACCACCTGGGCTTGTCCCGAAGCGGTCGCTCACCCACGCTCCCACGCCTGCTGCCAACTTGCCTACCTCAGTGCTGCCTGCTACCCTGCTGGACCCGTGATCGAGCGCACTCCCTTAGCGCCTGGTATCGTTTCCGCTAAGCGCTATCAGTGCCCTGCCAGCGCTACATTGATTTTACCAGTTCACTTAGCCAGCCTGTTGGGGAATCTTAAATTGTAGAAGCTGCTTGCTTTTGGGGACGTTTGCGCTGCTCTGTGCCTGATAGTGCTTTTCAGTAGGATTGCATTGTGACTGCCGGTCCTCGGCTGTGCCCAGTTTCGTTTCTCCAGTTAAGAGGCCATTTGGTTGTTGCTGTTGGTCCACTCCCAGCCCGTAGCTCCCCCCCGCTCCCGCCTCCCAGCTGACCCTCCCGCCCACAAACAGAGTAAGACCGTCCCTCCTCCCCTCCTTGCGCTGTGACCACCTGGGCTTGTCCCAAAGCGGTCGCTCACCCACGCTCCCACGCCTGCTGCCAACTTGCCTACCTCAGTGCTGCCTGCTACCCTGCTGGACCCGTGATCGAGCGCACTCCCTCAGCGCCTGGTATCGTTTCCGCTAAGCGCTATCAGTGCCCTGCCAGCGCTACATTGATTTTACCAGTTCACTTAGCCAGCCTGTTGGGGAATCTTAAATTGTAGAAGCCGCTTGCTTTTGGGGACGTTTGCGCTGCTCTGTGCCTGATAGTGCTTTTCAGTAGGATTGCATTGTGACTGCCGGTCCTCGGCTGTGCCCAGTTTCGTTTCTCCAGTTAAGAGGCCATTTGGTTGTTGCTGTTGGTCCACTCCCAGCCCGTAGCTCCCCGCCGCTCCCGCCTCCCAGCTGACCCTCCCGCCCACAAACAGAGTAAGACCGTCCCTCCTCCCCTCCTTGCGCTGTGACCACCTGGGCTTGTCCCGAAGCGGTCGCTCACCCACGCTCCCACGCCTGCTGCCAACTTGCCTACCTCAGTGCTGCCTGCTACCCTGCTGGACCCGTGATCGAGCGCACTCCCTCAGCGCCTGGTATCGTTTCCGCTAAGCGCTATCAGTGCCCTGCCAGCGCTACAATGATTTTACCAGTTCACTTAGCCAGCCTGTTGGGGAATCTTAAATTGTAGAAGCTGCTTGCTTTTGGGGACGTTTGCGCTGCTCTGTGCCTGATAGTGCTTTTCAGTAGGATTGCATTGTGACTGCCGGTCCTCGGCTGTGCCCAGTTTCGTTTCTCCAGTTAAGAGGCCATTTGGTTGTTGCTGTTGGTCCACTCCCAGCCCGTAGCTCCCCCCCGCTCCCGCCTCCCAGCTGACCCTCCCGTCCACAAACAGAGTAAGACCGTCCCTCCTCCCCTCCTTACGCTGTGACCACCTGGGCTTGTCCCGAAGCGGTCGCTCACCCACGCTCCCACGCCTGCTGCCAACTTGCCTACCTCAGTGCTGCCTGCTACCCTGCTGGACCCGTGATCGAGCGCACTCCCTCAGCGCCTGGTATCGTTTCCGCTAAGCGCTATCAGTGCCCTGCCAGCGCTACATTGATTTTACCAGTTCACTTAGCCGGCCTGTTGGGGAATCTTAAATTGTAGAAGCTGCTTGCTTTTGGGGACGTTTGCGCTGCTCTGTGCCTGATAGTGCTTTTCAGTAGGATTGCATTGTGACTGCCGGTCCTCGGCTGTGCCCAGTTTCGTTTCTCCAGTTAAGAGGCCATTTGGTTGTTGCTGTTGGTCCACTCCCAGCCCGTAGCTCCCCCCCGCTCCCGCCTCCCAGCTGACCCTCCCGCGCCCCTCCCCTTCCTCCATCCTCTTATGTCAGATGCCTTTGCTCGCAGCGTTCACGCGCTGCGGTCGCGCCGAAGGTGCGCCAAAGGTAAGCCCGTCTACGCCCGTCCGCGCCTGGCCCGCGGCCAGAGCCAGACCCACTGGTCCCCGCTTCACTAATCCTCCCCGCATTACATACGACGCCTCCTCCCTCTTCGCACTCAACCCCGGCCGACTCACTAACTGCGCCCAAGCTGCACCAGGACACACCCATGGACCCTTCACCTGCCACTCCTGCAAATTCACCGGCGTCAAGTCCCAAACCAAATCCACAAACACCAAACAGAGAGCCAACACCAACCACCTCAAATGCATCCTTCTCAACACCCGCTCGATTCACAAACACGCCATCGACCTTTGGAATCTACTCGACACCATTTCTCCGGACATCGCCTTCCTAACAGAAACCTGGATGAATGCCTCTTCAGCTCCAGACATCACCATAGCCATCCCGGACGGCTACAAGATCATCCATAAGGACCGCCCCATCCAAACAGGAGGAGGCATCGCCATCGTCCACAAGAACACCATCCGCGTCTCAACAAGCTCAGACGACAACCTCGCTATCGCCGAACACCTTCACTTCCAGATCCACACCAACTCCAAAACAACACTTAGGGGCACCCTACTCTACAGGCCACCAGGACCCCGTACAAAATTCAGCGAAGACATCACTGACTTTATCACCCCACACGCCCTCCCTTCGGAAGAATACATTCTACTTGGAGACCTCAATTTCCATCTGGAAAAGAGCAACTACAGTAACACCACCACCCTTCTGGACAACCTCGCCAATCTCGGACTCAAACAACTCGTTAACACCCCCACACACTATGCAGGACACACACTCGACCCGATCTTCACTTCCAGCAAGCATATCTCCTTCACTCATACCACACCCCTCCACTGGACGGACCACAGCTGCATCCACTTTATTTACAATAAGACCCCGATCCACAACCACCCTCAACCAACTCTGCGAAGAAATTGGAACAAAATGACCATCGACCAGATCTCAACATCGCTTCTTCAAAAACCCCCTGCCTATTCAACGAACCCTAACCAAGCCGCCATCAACCTCACACAATGGTTAACCCAAACCGCAGACAAATTAGCACCCTTGAAAAAACATCAAATCAAGCAAGGAAGCAAGAACGCCCCCTGGTTCAACGATGACCTTAAGAAATCCAAGAAGCTATGTCGTTCCCTTGAGAAAACTTGGAAAACAGACCCAAACACTATCACCCAAGCCGCCTTCAAAAACGCCACCCGCAAACACCACCAACTAATCCGGACAGCCAAGAAATCAGCACTCAAAGACCGACTAGACAACAACGCCCACAACAGCAAGGAACTTTTCAACATCATCAAAGAATTCACCAACCCCACCGCCTGCTCTAACATCACCCCCTCTCAAGTCCTCTGCGACTCCCTTGCCTCATTCTTTCATGACAAAATCGCCGACATCCATAACAGCTTTGACAACCAACCGGTAAACCAATCCACCCCACTCACCTCCGAACCGTTACCTCCTCCGAATATCCTTTTCGAATGGAACCCAATCACCACAGAAGAGACCATTCGCCTGATGAACTCCATCCACTCAGGATCCCCTACAGACCCATTTCCCCATCACATCTCCAACAAAGCAGACTCCATTATCGCACCCCATCTCCGAGATGTCATCAACTACTCCCTTAACTCCACCACATTCCCAGAAAGCTGGAAACACGCTGAACTCAGCGCCCTTCTGAAGAAACCCACAGCTGACCCCACCGAACTCAAAAACTACCGCCCCATCTCGCTCCTCCCATTCCCTGCCAAAGTCATTGAGAAAGCCATTAACAATCAGCTCGCCACCTTCCTCGAAACAAACAAATCACTCGACTCCTCACAGTCTGGCTTCCGTGCCAAACACAGCACCGAGACCGCCCTCATCGCAGCAACAGACGACATTCGAACACTACTGGACAACGGAGACACAGTCGCCCTTATCCTCCTTGACCTCTCCGCAGCCTTCGACACAGTTTGCCATAGCACCCTGATACAACGCCTCAGTAACATCGGAATTCAAGGAAAAGCATTGGACTGGATCATTTTGTTCCTCGCTGGAAGAACTCAGAGAGTCCGCCTCCCCCCTTTTAAGTCAGAGGCCACCGAAGTCATCTGCGGCGTCCCACAAGGATCATCTCTCAGTCCCACCCTCTTCAACGTCTACATGAGCCCCCTCGCAACCATTGCACGTCAACACAACCTCAACATCATCTCCTACGCTGATGACACTCAGCTGATCCTCTCACTCACCAAAGACCCAACCACCGCCAAAACCAACCTACACAAAGGGATGAAAGAAGTAGCCGAGTGGATGAAGCACAGCCGTCTGAAACTGAACTCGGACAAAACGGAAGTCCTCATCTTAGGCTCATCCCCTTCCGCCTGGGACGACTCTTGGTGGCCAACGGCCCTAGGAAAAGCCCCCATACCGACGGACCACGCACGGAACCTGGGCATCATCCTGGACTCCTCACTCTCGATGACCAGACAAGTCAACGCTTTCTCATCTTCATGCTTCAACATCCTACGCATGCTCAAAAAAACATTTCACTGGATCCCCACCGAAACAAGAAAAACGGTCACCCACGCACTGGTTACAAGCCGTCTGGACTACGGAAACACCCTTTATGCCGGTTCCACCGCGAAACTACAGAAAAAACTCCAACGCATCCAAAATGCTTCAGCCAGACTCATACTAGACATCCCCCGCACAGACCACATCTCCGCTCACCTGAAAGACCTTCACTGGCTCCCCGTCAACAAGAGAATAACGTTCCGTCTCCTCACCCACGCACACAAAGCCCTATACGAACTTGGACCTGATTGTCTCAACACTCGCCTTTCCTTTTACACCCCCACCCGCCAGCTGCGTTCGTCCAACCAAGCCCTCGCCGCTGTTACGCGCATCCACAAAGCCACCATGGGAGGAAGATCCTTCTCCTACTTAGCGGCCAAGACCTGGAATTCCCTTCCCATCCACCTCCGCCTTACTCAAAACCACCTAACCTTCAGAAAACAACTTAAAACACGGATATTCGATAAGTAAACCTCCCCCCCTTCCTCAAGCGCCTTGAGACCCTACGGGTATGTAGTGCGCTATATAAATTCTGACTTGACTTGACTTGACTTGGCTTTAAGGCATGAGCTAAGTATGAGCTAAGTGGGATCTGGCCTAGGTCCCCAGACTTTTTAGGGGGGGGGCTGATAGATCCAGCCCTGTTCTGTAGAGGGTCTTGCCCTTATAACCTTGAACAGTATTTAAAAAGATTGCTTTAAACACTGATTCCTTCCATCTATTTTTAATGTGAGTGATCTTACCATGCAATATCCCCCAACATATTATTTTAGATTAAGACAGGACCTCACATATTAGAAATACAAGGGGGTCACAAAGATTATTTGCAATTATATTAGTGAGCTGCTGCTGCATTATAATATTGAAAAAAACACGTCACTATCCCTGAATATTAGATGCAAACAGATTTAGAATTTGGATCAGTGTGCCTGGGCAGTGGCCATAGAGGGCATGGAGAGCTGAAACTGGATACTAAATTCAAAACTGTTCCGAGCAGGAGCCCCCTAAATACATTTAGCCCAGGGTCCCCGAAATCCTTAAGCTGTCCCACCATTACTGCTGCTGTCCCACCACTACTGCTGATAGGCAGAAAGTAACAACAAAATCCCACACTGAAAATCAACTATAAATATCCTTGGAGATATATTATAACAGACCAGGTGAACCTAACAAATAAAAACATCCAGTCAGCAAATCAGTAGGATGAAGGGGCATATTATCAAGAACGGTGGTAAACATTTTCGCCGGTTTAGCGGCAAAAAACTGCAGCTAAAGCAGCGATAATGGGCTTGATAATATGCCCTGGAGAATTCCAATAGAAGCCCATGTTCTGGTGTGTTCCGCTAAACCGGTGATAATTTTAACGCCTTTCTTGATAATATGCCCAGAAGTTTATTGTCAAGAGGAGGATTTATTTATTTATTTATTTATTTTAAAAATTTATAAAGCGCGGCGTATACCCGTGGGTGTCTTGGCGCTATAATTTTGCTGAAAATCCCAGAATAAGGTGGTATCTTTCTTCAAACGTATCGTTTCTGAGCGGATTATTGATCGAATAACCAAGTTTTTACCAGTTTTCTAAACTGAAATAACGATGGTGCTAGTTTATTTCCTTTGGGAGCGTGTTCCAGATTTTGGCTGCGGCATTAGTAAAGCTTCTGTCGCCCCATGTCACCGTCCTGGTGCGTGGCACTACCAGTAGGTGGCTATGTTCGGAGCGTAAGGATCTTTTTGGTGAGTAGTATTGAAGTTTTCGTTTGAGAAAGGCTGGTCCAAGACCCTTGAGAGCTTTGTAGGTGAGACACAGGGTCTTGAATCTGATGCGATTTCTCACTATTAGCCAGTGGAGATTTCTAATCGCGTGCCTGGTGGACTGAAACTTAGGAATGCCAGCTAGTAGCCTTGCGGCCGCATTTTGTATAAGCTGGAGTTTGGCCACCACCCTTGCCTGGGCGTTTACAAACAGTCCGTTGCAGTAGTCGAGTGAAGAGAGTACTAAGGAGCTCACCACTGTTTTCTTAGCACTCTCCGGGAGATAGGGCAGGATTTTTTTAATTATCTTAAGCTTATAGAAAGCAGACGACGCAACCTGGTTGGCATGGTTGGAAAAATTAAGATTGTCGTCAAATATAATGCCTAAGTTCCTGACCTTTTTTACTGGTTCTGGAGGGGCTCCGAGGGGTGTCGGCCACCAAAGAGTGGACCACTGTGGTGATAAATTTCCGAAGATCACTACCTCGGTTTTCTCCGAGTTGAGGCGCAGGCAGTTTTCCGACATCCATTCCTTGATGGCAAGCATGCCTTCTTGGAATCTGGTGGCAACCTCCTCCCCGTTGTTCTTAATAGCGATCACCAATTGGGTGTCGTCGGCGTAGGAGGTAAGGCTCATCCGGTGGTTCTTAATCACCCTTGCTAAGTCCGACACATAGATGTTAAAAAGTGTCGGACTTAGGGATGAGCCTTGCGGGACGCCACATGGGAGGGCGAGCTGAGGGGATTGAAATACGCCCAATGTTACTGCCTGTGTTCTATTGGACAGGAATGATGCCAGAAGCTCTTTGGCTTTTGAACAAATGCCCATCTCCTCGACACGGAGGAGGAGAGAAAGCAGTTGCTCTGCCAGCAAATATTCTCTGTGTGAGTCGCCATGTTGGATGGGGAGGTCTGACCACAGCATTGGCCAATTGCTGCTCTTAGTGGGATAGCCATGATTTAAGAGGGATGATTTGTCTCTTTGGATTACATATTAGAAGACTGCCTCAATGTAGCGATCTATCAGAGCACTGGTTCAGTGTTATCAGAAGGTTTCACGTTTCAGAAAGGGAGTTTCATCCTGCCAGAGGGATCTGCAGTCTCCACACAGGGAACTTCATCCAATCAGAGGGCCCTTCTAGGTCCCAGATAGTGAGTTTCATCCTATCTTGCTCTTGCAAGTCCCAGATAGGGAGTTTTATCCTATTAGAGGGCTCTGCAAGTTCCAGGCTTGGAGTTTCCTCCTACCAAATGGCTCTTGCAAGCTTGGGAGCTTCATCCTATCAGAGGGCTTAGACAAGCTCCAGACATGGAGTTTTATCTAATAATAGAGCTCTTGTAAGTCCCAGACATTAAAGTTTATCGCTGCTGGTAACAGTAAAGAACTAAGTGGAGGAATCGAAAATGTCACTCTACCTTTGTCAAGTAATCTGTGCGAACGAAAAGGTTCAGTACATATACTGTGGTATTGGCTACTTCTGTGGGTAAGTGCTGGAAGGAGGGCGTGAAAGGGGGGGCTCTTCTACGAGCGCCTGGCTCAAAGTTTGATTCTGTATCAGAAAAAAGTGGGCAGGAAAGGGGAACTGCAGCAGCTCTGGCGATTCTGGAAGATAGGGCTCTCTGGTAACTAAACCACTACTTCAGCTGTAGTAATGGGCCATGCACCAGATGGATGTAGGAGAGCAGAGATAAATTCTTAAAGTGCTGAGTGGCTGGTGTCCTATCTTTCAGTGCTCTGGATACTCTACAAGTGGCAGGTCTGGCAAACCAGGGCAGGAGGAGCCGAGCCAGACCGATGCGGGCCTTGATTCATTTTACCTGCTGTTCACAAAACTGGCACCTGTAATAATGCGGCTGCGGACACAAAAAGAGCATTGCATGTGGAGAGGAGGCAGAAGGACTTGGAGGCAGCAGCATCCCAAATGACAACAGATTGGTGGTCTGCCAGACAGTAGCAATGGGTATCAAAGGAAGGACTCAAAACCAGTTTGCCTCCTCCTCCTCGACCGTGAGGTTATTGATACCCTCAACAGATCTCTACTGTATCTTGCCTGTTGACTCTACAGAGGCTTCTGTGCCGGAGAAGGGTCGACATACAACTGATTCAAGGCTATAAGACATTCGGTCAGACATATTGTTATCATACTGTCACTTTCAGCTGTATCCCGAAGGGCAGGGTACTGCCATTCGATGTAACAAATGCTGCTCTTTTGTGCCTGGGAGAAAGCGTGGCCCATTGGGGAGGGGTCTATCACTTTTGGAACAGATCAGACATGATGATTTTGTTCTTGATGGCAGTGGTGGCTGCTAGGCAATGGTGGCAGGGGGTGGAGGGAGGGGTTTCGAAAAAAAATTAAAAGAATAAATGACTTACCTGTTGAATGCCGGCTGCCGCCTCTCATCCATCTTCCCTCCGTTCCTGGCTCCCAGCAGAACCCAGGCTCCCAGATTCCCAGATTCCCCTAGCCAATCACAATGCTGCTGTCACCATGACAATAGCGTCGTGATTGTTCTGAGCGACCTGGTTCAGTGGGAGCCTGTGCATGTTCTCCTCCAAGGCTGCACAATACAGCCAGGTAGAGAACATGCTAAGTGTGCATGACTGTTTGGCCGGCCCAAGATGGCACTTAGGTGCACCAACCACTCCTTCCAATGCTGACTGTGGCAGAAGCCCGGACCCACCCCGTAAAACGGCCTCAGTATGGAAAAATAAAATGATAATAACATTGTGTTATTATAATTTTATTTTCCCTTTTTGCACTCCTCAAAGAGCAGTAGGGTGGTGCTTCTCTGCCTTAGGGGAGGAGCCGCAGCTGCTTGATGGTCAGCACCCACAAGACGATTCTTTCAACAATCTTCAGAGCATTTTTCTCTCAGTGGCGGTGCGTCCATTAGGGCGCTGGGGCATTGACCCACAAGCCGCCGCACCTGCAGTTCCCTCGGCGGCTCTGAACTGACAATGCATGTCAGTCAGCATAACGTCGGACCGTCCACCCCCTTCAGAGTCTGAAGGGGGTGGGTGTTCCGGCATCATGCCGAATGACATGCATTGTCGTGATGTCGTCAGTCCAGGGGTGGCACGGAGCGCACAGCAGGTAACAGCACAAGTGCGCATGTTGGGTTTAGGTCGGAGAATTTTTCCAACCAGCCCATTCATGAGCACTAGTCAGACCCTCCAGCATTTCGCGATTTCGCGATTTGCAAAATAATCGCGAAATTTGCTAAGTAGTGCAATGACCGCGATATTTCATTTTTCGTCCGCGAAAAAAGGTCTCGAAAGACCACAAACAAAATGATGGCCTCTGATTGGCTGTAAGCGCACACGTCACTACGTGGTGCCGTACAACCCTACTTGCTGATTTGGAGAGGTGAGTAATTGAAAAAAGCCTTTGCCTGATTAGAGGGGTCAGAGCAGCTCATGGCTTCAGCGAGATTTTCAACGCTGAGTGGGGGTATTTATTCAGTGGGGCTCTTGACACCGAGCTTGAAAGGCTCACACAAAAGCGTTTAAATACATCTGTCTCATCTTCAAGCTGGTGTTGCCTGACCGATTTTCACTCTTCGAGAATCTTTTTTTTTTTAATTGCTGCAGTAATTCTCTCACAGTCTCTGGGTTGCCAATTGTCACGAAGATATACTTGCTTCTTAACCCAGAAATTAAATAAACAACAGAAATCAGAAGTTCCTGTGCGGTTTGTCGCATCAAGTAAACAGGCTACTGGATGCGGGCAGTTTTTACTGTAAAATAAATGCACAATCGAAGAGCAGTGAAAGAGGATGCTTAGTGCGCCAGCTGTAGTGCATTTGGCATTCTTCTTCAAGGGTGGTAGTAGTGTCAGGGATGGCTCCTTTGCTGGTGGCAGTGAAGCATGCAGTATTAGCTGGGCAGCAGGTGCACAAGGGGAGTCTCCATGTCGATGCAGCAGCAGTGTAATTGATGCCTTATAAGCAAGGCAGCTGTTAATAAGGCATGGACATTAGCGAAAGTGGACGAGCCACTAGGGCATTAGTAGTCTGAGATCTGTCACTAACCAGGCAGCAGCAGTGTAGGGGGTGCAGCTTAATCTGCACAGCAGTCGTATAAGGATCCCTATGTCAGCAGTACTAGTGTGGAAGCCCATTAGCTAGGCAGCAGTAGTGTAAGTGGTGGAGCTACGGTGCAAGCAAGGCCTCTAAGCTGTGCAGCAGTAGTTAATATGATCTTAGTTCGACTGCAGTGATGAATGAGTGCATTGGGCGGGCAGTAGAAGTGTATGTGGCTTGTGAGTAATTGAACAAGCCTTTGCCTTATTAGAGGGGTCATAGCAGCTCACGGCTCCGGCGAGATTTTCACTGTTGAGTGGGGGTATTGATACAGTGGGGCTCCTGACACCGAGCCTGAAAGGCATGGTCAATCTCAAACAAAAACATTTTAATATATTTGTCTCGTCCTCAAGCTGGTGTCTGACCTGGATTTTCACTCTTCGAGAATCTTTTTTAAATTGCTGCAGTAATTCTCTCACATTCGCTGGAATGCCAATTGTCACGAAGAGAGACTTGTTGCCTGACCCACAAATTAAAGAAACTACAGAAATCAAAGGGCATGTGCTTTTTGCCGCAGTAAACAGGCTACTGGATGCGGTCAGTATCTACAGTTAAATGCACAATGGAAGAGCATACTAAAGATGAGGGTTTATCTTTCTCTGCAGGATTACCAAGGATTTAACTCTTAAATTGTATCATATTTGAGGAGTTTTGAATCAACTCCACAAGTAGAACTTCTACCCTTTTTTTTCTGTAGTCTGTGATGTTTTCGAATCAAAGTCTTCAGTCATGATTTTGGGCAATGCATGGCCGGACACTTGGAAGACATTCTGTTCCAGCCTTGGTCGGGGGGTTGCTCGCAGAGGAGTCGTGGTGGTAATAGTTTCATATTTGGGATTTAGACTGCACACACAGCACATGTAAGTCACATTGAGGTGGGGGTATTGTGAAAAGGCTTCCACCCACCCCAAATCCACTGTTCTGCGTAGAGCAATATTTAACATGCTTACATTAGCCATGGCAATGCACTTCCACCCACAATGATCCTGTGCCCTAGGGCGCCTAAGGAAGAGGTGTCATGAGGCAGCGGTGGCCAGCAGGGGTGCGTACATGGGTGCTAGAACATCCCAGGGAGAAATAGAACCCCCTCTCCTGAGGTTAGGATTAGAGCTGTGCTTACATAGAGCTGCAGGCGCTTCAAACATGCCTATTTCAAACTGGAATACTCTGCTAAAACAGTTTTCATCAATTTAAGGCTGAAAATGAATGATTAGGAAGTAAATAAAGTGCCGCAAAAATGCCGCTAAATTTCCATATTTGTGCCGCTAAATCTCCATATTTGTGCCGCTAAATTTGCTAATCCATGCCGCAATATCCTGGGGGGTCTGACTAGTGTTTGCTCTGGCTGGCGGCTGCGCCTTAGGAGAGCGAGGGTTGATCAACGCAGCAACCTTCGGTCTCCTAATGGGTATCCCTGCTAAGCCAATCCTGGCGCTGCTGGAGCAGTGTCAGTATTGGCTGAGAGGGGTTGCCAGCCAGTGACGTGGATGTTCCTGTTCAAGAAGTTGAAGCGCTAGCATGCCAACGCGGGACCCCGGCCCCAGCAGAGGCGGCGCAGACAGGTACGTTTTCTTTTTATATTATTTTCTTTTAATTTTAAACTCCCCCGGCCCCCACCCCAACACGACCCCCCGTGTGTATTGCGAGCCGCGACTGCTAATATATCCACATGCCTTTATTCTCACACACAACGTCATGGACGGGGAAGTGAGGTTGAAGAGAGCATTCGTTTTTTCGTGTTCTCTCCGGCTGCGAGTGCATGCTTCCCGGGCCAGGTGAATGGCTGTTTTTTGATTGCGAGAATTACCCTGAAAAACATAGCGAGATCATGCAGCAAACTGGCCCAGCTAGTTCTTATCATAATGTATGTATACCTTTTTAATGAAAATTACGGAAAGTGTTATGGTGAACATTTTGTTGTTAACTGCGTAGTGCACGTACTGTTCTGTTAGTAGAATTGACTGGGTAATTCTGAAGAGGAGTGGAAGTGCATGGGGGGGCATTATCGAAAACATCTAGAATAATGTAGATTCCAGTTATCTATGAATTTAATGTGGTTTTTCCTACCGTGATCCAATTCATAGTGACCACCCTTGCATTACCGCACCTGAGTTTCAAGTTTTGTAACTCTAGGGCGAATGCATTGCGTTTGTATAATTATTCGCTGTTACTTTAGGGCTTTTTTTAATCACAGCAATTATGTCTGGGGTTCGTGGAAGCCCAATGAACCGGTGCAGGAGCCAAGATAATAAAATGTCTTGATATTTTACACTGCCATTACTGAGAAGGTGACTGGGGCTCAGCACCAGATGCTGTGACTCTGGCATGAGCTCATTTTTATACACTAATGGAAATACGCAAAATGTCTCAAAAAATGTTAGGCCAAGGAGTTCATCGGCACCCCACCCCTTGTGGAGCTTCTATATATCAGCTGGGGGTGATAGCATGGCATCAATTTATTATATGTGCGCAAATGGAGCCATGTTTACTCTGACTGGCACAGAGAAGTGCTAGCGCGGCTACTGAAGACTCAGGAAAATAATCAGAAACTCTACAAAGTGCCTTCCTGGCGTGCATGCTAACTGCAGGAATGCTTTCCAGCTTAATAAAGTAAGGCCTGCTAGATTTACTGAAAGTCGTGCTGTGTGCAAATCTGCAGGGCTCGATTGCACAAATGGGAAAATTGTGCGTACATCAAAAGCTCGGAGAACCGATTGCCAAATCATTTAGTAACACGCTTGTGTGAACGTTTGGCACAAAAATACCTTCTGTACATGAAACCTCATTGCGCTGCTTTTACGAACAATGTACTTTGTCAAGCACCACTTAGTGTCCCAATATCGTGCCCAAAAAAACCATAGTGAATCTGGGCTAACTGCATCTTTTCTTTTCTTGTAGCATTTGTACGCGGCTTCATAGGAACTAGCACTGCCCGAAGCTATGTGCTGGGCATTTGTGTTTTTGCTGTGTCAGCTCTGTAGTCTCATCATTCTTGCTACAAAAGACAATGATGCCTTCCGGCCTAGCAGCAGTGGTGCAGTTTAAATAAATGACTTGAAACAGTGGCAGTGCAGATGTAAATTAAGAGAATGCTTTAAGGAACATGTAAAAATGGCTTTAAAACATTGGTGGACTGCTAGACAGAAGGGTTGTACGCGTTTTAAGGATTTTGTGGGCGTGTGCACAAAATGTAGGGCTCCTTCCTTGTACCCACAGTTTGAGGAAGATTTAAGTTTTTTAGACTTGGCTGGAATATGACTTATTATTACAAATTCTTTAAAATATACATGTAGCGGGCTTTGGCTCCTCTTGGAGCTGCATTTGTCCCCCACCTTGTGCTATTGGCTACTTTGTTAACAAGCAGCCATTGAGTCACTGGCAATATGAGCAAATGCAATTATTCACGTTTTATAGGTTCTACTAAAACGTTTAGATGAGTGTATTGAGGTACAGGATCACACAAAGTGCCAAAGTGAAGCGGCACGTATTCCATGCAAAAATAGCTGTTCATGATATTAACCTTCATGCTATTTGATATTTGCTTTAAAATGCACCATTTGCCTATTATTTTTTAAACTTCAATGCTTCAATCAAAAAGGAGGGAGGAGGATAATCGGTCCATTCAGTTCCCCTGATCAGATCCAAAATTAATCAAAAAAAGGTTGGAATGGACACTAGTGTCTACAGAACCATTGGTTCGAAATTGACAACCCTCATAGGCAGCCTGATTTTACGATGCGGTATATCTGTTTTTCCGCCCCATCCGGTGTCGTGGCATATTCATAGGGTAGTCAAAAAGTGTGGTATGCCTGCCTCACCCGAGGCCACCTCTGGTCCAAGTAGAAGTATCCAGAAATAATGAGGAGGGTGTAGAAAATATAAAAGCAGTGTTTCTCCAAAAATATTTTAATGGAAAGGGAGATAACACTGTGAATTAAAAATAGGGCGATATAAATGTAATCGAGTAACTAGATTACCATATATCTATGTATATATGGATGCGTCGTCAACATGTTTCAGCTCTCTGGGCCCAGCCGGGTCTGTGGAGCTTTCGTCAGGACAATAAAACAAACAGAAAACATACATAGGGTACTCACACCATTAGTGTAGCTTCCTTTCGCTATTTATAGCGTTTCTTTTTTTGCCACCTGAAATATAGGAGCACAAACATATACAATCCCAAACATTGTGGTCTTGTAATTATGGTGATTAGGCAACGTGATTCAAAGAACCACACACACACAAACTAGAATTGCTAGTGAATTTATGCGCATTACTTATAGTCACATAAACGTTTAATTTCGAGAAAAAGGTTGAATGGAGAACAAGTGTGAATGGATTACAGGAAACATGTTATACATGTGTATATATGCTACTGCACAACTAGTTGGTGCTGCGTGCAGTGGTTTCATACAAAGGTCGAGTGAGGCAAGCATTTGTCAAGAGACTAGAAACACTGTATTATGCTGCTTGAACACTTTCAGGCGTATGCGGATCGTTCGTAGGTAGAGGCAATGTGTTTACATTATCTATAAGCAAGTGCAGTGGTTTCATACAAAGGTCAAGTGAGGCATGCATTTGCCAAGAAACTAGAAACACTGTATTATGCTGCTTGAACACTTCCAGGCGTATGCGGATCGTTCGTAGGTAGAGGCAGTGTATTTACATTATCTATAAGCAAGTGCAGTAAGAGGGTGTTGGCGCGCTGCTGTTAAATCGGATTATGGTGCAAGAAAACATCGCGCTCACTGTTTTCTAAATACCGCGTTCTTTTATTCATGCGCGATGGCTCATACCTTATTGGCTTTTTTTCAATGCTTCAACAAGGGTGCAGAAGTAGCTTTTCGGGGTCTCTACTGGAGAGATAGGGTTGGAAGTTAAGGGGTCGCAAAGACCAGACTTACCGGTGTTTCTCCGTCTCTTCGTTTTTTGCACTCATTCTTACCCTCGTGGACCGCGTTATGGGCCCTGTGCTGACTCTGCCCTTGGTTGCAGGCGGGGCACAGTTGCTGGGTTTTTCTTCAGTGTAGGCAGTGACACAAAGATAGGACTATAAACTCTCTTCAATATGGCCACTCGTGTGTCTTTTGTTGTATCATCCTCAATACAATTTTACATCAGTGCTATACACTATTGTGGGCGTGATAGGTACACTGGGGGGATTGATTTTCAGATTAATCCCGGTATAAGGTCTCAATTAATTTAAAATGCATTGTAGTCCCAAGGGGATGTATGTATCAGGGGATGTAGAAGGTTGATATTGTTCAAAATGGCAATTCTGATGGAGTTAATTAAACTGACTCCATGGAATATTATCGTTCATTCCAGAAATATGGGTGCCAAGACGGTCCACCCATCTTTGCTCTTTTTCAAAGAGAACTCGTTCTGCATTGTTATTTTTATCTTGCAGGATCTCGAGGACTGTCCAGGTTAGATCGTCGCAAGTGTGGCCAGCCTCCACAAAGTGTGTACACAGTTTTGTGTTGTTTTTCTTCAGTCGTACATTACTCCTATGTTCCCCGATTCGCAACTTCACTTTTCTACATGTCATGCCTATATATTGGCGTTTGCAAGGACATGTGATCATGTAGATAAGATGGGAAGAATTACAATTCGTGTGGTGTTTTTGGGTCCATTTGATGGTGCTCGTGAGTTGTAGAGTTTTAGTTGGCCTCGTGAACTTGCACACCCCACAGGTGCCACATGGGTAATGTCCCGAGACAGGTTGCATTCTGGCATCTCTTGTAATTGTGAGTACTGGTTTTATTTTAGGTCGCGTATGGACCAAGACGTCCTTAATGTTCTTAGTTCTCCGATTCGCAAAGCGTGGTTTTGGCCAGTCGAGTTGTCCAGAGTTGATTATTTGCCAGTTCTTTCTGATTAGCTTTTGTACCCCATAAGTGGAGGGACAGAAAGTAGTGACACATGTTACCAGATCTTTTATCGGTTCCTTCACATTTGTCTGCAGGAGGCATTCGCGTGGCTGATGTTTCGCCCTTTTCATGCATTTATTAATCACCGCTGGTGTGTAGTCCCTTTGTTGCAATTTTAGACTCAGTTCCATCGCCTGTTTCTTGTAATCGCTGTCTTTACTACAGTTTCTCTTGTGCCGTAGATACTGACTAAAGGGGAGATTGTCCCGCAATGGCCGTGGATGGTAACTGTAGTATGACAGCAGGCTGTTTTTTGCTGTAGGCTTCGTGAAAGTCTTAGTTTCAAGTTTCCCATTCTCATGGAAGATTGTTAGATCTAAGAACGCTATACTTTCCTTATTTTCAGTGAAAGTGAAATTGAGCCATTGATCTCTCGCATTAAGCCATTCGATGAATTTGTGCAGATCTTCTTTTGTGTCCCATATTAAAAGCACATCATCGATGTACCGTTTCCAGTATAAAAATCTGGAAAAAAAAGGGTTGGTTGTATTAAGTACCCTGTTTTCTTCCAATTGGCTCACATAGAGACCTGCCACCGAAGGAGCGCAGGCGCTCCCCATGGAGGTCCCATGGCTTTGAAGGAAGAGTTGTCCGTCATACTCGAAGTAGTTTTCTTTTAAAACCAGACGACAGCATTCCATAATAAAATGGCGTGGGGTTCTGTATGGCCAGTCTTGATTGAACAGTAGGTCCTCAAGCATTTGTAGCGTGTCTTCCTGTGGCAGGCTTGTATACAATGCCTCGACATCGAGGCCCCCCAATGTCATTGTATTCGGGTTGTATTTGAAATCTGTGATTTGTGTCAAAAGGTCTCTCGTGTCTTTAAGATAAGTAGGGGTTCGTTGAACCATCTTTTTGAAATACTCATCTACAAATTTTGATAGGGGCTCCAGCAGGGAACCGATGCCCGAAACTATGGGGCGTCCTGGTGGCGGAGACCTGTTCTTGTGAGTTTTCGGCAGAGAGTAGAAGAACGGTGTTTTAGGGCTCTTAGGTGTCAAAAACTCTGCTTCTTTTTTGGATATCCAACCGCTCACCTCTGCCTCATGGACCATGATGGCGATGGTATTGGTCAGTCTGTCTGTAGGGTCTTCCTCAATCTTCTTGTAGAAGGTTTCGTTGGAGAGGAGGGATAGGCATTGTTGGTTATATCCTTCTTTTGACAGGATCACTATCCCTCCCCCCTTGTCTGCTGGTTTTATAACGATTTCGTTATTCTCCTTCAGGTCCTTAAGGGCTAGGCGTTCCTTTTTATTGAGATTTTGGAATGTCTTTTTTGGTCCTAGGTTATCAATGCCTTTCATGAGTGCCTGTTCGAAGGTTTGTATTTCGATAGGCACTGCAGATGATGGAGGGCAGAACTTCGATTTTCTCCTCATATTGGTATCACCTTCGTTATTTTGACCATCTGAATTGGCGAAAAAAGCTTTTAATTTTAAGGTTCGGCAGAATTCCGAAATTTCACATTTCAATTTGAATCTGTCTGTAGGAGGTGTCGGCACAAAGCCGAGTCCCTTATTCAGGACATTCAATTGGTCGTCCGTTAAGTTGATGCTGGACAGATTCACGACTAATGAATCTAGCTGCTTGGACCTGGGACTGACGACATACTGCGGGTCTGTACATTCGGCTGGCCTTGCCATGTCAGATTTTTCTTTTTCCCTCGTGGCTGATTTTGGCCTCTCCCTAAAAAAGGTTGCTGTGGTTGATTAGTGGCATTGGATAGAGGATGATTCTCTAATTGTTGCTGAGGATGTATGCTTGAATTATACGGGTTCATCCAACCGGTGAAGGGGGGCATGAATGGTTGAAAAAATGGCACTTGGTGTCCATGGAAGAGAGGAGGTCGTTGCCACCTATTGCCCCTTCTCGAGCGATTTGATCTGAAATTGTTCCGACCCCTTCTTGGTGTGGTGTCATCTGAGCTCACATCAGATCCTGCAGAGGAGTTCCATCCTGTAGAGCCGGTGTCTGAGCCATTGTCTGTTGGGACATATTCTTTCTTTGTATAAGGGTGCATGCTTTCCTGGCTAAATTTTTTGACATCTTTAGCTAGTTTTTGGAGCTTGTTTTGCATTAAATACTCATGGGTGTCGTCCATTTCTTTCGTTATTTCTTCCAGGCGTTTCTTGTATATTAGTGGGTTGATGTTTTTCTTCATTTCATTTTCGCACTCTCTAATTTCAATCAGAAGTGCTTCTGAGAGTCGTTTTGCCGTCTTCACTATAAGTACCAGGTAGTCAAGGGTACACTTCCATGAGATGGAAGACCAGTCGCATCTAAAGGCAAGATCATGGAGGAAGATTCTCGGGGCATTATTGACCCACAACCCTTTCGGCGCCGTTTTTGATCTCAAGTACTCGGTCATTATAATACCGTGGATGGCAGTGCGGATCTGCTCCCTTTTCTTATTAGTCAGCGAGTCCCAATCATCAGTTTGAGCTAAGACCTGAATCAAGTCAGTGTTTTGTAGTAGCGGTTGTGCTGCTAATATTTCATCAATGTCCTCTCCTGTAAAACGTAGTCCACTATTCTCCATGTTTCTTTTCTCGCTGTTTTAACCCCAACAACTGTATAAATATACAGGTGGAGTATATATTTCCCGCAGCTGCACGCTGCTTAAATGCTTCAATCAAAAAGGAGGGAGGAGGATAATCGGTCCATTCAGTTCCCCTGATCAGATCCAAAATTAATCAAAAAAAGGTTGGAATGGACACTAGTGTCTACAGAACCATTGGTTCGAAATTGACAACCCTCATAGGCAGCCTGATTTTACGATGCGGTATATCTGTTTTTCCGCCCCATCAGGTGTCGTGGCATATTCATAGGGTAGTCAAAAAGTGTGGTATGCCTGCCTCACCCGAGGCCACCTCTGGTCCAAGTAGAAGTATCCAGAAATAATGAGGAGGGTGTAGAAAATATAAAAGCAGTGTTTCTCCAAAAATATTTTAATGGAAAGGGAGATAACACTGTGAATTAAAAATAGGGCGATATAAATGTAATCGAGTAACTAGATTACCATATATCTATGTATATATGGATGCGTCGTCAACATGTTTCAGCTCTCTGGGCCCAGCCGGGTCTGTGGAGCTTTCGTCAGGACAATAAAACAAACAGAAAACATACATAGGGTACTCACACCATTAGTGTAGCTTCCTTTCGCTATTTATAGCGTTTCTTTTTTTGCCACCTGAAATATAGGAGCACAGACATATACAATCCCAAACATTGTGGTCTTGTAATTATGGTGATTAGGCAACGTGATTCAAAGAACCACACACACACAAACTAGAATTGCTAGTGAATTTATGCGCATTACTTATAGTCACATAAACGTTTAATTTCGAGAAAAAGGTTGAATGGAGAACAAGTGTGAATGGATTACAGGAAACATGTTATACATGTGTAAATATGCTACTGCACAACTAGTTGGTGCTGCGTGCAGTGGTTTCATACAAAGGTCGAGTGAGGCAAGCATTTGTCAAGAGACTAGAAACACTGTATTATGCTGCTTGAACACTTCCAGGCGTATGCGGATCGTTCGTAGGTAGAGGCAATGTGTTTACATTATCTATAAGCAAGTGCAGTGGTTTCATACAAAGGTCAAGTGAGGCATGCATTTGCCAAGAAACTAGAAACACTGTATTATGCTGCTTGAACACTTCCAGGCGTATGCGGATCGTTCGTAGGTAGAGGCAGTGTATTTACATTATCTATAAGCAAGTGCAGTAAGAGGGTGTTGGCGCGCTGCTGTTAAATCGGATTATGGTGCAAGAAAACATTGCGCTCACTGTTTTCTAAATACCGCGTTCTTTTATTCATGCGCGATGGCTCATACCTTATTGGCTTTTTTTCAATGCTTCAACAAGGGTGCAGAAGTAGCTTTTCGGGGTCTCTACTGGAGAGATAGTGTTGGAAGTTAAGGGGTCGCAAAGACCAGACTTACCGGTGTTTCTCCGTCTCTTCGTTTTTTGCACTCATTCTTACCCTCGTGGACCGCGTTATGGGCCCTGTGCTGACTCTGCCCTTGGTTGCAGGCGGGGCACAGTTGCTGGGTTTTTCTTCAGTGTAGGCAGTGACACAAAGATAGGACTATAAACTCTCTTCAATATGGCCACTCGTGTGTCTTTTGTTGTATCATCCTCAATACAATTTTACATCAGTGCTATACACTATTGTGGGCGTGATAGGTACACTGGGGGGATTGATTTTCAGATTAATCCCGGTATAAGGTCTCAATTAATTTAAAATGCATTGTAGTCCCAAGGGGATGTATGTATCAGGGGATGTAGAAGGTTGATATTGTTCAAAATGGCAATTCTGATGGAGTTAATTAAACTGACTCCATGGAATATTATCGTTCATTCCAGAAATATGGGTGCCAAGACGGTCCACCCATCTTTGCTCTTTTTCAAAGAGAACTCGTTCTGCATTGTTATTTTTATCTTGCAGGATCTCGAGGACTGTCCAGGTTAGATCGTCGCAAGTGTGGCCAGCCTCCACAAAGTGTGTACACAGTTTTGTGTTGTTTTTCTTCAGTCGTACATTACTCCTATGTTCCCCGATTCGCAACTTCACTTTTCTACATGTCATGCCTATATATTGGCGTTTGCAAGGACATGTGATCATGTAGATAAGATGGGAAGAATTACAATTCGTGTGGTGTTTTTGGGTCCATTTGATGGTGCTTGTGAGTTGTAGAGTTTTAGTTGGCCTCGTGAACTTGCACACCCCACAGGTGCCACATGGGTAATGTCCCGAGACAGGTTGCATTCTGGCATCTCTTGTAATTGTGAGTACTGGTTTTATTTTAGGTCGCGTATGGACCAAGACGTCCTTAATGTTCTTAGTTCTCCGATTCGCAAAGCGTGGTTTTGGCCAGTCGAGTTGTCCAGAGTTGATTATTTGCCAGTTCTTTCTGATTAGCTTTTGTACCCCATAAGTGGAGGGACAGAAAGTAGTGACACATGTTACCAGATCTTTTATCGGTTCCTTCACATTTGTCTGCAGGAGGCATTCGCGTGGCTGATGTTTCGCCCTTTTCATGCATTTATTAATCACCGCTGGTGTGTAGTCCCTTTGTTGCAATTTTAGACTCAGTTCCATCGCCTGTTTCTTGTAATCGCTGTCTTTACTACAGTTTCTCTTGTGCCGTAGATACTGACTAAAGGGGAGATTGTCCCGCAATGGCCATGGATGGTAACTGTAGTATGACAGCAGGCTGTTTTTTGCTGTAGGCTTCGTGAAAGTCTTAGTTTCAAGTTTCCCATTCTCATGGAAGATTGTTAGATCTAAGAACGCTATACTTTCCTTATTTTCAGTGAAAGTGAAATTGAGCCATTGATCTCTCGCATTAAGCCATTCGATGAATTTGTGCAGATCTTCTTTTGTGTCCCATATTAAAAGCACATCATCGATGTACCGTTTCCAGTATAAAATACTGGAAACGAAAGGGTTGGTTGTATTAAGTACCCTGTTTTCTTCCAATTGGCTCACATAGAGACCTGCCACCGAAGGAGCGCAGGCGCTCCCCATGGAGGTCCCATGGCTTTGAAGGAAGAGTTGTCCGTCATACTCGAAGTAGTTTTCTTTTAAAACCAGACGACAGCATTCCATAATAAAATGGCGTGGGGTTCTGTATGGCCAGTCTTGATTGAACAGTAGGTCCTCAAGCATTTGTAGCGTGTCTTCCTGTGGCAGGCTTGTATACAATGCCTCGACATCGAGGCCCACCAATGTCATTGTATTCGGGTTGTATTTGAAATCTGTGATTTGTGTCAAAAGGTCTCTCGTGTCTTTAAGATAAGTAGGGGTTCGTTGAACCATCTTTTTGAAATACTCATCTACAAATTTTGATAGGGGCTCCAGCAGGGAACCGATGCCCGAAACTATGGGGCGTCCTGGTGGCGGAGACCTGTTCTTGTGAGTTTTCGGCAGAGAGTAGAAGAACGGTGTTTTAGGGCTCTTAGGTGTCAAAAACTCTGCTTCTTTTTTGGATATCCAACCGCTCACCTCTGCCTCATGGACCATGATGGCGATGGTATTGGTCAGTCTGTCTGTAGGGTCTTCCTCAATCTTCTTGTAGAAGGTTTCGTTGGAGAGGAGGGATAGGCATTGTTGGTTATATCCTTCTTTTGACAGGATCACTATCCCTCCCCCCTTGTCTGCTGGTTTTATAACGATTTCGTTATTCTCCTTCAGGTCCTTAAGGGCTAGGCGTTCCTTTTTATTGAGATTTTGGAATGTCTTTTTTGGTCCTAGGTTATCAATGCCTTTCATGAGTGCCTGTTCGAAGGTTTGTATTTCGATAGGCACTGCAAATTGCAACAAAGGGACTACACACCAGCGGTGATTAATAAATGCATGAAAAGGGCGAAACATCAGCCACGCGAATGCCTCCTGCAGACAAATGTGAAGGAACCGATAAAAGATCTGGTAACATGTGTCACTACTTTCTGTCCCTCCACTTATGGGGTACAAAAGCTAATCAGAAAGAACTGGCAAATAATCAACTCTGGACAACTCGACTGGCCAAAACCACGCTTTGCGAATCGGAGAACTAAGAACATTAAGGACGTCTTGGTCCATACGCGACCTAAAATAAAACCAGTACTCACAATTACAAGAGATGCCAGAATGCAACCTGTCTCGGGACATTACCCATGTGGCACCTGTGGGGTGTGCAAGTTCACGAGGCCAACTAAAACTCTACAACTCACGAGCACCATCAAATGGACCCAAAAACACCACACGAATTGTAATTCTTCCCATCTTATCTACATGATCACATGTCCTTGCAAACGCCAATATATAGGCATGACATGTAGAAAAGTGAAGTTGCGAATCGGGGAACATAGGAGTAATGTACGACTGAAGAAAAACAACACAAAACTGTGTACACACTTTTTGGAGGCTGGCCACACTTGCGACGATCTAACCAGGACAGTCCTCGAGATCCTGCAAGATAAAAATAACAATGCAGAACGAGTTCTCTTTGAAAAAGAGCAAAGATGGGTGGACCGTCTTGGCACCCATATTTCTGGAATGAACGATAATATTCCATGGAGTCAGTTTAATTAACTCCATCAGAATTGCCATTTTGAACAATATCAACCTTCTACATCCCCTGATACATACATCCCCTTGGGACTACAATGCATTTTAAATTAATTGAGACCTTATACCGGGATTAATCTGAAAATCAATCCCCCCAGTGTACCTATCACGCCCACAATAGTGTATAGCACTGATGTAAAATTGTATTGAGGATGATACAACAAAAGACACACGAGTGGCCATATTGAAGAGAGTTTATAGTCCTATCTTTGTGTCACTGCCTACACTGAAGAAAAACCCAGCAACTGTGCCCCGCCTGCAACCAAGGGCAGAGTCAGCACAGGGCCCATAACGCGGTCCACGAGGGTAAGAATGAGTGCAAAAAACGAAGAGACGGAGAAACACCGGTAAGTCTGGTCTTTGCGACCCCTTAACTTCCAACACTATCTCTCCAGTAGAGACCCCGAAAAGCTACTTCTGCACCCTTGTTGAAGCATTGAAAAAAAGCCAATAAGGTATGAGCCATCGCGCATGAATAAAAGAACGCGGTATTTAGAAAACAGTGAGCGCGATGTTTTCTTGCACCATAATCCGATTTAACAGCAGCGCGCCAACACCCTCTTACTGCACTTGCTTATAGATAATGTAAATACACTGCCTCTACCTACGAACGATCCGCATACGCCTGGAAGTGTTCAAGCAGCATAATACAGTGTTTCTAGTTTCTTGGCAAATGCATGCCTCACTTGACCTTTGTATGAAACCACTGCACTTGCTTATAGATAATGTAAACACATTGCCTCTACCTACGAACGATCCGCATACGCCTGGAAGTGTTCAAGCAGCATAATACAGTGTTTCTAGTCTCTTGACAAATGCTTGCCTCACTCGACCTTTGTATGAAACCACTGCACGCAGCACCAACTAGTTGTGCAGTAGCATATATACACATGTATAACATGTTTCCTGTAATCCATTCACACTTGTTCTCCATTCAACCTTTTTCTCGAAATTAAATGTTTATGTGACTATAAGTAATGCGCATAAATTCACTAGCAATTCTAGTTTGTGTGTGTGTGGTCCTTTGAATCACGTTGCCTAATCACCATAGTTACAAGACCACAATGTTTGGGATTGTATATGTTTGTGCTCCTATATTTCAGGTGGCAAAAAAAGAAACGCTATAAATAGCGAAAGGAAGCTACACTAATGGTGTGAGTACCCTATGTATGTTTTCTGTTTGTTTTATTGTCCTGACGAAAGCTCCACAGACCCGGCTGGGCCCAGAGAGCTGAAACATGTTGACGACGCATCCATATATACATAGATATATGGTAATCTAGTTACTCGATTACATTTATATCGCCCTATTTTTAATTCACAGTGTTATCTCCCTTTCCATTAAAATATTTTTGGAGAAACACTGCTTTTATATTTTCTACACCCTCCTCATTATTTCTGGATACTTCTACTTGGACCAGAGGTGGCCTCGGGTGAGGCAGGCATACCACACTTTTTGACTACCCTATGAATATGCCACGACACCTGATGGGGCGGAAAAACAGATATACCGCATCGTAAAATCAGGCTGCCTATGAGGGTTGTCAATTTCGAACCAATGGTTCTGTAGACACTAGTGTCCATTCCAACCTTTTTTTGATTAATTTTGGATCTGATCAGGGGAACTGAATGGACCCATTATCCTCCTCCCTCCTTTTTGATTGAAGCATTTAAGCAGCGTGCAGCTGCGGGAAATATATACTCCACCTGTATATTTATACAGTTGTTGGGGTTAAAACAGCGAGAAAAGAAACATGGAGAATAGTGGACTAAGTTTTACAGGAGAGGACATTGATGAAATATTAGCAGCACAACCGCTACTACAAAACACTGACTTGATTCAGGTCTTAGCTCAAACTGATGATTGGGACTCGCTGACTAATAAGAAAAGGGAGCAGATCCGCACTGCCATCCACGGTATTATAATGATCGAGTACTTGAGATCAAAAACGGCGCCGAAAGGGTTGTGGGTCAATAATGCCCCGAGAATCTTCCTCCATGATCTTGCCTTTAGATGCGACTGGTCTTCCATCTCATGGAAGTGTACCCTTGACTACCTGGTACTTATAGTGAAGACGGCAAAACGACTCTCAGAAGCACTTCTGATAGAAATTAGAGAGTGCGAAAATGAAATGAAGAAAAACATCAACCCACTAATATACAAGAAACGCCTGGAAGAAATAACGAAAGAAATGGATGACACCCATGAGTATTTAATGCAAAACAAGCTCCAAAAACTAGCTAAAGATGTCAAAAAATTTAGCCAGGAAAGCATGCACCCTTATACAAAGAAAGAATATGTCCCAACAGACAATGGCTCAGACACCGGCTCTACAGGATGGAACTCCTCTGCAGGATCTGATGTGAGCTCAGATGACACCACACCAAGAAGGGGTCGGAACAATTTCAGATCAAATCGCTCGAGAAGGGGCAATAGGTGGCAACGACCTCCTCTCTTCCATGGACACCAAGTGCCATTTTTTCAACCATTCATGCCCCCCTTCACCGGTTGGATGAACCCGTATAATTCAAGCATACATCCTCAGCAACAATTAGAGAATCATCCTCTATCCAATGCCACTAATCAACCACAGCAACCTTTTTTAGGGAGAGGCCAAAATCAGCCACGAGGGAAAAAGAAAAATCTGACATGGCAAGGCCAGCCGAATGTACAGACCCGCAGTATGTCGTCAGTCCCAGGTCCAAGCAGCTAGATTCATTAGTCGTGAATCTGTCCAGCATCAACTTAACGGACGACCAATTGAATGTCCTGAATAAGGGACTCGGCTTTGTGCCGACACCTCCTACAGACAGATTCAAATTGAAATGTGAAATTTCGGAATTCTGCCGAACCTTAAAATTAAAAGCTTTTTTCGCCAATTCAGATGGTCAAAATAACGAAGGTGATACCAATATGAGGAGAAAATCGAAGTTCTGCCCTCCATCATCTGCAGTGCCTATCGAAATACAAACCTTCGAACAGGCACTCATGAAAGGCATTGATAACCTAGGACCAAAAAAGACATTCCAAAATCTCAATAAAAAGGAACGCCTAGCCCTTAAGGACCTGAAGGAGAATAACGAAATCGTTATAAAACCAGCAGACAAGGGGGGAGGGATAGTGATCCTGTCAAAAGAAGGATATAACCAACAATGCCTATCCCTCCTCTCCAACGAAACCTTCTACAAGAAGATTGAGGAAGACCCTACAGACAGACTGACCAATACCATCGCCATCATGGTCCATGAGGCAGAGGTGAGCGGTTGGATATCCAAAAAAGAAGCAGAGTTTTTGACACCTAAGAGCCCTAAAACACCGTTCTTCTACTCTCTGCCGAAAACTCACAAGAACAGGTCTCCGCCACCAGGACGCCCCATAGTTTCGGGCATCGGTTCCCTGCTGGAGCCCCTATCAAAATTTGTAGATGAGTATTTCAAAAAGATGGTTCAACGAACCCCTACTTATCTTAAAGACACGAGAGACCTTTTGACACAAATCACAGATTTCAAATACAACCCGAATACAATGACATTGGGGGGCCTCGATGTCGAGGCATTGTATACAAGCCTGCCACAGGAAGACACGCTACAAATGCTTGAGGACCTACTGTTCAATCAAGACTGGCCATACAGAACCCCACGCCATTTTATTATGGAATGCTGTCGTCTGGTTTTAAAAGAAAACTACTTCGAGTATGACGGACAACTCTTCCTTCAAAGCCATGGGACCTCCATGGGGAGCGCCTGCGCTCCTTCGGTGGCAGGTCTCTATGTGAGCCAATTGGAAGAAAACAGGGTACTTAATACAACCAACCCTTTTTTTTCCAGATTTTTATACTGGAAACGGTACATCGATGATGTGCTTTTAATATGGGACACAAAAGAAGATCTGCACAAATTCATCGAATGGCTTAATGCGAGAGATCAATGGCTCAATTTCACTTTCACTGAAAATAAGGAAAGTATAGCGTTCTTAGATCTAACAATCTTCCATGAGAATGGGAAACTTGAAACTAAGACTTTCACGAAGCCTACAGCAAAAAACAGCCTGCTGTCATACTACAGTTACCATCCACGGCCATTGCGGGACAATCTCCCCTTTAGTCAGTATCTACGGCACAAGAGAAACTGTAGTAAAGACAGCGATTACAAGAAACAGGCGATGGAACTGAGTCTAAAATTGCAACAAAGGGACTACACACCAGCGGTGATTAATAAATGCATGAAAAGGGCGAAACATCAGCCACGCGAATGCCTCCTGCAGACAAATGTGAAGGAACCGATAAAAGATCTGGTAACATGTGTCACTACTTTCTGTCCCTCCACTTATGGGGTACAAAAGCTAATCAGAAAGAACTGGCAAATAATCAACTCTGGACAACTCGACTGGCCAAAACCACGCTTTGCGAATCGGAGAACTAAGAACATTAAGGACGTCTTGGTCCATACGCGACCTAAAATAAAACCAGTACTCACAATTACAAGAGATGCCAGAATGCAACCTGTCTCGGGACATTACCCATGTGGCACCTGTGGGGTGTGCAAGTTCACGAGGCCAACTAAAACTCTACAACTCACGAGCACCATCAAATGGACCCAAAAACACCACACGAATTGTAATTCTTCCCATCTTATCTACATGATCACATGTCCTTGCAAACGCCAATATATAGGCATGACATGTAGAAAAGTGAAGTTGCGAATCGGGGAACATAGGAGTAATGTACGACTGAAGAAAAACAACACAAAACTGTGTACACACTTTGTGGAGGCTGGCCACACTTGCGACGATCTAACCTGGACAGTCCTCGAGATCCTGCAAGATAAAAATAACAATGCAGAACGAGTTCTCTTTGAAAAAGAGCAAAGATGGGTGGACCGTCTTGGCACCCATATTTCTGGAATGAACGATAATATTCCATGGAGTCAGTTTAATTAACTCCATCAGAATTGCCATTTTGAACAATATCAACCTTCTACATCCCCTGATACATACATCCCCTTGGGACTACAATGCATTTTAAATTAATTGAGACCTTATACCGGGATTAATCTGAAAATCAATCCCCCCAGTGTACCTATCACGCCCACAATAGTGTATAGCACTGATGTAAAATTGTATTGAGGATGATACAACAAAAGACACACGAGTGGCCATATTGAAGAGAGTTTATAGTCCTATCTTTGTGTCACTGCCTACACTGAAGAAAAACCCAGCAACTGTGCCCCGCCTGCAACCAAGGGCAGAGTCAGCACAGGGCCCATAACGCGGTCCACGAGGGTAAGAATGAGTGCAAAAAACGAAGAGACGGAGAAACACCGGTAAGTCTGGTCTTTGCGACCCCTTAACTTCCAACACTATCTCTCCAGTAGAGACCCCGAAAAGCTACTTCTGCACCCTTGTTGAAGCATTGAAAAAAAGCCAATAAGGTATGAGCCATCGCGCATGAATAAAAGAACGCGGTATTTAGAAAACAGTGAGCGCGATGTTTTCTTGCACCATAATCCGATTTAACAGCAGCGCGCCAACACCCTCTTACTGCACTTGCTTATAGATAATGTAAATACACTGCCTCTACCTACGAACGATCCGCATACGCCTGGAAGTGTTCAAGCAGCATAATACAGTGTTTCTAGTTTCTTGGCAAATGCATGCCTCACTTGACCTTTGTATGAAACCACTGCACTTGCTTATAGATAATGTAAACACATTGCCTCTACCTACGAACGATCCGCATACGCCTGGAAGTGTTCAAGCAGCATAATACAGTGTTTCTAGTCTCTTGACAAATGCTTGCCTCACTCGACCTTTGTATGAAACCACTGCACGCAGCACCAACTAGTTGTGCAGTAGCATATATACACATGTATAACATGTTTCCTGTAATCCATTCACACTTGTTCTCCATTCAACCTTTTTCTCGAAATTAAACGTTTATGTGACTATAAGTAATGCGCATAAATTCACTAGCAATTCTAGTTTGTGTGTGTGTGGTTCTTTGAATCACGTTGCCTAATCACCATAATTACAAGACCACAATGTTTGGGATTGTATATGTTTGTGCTCCTATATTTCAGGTGGCAAAAAAAGAAACGCTATAAATAGCGAAAGGAAGCTACACTAATGGTGTGAGTACCCTATGTATGTTTTCTGTTTGTTTTATTGTCCTGACGAAAGCTCCACAGACCCGGCTGGGCCCAGAGAGCTGAAACATGTTGACGACGCATCCATATATACATAGATATATGGTAATCTAGTTACTCGATTACATTTATATCGCCCTATTTTTAATTCACAGTGTTATCTCCCTTTCCATTAAAATATTTTTGGAGAAACACTGCTTTTATATTTTCTACACCCTCCTCATTATTTCTGGATACTTCTACTTGGACCAGAGGTGGCCTCGGGTGAGGCAGGCATACCACACTTTTTGACTACCCTATGAATATGCCACGACACCTGATGGGGCGGAAAAACAGATATACCGCATCGTAAAATCAGGCTGCCTATGAGGGTTGTCAATTTCGAACCAATGGTTCTGTAGACACTAGTGTCCATTCCAACCTTTTTTTGATTAATTTTGGATCTGATCAGGGGAACTGAATGGACCGATTATCCTCCTCCCTCCTTTTTGATTGAAGCATTTAAGCAGCGTGCAGCTGCGGGAAATATATACTCCACCTGTATATTTATACAGTTGTTGGGATTAAAACAGCGAGAAAAGAAACATGGAGAATAGTGGACTAAGTTTTACAGGAGAGGACATTGATGAAATATTAGCAGTACAACCGCTACTACAAAACACTGACTTGATTCAGGTCTTAGCTCAAACTGATGATTGGGACTCGCTGACTAATAAGAAAAGGGAGCAGATCCGCACTGCCATCCACGGTATTATAATGACCGAGTACTTGAGATCAAAAACGGCGCCGAAAGGGTTGTGGGTCAATAATGCCCCGAGAATCTTCCTCCATGATCTTGCCTTTAGATGCGACTGGTCTTCCATCTCATGGAAGTGTACCCTTGACTACCTGGTACTTATAGTGAAGACGGCAAAACGACTCTCAGAAGCACTTCTGATAGAAATTAGAGAGTGCGAAAATGAAATGAAGAAAAACATCAACCCACTAATATACAAGAAACGCCTGGAAGAAATAACGAAAGAAATGGATGACACCCATGAGTATTTAATGCAAAACAAGCTCCAAAAACTAGCTAAAGATGTCAAAAAATTTAGCCAGGAAAACATGCACCCTTATACAAAGAAAGAATATGTCCCAACAGACAATGGCTCAGACACCGGCTCTACAGGATGGAACTCCTCTGCAGGATCTGATGTGAGCTCAGATGACACCACACCAAGAAGGGGTCGGAACAATTTCAGATCAAATCGCTCGAGAAGGGGCAATAGGTGGCAACGACCTCCTCTCTTCCATGGACACCAAGTGCCATTTTTTCAACCATTCATGCCCCCCTTCACCGGTTGGATGAACCCGTATAATTCAAGCATACATCCTCAGCAACAATTAGAGAATCATCCTCTATCCAATGCCACTAATCAACCACAGCAACCTTTTTTAGGGAGAGGTCAAAATCAGCCACGAGGGAAAAAGAAAAATCTGACATGGCAAGGCCAGCCGAATGTACAGACCCGCAGTATGTCGTCAGTCCCAGGTCCAAGCAGCTAGATTCATTAGTCGTGAATCTGTCCAGCATCAACTTAACGGACGACCAATTGAATGTCCTGAATAAGGGACTCGGCTTTGTGCCGACACCTCCTACAGACAGATTCAAATTGAAATGTGAAATTTCGGAATTCTGCCGAACCTTAAAATTAAAAGCTTTTTTCGCCAATTCAGATGGTCAAAATAACGAAGGTGATACCAATCTGAGGAGAAAATCGAAGTTCTGCCCTCCATCATCTGCAGTGCCTATCGAAATACAAACCTTCGAACAGGCACTCATGAAAGGCATTGATAACCTAGGACCAAAAAAGACATTCCAAAATCTCAATAAAAAGGAACGCCTAGCCCTTAAGGACCTGAAGGAGAATAACGAAATCGTTATAAAACCAGCAGACAAGGGGGGAGGGATAGTGATCCTGTCAAAAGAAGGATATAACCAACAATGCCTATCCCTCCTCTCCAACGAAACCTTCTACAAGAAGATTGAGGAAGACCCTACAGACAGACTGACCAATACCATCGCCATCATGGTCCATGAGGCAGAGGTGAGCGGTTGGATATCCAAAAAAGAAGCAGAGTTTTTGACACCTAAGAGCCCTAAAACACCGTTCTTCTACTCTCTGCCGAAAACTCACAAGAACAGGTCTCCGCCACCAGGACGCCCCATAGTTTCGGGCATCGGTTCCCTGCTGGAGCCCCTATCAAAATTTGTAGATGAGTATTTCAAAAAGATGGTTCAACGAACCCCTACTTATCTTAAAGACACGAGAGACCTTTTGACACAAATCACAGATTTCAAATACAACCCGAATACAATGACATTGGGGGGCCTCGATGTCGAGGCATTGTATACAAGCCTGCCACAGGAAGACACGCTACAAATGCTTGAGGACCTACTGTTCAATCAAGACTGGCCATACAGAACCCCACGCCATTTTATTATGGAATGCTGTCGTCTGGTTTTAAAAGAAAACTACTTCGAGTATGACGGACAACTCTTCCTTCAAAGCCATGGGACCTCCATGGGGAGCGCCTGCGCTCCTTCGGTGGCAGGTCTCTATGTGAGCCAATTGGAAGAAAACAGGGTACTTAATACAACCAACCCTTTCGTTTCCAGTATTTTATACTGGAAACGGTACATCGATGATGTGCTTTTAATATGGGACACAAAAGAAGATCTGCACAAATTCATCGAATGGCTTAATGCGAGAGATCAATGGCTCAATTTCACTTTCACTGAAAATAAGGAAAGTATAGCGTTCTTAGATCTAACAATCTTCCATGAGAATGGGAAACTTGAAACTAAGACTTTCACGAAGCCTACAGCAAAAAACAGCCTGCTGTCATACTACAGTTACCATCCACGGCCATTGCGGGACAATCTCCCCTTTAGTCAGTATCTACGGCACAAGAGAAACTGTAGTAAAGACAGCGATTACAAGAAACAGGCGATGGAACTGAGTCTAAAATTGCAACAAAGGGACTACACACCAGCGGTGATTAATAAATGCATGAAAAGGGCGAAACATCAGCCACGCGAATGCCTCCTGCAGACAAATGTGAAGGAACCGATAAAAGATCTGGTAACATGTGTCACTACTTTCTGTCCCTCCACTTATGGGGTACAAAAGCTAATCAGAAAGAACTGGCAAATAATCAACTCTGGACAACTCGACTGGCCAAAACCACGCTTTGCGAATCGGAGAACTAAGAACATTAAGGACGTCTTGGTCCATACGCGACCTAAAATAAAACCAGTACTCACAATTACAAGAGATGCCAGAATGCAACCTGTCTCGGGACATTACCCATGTGGCACCTGTGGGGTGTGCAAGTTCACGAGGCCAACTAAAACTCTACAACTCACGAGCACCATCAAATGGACCCAAAAACACCACACGAATTGTAATTCTTCCCATCTTATCTACATGATCACATGTCCTTGCAAACGCCAATATATAGGCATGACATGTAGAAAAGTGAAGTTGCGAATCGGGGAACATAGGAGTAATGTACGACTGAAGAAAACCAACACAAAACTGTGTACACACTTTGTGGAGGCTGGCCACACTTGCGACGATCTAACCTGGACAGTCCTCGAGATCCTGCAAGATAAAAATAACAATGCAGAACGAGTTCTCTTTGAAAAAGAGCAAAGATGGGTGGACCGTCTTGGCACCCATATTTCTGGAATGAACGATAATATTCCATGGAGTCAGTTTAATTAACTCCATCAGAATTGCCATTTTGAACAATATCAACCTTCTACATCCCCTGATACATACATCCCCTTGGGACTACAATGCATTTTAAATTAATTGAGACCTTATACCGGGATTAATCTGAAAATCAATCCCCCCAGTGTACCTATCACGCCCACAATAGTGTATAGCACTGATGTAAAATTGTATTGAGGATGATACAACAAAAGACACACGAGTGGCCATATTGAAGAGAGTTTATAGTCCTATCTTTGTGTCACTGCCTACACTGAAGAAAAACCCAGCAACTGTGCCCCGCCTGCAACCAAGGGCAGAGTCAGCACAGGGCCCATAACGCGGTCCACGAGGGTAAGAATGAGTGCAAAAAACGAAGAGACGGAGAAACACCGGTAAGTCTGGTCTTTGCGACCCCTTAACTTCCAACACTATCTCTCCAGTAGAGACCCCGAAAAGCTACTTCTGCACCCTTGTTGAAGCATTGAAAAAAAGCCAATAAGGTATGAGCCATCGCGCATGAATAAAAGAACGCGGTATTTAGAAAACAGTGAGCGCGATGTTTTCTTGCACCATAATCCGATTTAACAGCAGCGCGCCAACACCCTCTTACTGCACTTGCTTATAGATAATGTAAATACACTGCCTCTACCTACGAACGATCCGCATACGCCTGGAAGTGTTCAAGCAGCATAATACAGTGTTTCTAGTTTCTTGGCAAATGCATGCCTCACTTGACCTTTGTATGAAACCACTGCACTTGCTTATAGATAATGTAAACACATTGCCTCTACCTACGAACGATCCGCATACGCCTGGAAGTGTTCAAGCAGCATAATACAGTGTTTCTAGTCTCTTGACAAATGCTTGCCTCACTCGACCTTTGTATGAAACCACTGCACGCAGCACCAACTAGTTGTGCAGTAGCATATATACACATGTATAACATGTTTCCTGTAATCCATTCACACTTGTTCTCCATTCAACCTTTTTCTCGAAATTAAACGTTTATGTGACTATAAGTAATGCGCATAAATTCACTAGCAATTCTAGTTTGTGTGTGTGTGGTTGTTTGAATCACGTTGCCTAATCACCATAATTACAAGACCACAATGTTTGGGATTGTATATGTTTGTGCTCCTATATTTCAGGTGGCAAAAAAAGAAACGCTATAAATAGCGAAAGGAAGCTACACTAATGGTGTGAGTACCCTATGTATGTTTTCTGTTTGTTTTATTGTCCTGACGAAAGCTCCACAGACCCGGCTGGGCCCAGAGAGCTGAAACCTGTTGACGACGCATCCATATATACATAGATATATGGTAATCTAGTTACTCGATTACATTTATATCGCCCTATTTTTAATTCACAGTGTTATCTCCCTTTCCATTAAAATATTTTTGGAGAAACACTGCTTTTATATTTTCTACACCCTCCTCATTATTTCTGGATACTTCTACTTGGACCAGAGGTGGCCTCGGGTGAGGCAGGCATACCACACTTTTTGACTACCCTATGAATATGCCACGACACCTGATGGGGCGGAAAAACAGATATACCGCATCGTAAAATCAGGCTGCCTATGAGGGTTGTCAATTTCGAACCAATGGTTCTGTAGACACTAGTGTCCATTCCAACCTTTTTTTGATTAATTTTTATTATTTTTTAAACACATTTCTTTGGGGGAAACCTGCCAACTCCCACTTATGACGGTTGAACTAACTTTCTTAGCTCAATCGCAACGTTTCTCTCTTACCCAACTTTAACGCCCTACCAGTCGGAAATGTCACCATCCGCCACGGATTTCTCTTGCATTACTGAAGGCGAGGCAGTCAAATGGAATCCACCTAGAAATGCTCTTGTTCCTAGCCCTTCAAGATTATAAAAATCCAGAGGCTTTACAGCTTCCGGTAAAGAGAAATTCTCATTCTAGTCATGACGTGGGTGTAGGTCCGGAGGGTTTTTCTGGCTCTGAGGATAAAGAGACTGTTTTACGCAATATTCACAAGTAGCCCAAAGCTCGACCCTACCCTTCCCTCAGTAACGGACCAGAGCTATCAAAAAACACATACATGCAGGGCCAGTGGTTGCAGGAGGTGGGCACAACCACTCGTTTTGGGCAACAGGGAGATGTCTTTCATCATCAAACTAAACCAGAGCAAGAGAGAGTAAGGCAGAAGAGAGGGAAAGAAGGTGGATGTGAAATACAGCAAAACAGTGAAAAAGGCAGTGGAACAAAAAAATGTTCAGAAGCGAACTAGATAGAACTTTTAAAATGTCAGTGGCTTTCCGTTGCTTTATGTTTTCCTAATACCATGACTATAGGACATATGTATGAATCAGATGTCATTCAGTTCGCTTCCAAACCATCTTTCAACACTTTCTTTTCAACCTCGAAGAAGGGGTGACATAGTTTCTGATGGCTTCAGAAAAATGTTTCTTTTCATTGAGCCATTGTAAAATTTGTCAAAAATTGTTACATTGTTAAACAGTGTTGCTTTTCTATGTCATCTCTTCTATTCTGATTCATATATCTGACCTATACTTATTGGACTATTTGGCAATTTTTACAGTTCACAAATAGTTCAAGAGACTCTCCGCTTTGGTGATAGATGTAATGGTTTGGACAATTGAGCAATTTATCACAATGGTGATCATTTGCTTTCAATAAGTTATCAACTTTCTATGTTTGTCAGGTAATTGTTGATCACATTGATAATGTGGTGGCAAAAAAGGGGATGAAATTCTAGGTTACGTTTGCTGATATATTTACAATGCTATATTGCAGTTATGATTGGAGTACCTGGTGAATGTGCTCAATGGATGCTTCTAAATATATACAAAAAATGTTAGAAAGTATTTCTGAAGCCAGAAGCACCTCCCAGAATCAGTATTAATTTGAGTAAAGAAGTAATGATTTATGGCCGAATGGGACAGCCTTTTTCTACTAGTTGAGAGTATTATATGCATTAGGGTACCTATATCTTAAAGGATAGAGTGCTCACTTCCAAAGAATGAAGGTTATAAAGCTCATATTAGGTAACAAATATATGCAGTTTTAAATTAAACAAGAACTTTGTAATTAAATATATAGTTTGCGATTCTTTTACAACAAACTGGAACACATGATTCACGAACACGAAATCAGAAAAGCAAGAAATCTGGTCCTAGAAGAGGAATACATGCAGCCCAAATTTGGATTAGAAAAAAGTGCTCGCTGTCAATTTTTCTAAGGAAGTAGGCATGTAAATAAAAACAAATATTAACCACCTAAAAGAACTAGTGATAGAAAAGGATATGATACATTTTTAGTCACTGAAACAGTAGATGTGGCGGCCGGCATGGCTCGTGGGTGGCAAGGCTGGCACGGGGTGGACCACATGGGGAGTCATGCAGGGGATGCGCAATATAAAAAAATGTACCTGGCTGCCGGGTCCCGCATCTCTGCTCCTGCTCTCCTCATGGAACTCGAAGAACAGGAAGCACAGCGAGACCCCACTAACGAATCACAATGCTGCAATGCAACGTTATGATTGGTCTGAGAGTCCTGGTTCAATGCTCAGCCAGGGAATGGGGGCCTAGGTATGTTCTCCACGAAGCTGTAATGCAGCCTGCATGGAAACATGGAAAGTGTGCATGACTGTTTTGAGCATTCCGAGAGGGCTGGCCAAACAGTCATGTGCACTTTGGAGTGGGCAAACCACTCCTCCCCTGCCCTGTTCCGAGAGCAGAGCAGCCCCGAATTAAAGCACCACAAGCATAAAATGATAATAACTCAAATTTATTATCATTTTATGTTTCTACTTCGCACTGCTTAAAAGCAGTGGGGCGACACTCCTCTGCCATAGCGGAGGAGCTGCCACTAACCAGATGATCTACAAAGGTGAAGTAAAGTTTGCCGTGTGGGATATTCAGAGCTGGTTTTTGAAGAACTGTACATCAGGAAAGTGATACCAGCACTGTTAGGAAGTTCTCTGGGAAGGTAATACTAGCAGTCCAAAAGGTGTATGTTAGCCTGCTTGTTTCCAAGCTGAAGTTATCTGGAATGTCTGCCCCTCGCCATTACACTATGCAATGCTGATTACTTTTCTTAAACCTAAGAAACAAAAGACTGGGGTGTTTGACAACCTAAACTTTTAGTGATAATAGGGAAATAAAATCTCAAACCAACCAAAGATAAATTAATATCTTGACCCCAGACCAGGTGCGTTTCTTGAAGGCTAGTGCCAGGAAAACCGTTCCCCGTTGGAAACGCTAGATCACAAAGAGTCAAAGGACTCTGTTGGACATTGCACTAATGACTATAGATGTAACCAAGGCTTTTCACCCAGTCAAGTGTGAGAATCTGTCCCAAGTAATGACAGGCAAAGAGTATACTTTCGCATGATTTGTTTTACAGAGCACTCACAGCCTTAATTTGGAATGGAGAAAACTGGGTAAATTTCCTCCTAAAAGAGTGGCATAATAAGAACCGAATCCATCCCTAGCACTGAGATTTAAAGGTTTTCCAGAATGTATTTGTATGCAGATGACGTGGCTCGCTGTAAAATCTGAGAGGGAAAATCTTGTTAGAGTACAGGTTGTAATCAGGATTTTTCTCAAGTAGCAGAATGTAATATAAACAAGAATTTACTTAGTTTTAATGTATGCAAAATCCGAGATTATCCCCGCTGAACCTCGGAGAGGAAGAACACCTCTCATTACCCGCAGGTTGTTTGGGGATCCATGTGTCATCAAAAGTCGAAGAATGGTTTGGCTCGAAATATGCCAGTTAATCGAGAAGGGGAACAGCCTTTACAACGCGGGCATTACCACACACTGCCATTACTACGCTGCTTTTACAACGCAAGTCGTTTCAACGACTTCCGCTGGAGGGCGCTGTTGGACAAGGAATAGTTTAATTTTCTATTCCAACACCTTCCCTACTGTAACGTGGGCTGGAGTTGGAATAGAAAATTAAACTATTCCACTATCCAGCGCAAGTCGTTGTGCTGACTTGCGTTGAAAAAACAGCGTTGTAATGGCATGCGTGGTAATAGCCCGCGTTGTGCTGACATACAACCAATTGAGAATATTAGATGAATGTTAATGTTTTTGGTCCCATTTAACTGTCTATGGTAGAGCAGCTGTTTTTCCATGAAAATGGAGCTTCTAAACATTGTTCGTTTCTGTCCCAAAACCTCTCCTCCCTAGATCAAATTCTAAATTGCATCAGAAAATAATGGACATTTATCTAGCAGATAAAGTACATCAGTTCAGCCGCAGGCAGATCTGCCGCCCTACAGAAGGCAGCTGGCTCAGACCAGGGTCTGTGATCTATTTAGGCAGGTGGTAATTCCTGATTCCCTAACATCATTTCATTCTCCGATCCTAAATAAAAAGATGGGATCAAACGTCCTATTTTACTTCCGCAGTACATTTCATAAAGCAAAACGTTTCAAAATTGTCAGCTTCAGATCTTACCAAATATTTGAGAAATGTACCACCAAATCAGAGCACGCTGAAGATTTCTGGTGAGCTTGGAGAGATGCCATTCTGGAGAACCCAAGCTCTTCCGCAGGATGAAGCAGGTCAGGTTTTTGAGAACGACTTAAAATTATACAATAAAAGACTTGCGGTTGAAATCAACAGACTAATTGCAGTTCGACTTTACATTAAATAATCCATTTTGTGTCATTTTGAAAAAATTAAATGGTTTGACTACATCATATTTAGAAGATATCTCAAGAAAGTGGTAGAAAAGAAGAAATTGTCTTGAAGTCAGTAGACCGGAAAAAGTTATGCCATACCATGCATCATGTTGCCCTAGGATCTAATTTCCAGAGAATTCAATATTTTTGCTTGTTCTGCCTTTATTATGTTCTCAACAGAATATTAAAATTGTCAGATGGAAATTATCTCAATATTACGGGGTATCATAAGCCTTCTAGCAAGAGACTGTCTTGTATTACTCATTACTAGAATCCTTTTTGGTGTGGTGTATTTAAATAGATTTGTTTCACCCTCTGTACTTCCCTGCCCTAGTTCTGGATATTGGTGATGATGTAGATGATGTAAAGGGATTTGTAGAGCACATGCATACTCCAAACAGTGTCTTCAGGAACGGACTGGCTACCGGGCGTTTTGGTTTGCTTTCGAGCTGGGGGCTGATTTCACTGCGGTGGGGGCTGATTTCGTTGATGGGGACCTGCATGTGCTTTAAAATGAACAAAGGAAAATGAATGATTTGAAGCACACGCAGGTCCCAATCAACAAAATCAGCCCCTAGCTCGAAAGCACACCAAAACGCCCGGTAGCCAGTCCGACCCTGCACACTGGTGCAAAATGAAAGGCTCCCTATCGCAGCACTGATTAAGCCTGTTGAAAGAGCAAGTATTTTTGCTTTTTTTCCCAGAAAATGGATAGCTGGAAATGGAACGGAATTCCAGGGGAAGATTGTTCCAGGCCACCAACCCAAGGTAAGTGAAGGATCTGCCTCCGGTTCTGGCACTGCGGATTATGGGAATTCTGGCTAAATAACCATAAACTGACCATAAATTGCTGGGAGGGGCATAAGCACAAATCCTCCTCCTCACGTACACCACTCCTTTATCATGCAGAGCTTTATAAGCCAGGGTCAGAGTTTAAAAACAACAACCTCTTTCTGACAGGAAGCCAGTGAAGCGCTTTCAAATGCAGGGTCATATGGGTTCTTGGACTGAGAATGAGAAAAGTTCTAGCCGCCGCATTCTGCACCTCCAGAAGTCTATTCAGGGGGTATTCTGGAAGACCCAGAACAGTGTATTTCCATAATTAAGCCTGGAAGTGATCAGGGCTTGGATCACTGTTTTCTTAGCTTTGTATGCTTATTTTTGCAACCTCATCCTGACTGCAAGCACACCGCCTGCTACCTGCGGGTCTTAGTTATGTCTCTTCTATACAACTCCAGATTTACTGAGCCAGGCAGAAATAGAATTTGATTTTTGCTTCAATAGCCAGAACCTTATTTGCAGAATATTAGAGCTTCAAACAAGCACTATTATTGGTTGCTGGGATTGATATAGTGAAAATATTGTGTTGCTAAAGAGATTTTCACCAGATGAAACTGCGATTGGATATGTTTTATGGTGTATGGGGAAGGTTCAACAATCGTATTGCCAGCTTGGAATGAAATGCATAGAGTGTAATTTCATTCGTCACAAGTGATCTTTCACAATCTTTGATTTCCACGTCCTCACTTTACTACTGTTTAAAGTAACGGTTTGCTTTTCGAAGACTAGTGATGGGTTTGGGAGGTTTTATTTTTTTGTGTATATATGAGTGTATTCACCAATATAAAGTTAAGAAAGAAATATTGCTAAGATGGAACATGTGCAAACAAGTTGTTTATGATGGCACGTGCTCGGCATAAACAGACCTGGTATGCATTCTGAAACATACAGGTAGCACAACAAACGCACACAATCTTAGAGCAAAACCTCCAGGACACAGTCCATCTCAGGAGAGACATCTTTGCATCTACTGGCAAAACACGTGAGGGTGCAACTCTTAACCTTAACTACACCAGGCCTAACAGACGTCCCGTGCAGAAAGCAAAAAGATATTTTGGGAACAGTTACTCACAACAGGAATTTGCTCAAAATGCAAAAACTGCCAAACCAGAAAATCACAAACAAGACACTAAGAAACAGATCAAATGATGCAAGTTTCCAATGCAGGGAAGGAGGACGGAACTTACCAGGCAACAGCAACATGCGACGCTGAAAACCAGAAAAGAGAACAACCCTTGGCTTCCCGTGGTGTAACCCATACAGACAAGAACTCCAAGATGAGGCTTCACTCATGGGGCCTGACTATCGAGAAAACAGCCCAACACATACACCCGTACACATATTCCTATTGACAGGGGAAATGATGGGAATTCACAGGACTTAGAGTAGAATGCCTGCAAATCTGGGCCATTCGTAGGTTTCCATGCGTACCACGTGGAATATAACTTGTTTATTTGGGGAGAGAGAGGATTTTATAAATCCAACCCTAGTACCACCTCTCATATTACTATAAATAATAATATAAAAACGACTGGGTGGGGGGTCTCTTGAAAGCTTTAAAGGAAAATTATTCCTACTAGCTCATATGGTTCCTAGACAACAATATGTCATATTCATATTTTATAAACTATTCTTTAAACATACATAAAGGCACCCCTTAATCAAAGTGGGCATCACCATCACCCTATTGGTGGAAGGTGTGTTCAATTGATCGCTTTCAAAAGTGGAATGCTAAGGTTTTGTTTCAGCAGAGGGTATAACTAAAATTGTATTAGTGTATGGGGATATATATAATTTCATCAGAAATGTTCTGTCCTATACAAGAATAAAAGGAAAGAACTGGTACAACTCTGCTCTGGGGAAAGTCAGATTGCTGTGCACACGTATTTTCTCCTTCTGCTTTTATTGACACGGGCAAAACCTTTCCCAGCTGTGAAGATGTCCTCTACCAGTACACCCAGGAGGTTTGGGTGTGCCCCTTCCCTCCCGTAATGGAAGGGGAGTTACTCCAGACTTTTGCCAGAGTAAATCGCTGGTCATTTTGAATAGCAGAAAGACCTGTAGAGCAGTTAGTGAATGCCCAGTCCCGGATTAAAGCCTGTGGCGGTCCTTAGGCAGTCAAAAATTTTAATTTTATCAATCAATAATTCTAATAAACCAATTTTATTACACAAAACGGAACATTAACAATTATTATTGTTATTAAACAAAAATAAATTGGAAACAATTTAAGAAAATTTTAATTTTCTTTCAAGATCAAATCAATATTATTTTGATTTTTTGTCGCGGGCCCCTAAAAAGAGTGGAGCCCATAGGCCACTGCCTATTTTGCCTGTTTGGTAATCTGGAACTTTAATGGCCTACAAACGGACATTGAAAAACTCTCAAGATGAACTATGCCTCATCCGCCCAATCCCCACCCTTTGCGTGGGGTTTACGACTGCATAATTGTGTGCAGATCCTAGGGTATAAATATGCAGTACTCAGACCATTATTGGCGGCCAAATATCATTTTGTGGGAACCATTATGGCCATAAATGGCTTAAGGAATCAGACCCAGGGATAATGAATTGAAAGAAATAAAGCAGCTAATACTATGACACGGAACTGCAAACATTCTGCCATGGACAAAGAAGATACTGCAGTATTAAACGTGAATACACATTACAATGGAAAGCTAAGCCGTGCAAAGAAGAATGAAGTAAGGTCATTAAATGTAAATGCATATTATGCACCTTGGAATGCTAACGGCATACTAACATCTAACCTACCAGCAGCGAAGTATATTCATATAACATAATATACTCCTCCATTATGACCGCAGTTCACAGCCAACCTAATCAGAGTATCACTCAAAGTGCCAGCCTTCTTAATAGGCCCCTGGAAGCACTGAGGAGAAGAGACTTCACTGGGAAAACAGAATGACAACATTTGTCTCTATGACAAGTAGAATACGACTGCAGAAGCTGATATTAAGAACTGAAGCACGAATCCCATGAAACACAGGGCAGAGAGACACAGCAGAGATAAAAATCTGGTAGAAAAGCAAATGGATAAATATTTAACAACAGTTAAAAGACAGTCAAGTCAGCCCATGAGTTTGACTCTCTCGGTATCTGCATCAACAGCAGGCTGACAGTTACCAGTGTGCCCCATCCACACACCACCCACAGAATCGCCATATTAGGCAGAGATGTTCTGCATTAGAATCTGAAACCATAATTTTCCAGCATAGGACGTCATTTTCGAGGTTTTGGTGCAGGGCAGTGCCACAGGGAATCTTGCTTTGCTTCAGTGTGTCAAAGTGCCACTGGGGGCCTCCTAAGGCCCTTAAACCGTGACCATTCAGGAAAGTAGACTTCCCAGAAGAGGGAGATGCACACATGCTAGAGCACACACCATCTGCACAAACCTGATACTAAAAGAGAGGCGGAGCTATCGCCAGAAAATAAACATGGAAAGAAACTAGAACGACTGTGAAAAAACATTGGGCCAAATGGTTTGAAACAGAAGAACTGGGAGGACGCACTGGGATCATTTATATTTAACAGCCTTATGGGCTGCCGTGTGGCTGACTAAATAATTACTGAGGTGGTGCGCAGACCAGCCTCGACTCTTAAAGTTTTCACGACACATGCAGAGGAGCGCCACAATCTGACATATGACAACCGCGATGAGATTGAGGGCGGCCACTGATGACCTGCCCTAGGTTGAACCAGTCGGCCAGATTCGAGTCAAGGATGGTTCCAGTCAAGGATAGCAGGTAGGTGGTCATATGTTAAATGGTTGTCACACCCCATCTAGACAGTTGCTCCTTGCATGTTATCTCGTATTAGTCGAGTTATAGAGGAGCGTCGCTAAACTGGCTGAGTGTTACCATAACGATGATGCTGCTTTTGATGTCAAGTCCCAAACTCTGAATAACTCAGTTGCAGATGAAAATGCTGATGGCACCAGAGGAATGGTGCTGGTTACCGGGCATACTAATTCAAAGCCCAGTAAAGCCCAGTGCCAAGCCATGATAACGCTGCTATAAACATTGTGTTGTAGATAGTAGCGACTCCTCGAGGGAGTGCTGCAGGCAGTGGGGCGGGGGAGGGTCGGGGTGTGGGTAGTAAACTCCAGCATACGGCCGAACGGAGGTAAGTAAATACATAAAACGAATTACTTTGCGTATGCTGCACCACCAAATGGCGATGCAGCGAGCGCAATGTAATTCGTTTTATTTTTTTTTTTCTTTACTTACCTCCGTTCAGCCATATGCCGGAGTTTACTACCCCCACACTGCCCCTCCCTGCCCCGGCCCAACGCCCCGCAGCACTCCCTCGAGGAGCCGCTACTGGTTGTAGACTAGCTGTTCTCTCGTAATGGCTTGAGAACTTTAATGTGGGAGATAGGCTGAAAGATGCCTATGAGTGCTGGATACACTTTGTTCCACCCTCTTGCAGCAAAGATGCAAAAGGAAGGGCGAGTGGGTAGTTAGAGGTCATTGCAGGGTTGGGGCACGTGCATCCCAAAGTTATTTCTAGCGCAAGAAAAGTTTTTGCCCATTGTGAATGATATGGGCAACAGTTATGTTAAGGTGAGGTTTGTGAAAAAATAATAATTTTAACAATATATCTACCTTATGGAGAGGGTAACGCCTCTCTTTTAGTGGATCTCGAGAACTCTATTGAAGAATTAATAGTGGAGTGACAGATATTCATGCTTATCATAGGTGACTACAATTTCAAAAAGACTGTTCACCTAGTGTTAGAAAGTGCTTCTTTTTGTATGCTCAACTCCTAAATCTTTGGACTAATGTTTCTAGTTTCTCGACTCTGCAGTGCACTTGTCCCTGCTGACCAGGCCCGAGTGCATTTGCTCTGACCCTTCAACGTGTAAATGCAATAGCTAACCTCTGATTGGCATCTTTAACTTAGCTATAAGTCTCCAGTATATGGCAAGAGTTTACACAGGGCTAGTAAGTTAAAAGTCACTAGTGGACTGCAGCACTTATTGTCCCACCACTACAGTGACAAAGTGAAAACATGACTCTAGGTCTGCCTCTGCAGCCTAGTTGGGAAGCTTTTAAGCTACCAACTTGAAATGGAAAAATAAACACTTTTACCAAGTCAGAACCTTCCTTTTTAATATTTATAAGTTACCTCTAGGGAAGGTCTTAGTATTGTAACATATTAAAAATAACATGTTTCTTCTATTTTCAACATGTCCTGGCAGGGAAAACTCGAAATTGTCGTTTTCACTGTAGCAAGGCGGGTGGTCCCATTAATTACCATGGAGTTACACCAGCCTGGGGGCTAAGTGCTCATTTTCATTTGGGACGACCACTGAACATTTATTTTATTGGTTATAAGCTAGAACAATACCCCAGCAAATATTCGTCAGTCTATAAAATACCATATTATCGCTTATGTTAGGAAAGGCAAATGTACTGGAAGAGCATACAGAGTACAGAAAGAAAAGTAGGAGAGAAACATTGCATGACATCATAAACATGGGACCACCAAACATTATACTCCAAGGTATCAAATTAATCATTATGTCACACTTGACTTAATTCTGAAGTCGGATTTAAAGTAATTTTTAATAGTAAGGTAACTTTTGAAAGTCACCGCTTTCTTGGCCCAAACCTCTAGAAGCCATTGCTGATGAATTGCAGTAGTTGTCACCCGAAACAGCCTGCTGCCCTTCTGCTAGGAGGTGCGAAACGCTCCCAGTAATGGGATCAGAGGGTCTGCGGGAGGGAAGAGGAGTGGCTCCTCTTCAGACTGGAGGGTCCAAGAGTGATGGCCACAGATGGCCCAGATTCATAGGAGCTACCACCTCTGAGAGGCTAATGCAACTCACATTGTAGCTTGCCCATTCCTTTGAGTAGGCAGACAGTTTGGCATTTCTTACAGAGGGGAAACCCCATTGCAGGACTGGCTTTACTGAAAGTGTGACTAATTAGACTGGACAAATGAAAGGCCCCAACATCTTGAATTTGGGCAGAAAGATGTACAGTGCAATTGTTAAGTGCCAACCCCACAGAAAATGTTGTAAGAGGGGGTAGGGTTGACCCGTGGGAATGGTAGCCTAATTGGCTAGGAAGCCCTCTCCAACCACAAACTCGAAATTGGTATAGAAGTGGCACCCGTGGCTAACAGCTTCGGACATTACTGGACTCAGACCTGACAGAAGGAGTGTACCTGCTGAACCGGCCGACCACAGAAAGGAAGGCGGTACCAAGGAAGACTGCACCTGCTGTACCTCCTTAACCAAGAGAAGACTCAAGAAAGAGATGTGCTTCTCCTACTGTTGTTTTTGTGGTGCGAGACCCCAAGGGTCGGACCTCCTCCCACTAGTGACATTAGGGAGCAGGGCTGGCTCTAGGGCGGTGCGATCGGTGCCACCGCACCGGGCGCTGACTTGGAGTGGGGGCGTCATTTTTGCAAGTATATTCTCATTTTAAAAGCACCTTCTGCCGCATTCCAGGCCTTCAGCAATTATCGGGCATCAATTAAAATGTCAAGATAACTCCCGTGATTAATCATCTTCCTGGAGTTTTGTCTAGTGGAACTTTTGACTAATCCTAAGGTAGTGCAGAGGGTTAAAATGCCTGCTGCTAAGAACATGTACCATGCAGATAACAAAGTGCATATAATGGAAATAGGTCAGTGGTTTACTGCTTCAGTAAGAGAGCTCCTTTTGTTACTTGTCGTTTAGAAGTCAAAATCTTAATATAGACCATTGAGCTATTAACTGTAATCAAAGAGCTGCATGCAAACTGCAAGGTATATGTTAGAGCTATATGTTTTTTGCCAGTCTTTCATTATCATAAGCTTGCCAAAAGGGTTCATTTGGATAGAAAACAATTCTTATTATTAAAGAGAACCCCTAACAATGATGTTATGTTTTTAATTCTGAATGAGTGCTTTTCCAGTAAAAGGACTCTTGAAATATATTGCCTAGCAGTATCTGACATGTCACTACTACACTGCACCTTGTAGACCTGTCTGATGTAACATTTCCTATACACTGATTTACACATATGATTGTCTCTGTGCAATGTGTGTGTGATGTAAAGTGCTCTGACACCTTACACTGGTATGAGTGGTGCTATAACACTAAATTAATCTAAGAGACAGTACTTATGGAGACTTGAGGGGCACTGTTAAAGGGTGCTAGTGAAGGAATCCTTGGCTGAGGTGGTCATTGGGGGGACGCCAACAAACATTGTCGCAGAGGGCGCCACCAGTGTTAAAGCCCGCCCTGTTAGTGAGTGGCCTCCATAGACAAGTTGGCAAGCCTCCTGTTAATCTTCAAGAGCACAAAATCTAAAGAATTCTGCACCTGAAAAGTGCCCGCTAACCAGTAGTCACTGGACTTGCCTTGGACTCCACTTGTGTAGCCCGTGCGATCACGTCCTAGCTCCTATGAAGTATCGCCAGGGCCCTGGACTGTTAGCTGATAATAGAGCAGGGTTCTCCAAAGTGGGTCTGGGAGGACTGAATCCATGACAGATTTATAGGACAACTACATTTATCTATCTCTATACCTATATCTGGGGATATGCTAAAACTCTGGCATGGAATTGGCCCTCCAGGACCAACTTTGGAGAACCCTGCACTAGAGTGTACTCTTTCATCCCACAGAACTGCAACTTGCAAGTCAAAAGCAAAAGATAACCTTTTATTTTAGGCACAAACTCTGAGACTCATCGACTACTACTTCTTGCTGGTTCATGGGTAGCCTCAAAAGCCATTGAGAACCAAGGCTTCCCCAAATTGCTGGACTTTGCATGTTTGTTGACTTTGATTCCAACGTTGGCTAAAGCTGCAGATCCCAGCAGTCCAGTACACCATGTGAACCACAGATGCACTCACTGCAACACAGGAGCCCACTTCTCATCATGGGAATGCAGAAATGGGATCCACAGGTGATGGTGCCAGGTACACAGAGGAGACCCTTTCTTGTATATCATGCAGATCCCAGCATCCAGGGACTCAGTGGGAGCCACAGTTGATGGCACTTTGGGCCTCAGGATCATCTTTCTTCTCTTAAGCATGTAGACAGAAGAACCACAGGACACAATGGGAACCACAGGAGATTGTCATAGGGGCACAAAGCAGCACTTCCTCTTTCAGACATGTAGACAGCAGGACCACGGGCGCAATAGGGCACACAGGGGCACCATTCTTCTCATTGACCTACAGACCGCATCAGTCCAGCACTTGGAAATGGCTTTGGAACCTCAGTAATAGTCCCAAGGGCACACATGCCCACCCATCTACTCCTATACGTACGGACACCTGCAGTCTAGCACACACTGGTAACCATTAGTGAAGGTTCCAGATGCATACAGTGCAACCTTCCTTGCTCAGACATGCAGACAGCTGCCCCCCAAGACACAAAGGTAACCGCAGTCCAGGGCACACATGATGGATGCCCTAGGCACACAGGAAATTACAATGGCAGAAGCCAACGAAGGGTGCCACAGGGGCCAGAGAAATAATTTGGTCGAAGACACTGGCCACTGACGCTGCTGCACTGACGTGAGGGTTGAATTGGCTATCGACATTTAAAAGGACCAGTCAGGATCCAGAGGTGATATATATAAACAATGGTCCTAGACCTTGAGTTATTAGCAGAAGTATTCAGTACATAGTAAATAATTAGAAAGATTTCAGAGCATGCTATATCAAGTCAGCTCATAGTATTCAATACTTAATAAGAGAAATTAGAAAATGCAACAGACCAAAGACTAGCAAGCAATTTTAATTCATAGCATCTAGAGTAATTGCTTATAATTCACAATAGAAAATCATTAAAAAGTGAACAATTGCCCTAAGAAGGGAACGTGCAGAAGGGAATGGTGGTGATGAGTGAATTAGAAAAGTGACTTGAGAGAAGGAAAGAATTTTAGAATAGTGACATGGAAAACATTCTTACAATATTATACAAATGACGGATCGGTACAGACATTCACCGTCCTATCTAACCTGGCCGTATGATTAATTATAAACACACTAGTGCAATTTCTTTTAACAATATGGATATCTATTCCAAATTCTGAGCACGTCTAGTATGGAGGATCTGGGTCCAGGTAAAATCAAGGGTAGTACCTCGACGTTTCGACTCGTCTTATGGCATAATGGGTAGTTTGAACCTTAGCCGTGTGAGTCTTCATCAGGACATGAGGGGCAATCTCACAAGGAAATAAAAGGATCCCTATGTGAATAAAAGGGGGAGAGTGAGGCTGTTTCAATATCTTAAGATTTGAGATAATCGTACATTTATCAGGGCGCTTACCCGTAGTTAGAGCAGATATCAGTTAAAGTTGATATCGGCAGGTGGAAAAATCCCACCCGGATGAAAAACAACACCTATATCCAGAGGTGGTCAGGTAGCCCCCTCTGCGAGTGAGTTGTCTGAATTAAATATTTGTAATAAAACTTAAGCTGTTGAACTTCATCCAGCACGTAGCTCTGTCTAAAGAATGTACTGGTTATAGAGTTCATGGCAGAGTGGCCTGAGTGCTTGGATTAGGCCCCTGGTTAGAGGAATGTGAGATCTCATCCAGATGGTGGCTGAGCACCTACCTGTCTCAGTCCCAGATCTATTGAGAACACCTTTGCCAGGTCTTCTGATTGATTGGAGTGCATGGCAATTAATACATAAGGTAAGGTCTGGTACGCGCAGTTGATTGTACCCTGAGACATCGAGACAACGCCACAGGAGAAGACAGTACGCGGGTGATCGAGCTCTTCTTCAAAGTAGATTGAGGCTCATGGCTAGGGATTACATTACAATATGGGAAAGGAACTATGACATTCCCAAGGTATATAGGTATAGGATGGATACCAACACCCAGGGAAAGAGGGAGAATAAGAAATGCACACAGACCCGGTGTGAAAAATAGGGGAGGCCTGCGGCCTACAGAGAGGGCATAGAAATGAAAGAGAGATAAGTGAGGTGCACATGCAGGAGGTAGAGAATGTGAGATGGGAGAGGCCTTGAGGTAGGAGATGGGAAAGAAGCCCTGAAGTCGGAGGCCTGCAGATAAGGAGGGGAAGGAGAGTATGAGATGCTCTCGGGACACATGCGTTGGAGTGAGAATGAGGAGCGTTAGAGGGCTACAGCCTGTTAGTGAAGAAGATAAGAAGCCCTGCCTGCAGGAAGGTAATGGGGATCAAAGAGGAAGACCTGAGATAGAACCCACAGACACCAAGTATAGATTAACGAGAGACAGAGAGCCTACAGGCAGGTGAGGGGGAATGAAAAATGAACAGGTGCAGGCGCAACCAGGCTGTTATCAATGCTAAAATATGAGCGACTGATTCAAATCCTGCAGGAAATTAATGGGATTTAAAAGATGAGCAATAGATACAGGACCCAAATGCACCAGGTAATGTGGAATATAAGATAACCATAGATGACTAACCAATAAAGAGCCTGCAGACAGGTAATGACGAATAAAACAGAAACAACACATACAGAACCATCAGGCAACGTGGGATATACAATTAACACAGATGAAGAATAGACAGAGAGCCTGCAGACAGGTAACAAACAGATAGGGAGCCTGCAGAGGAGAAATAGGGAATAAAAGAAGAACAACACACATAGAACCGACAGGCTTCAGGTAACGGGGAATAAAACACTGCAGATGCACAGCCTGCAGCCTAGCAATGGGGAGTGATATGTAAACAGCGGATGTAGAGCCCGCAGGCGGGTGGAGTGCGATAAAAGATTAACAGCACATGGATGCGGTAGGTCTGAGGCAGAGATAGAAACAAGGAGAGGCGGTGGGGGAGGCGACACGCGATCAGACAGAGTGGGACAGAAAGATCCGAAGTTAGGCCACGACAACACTTCTTCGCATGTCTTGGGCCATACCAACTCCCGCAAGCTGGTGTCACAGGGATGTTTTGGTCTGCGCGTGACCTCAGCCCGTGGCTAGCCGCCAGCGTGGCCGCCATGAGCACCAGGACACGGTGTGAGCGGTTAATGTCCCGTCAGCGCCGAGCTGGGTCAGGCCGTCCCCGGGCGGCTCGCGGCTGCGCGCCCATGGAAGCACTTTAGCGCCTCCGAAGCAACGCCGGAGCCAGCAGACGCCTCTGCCGCGCCTACCCGTGAGCACAGCTCATTAATGAGCAGTTCAGGGTTTGTTTTGATCATAAAAGTAGGAGAGATAAGTGAAGGCTCTTTGCTCGCTGTCTATAAATAAAATTCATTTCTCTCCACAGGGCCAGCTGCAGCCGCCCAACATCCATCTGGAGTTAAACTACTCCATGCCAGCTGCTGCATTCATAATGTGATGGGGAAGGAGGGAGCCTTTCCTGGGCATCCAATGCCACCACGGGAACACCTGCCAGCTTGAACTTCCTGCAGAGAAAGTACTACCCACGGGACTTTCCTATCGAGTAAGGGCAAGACCTTCCTGCAGAGAAAGTGATATTGCCAAGAACTTTCCTGCAGAAAAAGTGCAACCATTCCATTCCACGACAATCTTGCAGAGAAGGTGCAACCTCTCCAAGACCGTCCTGCAAAAAAAGTGCAACCATTTCATGCCAATGCTGTAGAGAAAGTGCAACCTCTCCAACACCTTCCTACATAGAAAGTGTCACAGTAAAAAAGTTGCACCACACAGGACCTTCCTACAGAAGAAGTGCGATTGCACAAACCCATCCGACAGAAAAAGTACAACCACTCAATCAGTAGAGTAAGTCCAAGAAGTGCCGTCATAGTTCCTGCAAAGAAAGTCCTTTCTGATGAGAAAGTGCCAACGCCCACAACCATGCAGAAGAGAAAGTGCCACAGCTCAAGACTTTCATGTAGAGAAAGTGCCACCCCACTGGACCTTCCTTCACAGAAAGTACAACCAACCATTCGAAGATTTCTGCAAAAAAAACAGCCACCACCTAGGACCTTCCTGCAGAAAAAGGGCACCAAATTGCAGAGAAAGTGCCAAAACAGAGAAAGTTCCACCACCCATGATCTTCCTGCAGAGAAAAAAATACCACTGCTCATGACCTTTCTGCAACAAAAGTGCACCATGCAGGACTTTAATGTAACGAAAGAACCATTCCAAAACCTTCCTCCAGAGAAAGTGCCACCGCTCAGGGACTTTCCTGCAGAGAAAGTGGAACCACTCGATGCATGGAGTTAGTTTAGTATGTGTACCCAAACATCACTTTCCTGATGACGAAGTGAAAGCTTCTCAAGACCTTCCTGATGTGAAAGTGCTACTGTCCAGAAACCTTCACGATAAGAAAGTCTACCCCTTCAAGACCTACATTTGGAGATAGTCCATACAACCATGGATGTCTTGCTAACAAAATACAAACTCTCCGTAACGTTTTCGCTGATGAAGATGTCGCAATCTGTCATCCACTCCATAACCATTCTGCTCACGGCCTTGGAGCTGCTATGAAATACAACTACTTTAGAACTATCTGGTTGAAAAGAGCAGCCACTCCAGGACCGCCTTAGGGAGAAAATATTCCAAAATATTCCATGGTGTAACTACTAGTACTGTAAAACAACCCCTCCCAATGACAGTGAATGGCATTCCTTCATTATAGGTGTATTGTATTCATCTCTATTGTTCCGGTGGTGAATATTTCCTGCTCATCCATTTATGAACCATTTCCAGACAGTCTGGGGAATCACAATCATTCCTCATGTTAGTAACCAACAGAACCCAAACTATATTATTGTATGTCCATTTGTGTAGCACGTTTCTATGATTTGGGTTGTCTTGTACCGCTTGCAGAATCTGGGTGAGATTTAGTGTTCTGTGGCATTAGTTGACCTGAGCCAAAGTGGTCTGTTGACACTGTATTTGATTATGCTTCGATTATGAGGGGAGTAATGTAGACTAGTGATCATTGAGGTTAGAATCGACTACTGTATCTTTTAGTAATAATTTGTACTCAACAATGGTTGGCTAGATCCTTTTATGGATCTGTGTGGAGCAGTATGTGCATGGATGTGTGTGCTGATGAGCACTGCCATTGTTTTCATTCGACTGGGGTGTATGGATGTCCATTGCTCAGTTTCTGCTGGCTGTTACATTTCAAGTCATCTTTGCCCATTATATGGCTTTCATTCAATGTTGTGTGCATGTGGTTGTAGTTGACATAAGGTAAATTCTTTGCGGACGTTGGTATATACATTGGTGAGTGACTATCGATACGTTGTTGAGGCTACTTAGTCAGCCTTATATCTTGGAGCTGTGTTATATGCATGATGATGCCGGAAGTTACGTCTTATGCATACTGTTGTGTGCTTATAACTTTACCTAGATATGACGTGTGAGTGTAACCTTCCCAGTGGTTGTCGTGTTCAATGCATACTCTTAGTGCAGTGTGAAGTACAGATATAACGTTAATGGTTGTACCATTGAAGCGGCAAACGCTTAGCCACTATGTGGCGAGTATCCATTTTGTCTGCATGATGGGGGAGTGTTTAATGTGCATTGTTGGTGCAGTGCGAAGTATAAGTGCTCCTTGATATGGGCAAACTATTGCAACGGCAAATGGAATCATCTCTTAGGAGCATGCCTTTCTTCCCATTGATTAATTTGGTATTCATCTTTGAACTCTCTCTAATTTAACAAAACCGCTTCTGTGCATGGTTCCTTGGAGGCAAAGATGGTTCTACTTCAGTAGCCACTCAAGGATACACCATGCCCCTCCCACACGAGTTTACAGGGATACAGCACTCCCTCTCATGCCGTTTTGCTAAAATCCTTTCAAGCAGAACAGAAAAACCAGCATAACACCCAGAGGGCCTTGTTTAAACCTTTGTAAGTGAAGAAATGGACAATAACAGAACCCAGCAGTAAAGGAGAATGAAGGTTATTCTCTCTCCAAACCACAGAGTCCACAAAGAGAGAGGCGGGAGAAACTAACAAGTCTCCCATGGTTAAGAACAACATTCTAGCTTGAATATATATTTGGTAAATTGCCATGGACAGTAGGCCTGCTGTTGATAAGGTGTGCAGTCCCTGGGGGCGTCCGTGGTTTGCAGAGCCAGTTTCCTGGCCTCACTGAGATGGCTGCAATTAGTTTGAATGAAGGACTAGCTCAGGAAAAGACTGCTCCAACCGAGTCATGCAGGAGCAGCGCCATGCAGCTGTCCCACCAGTCTTTCAAGGTGACCGACCCTCTCAGATTCTTATTTGAGCAAGATTCACACCTCACCATCTGCCTTCACAGGCTCTCGGTGGGAGAAGGGGACAATGCAAGAGTGGAAATCCTAGAGGCAGCATATGTTACAGCGAGATACATTCAAAATGTGAAGTCTCTTTTCAGAACCCGAAATATGTACATGGTGTGGTGTGTTGTAGTTGACAGCTTCCCGACAGTAGCTGTAAATTATGGGAACAGTGTGCATGGTGGGTGTTTAGGTGGACACTCAGCTACAGACACCATTCACCGATATCACACCTTAAAGATTCCGTTGTGGAATTACCCACTGGGACATATTGTTGTCTGAGCCGCACACATTGAAGCTGTGCTCCATTACATGGGGAGTGCTGTCTCTGAGACCGCGGAGAGAGATTGGTCCAGACTGTCTGTCCATTAGGCGGGATCCTTTCCCACTGGGTGTATAAAGAACTCTCTACATTATTAAACTAGATAGAGCCATGATCGCCTAGTCTTCCTCCCGCATGCAAACACACATTTTGCCATGCCCACAGCTTGGTGTAGCAGTCTCTAACTACACAATGCAAGCTGGATATCCCATGACAGCATGCCACCACACTGCCACGCGTGCCCAAGGCTGGCTAGTTCGATATTATTTTTCCCTCTTTGAAAAGCATATCGAAAAAATGTAAGAAATGTAAGACAAAAAGTCACATGCACACAACCACATTCGCCCCCCCTTCTTGAAACAGGGCATAACTTGATATTTGAAAGTGCTGCAAGCAGTTGGCCCCTTCCCAGACCACCAGTGGCCAGCCACAATGTTTTTTCCGATGAACATCTTCAAAGTCGGGTGCTGTGTCTGGCCCAGACCTCCAGGATATTGCAGCATGGACTAGCAATTTTTGCGGCACAAATCTGCAAATTTTGTGGCACTTTATAGTGTTATTTTGATATTAAAAAATGCCCCAAGGGACCGCTGCGTGCTCTGTGGGTGACAGGCCTTAATCATTCAAAGAAAATAATGCCCCCAGGGCCCACGGCCTGCCCCGTGCATAGCAGGCCTTAATTAAATGATTGCCCCAGGGCCCGCCGCGTACCCCAGGGCAGCAGGCCATAATCATTAAAATCCAGTACTTGTAAATCCAGTACTTGTATAGCGCACAAATCACCCCTGAAGGGGTATCTCGAATCTGGGGGGTCATTTGGAAGATTAAGCGAGCTATTGCCCAGAGTCGCATGGTGCTGGGCAGACCCCTGCAGCCAGGGATCGAACCGTGATCCCCAGGGTCAGTCACCCTGGCTGCTGCGCCACACCTCTTCCTCTTTCCTTTGGCCCAGGGCATCTGCGTGCCCAGTGGGCCAAAAACGATAAAAGCTAATGCCACCCCGGTTGCAGTGAGCCCAGGGGGCATTATTTTTTTATCAAGTTATGGGTCTGCCGCCCATGGGGCACACAGCGGGCCCAGGGAGCATTTATTTTTCAAAATTATGGGCGCAGCTTGGGCAGCGGGCCCTAATCATTTAAATAAATAAATACCCTCTGGGCTTAGAATGTGCCTCATGGACAGCGGGTCCAAAAGTTGATAAGTTGATAAGAAATAATACCCGATGGACCCGCCACCTGGTGGAGGGGGGCACTTGTTTTTCTCAAGTTTTTGGCTCACTCCCATAGGGCACGCGACAGGCCCTGGTGCATTGATTTTTTTAATGATTAGGGCCCACGGGTACTCAGCAGGCCCAAGAAGCATTTATTTTTCAAAATTATTAGGTCCTGCGATGTGGGTGGCAAGTCCTAATCATTTAAAAAATAAATGACCCCTGAGCCTGCCGTGTGCCCTGTAGGCGGCGGACCCAAAACTTGATAGTGGAGGAGTGTGGCTCACTGATTAGAGCGGCAGACCCTGATGCAGAGGTCTGGCCCGGGACCAGGGTTCAATTCCCGACGCGGCAGGGTCCTGAGCCCAAAATGTCCACGGACTCGATAATTCTCGCCTCGGTGCCTATTCTAATCATGGGGTCCCACGCTGCAACTCTGGGCAATAGTTGCTTAATCTCCACTACAGTGGCACACCCGCTGCAGGATGCTTGGCTTTCACCCTGGGGATACCCAGTAGGGGTTATCTCACAGGGAAAAGCCAGGACGGGTTCCCAAGGCAAGCGCCTTGATGCCTTCGGGTGATACGTGCGCTATATAAGTCGCAATACATTTACATTTACATAAAAATGAATGCACCCTGGGACTGCCACCTGAGGGGCATTCGTTTTTATCAAGGTTTGGGCCCACCACCAATGGAGTACATGGCGGGCCCTGATGGGCAATATTTTTTTTTAATGATTAGGGCCCGCAGCCCAGGGCATGGAGTGGGCCCAGGGGACATTTATTTTTATCAAGTTTCGGGCCCAGTTCTGAGCCTGAAACTCTATAAAGATAAATGCCTCCTGTGTTCGCCCTATGCCCCGTCGGCCTTTATAATTTCCCAAAAATAAATGACCTCTGAGCCCGCCGCATGTCCTGTGGGCGGTGGGACCAAAACTAGATAAAAACAAATCCCCAGTGGTGCCCCATGGCTGGTGGACCCAGAGGGGCATTCATTTTTATCGAGTTTTTGGCCCGCCGCAAATCGCAAAATTCTGGAGGGTCTGACTTTCATGTACTATGCAAAGCTCAGGGTCCAGGATCATTGTTTCCCAAACAGATGCTGCGTTTCGCATGTACCCAGGATTTAAAAGATGTATTCCTAGGTGTTACGTGAATCCTAAACACTCCTACTCCGAAAGGGTTTAGGAGACAAGGGGGTGATATAGAGTTGCCCATCCTACTTTGCTTTACAGCCATGTCACACTCTACAAAGGGCAGATGAGATACCTGCCAAATTGGGACAGATAATCAACATCTGTCAAGCTCTAAACAATCCCCATATTAGAAACTACTTGCATAATGTTACAGCGGGGTAGAAAGGCATTCCGTGCACAAGATCCCTATTCTAGCTCATTTTTGTCAGCTGGCCTGGGGTCTGGGAGCATTTTTTCTCTTAGGGCAGCTCTGTCTCTCTCATTTGCTGCATCCGGACCAGGAGTGTGGTGTGCCTATCTGCTTGTCTCGCAGGGGATGTGTCCGGCTGGGCGCGCGGGAGAGCGCCCACCTCTCACGCCTCCTTCCGGTTTGTACAGGGTAATGTAAAGGTTGTCTTTGCTCCACAAGCTGTCAGGGTCGATCAGTGTCTGGGCTCGCGCGGCTCTGTTCTGGAGCGTGCCGCCTTTCCCCTGCCAGTGCAGCCACAGGCAGCCTGCCCAAACCCATCCCGAGAATCTAGGGAAATGACTTCTGACAGCTTGTGCCCACCACATGACCACCGGCCAGGCCGCGCGAGACACGACTGATAGCTTCGCTGTTGATGCCCGAGACACTGATGCCTGACTCTTCTTCTGCTGCCTATCCCGAGCAGCCTAATCCAGAACCCCCCTATCAGTGAGCCCCCAGGCTCAGGGTCGCACACCGTGGGGACTCTTTTCTCATCATCTTTGACCTCTGACCTGCCTTTCCTCAGTCACTGCCTATCCAAGCTGAATTATTTTCCAATCCGTGAGTTTCCTCGCTGCCTTTGCCATCTAGCTTGCTAGAAAACCCCTCACAAAGGCTGTCCGCTGTTGATGGCCCTCTCGCTGCCTGTGGGGTCCCACATGCTCGCTAGAGTGCTATTATTGAAGGGCACGAAGTACCTCTTGACATGCACTGTCACAGTTTCTTATCAGCCCTGAAAAGAGGTTACTGCCCTGAGCACTGAGCCTGCAGGTAGGGCCCCAAGGCTAAGAAGATTCCTCAGGTAGCCAAGAACATGTATAAATAGGACGCTCGGTTTCATGGTATTTATATATTTTATATTCCCATCTGTAATTATCTTTATTTATTTTCTCACAGCTTACTGGTATTCATACATATTTAGCGCATTGAAAAAATGAAGTTGTAACTAGCATACTTCAACATTTACGTCCAGAACTATAGGGGGAAACAGGAGATTTCAAACCTGGACTCTACTACTGTTTTCGAAGTGCATTTTTCCATAAGTGCTGAAAGATTTCGAATTAAAGGTTTCTTACTATTTCCTTCAAAGATGCATTTCAAGCTAAATATGTGGAACTTTCTATCCAGATTCTGGGGGTGTGTTTGTAATTGGCTAAATTAAAAAAAAATACTGCTATCCAACTCTTGCAGCACCGTCCAAATATCCAATCTCAATACATTGGAGGTCTTCTGTGGAATTGTTTCTTTTTCATTAAAGCTAAGGTTCTGAGGTTAAATAGTGTGTTATCACTCAATGGCATTATGTGATGTATAATTTGAGGTCAGCACAGTATCTACTGCAGTCTTGGCCTCACATGGCACCCACCCTTGTGGAAAGGGTTCTTACAATTAGCGAGGCACTTTTCTGGGAAATGCTCTTTAGTATTCGTATGGAGAACTGTGGCTAGAGAGGGTACTAGGGACAAGTTAGGCTAAATTAGGGACAACTCGTCCATCGAATAGAGTTGACCCTCCTTCCCTCCCTTGCCAGGGTAAAGTAGAATTGAGGACCCTCACCAGGAAACAGTTTGTGGCAAGTAAAAAAATACCTGAAAGTGTTTAAGAGATGAGGGGGTGATTTACATTTGACAGATGTCCCATCCACCCTACTTAGATTTATAGCCAGGTCACACTCTACACAGGGCAGACGAGACATCGGCCAATTTGTGACGGATATTCCACATCCGTCAAGTTCAGAGCAACCGCCATATTGGAAATGACTTGCATTATGTTACAAAAACAACAGTTGATGGATGGAATGCAGAACAATGTCATACATTCACCCCAGTTCAGAGATCTGGGCCTAAATCCATCCTTTTTTTTCTCACCATGCCATTCCAGTTTGAACCCAGCCATATGCAAATCAGTCTTGACCCTGTGCCCCATGAGAACAGTCCAGCCCAAACTGCCAAACTAGGTCCTCCCTGGACTGGAAACAAGCATCCTAGGACCGGTTTCGGGCATTCAGCCCTCATCAGCCAGGATAGCTTGATTCCAGTGGCATGGAGAGCACGGGACTCATGTCTGAGCATACCCGTCCCACTCGGGGTGACAATTGCAAAAACAACAGTTGATGGACAGAATGCAGAACAATGTCATACATTCACCCAAGTTCAGAGATCTGGGCCTAAATCCATCGTTTTTTTGCTCACCAAGCCATTCCAGTTTGAACCCAGCCATATGCAAATCTGTCTTGACCCTGTGCCCCATGAGAACAGTCCAGCCCAAACTGCCAAACTAGGTCCCCCTGGACTGGAAACAAGCATCCTAGGATCGGTTTCGGGCATTCAGCCCTCATCAGCCTGGAAGAGGTGTGGCGCCGCGGCCAGGGCGACTGACGCTGGAATCTGGGGATCAGGGTTCGATCCCCGGCTCCGGCGGCAGGTTAGCTCAGCACCATGTGACTCTGGGCAATAGCTTGCTTAATCTTCCCGACGGCCCCCAGCGCCTAGAGACCCTAACGGGTGATTGTGCGCTTTACAAATGTGGATTATTATTATTATTATCAGCCAGGATAGCTTGATTCCAGTGGCATGGAGAGCACGGGACTCACGTCTGAGCATACACGTCCCACTCGGGCTGACAAGTGCAAAAACAACAGTTGATGGAAAGAATGCAGAACAATGTCATACATTCACCCCAGTACAGAGATCTGGGCCTAAATCCATCGTTTTTTTGCTCACCATGCCATTCCAGTTTGAACCCAGCCATATGCAAATCAGTCTTGACCCTGTGCCCCATGGGAACAGTCCAGCCCGGACTGCCAAGCTAGGTCCTCCCTGGACTGGAAACAAGCATCCTACGAACGGTTTCGGCTTTCAGCCCTCATCAGCCAGGATAGCTTGATTCCAATGGTATGGAGAGCACGGGACTTACGTCTGAGCATACCCTTTTCACTCGGGATGACAACTGCAAAAACAACAGTTGATGGACAGAATGCAGAACAATGTCATACATTCACCCCAGTTCAGAGATCTGGGCCTAAATCCATCGTTTTTTTGCTCACCATGCCATTCCAGTTTGAACACAGCCATATGCAAATCAGTCTTGACCCTGTGCCCCATGAGAACAGTCCAGCCCAAATTGTCAAGCTAAGCTAGGTCATCCCTGGACTGGAAACAAGCATCCTAGGACCGGTTTCTGCTTTCAGCCCTCATCCGCCAGGATAGCTTGATTCCAATGGCATGGAGAGCACGGGACTCACGTCTGAGCATACCCCTTACACTCGGGGTGACAATTGCAAAAACAACTGTTGATGTACAGAATGCATTATGTTAGAAAGGTATTTCGTGTTAGGACACCTATCCAAATGACAGCTATCCAGCCTCCATAAAGCCAAGGATGGTGACCCACAGACTCTTTGACAAGAAGGTGTCACCCTGAGAGTGAAGAACACTATCAGAGGTCAAATCTTACGGACTGAAATAATCTGCCCAGTGTAGCCCCACTACTGCAAGGCTCTACTGTTGGCCATGTCTGCACACAGAGGGAAACCAGCATTTGCAATTCAATAGGTCTCGCATTTACAAGAGAGTAATCTATTGTCATTTACAATGGCAATAGCTCGAACCCTGAGACCTATTTCACTTCAAAGAAGTGGCCGCCATTGTCCGGGGCTGCTTGAAAGTGAAAGCGCACATGGTGAGGAAAGCACGTCATGCCTGCAGTAGGAGAACATCAGTAAATAAAATAGAGCTAACAGACTAAATAAGACATACTGTGTCACAAATGAAGTAAAATGGCCAGTCGTCATGGGAGGTTACAAATGCAGACAAGGTGGTACCAAGGAGGGACTAACAACTCGTAAGCCAGCATTTACAAAAGACAATGACACAAGCCAATGACAAATATGGGCAGAGAGTGGACGGGGCTTCAAAGCCATACTCCACTACTGCATACCTCGCAGCAGCGCAGGCGCTGCCTAGGCTCAACCTAATAAGAGGATGCGAAGAATGGGAATTACTGAAAGTATTTCAAATGGCACTTAAATATAACTGCACCTTATTGTCCATTCTATGCAAAGTAAGCAAACCTTCCCTTTTCCCTTTGTCCTGTGAGGAACAAAAAGGTCCTGGAAAGAATGCAAAGATGTAAAAAAAAGTGATGCTTTAGGAATAGTGCAGAGCTGCAGACTTTATGTGAGGAACAAAAGTTTGGTTAAATAAAAAGTAACAGAACAGAGTAGATCCAATGCAGAGCGTGGACATATTTGTGATCAAGCTATGAAGAGTGACCCTGCCTTAACATACCGTGGAGGCACTGACCATACATGAACTTTGGGCACATTGAAGTGGTCACCAGGGGGATTCCCAACGACCTGAATGCGTACAACACACATTTTGAATCTCCTGGTATCATCACCATCACAATGAACAGCATGATTTATGAAGCATTCACGTCGCTGACCCTCACTGTGGTGAGACACCTCGTGCATGTTTACTGTACCCATGCCAAAGACTATGCCTGGTGCATGGAAGTGGACTAGCAATGCTTAGACACCCCAAAGTGTGACAAGTGGTTTACACTTTGGAGGCACTGATGAGATTCCAACCCAAAAAACTTTAAAAAGGCAGATACAGAGTTACTTTGTAATAATGAATATGAAAACCTTTGAATGCCGAGAAAATTAGTTTAACCTTACATGACAAATGAAAAAAATATCAAGTGAAGAACAGAATAGAGAGGTATAGGGATAATTAACCTCGAGAAAATGGTGCTGAAATGTTACAATTATTTAATGATTTATGATAAATTGGCTGATGACTATTTGGTGGATGTGACTATGGTTTATTTAAATATTTAGTGTCTACAAAAATGGCAGCAGTACTGGAAGATAACTTGGAATGAACTAATTTCTATTACAGAAATGAAGGCTGTATTTGGTAAGGAATATAATGGGTATGCCTTGTTCAGTAGCAACAGCTTGCATGTGATCCTGTACTCCCATGCCGGTCCTTTTCTAGATTCATGCCAACAAGTGTTAAGCTAACAGATAAGGAATACAACCTTCCCTGCTGTTAAACAATTAAATGAATTTATATGCTGAATCTACAGTCTTCTATTGCAAGTAGATGTTTGCCCCTGAAACAAGTATACCAGCCTGTGCACCAGAAACTGGCAATTTGCACCGTTGACGTCAACAATGGTTTTAGGAGAAGTCTTAATTCGTTTTGATCTCACTTAGAAATGTTGGGGTTTTAAGATAAGTTGTATGAGTATCTAATAGCATGAGTAGTAGGCGGAGATTAGTTGGCAGACTCCTTTCAAGCTTCTTTTGGCACAAGGCAAGTTTGCCACATTTCTCTATGTTTACTATCTTTAAACACGTACATCAGTGGCACTGGTACAGGCTGGAAGCTGTGATTTGTAAAGCACAGGGGATCATGCTTTTCTAAATACTCTTCGGAGGCTTGCATCTTGAAAGGCATTGATCTAGGTGGCTTCGTGTAGATTTCACCGACTGTTCAATTAAACATGGTTGTAAAAGCTTAAGAAAGGAGTTATCAGCCAGGAAGTTACAAAGAATTTACAAAATATAGTAGATTAGAAAGACTTTTTAGATATGCTGCTATTTTTGCATAAAACAAAGTAAGAGTGCAATATGTCTAACCACTGGCAATCGCTCGGGGTAGCACTCCAACCCATTGTTTTTTGGGCCACTATGTCACCTTTGTTTGGATTAGGCCAGGGTTCTCCAAAATTGGTCCTGGAGGACCTGATCCATGCCACAATTTTAGCTTATCCCCATTTAGATAAATGTAGTTATCTTAAAAATCTGGCATGGATCCGGCCCTCCTGGGCCAACTTTGTAGAACCCTGGACTAGGCCATATGCAAAGCAGTCTTGACCCTTCTCCAATAGGCAAAGTCCAGCCCAAACGGCCAGCTTAGGTCCTCCCTGAAATGGACCACTAGCAACCCAAAACCAGTTTTGCCATGACTGGGACTCTTCAGTCGGTTGCAGCTTGGTTACAGTGGCACAGTAAGCAAAGGACACATGTCTGGACATACCCTTTTTGGCAATTTTTGTATACTATTGCAAACGACACTAGGCAACAGTGGCAAGTAATCAACATATTTATATGATATTACATTTATTATTTTGCTGTTCAATTCCAAGTCTGTCAGATTTACTGTATTTAACAAAACACTTTTTTTCAAAATAATGTGAAACTGCTTATAAGCTCACCTCTATTGTCTGTTTGCGTGTCCTATCCCAAATCACATTGAACCATGGTTGCCACTGGCCCTGCTTCTCCCAATTCCAAGAGGAGAGAATTGAGGAAGGGAATAGACTGGAATGAGGGAAGGAAAACACACAGATAGGGCGCCCGTTCAGGAGTGCAGCCATTCTTCCAGAGCCCCCGCCTATTCTGGTTTAATGGGGTCGGCTGGTGCTACACACTCATCGTTCTCGGCACATTGAGGACCAGTGGTAAGGATGCCAAAGGAGGGAAACGCCACTTCCCTCAAACAGATTCACCAGGAAGCTGCAGAGTCAGCTCGTAGGAACAGCTATTCAGATTCTATTTTTTGGGTTAGTGCCCAGCTCAGAATGTTCTACTGCAACTCTGCCAAGGCATTGGCATGGCTAAGCATCAAGAATGAAGCATGTAAATGCTGGAAGCACTGGCTGTGATGCCCCTCTTTCTGGATGTGATGTCCATCTTGAGGGATGCAATGTCCCCTTTGGCTGGCCAAAATGTCCCTTTGTGTAACTATAATCTTCACCCGCTCCCCCCAGTAAGCCCCTTACAAGGGTTGGGGTGTTCCTTTCATTGGCCAGGATCTTCTGATCCACCCCACAAGCTGACTGCGATGACTCTCTCACAAGCTGTGATGTCACTCAGCAAAGTGTCTCTCACTAGTTGGCGACATCCCAATGACCTGATGTGAGATCTGGCTCTCAAGCTGTGAGTCTGGCAGATTGCAGCTGGGAGGTTTTCCTGGGTATTTATACCCACGAGGAAGCCGCCAAGTGCTCCAGTTTATATCAGGGTCCTCTTTGCCCTTGTTAATACATGGATGATAGGTTGCTGAATGTGGTTTGCCAATTTGAGAGATAGTGTGTGAGGTACGCGAGGTTCAAGTATGTGATTCAAGCCGTGTGCTTTGAACGTTTAAACATTTTAAAACTCCAAGCAGGAAGGAGGTGCGGACTTATTCCTCTCCCTGATTTTTTAAAGACAATGATGTTGTTCATAATTTACTCACACATTGTGTGTGTAATCTTTCCTGACATACTGACTTAGGCACCCTGTAACTGTGATCAGGGACTAAGCCACTTGTACAAGTCACAGAACTGTCTCAGGCTGCCCTCAATACACAGCATTTGTGTAAATATGGCTCCATTTCAAAGCGAATAATATTGTTTTTTTCTGCAGTTTTGTGCATGTTTTATCAAAAGGCTGCTCTATGTTCCTAAAACCCTGCATGAAAAATTTGACCTTGAATTAAAACTTCAGATTGTTGCCTCTTCTTTTTTTGTTTGAGTGTCTCTTGCTGTACTCTCCATCCTTTATATGTTTTTTCTGTCTTAGCACTGCCTACTCTATCATGTGTATGTTTGACTTAATCTCTCTTTTATTTCTGCATATTGGCCCCCACCTCATCTGAAAGATCGCAACAAACATCCATGGATCAACTTGCATAGAGAACCAGGAACTCGCTTGCCCTCATGCACGGCTATTAACAGCTCTTTGGTCTTTCACAAACACACACTTATTTATGTGTGCCCAGGCCCTAGTTGCACACTATTTAGCCTCTAATCTTTTTTTCAGCATCAAGTCAAATGTGTACCTTTCCACTAGAAATATATATGTAGAAATAAGAATTGATGGTAATTAGTTGTCATCAAAATTGTTCTCTCCTTCCTGCCTCATCTGCTGGCATTTGTAAGGATGCAATTTTCACTGTTTATCTATATGAACAACAACAAAATATGTGCCCTGCAATGCTAGTAAAACACTTATTCCCTCTGCTTGCTGTTTGCTTGCTGTAAATAAATCAGAAATGGTCAACATTGTGCCTTGTAGGGTCCATCTCAGATCTATCACTTGAATGAATCTGCTCGTGTGAGAGATGTGATGTTCTTGCCAAGCAAGACAACGAAAGACACTAACAATGCCCAGCATTGCTGACTCATTGCCATGCCTTCAAAATCAGTGGTGCCCCTTCAAGGAGATGGCGCGCCAAGGTCAGCCAACACACTCCATCTCTAGCATCAGCAGACACCTGCCCGTGCATTTAGAGACAGCCAACTACAGTTTAAAGCACAAACACACACAAATGCTTCTGCTCTCTTTGTGGACACATGATCCTATGTTATGTGTTTCATATTGTAAACGGTAGAGGCCAAGCAGTTCTGCGTGGTACACTAGCCCCCTTCCAGGGTGACCAACTGCCGGTAAATTTCACATACTGTCCGTAATATGGACCTCACATCCGTTGTCCGTGAGGATCCTTTTCACGGATGCCTTTTTTCCGTAATAACGGCCATTACAGGGAGCCACATTGCTCCCCTGAGAAAACCCTTAGCCCCCCCGATGGGGCCGCCTCGCACTCCTCCTCGGGCACAAGAGCAGACCCACCCGCCCATTGTCATTCTGTATGCCAGCTGATTGCCACATACAGAATGACAATGGGGCAGTCTGGGCTGTTAAAGCATGTGGTGGCCTCCTCCTGGCTCAGTGTACAACAGGGCATTCTGTTAGATGGATAAAAGGTAAAACGCCCATGATGCAACGTGAGAATACAGTTTATATAATGAAACCTGTGAAACAAGTAAAAAAGAACGGGTTATAGTTCTTTCACTGTCCTATCATTTTAGAACTGACACATTTTTAATATTATATTCAATAAAGCCATGGTTGCTGCTTTTTTTATTTTAAGCAACTAACAACCATTGACAAAGCCACTAGTCCTGGCTTGTTGTTGGTGTAATGATACTTACTGTATTATATATCTGGATGCAATGTCAGAAACAAAATAATACCAGTCGGGAAGAACACAATGCTAAGCACAGATTGTTAACCTAGGTGTTTTAAACCACACCCTTAATTACATCGACCACCCTCTTTGAAGAGACCCCCCAAGTTTTTTACCCCACTTAAGGCCCTGGAAACAACACCATGTCACAGTCACCTCATGTCCTGGCACTGTGCATCATGCATGACTCATGACTTCTATGTTTTCAGATTGCCTATGTGCAAGGGAATAATGAACCCTCCCCCACCCCTTGCTTTAGGAACAACAGCGAGGTGAAGTTCTTGATGGGCCTCTTCTGTCTGCAACTCTGCAGACAAAGGCTAAGCTCATAATGTAAAAAGGTGGGTGAGTAAATAGGTGAAGTAATGTGTGAATGGCTGGATGGATTAGTGAAAGGATGAATGGATGAATGAAAGGGTGAATAGATAGATAATGAAAGAATGGATGGATGAGTAAGTGAGTGGAAGGATGGATGAGAGAAAAGGTACATAGATGGATGTATGGGTGGAAGGGTAGATGGATGGGTAAAAGGGTGGATGGGTGAGTGAAAGGATGGATGGATGAGTGAACGTGTAGATGATGGACGAGTAAATTGGTGGATGGATGAGTGAAAGGATGGATGGGTTGATGAATTGATAAGTGAAAGGGTGAATGGATGGATGATTGAAAGGGTGGATGTAAGGATTGATGAGTGAGTGAAAGGGGGTAGATGGACAAAAGGATGGATACATGAGTGAAGAAGTAAAAGGGTGGATGGATGAGATAACAGATGGATGGATGAGTGAAAGGATGGATGAGTAATAGGGTCAATGGATGGATTTATGAATGGATGAGTAGATGGGTGGGTTAAATATGGATGGATAAGTGAAAGGGGGATGGAGAGAGAAAGGGCAGATGAATGACTGAAAGGGTTAATGGGTGGAAGGATAAGTGACTGGGTGGATGGATGAGTAAGTGAAAGAATGGCTGGATGGGTGAAAGGGTAAATGGCTGGATGGCTGAGTGATTAGATGGATGGATGGAAGAGTGGATGGATGAGTGTACGGATGGATGGGGTGAAAGGGTGGATCAATGAGTGAAAGGAGGGATGGAGGGATGGATGAGCGAAATGATGGATGGAAGGATAGGTTTGCAAATGGTTGAATATGTTTGGAGATAGATGGGCACACAGATGGAAGGACAGAATGAATGGTGAAAGACTGAATGATAGATAAAAGAATGATTACACCGTGTAGCAACCATTATCTTAAGTAACAGACTTTCAGGTTTATATGAGTCATTGTCTCTATATGATGCATGTCATGTAACGCACTCCTACATCATGCCCTACATACTTGGGATGAGTAGCACTGTAAAAGAAATTAAATGCACATGAGAGAGGGTCTATGTGAAGATGAGGGGCACCATTGGAGGGTGGTAGCAAGGCTGGACTGGCCGGACAGGGCATCAGGTGTTACCCTGGGAGGCTGAAAAGGGGAGGTGGGGCGGTTTTGTTACTGGGGACTGGCAAAGCTAAGTTCCTTGTATAGCCAGTAGTTTTCAATCAACAATAAAGGCAGCCCCACTTGTATTCAGGTGTGGTTCACCATTGTCTGGTGACTAATACCTGCTGGAGCGAGATGCGAGCTTTGAATCATCTAAGGTACCAAGCTGCGGGCATACTGAAAAACTGTGAAGTGCACAATTGTCTCAACCTAATATCAACTTATTTTGACTTGTACTTAAGTTGTTGTCCATTTACTTACTTTTATACTATTGCGTGGCCTCCTCTGATGTGTCTGTAAACTTACCTTTTGTCCCGAAGTTTTGTCCTGAATTTTGACCTCCTGTCCTGAATTTTTGTCCTGAATTTTGACCCTTTGTCCTGATTTTTTACACTCAACATCCTGAATTTTCACCGATGCCAGCTGGTCACCCTACCGCCTACCCCCTTCGGAGGTCAGACTTCTTTGGCAAATTAAAAATTCAATGAAATATTTTATGAGTTTTTCTGTATAAAGGCCTATGAGAACTCTATTTTGGTGCATTTAACACAGAAATGGTGCTGAAAATTGCCCCAAAATACAGGAATATTAAAACATGTTCAGCTCCCTTCATACAAGTTGGGTTTGCTCGCTTTGCTCACGCAAAATAATTCCTTCCTTGCTCTTATGCCTCAACACTTTCAAATTCCACCAGCCGCCACTGGTATGAGGTACATAAATGCAAATACTATAGACAGTCACTACGCAGAAACCTGGAGTCTTATAGGGTGTTGGAGTTAGATGATACAATTATCCGCACCTCCCCTTTTTTGGTCATTTGTTTCACGCAAGAACAGCTTGGTTTTTAATGATGTATACAATTCTAGGTGACTTTCACTTCTGACAGTTACTATGACAAAGATGCCTGCGAGCAATAATAAATATCGTCTGTGTCAGATGTTAATAGTTCATTAAGTACTCGTTTTTTTCATTACATTGTTTTTTTCTTGTGGGACTAAGTGACAGAAAAGAAATCTGGGTGAGCTATTTAAATCCGACGCGGGCTGCGGATCCCTGTTGGGATCTATATAGCATTGCATGCAGATTTTTTTTAAATCATTTTAGGATGCATTTCCTTAAATTGCCACTAGAGGACACCCATGGATTGTCTATTGCCTTCCAAGAAGCCTGAAATGACTGACAGCCAGGCTGTACTAATCATAATGTGTTTTGTGTGCCACTAGCTTGCACAGCCTTGCAACTTCGTACCAAATTACAGGTGTAAATAATATACCACTCAATGGCCCTAGTTTTTATTGACCTCTGAGAGATAAGAGGTATCCTCATTATTTTCATTTAAATATGACTGCATTGTGGTGTTTCTGCACTAAATTACAAAAATTACAAAGAGGAATTCAGGAAAGCTAAACACAGGCACCGCGGCGGCCATATTGCGGTAATCATGAAGGGACTCTCCTGGTGCTGACCATTTTGCTGGTAAATACGCAGTCAACCGTGAAAACAAAAGATGTTGTGTTAGGACAGTAAGGACACGAGAGTAGAACAGGAAAACGTGCTTCTTTGACACCACATTCCATCAGTCCTTTCGCTCGCACAATATTTGCCCCAGTTACGAGCAGCTCCATCAAGGCGAGGTGCGGAGTGTCCTTTGAAAACGACCACGCGACCCAGACTTTAGCCCATGGCTTTAGGTGAGATTAAAAAAATGGTGGTGGGGGGGTCCCATTAAAAGGGGCGTGACTTATGTAGTTTTAAGATGACTTAAACACAGACACAACATTTCTATGCTTCCTGTAGTGTTGTCTCCCTTAGATTTCTGTTATTACATCGAATATATAACACAATAACTGACACACCTAAAACCAGCCTGGACTGTTGGCTTAGTCAAGGGTTATTTGTGTGTGCTCTGATGAGAGGCCAAGGACTGGATGGCCATGTATTCTGAACACCCTTTTGACCCGCTGCCAAGCACTGTGAGTAAGTTGCACTGCCTGGAGCCCGAACCCCAGAGCTCTCTCTCGTGGCTGTTATAAACACTTGGAGGCGACTCAGTTCAAAGCATCTCATTTCAAACCATGCACACGTTATATATAGGAGTAAAATGTTGAAAAAAAGGGGGCGTGGCTTGGACGGCGGTGGTGATGGCCGCCTAACCTTATCCCTGCCTGCGTAGGAGAGCGACTTCTTCGCCCTAGGAGAGAATCATCGAGCCACCAAACTTCTGGGCACTGGGTTCCAGCTCCTGACATCATGGAGCACACCCGGTGACAAGATCTGAATCGAAACCAGCGGATAAGTGCCCCATTCAGCGCCCGTGCCTCTGCGCCGGCCAGCGCCTGGTCAAATGCGAAGGGATCCCGAGAGCTACTCCCCTTGCACTGCTCCTTCGCTGCGGGCTTCACCTACCTGCCAATGAAGCCTCTGAGGTGAGCCGCCTGTTTTGCAGTCCATAGCAGGTGCCCGGCCGCACACAGTAACAGATTTGGAAGTTTGTAGCGGCTCCCGCGCTCCCGCGCCGCAATGCCTGATCTCAAGATGGCGGCCCGCCTTCATGCCTATGCGCGATAACGACGTCCTGGGGGATTCTCGCAGCACGGATATACATCCCCGGCCTCACCGCTCTAGAGCCACTCTGAAATGCGCCTACAACCCTGCGCCCTTGGAGCAGAAGCAGTCCCCGTGCGCCCCATTGTCAAACAGCGACCGGACCTCCCAGGGAAACTTGCCTGACCCCAAAATGGCGGCAGAAAAGACACATTTCTAGCGCGAAAAGTGCTATTCGTAGCTTGAGGGCGCCATCCATGCCCAGATACACCGGGAAAGCCCAAATACAGCCAACAGGGTCACCAATGCTGATCCCAATGCCGCTCAGGTCACTGAATTCAACAGAAGGATCACTAATACTCCCATACTTTCTGTAATCGCCTTCTAGTGACTCTATTCCGTGCGCAAAGAGCTCCGCTGCCAGTCCTGAGCCATCTGGTCTGCTTGTGTGTCCCTCGCCTCTCCGCCCAGCCACTACTCTGCCTCCATAAGATTCCCAGAGGGGGTTTCTGAGGTCAAGTGGCAACGCCTCGACCGGCACCATCACCACTTCTGCTGAGTTACGGAGTGTTAGAAGAGCTCCTACCCCGCAACCACACTGCTCACTCAGGTACCACGTGGCGCTTCAAAAATACCAGACACATCCCACTTCTGTTCTATCACTCAGGACAGTGATTAATCACTCCCTCGGCCATGGCCCAACCATCTTCTTGGACCTAGCTCTTACGCCAAACTGGATAATTCCCGCCTCATTGCTAGCCCGCTACGGAAAACCAACAAAATGGCAGAGGGAATTGATAAGAAGAACACCAAGAAAGTGAAACCGGAATCGTCTGTATCTGACTCGCCCATCAAGGCAAAAGCAGACCTTAATAGTACCCTGGATATGATCCTAAAAAAGCTGGCGGAGGTACATGATCTCGCAAAATCGACAAAAACCAACACTGATACTATGCAGCTTGAACTCACTGCGATAAGGGCGGACATGAACTCGTTCCACAAGAGCTTAGACGAAGCAGAGCAAAGGATGACCGATGTTGAAGACAAATCCAACCTCTCGGCCAAAAATATTTCCCAGCTTCAAAGATCGACCGACTCCCTCAGACGCCAAAATGCGGAATTGGAAGACAGAAATAGGAGGGGTAACATACGCATCTTTGGAGTTCCTGAGAAGTGGAGAAGGATGCTGAATCCTGCGTAGCCTTCCTGGAGGCTTGGATTCCCTCAGTGACGGGCATCTCATTTACCCATGAATTTGAGCTTGACAGAGCTCACAGAGTCCCAACCTTCATCCCTCATGGATACAAAGGCCCTCGTCCGCTGATCTGTTAACCACTGCGATTCCAGCACACTGAAGCTATCCTACAATTCACCAGACGTAATCATTCCGTCACCTGGGGAGGCCACAAAATCACCTGAACTCAAGACTACTCGAAAGACACGATGGAAGTCAGAAAAGGCTTCCTAGCCCTAAGAGAAAAACTGAGGTCAAAAGGTATACAGTTCTCCTTTGCAGGTCAGGCGAAATTCAAAATCATCACCAATGGCAAACCTCGCTTCTTCTCCAATCCTAATGAACTAGCGCTGTTTCTGGAAGATTCACCTTTCGCAGGCAATGGACTCATCTGTCTTCGCATCTAATAAAAGGAAGACGGACGGACATGAATCTGATCAATCGAGCACGGGTCTTGGCTGAGCTGTCCTCTGACTCTCTATGACCTACATTCATTTTGTATATGCCCGTTTTCTTTATACTGCCTGCATATGCCTACATATGCCAGCCTACATCCCTACCAATTGTAAGTCCGTGCTTGTGCTCGTGCTAAATTAGCTGGTTTCCAGTCCCCATGTTGACCCTCGCCAACAGGTAGGCCCTTCTTTTATCCAATTTTGGGTCCATCGCCATGTCACTAGACTATTCGCACTGATACTTGGAGAAACTGGAAGACCTATGATCCAAAGACTTGCCTACTGTCACTATGGTTATTTGTTACCTGTAATGGTTTTACGATACTAGTCTTTTAGACTAGCTTAAGATATACACTACTACGAAATAGTAGTTCGTTTTTCATGAGTCATGTTTTTACATTTTGACTCACTCTAATGTTATCGAATGTTATCTCTGTTCTGAAGTGTAATGTTCACACCAGTATCCCCTGCGTAGTCATCATGCTCTACTGTATTTCCTATGGTTATATAGCTCGGTATAGTATCAAAACTGGTAGCCCCGACCATTTTCTGCATTTACAGTCACTTTCTCTAATGGCTTAGAATAACCTAGGTACACCCTGTTAGTAAATACTAGCTAGTTATAAGATCTCTCCTGTTATGATGACATATTTGACTCATCCTACGTTGTGCTTGGACGGTACTGCCGTCGCTGCTCCTATGTTCTAGTTCTGGGGGGAGGGGAGGGGGGAGAGTTGGGGTATTGAGGGTGCGGGTAGAGGGTGTGGGGGGGGAAATCCTTTGGAGTGTTTCAGTATGCCTTATATACTCTTGTTTTGCTTTAAGAACCTGGAATTATCCCATGCGGAGGACCTCCATAATACTTCGATTCTGAATGACCTCATTAAAAAGAAATACGAATAAAACCCGATCCTGAGCAGAAGAGCGGGGGTGTGGGTTAATAAATTTAAATCCTTGAGGCTTTGTGAAGGTAACAAAGCAGGGAAACTATTAGCATCCTATTTAAAACATAAAAATAGACAATACAACATTGCCTCAATCAAGGATCAAAACAACACTATCCAAACTAAACAAAACCACATCCTACACACCTTCAAGTCCTTTTACGAGGATCTGTACAAGAATAAATTAGACTTTGATCCTCAAGTGTGCTCTACATACCTGAGCTCCCTAGGCCTCTCAAAACTCAACGACGCGGATAATCTGAAACTGAATTCCCCGCTTTCCTTACTAGAAGTCTCGGACTCCATTAAAACCCTCAAACGCAATAAAGCACCAGGCCCCGATGGCTTCTCTGCCGGTTTCTATAAGGAACTTGGGCCCGCATTAAGCCCAACCCTTCTAAAATTGTTCCAGTCCTATCCCTCAAAAAAAGGAGTAACGAAATCAATGAGTGAGGCCACCATTATTATCATACCCAAAGAGGGGAAGGATCCGCTACTAACAAAAAATTATAGAACGATATCCTTGATAAACCTGGACTGCAAGATCTACGCCAAAATCCTCGCCTCCAGACTGGACTTGATCTTGCCTAAATTAATTAGTACATCACAGGTTGGGTTCCTAAAGCATCGCATGTCTAATGACAATACGAGACTCCTCTGCCATGTTATAGAAAAGCCCAAGGCGTTTGATGCCCCCTCCGTGGCTATTACCTTAGACGCGGAGAAGGCGTTCGACAGAGTCTCTTGGCTCTTCCTTAAACATTGTATGTCCGTCTTCAACTTAGGTAACACCTTCATAGATATGGTCATGGCTTCGTATCTCTCCCCATCTGCTCGCGTTGCCATAAATGGCTCACTGTCAGATCCATTTGGCCTGGAACAGGGGACCAGACAGGGCTGTCCCCTCTCCCCATCACTCTTCCTCCTGGCAATGGAGCCTCTCATCGCCAACATTAAAAAGAACGACAACATCAAGGGCGTAAGCTTTGGGGATACTTGTGTTAAACTAGCCGCATACGCTGATGATATCCTGATAGTGACTGAATCTCCGGAGCCTTCCATCACCGCCTTGATGTCAACCATTGAATCATATTCCACCCATTCAGGGTATAAACTTAATCGGGAGAAATCGGAGGAAAAACTTCTAAACATCCTAGCCACTAAGGACATGTTGGGGAACTCTTGGCTCTGCTGGCAATCAGGGTTTATAAAGTACCTGGGGATAGAGTTTGGGGACTCCCTTATGGAAACCCTTCTACAAAATGAGAAGACCACCCTAAATAAAATAAAAAACCAACTAGATGGATGGTCCCCTCGCTTCATCATGTGGTGGGGTAGAATAGAAACCATCAAAATGATGATCTCCCCCCTGATAAACTACCTTATTTCAATGCTCCCTCTACGGCTCACCCAAGATTTCTTCCATAAATTAGACCAATCTATAGCCAACTTCCTGTGGAAAGGGAAAAAAGCGAGGATCAGCATTAAAAAAATTCGATTGGGCATATCATTAGGAGGGGTCAACCTACCGGACTTTAGACACTATGAGACCGCTTTCCTAGCGAGACAAGGTGCCCACTGGCTAGCCCCCGCGGTAAACTACACCCCAGTTTGGCTGGAAGTCGAACAAGCGATCCTAGACGGAATCACCCCGGCTGCGGCCCTCTCACTCAATTTAAATGAACTAGCCCACTCGAAATCGATCTTTCGTAACACGAAAATGGCTCTTCTTAAAATCGATAAATTTCTAGATCATAGCATATGCCACTCGGGTTGGCAGTCTTTATGGAACAATCGATACATAGTGCACAAAGGCAAACACCTGCATAATTCTCAGTGGGTTAAGAAAGGTATCTTCTTCCCGCACCAATTATTCGAGGGGTCATACTCTATCCCGTTCAGAGTCTTACAATCTACCTATGGCCTGGCGCCTCTAGAGTTTTATACCTTCCTAAACATAAAAGCTGCACTCTCTAAGGCGAATTTCTCCCTAATACCACCCTCCCTACCATCTTACCTCAGTAGATTAAACAGACTTGGACATCAAGTGTCACATCTTTACAAACGTATTCGCCCCCAACATACCAATCTCACCTCACCACTCACTCAGTTTTGGTCTGAAATGTCATCTAGACCGATTTCGGAAGCGGACTGGGCCAATACCTGGGAATCTTGCATGCGACATAAAATTAGCCCGACTTATCCCAGACCAAATATTGGCTCCTCCACAAAACCTTCTGGACTCCTGCGCGTCTTTATGCCCATAACATCAGCCAAGACGCCTTCTGCTGGAATTGTAAACGGGCGGAGGGCGACCTCGCACACATTATTCTACATTGCGACTGTGTTACCCCATTCTGGGACAAGATATTCGACTTCATCAGTAAAATTTTCCCCATCTCCCCGTCCAGAGAACTTCCTTACCTAGCTTTTGGTTTCACTCTAGAGCCCTCCTTCCACGCCAAAGACAGGGCGCTACTTGATCTCATGCTCACTGCAGCTGTTAAAATTGTCCTCAGTAAATGGAAGGATTCTAGCAAGGCTACCTTTGCTTGCTGGCTCAACTGGATAATTAGCCTCAGGGGAGCGGATAACATAGCTCTCCAACAATCACCATGGCGCCCCCCTATGAGAAAGTTGTGGTCTACCCTTGACAGTTATTTTACCACCCATAAACCACCTTAGATATTCTCTCCCCTCCCCCCCCCCCCCCTTCGATGCACTTGACGCCATCACAATCCAACAGTGTGGAGCTATTATGATACTTCGGTTCACCCTGAAACCCTGAGTCCCACCTACATATCTTTGGTGCTATTATTTACATGAAACTATCCGGATACACCGCCTACGGAAGTATGTATTATTGTGTAACCTATTGTATATTGCTTTTTACCCCCTTTTCGCTTTATTGTACTGTACTGTTCTTCTGTAATAATGTATGTTTTTAAGTCTGTACTATTTGTATTTTATTTAATACTGAAACACCCAATAAAAACCTATTTGAATTTAAAAAAATGTTGAAAAAAAAACCATCCAAAGAATAGCTAATAGTATACTGAATTGCAAGATTCAGTAAAACATGAAATATAAATGGAAATATTTCTGACCTGTCTCATCTGAACATTTATATCATTAATTGTACAAACATGGGTATTGTTTTCCCATTGAAGTGCAGGACATGAATATAGGGCCTGATAGGGACCCGTTTCATTGTCTGTGCTAAAATGCTACCGGATCTGAGACCTTGAGGGACCTGGCCCACTTAAAAACCTGGTTAACCATAAATGGTTCAATTTGCACAATGTCATCCAATCAGCGCTGGACACCCAGGCTGCCCTCTCTTGAATCTGGAAAGGAAACAAAGTCCTAAAAATAGATGGAAGGGCTAGTTAGCTTAAACAATGATGCCACTTTGTCATAGGAGGATTTCTCTTTCTTCTTTAGCAGTAGTAGCAAGCCTGCAAACTTTGCTGTCTAGACTATATCGGTATAATGTTTGATTTCAAATATAGAATGATAGTCCTGTCTATCCACCGTTCAAGACAAAGAAGCAGTGAATGACCGAGGCAACACATTAAAAAATATTTCATGCACCAATAAACACTCAATCATACCTGCCATGCGATAAAACACAAACTAAGGTATGCAAATGCTGCTTTAAGAAGCTGTGCGCTGCTACTATGCTTTGTATATGGAACTCATCAAGTTAATATCAGTGGTGATGTTTCAAGTCAAATGCACTCATTTCTGATAAACTATAGAAAACATACCACAGGACACAAGAACAGTTTTACATGCAGGGAACTCAAAGGCTTGTAATCATGTTATCTTTTAAGGTCTGGCATTAGCTAAGCCAAGACCTTTTGATGTTACTAATATTATTTATAAAATATACTTTTTTACAGGGGCTTTCAGTTAGCCATCTTCCACCATGGGTCTGTTGTTCTGCCGTTCACATTTTTCTTCTCCCACTGCAGCATACAGCATTGGGTAAAGGATCAGCCCACTTCAGCCATTGGTTAACTTCGGATGTATGACGTTACAACGCAGGCTATTACAACGCCTGCCTTTACAACGCGGTTTTTACATCGCATACCATTACAACGCATAGCGCTTTTGGGTGTTGGATAGTGAATAGTTTAATTTACTATTCCAACTCCAGTCCCCGTGGACACTAGGGAAGGTTATTGGATAGTAAATTAACCTATTCCCTATCCTAGAGCGCCCCCCAGCGCAATGCGTTGTAATAGTTTGCGTTGTAATTACCGCGTTGTAATGGTAGTGCGTTGTAAAAGTTTCGTTGTAAGTGATGTTTACCGTTAACTTCTCTGTGAGTGACAGCATTACAGTCTTTCACAAAGAGAACAGTAGCCCAAAGTAGTCCCTGTCTCTACCTGGGACTTGTACGGCACAGTGTGGTTTGTAAGTCCAAAAATTATTTTTCTTTTAGCCAGTATTTATTTTTTCCATTGGTGGGCCCAGCAACTCCTTAAAACTAAAGTTTAACAAAAGCCATGATAGAACAAGCATTGACAAAGCCAATAGACTAACATCTAATTTCAAATCCATTGGCATTGTCAATGCTTATTGATGTGCTGGCGGGCGGCCTCCTGACTGCATGAGCACCAAACAGAAACAATTAACTAGACATGATCACAACCGTAATTGTGAAAAGAACATTTAAAATGTGTTTCACCTATTAAAAAGCACATACATCTTTTCCTCGCATTAAGGGGTAACTAACATTATAAAAACCCATTATGACTACAGTTTAAAACAAAGAGAAAAAGGTTTGGTTCATGCATTTTAACAAGGGGTGTTTTACAGTGAGTCCAACAATCGTACCGAGTTTAGACTTAAGTGATAACGCTTTTGGGCAAAGAACCTGATAAGAGTGGGTTATGGGTTGCACCTGCAGCTTTGCATGGGTCTCTCACTCCTAAGCACCCTTTAGCCGAGAGCATCAAACTATTTTATGACAATGCAAAGGCGCTAGTGCTGTGATGTGAGTGAGAGATGGCTTACAACTGCAGATCTGACCGTTAAGTATCGCCCTATCTAATATCATCTGAACTTCCTAAGAAATCAGGCACCTCAATAAATTGAACTGTGGATGAACATGTTCTCTCCTGTTTTCTTCAGCTGCCCTTCCCTGTTCTCCTCTGCTTACAGTACTGTAGGGCATGTTTGCTAGCCACTCTCTGTCCTTGGCAAGCCCTGCCCCATAGAGGCATGTTTCGACCTCTAAGGATGGGTGGGATTTATGTATCTATGATGCAATCTCTTTCCCTGCCATCTACCTCTGGGGTCCTGTGCTACCTGCTTATGGCATCATTCCAGCTTTGAGCTGCCCCATAAATGCCCCGTCTGCCCTCTCCTTTGTCCCAGATTTAGTTCTCCGAAGAACCTCTCGCGGACCCTTCATCAGTCTTCCCCTGTGCACCATGGATGGTCCTTTTATTCCCTTGTCATGTCACCCTTGGTGGCCCATCTGGGTTTTCCTCTGCACCAACATTTGGTACCCTTTGTTCTCTCAGGTGCAGAAGAATCTGAGCAGGCATTGCGTTGCGTTGCAGCAGCTGGCGGTTCAAACCCACCTCCACCCCCACCAGCAGCTCACGCTATGCCAGACAAGTGCAGGCCGCCTCCGTGCACATGACTAGCAGCCTGCACCCTCTGCGTGACTCGTCTAATTGAATATTGATGAGCAGAGGGCTAGGTGTCTATTTTTATCAGTCCCACAGAAATGCCATTTTTTATATCGCTGCAAATAGCAAAGATCGGAACTGGGAACAGAGGAATGGGCGTAGGTGGGAAGATCCGTGTCTACAACCTGGATGATTTCTTGAGCTTGGGAGGAAGCGGCGGAAGCCACGGCCTCTGGCAGATGCCCACTCCCATGGCACGCGCCCTGCTGTCACTCAAGATCCACCCATTCTTGGCTTCAGCATGTGCTCCTGCTGTCTGCTACGCTCCCATGACAGGTCTCTTTCTCTTCCCACTTGGCCTTCGCTCACATTGGGAGGTACATGAAGTCCTAGACATGATTGTCGTCATAAGCAATCTTCATCACGGGCCCCCCAGGTCACCAGGTCACTCTTTGTACCTGCTGACCACTTAGTCCAGTGACCTATCCGTAGACCTAAGCAGATATGCTTTGTGCCCATCAAGTACCATCCACCCAGTTTTCTATTTTCCTTCCGTACCCTTTTCACTTCCAATGAGAAATCCCATGCAGCCCACCCGCAGCATGTGGCAAAGCTGACCTGGAGGAAGAGAATGGAAGTAACAAGATGGGTGCCGGGATTTGGTGGCTGCCTGGGTTTTAGCTGGAAATGGCTCCTTGGAAATCCAGAATGTTTTCCAATATATTGCTACGTATGTAAGGCTGCTAAAGCTGTAGCAAGTTAATCGGGTTGTGGGGTGGTGAGCAGAAGGTTAATGTTCATAGTCAAAATCTAAAGGTCACCCCAGTAAGAAGTATGAAGGCCGATTGACAAGGCCAGGCCAGCTAAAACCATATGCAGAGGGGTCACTGGAGTCAAAGTTCAAGGGCAAATGTCAAAGGTCAGCTCGCAATGTGATACTAAAACTGATTGACGAGGCTGGTCAGCCAGTGATGTATGATAAACTTCAGAAGGAGGTTAAACACCGATCCAAGTCTGAAGGGTATGGATGGAATGTTAGCAACTTCACACTTTATTGAACTTTGAGATGGCCACCACCCTCTCGGTAGGTGTGAACAAAGGAAATCTGACGAAGAATCGTCCCCCCGGTTATTTTTTTCTATTTGGAATCATTTCAATCATTTAATCTTCTACTTTTGAAAAACTCAATAAACTGATGAGACCCCTCACATGACATTCACCACCGTAAGTCCTGCTTATGTACTAAAAGGTCGTTTTGCGAATTACCAATTTGTAGTGGATCGCAATTTGACCTACTTCATGCAACTTAATGAGGTAGGTCGTAAATTGTGACCCACTAGGAATCGCAGCCATCACACAGACCGCAGACCCCCAATGCAGGGGCAATTTTCTAACGTAAGTGTAGGGGTGTTCCCCAGTCACATTTTCAGGTCAAATGTAGTTTCTTTACATCAGGATTTAATCAGCAGTGCATAATTTAAAAAATGTAAACAAAAAATGTCTCACACTGAAACACACAGGATCTGATCACTGACTGGGAGCTGCATTCACTCCCCCTTCCGTCACGATTGCTCCCTTCAGGCGGGGGCTTAGGAATGTGCTTATTTGTGCGCATGTACAGACTTACCATCCTCCTACACAGTACATTTGCTGGGCTGACCATCCCACTGACCTGTTGTCTGTGAGGTGATCAGCTCAGCATAGCTCAATGCCCCAGATGATGTCCACCCAAGGCTCAGGCTCTGAAGCACTTGGGGCAGTGGCTTATAAGACCTTTTAAATGGGTTATTGCTGGACGCACTGCACTTTTCAGAAATGGGTTCTATCGGCTGTCTGGTGCTCCGGGGTATCGTTCTCCGGCTGAGAGCGTAAGGAAATAATGCAAAAACATTGAAGGTCAATCCTTTATTTACACTGGTGAAACCTTAAAAAGGACAACAGAGGAGCCCGGGGGACACTTCCCAATTCGGGGGGTGCTACCTGTGCATTATAAGACCTTTTGCCACCCATGGCAGCCGCTGGGCTTGCCACCCACGCTCACATGTAAGATCGGGTTGGTGGGTGTTGGAGATTCCTGTCCTTGCCGCCCACGACGGTTACAGTTAAGAGCGGAGGCTGCCGCCCCCAGAACTCGTGCCACTCGGGCCGACCACTCCCCCGCCACACCTCTGTTACTACGCCACTAGCTAGGGGCTTTACATCAGTCAGGGAATGGATATCATGGTTAACACTCCTTTTGACAACTCCTAACAGGGTGAAGTGGCATCTGTGATCTTCACGGACTCCACCCCACCCTGTGACAAGTTGTCAACGGGTGGGGATAGAGGCTGCAAGCGGGAAGCAGAGAAATCAAGTGTTGGACTTGGCCCTTTTTGCAGGGTCATCCCTAAACTTTTTGCCTTCCTCCTAGCCTTTTTGCTGACGTGGTGTTGGTGGTTTTAGGACTCTGGGCACTTTAGCACTGGTTAGCAGTGCAGAGTGCGCGCCCTCTGCCCTCCATAGGCTAACATTGGGAACTTCCTCCTTATGGGCTAATTCCTAAATAAAACAAAATAAGTATGGCATGTTTGGTATGTGTGGAATGGAAATGATAAATGCTGCACAATGGTGGGCGCAGATTTACTTTTACTATTTTAGAAATGCCACTTTTAGAAGTTGGCATTTCTGTGTGCTGTGTGCCTGCCTGCATGTTTGTGTCTAGAAGTGACCAGGGCTGGTGAGGAGTGGGTGGCTCCAGGGAGGCAGGGTCAGGCTGAGTGGGAGGTCTGCAACTAGAGTAGTGGGCGGAGAAATCCCCTGTCCCTGACTAGGTCAGTGCCTGCCCTGTACAAGGCTAGCTCCGCCCCCTACTAACACCCCTCCCAGTGCCAGTTGGGACTGGAACTTCCAAGACCCTTCCAGAAACCCCTACCCCTAGATGCTTCCAGAAGCTTCTACCCCCTTCCAGATGCAGGACAGGGAGGTGTATAAATACAGGGGCTGTGTGCCCATGTGGTTGTTGTGGTTGTGCTGATGTGGAGGGGGCACCCTGCCAGGAGGAACCGCCGCGGGACCCTGCAGGCTGGCCCCTGTGCCCAGCTTTGCCCCTCTGCCTTTCTACTGGACCCAGGAAGAGACTCTGCTGGCGCCTCGTGAGCACTATATGCTTATTGCCAAAGAGGAGGAGCACTACATTATAACTATCCCCCTAGGAGAAGAATCCACATTCCAAGCGGGGCTCCCGTGTGTCAGGGAGAGCCCTGCATTTCAGGGAAAGAGCGGGTGCCAGCCCGCGTTTGCTCTATATCTCTGCTGCATTCAGGCAGGTGCACACACCGCAATTGTTTTTATTAGAAAGCGGGTGCCCACCCCGCGAATCACCGCTGTGGCCCAAACCGCCAAAAGCACCAAGAAGTGGGTTCCCACCCCGCTCTATACTTTAAAATTAGGAGGGAGCCTACCCCTCATCGCTCCAAGAAAATAAATCACTGCCGCAACCCAGGACGCGGCCACCGCGATCGCGCGACGACCAGGAAGTCAGGGCAGGTCCCGCCTGGCTGTGGGCGGGGCTCCCGGATGGAAAGGGAAGCCCCGCCAGTCACCGGGAGGAGGCAGCCGCGAAGTGAGGAAAGGCCTGGAGGCGACCTGTTGTGGTGCGGGGCTCCCGTGAGGGTGGGAGAGCCCCACGGTTCTGGCCGCAAAGATGAAAACCCCTGGAGCAGCGCAAGGAGACCGCTGGTGAGTGGGGGCTGGCCTGGGGGAGCGGGAGCCAGCACCCGGAGAAGCGGAGACCCCGAGGGAGTCCCTGGTGGGTGGGACTTCGCCGGTGCCTATCCTTCTCGAGCGGTCCCGTGGGGAAAGAGCCGCTCCAACGGTCCGGGGGCACCTGTAAATTCAGAGTCCCGGAGGAGGCTCCAACCGGGGCAGTGCTTTTTGGTCTGCACAGCGGCGCAGCAGGAGTGGGCCACTGTAGCGGGTTTCTTTTTCCTTTGAATAAACAAGCAAACAGTGTCTAATAGTTACACTAAACCACATTAGGGAGCAAAAAAAGGGAGAATGGCCTCACTTAGGACGTTAAAGAAAGCCCTCACTCACCACCTGGTGATGACATGCTTCATCATAGGGCTCCACCAAAGAGACCGAGTGTCTCTTTGGTGTGCTACAACGCCAGGACTACTGCAGAGCAGGTTAGTGAGATTTAGGACGTGTTTGTGCAAACTAAACTAATGGGTGGTGAGGGTATTAAAAATTGTCTGTAGTGTATCAAAAAGGAACTTTGTTCTATGATCACTAAAGACATTATATTAAAATCTATGTGTATGGAAGCAGTCCACATTTAGTTGAGTGGTAGATTCCTAGATATCAGTCGACATGTTTCTTGCCACGAAACGGTGTAATTTTACCAGGCAATTCTTCAGGACTAAAAGTGTGTTTTAAACCCTGGCGGTATGGACGCGCTAAGGCCCACCCTTACCTAGGGACGTGAAAGTGAAAATAAGGAAAACAGTGAAAAAGTGCAAAAAATATTAGGAAGAAAGGATTGTCTCCCTAATCACTCCTGGTTTAGGAGGCTTCAACTTTACAGTTTCTGCACCTGTAAATAAAGGGGACATAGACACACATGTAGAACAGGACATACATTTAGTATTTGTTCTGATGGTAACCGTAAATCTATGGTGCTCCAAATGTGGTTCAGAGACAGTAGTGGCGAAATATAACCATATAGTTATCACCACCTTAGCCCCTGGGTTTTTAGCTGCTATTCAGAAGGAAGTGCTACGTGCTATGCGTGGTACGAGCTAGGTGTGTAGGTAAAGTAAAAACGGAAGCTTAACTTCCGATTTGCGATCAAATTAATAGTGCAGATCGATCGCGTGAAATAAATAAGTTAAAATGTCTCACTTTGTTGGTGTTGGTCTTTTTCCTTTGGGCATAACCATGTCCAGAGTCCCTTTACTTCCACTCCACCATTGCTCACCAGCACTTACCTGACTGTCCACCCCTGTGAGCTTGCATCTTATGATACAAAGACCAGAAGCTCTGAGAGTTTTGTCATTTAAAACAACCCTTTGGGTTACAGTTTTCCCAGGCTCGAACAGTCCCAATATCAGGGCTCGAGACGGGGTACTATGCGGGTGGACGGCGTCCCCCCACTTATTTTACTGGGAGCTCGATAACTGGAGCAAATGGAGCCACACATTCACTCTTTGGCCTCTCTGGGGCGAGATCGGAGCACATTAAGAACGCTGCTCACGCGCTGGCTTCTCTGATGCAATCACATCTAAAGGGTGAGCGAGGGGAGGCAATGAGTCTGATGATGCAAGCCACCTTTCGTGACGTCACTTCCTGTCATGACGTCAGCGTCCCCCAATTCTTTTTTTAGGACTTGTGCCCTGCCCAATACATTGTACATTTCATGACAAACTGCGACAATGCCTCCAGCTTTGCAGCCAAACGTCTAAGAACACAATGTGTGTAAAATGTGCTGGAGTTCGAGTCACAAACCCTAATTACGGCAACTGCAAGCTACAGTGATTTTTAGGGGCTAATTTTAAATTTCACTGTGAATTAGAGGATTATATTTTGACACATGGAAAAAAGTTTTTATCATTCGCTATAAAATCCAATTCCCTTGGTGTGCTATGCAGTAGGTAACAGACACCACAGTGGGGAGTGGGATGAAATAACACTAACACTCAGCTATGCTTGCAATGCAAAGACCAACAATAAATAAATAACGTGCCAATTCTTATTTAACAGCACTGAAACATTGTGCTTCCTCTTCCAGCTACCCCCCACAGTGCCTTGACAGACCACCTAGCAGAACTGTGCTAAATTTATCACCAGTCGTGTGGCCTAGTTTATTCTGTTTGGGCATCATGGAAAGCAATACTCGTTGGCACACATGTCAGATGAGAACAGTCACAGTGTATTGTGCTTTTACATCACAAACAGCCCTGCAGCACTGAGCTTCGTCATTGTGAAATCTGGTATTTACAATGCTTAGAAAGGGCAGTAAAGTTTAACATTAAGCGCCAGTAGAGGATGCTATCAGCCATCAGTGGTGAGGCGGGGCGGGGCGGGGGGAGGAATTACAAAAAAAGAGAGAAAAACTGAAATATTATTTTAAAAACAGCCCCGATGGTTCAGCATTTCCAGCAATGCGGACATAGTGAAAAGGATTTTAAATGGACTGTATTGTCCGGTATTAAGATCCCCCCACGAGGAGGGGATGTGGACAGTTTACTAATGCAAAGGGAAGCATATCTGATACTAAAGTTCAACTGCGTGATCGATGGGATGAACGAACTTTCCGAATTCCAAAGAAATATTTTCTGACTCCTCTGAGAGCAACACCGGCACGTAATGAAATGCACTCAGGCGCATGCAAATCATACATGAATAATAATTACACACACCCCTAAAATATAGCGATCGCCCCCCCTCAACTCACCAAAAACCACAAGTCCCATAAACACTGGCGTTAGGAATCACATGACCATGGAGGCGTGGTGTTCATTTACATACAGCACCGCCACAGCCGAACGCTTACTAGCAGGAGCGTTGAACCGAGCATTATACCGAAAGAAGTAAGGTGAGCAATTGACCAAAATGCAGTGCCACAAGTACAGCTTAGCCTTAAACGTACAGGATTAATGAAGCCTTCTAACCTTTTTTAGCTAAACAACATTGAAGGCGGCGAACCAATTTCTAAAATGAAGACTCTGCTTTAGGCAGCAACACAACTGCGGCAGATACAAGTAAGAACCCGCTCCCTTGTAACCTTGCCGAAATGATCGTGTAGTAAGATTGCACTGTCACCCAAACAGGTTCCGTTTAGAACTGATAGAAGTTATCTTGCTATTTTTTTAAAAAAAAACAGAGGGGTGAATTCGCTAGACTGTTGCAACATTGGATTCGTCAACAGCACGAGCCCACCACATTCATCACATACAAGTAAGTCCTGAGAAGGCATGTCATGTTCTAAGAAATGCCCCTGTAAAAGTTTCACAGACACAAAATGATTCCCTCTTTTCACACCATCACAGGTTGTGAAATGAAAACAATCCCAGAGTTCTAACTATAAAAGCGGCGCTGGACTAAGAAGGTAAATTACAGGCGCACAAAAAACTAGAGTTCTGTAACCCCCATTGAATAAGGAGAAGGCACTAATAATGTAATTTTTAACCTGTCAGGTACCCAGGCTCGCCCTGAGGAAAAACCCGAATGATTGGACCGGGTTTGGAAACGCGTCGGCTTTCCTGAGCACATCAATCGCTCCGTCACCAAGGGTAGAAAACAAAAACAGGGTGTCCGAGTCGGACACATCAGTTGAAAATTGCCCCATAGTGACAATCAGTCCTCAAAAAAGACATTTAGAAATAATACAGACAGGACTGAAGTTTAATTGATTCTGGTGTACCTCTGAGAAATGCTTTTATGATCTAACCATGAAATTGTGCATTTATATGTTGTATATGTTTTTGCATAATATGATTTAATGTCGAAAATGTTTATTTAATTTTCGATCGTGTTTGAACCTCATGTAAGGAATGAAGTAATGACTTATATGATTTCAATGTAGTGAAATAACACATGAGCTTTGTAAGTAAATACAGGTTCATACTTTGCTGATAATTAAAATACAGCATCAAACTGAGACCAGGCAATTGTGTATATTATTAGCAGCCTGGTTCCGAGGACAAACCCTAACTGTTTATAAAATTCTTATTTAACAGCACTGAAACATTGTGCTTCCTCTTCCAGCTACCCCCCACAGTGCCTTGACAGACCACCTAGCAGAACTGTGCTAAATTTATTACCAGTCGTGTGGCCTAGTTTATTCTGTTTGGGCATCATGGAAAGCAATACTCGTTGGCACACATGTCAGATAAGAGCAGTCACAGTGTATTGTGCTTTTACATCACAAACAGCCCTGCAGCACTGAGCTTCGTCATTGTGAAATGTGGTATTTACAATGCTTAGAAAGGGTAGTAAAGTTTAACATTAAGCGCCAGTAGAGGATGCTATCAGCCATCAGTGGTGAGGCGGGGCGGGGGGAGGAGTTACAAAAAAAGAGAGAAAAACTGAAATATTATTTTAAAAAATGTATCATACCAGCGGCTGCCTCGCCTCTGTCTTTCTTGCCGACGCAGGAACAGGACGCACCCAGGCTTCCAGACTCCTCTAGCCAATCACAAAGCTGCTGATAGGAGAGTCGTGATTGGTCTGAGCACCGTGGCTCAGCACTCAGTTGGAGAATGGGAGGCTGGGATATTCCTCCCCAGACTTTATATTACAGCCTGGTGGGGAACATGCACAATGAGCAGGACAGTTTGGCCGGCCTTAGAAGCAGTCATGCGCACTTGGGGAGTGCCACCACTCCTTCCCTGCTCTAAGGGCAGCCCAGCCCGCCCGGCACCTGGAGATCTGCTAGGGAAAAATAAAATGATAATAACCTGGAGTTATCATTTTATTTTTCTTGTGGGGGGCGCGACACTCCGCCTTAGAGGAGCCGCCACTGTTAAGCACTGTATAAACACAAGTTATTATTATTCAGCTAGATTGTTACGGAGCATCAAGTCCGCCCAAACTTATTGACAGTGACATTTTTTCGTAAAAAGCAACCACTGAACCCTGTGCTTTTCCTGTTACCAACACCCAAGCAGCACTAGGCTGTCTTGTGAAGGGCAGGACTCCATCCCTGATCCTTTTTACTTGTCATTCCTTTCATTGTGGAATAGGAGTATTTCCCACTACAAACAGCACCACAGAAATGGCTTTTCTCAGGAGCAGGACAACATCATACACTTTCTCTCGAGAAAGAGCAGGTCAGCCATTTACCAGCCTAGTCTGTGGCTCTATCCACATATTGCAAAGCGGCCCTAAGTGATAAATGACAATTTCATTTCAGTGAGTTGGGACTTCAGAATAGGGGCATATTGTATTCTGTGATTTGTACTTTAACTCTTCCCATTGTATGGGCTGGACTTCAAGTCCCAGAAGGCAACTTGCATTAGCCACAAAGTCAGGACAGGTTGATGATATCAGGTCTACTGGATGTGCGTCCCTGCTTGCAAATGTGTGTACAATCCTCCTACTTGTTTATATTTTCTTCTTGTACTGCACACAAATGATACTGCACATTAATATACTCCCTCGCCTGTGCACTTCTGAGCAATGTAATCATAAAGGAATAACGTTAAATGTGTTTACTTAATTTCTCGTGTGATTTTATTTAAATTATTCTCAATTTCTCATGTGTTTACTTTTCAAGAGGGGAGATACCAACTGCAAACCCTATTGCCTTCTACCCACATCCCTATGGAGAAGGTCAGGCTTGATCGCAAAGCAGGAATTTTCTTCAATATGTATACAGTTGTTTTAGAAGACTATTGCTTTTAAGTATTTTTTTTTTTTTTTAAAAGACTGCGTTAGAAAGTTTAAAGTGTTATACCATTTTTTAGAAACAATTCTCGTGGGCCACATCTCCCCCACCACAACAAGCTCCACCACAACATGCCCACCTCTTTTAGACTTCAGCAACTGCCACTGCCACCATTCCTGTGATTGCTTTTAAATAAAGCATTTTTTTAAATGCAACCAGTTTTCCTCAAAGGAAAACGGATGCGTTAAAACCAAAAAAAAAGAAACATAATTTTTATTTTTTAACATTCACAAAGGAGGACGGGGGTCGCTTCGGGGCCTCTTGCCCTTTGCAAACGGGTTACCACCTCCTTTGAGGTGTCAGTAAAGTATTACCGCATTTTAGTTGCAAAACATAAATACATACAACTATGATTCGGAATTTGGAGGTGACACCCCAAAACACCTCTTCGTGCCGAATCGTATTTGGTTGCAAACCCAAATACCAAGTTACCGAATCATATTCGGTGTTTGTACATTTAAAAAAAATGATCAGGCCATTTGCGGCCTCATAAATGTATTGTACACATGGGTCCAAGTTTTGCAAGTGTCTCTACTGCAGACACTATGCTCATCTCTTGTAAACTGGAAGAATAGTATGTATAGTTGGGCTATTTTACGTTGCTTGACCCATGTGCATGGTAGTTTACTGCAACCAGGCGAGTGATCTTCCTATGCGGGTGGACTCTAGCTGGTATGCAGGGTCGGATTGGGATTGAAAATCGGCCCGGGCACACACAAAAAATAGGCCCAATTTGCATAATGCCTTTCCTCAAATCACTGATTCAGTGTAATTGCATTAATAAAGGCTGAAAAAAATGTACGCAATAGTTTACACTAGTGAAACACACCTGAAAACAAGTGAGGCCACTTCTACTGAGGCCCCCTGCCCAGCTCAATATGTGCATACATTAATGGGCCGGCCAGCGAGACAAAGGGGGTGATACCTCTGCCTGTTGCTAAACCCAGGGTGGGGGACCAGTGGTGTTGGTGGCGGGGAGAGGTAATGAGCGCCCATCTGCCTGCAGAAAGGCCACTCAGCCACCCACTGGGCCGCTGGCTGTATTCGGAAAATAAAGACACCGTCCAAATCGGCCCCAGACTGCTCAAAAAAGCAGCCCACAGCAGGGACTCGGACACCGGCCCCTCGGGCATTGCCCGAATGCCCGCGTTACCAATCCGAGGCTGCTGGTATGCCTATATGTGCTGTGTTTATTATTGGTGATATCTGGTCGCTCTGTCCAGTCTTTTTCTGCCACTTTAGCTCTATGGTGCAAACCTCCGTGGAGATCTTTCTTTATTGCACATCCATCTTCTGATTGCTGTTTCACTTACCATGAGCATTTCACTGGTGAGAGAGTTCACCAGATCTGACACTGATGAGCGAGCGTCCGGCTTCCGGTCCGAATCCTCCTGCTGCGTCTGCCCTGGGACACCTGTTGTGCTCATTTTCCCGCTGTTAGGTAACCTGGGGGAAGAAAAGGAGGCAGTCAGTAATGGCGCGACTAGCAACCGCCCTGTCAAGATACGGCAGCCCCGGGCTGTCCATACACTCCAGACAAGCACATTTTAGCCAACAGCCTTAGTGTGACAAACAATAAACAATATATTCTACTGGGCACCTGTCAAATGTTCAAAAAACGCTGGACTTGACTGGTTTCACATAAAGGTAATGGCTTATGCAGGAAATACAAGAGACATAAACGAATGAATGATGGGAGCACGTGAGTTATATAAATATATATGTAAAGTATTATAGGTTGGATGAGTCTGGTAAGCTGGCACCAGTTGTTTTTTACAAATCTCAAATCAATAAGGACATCAAAACGGCGCATACATCTTTCTGTGAACAGGTGGGGTTTCACAAGCGTGTTTTTTGTTTAAATAAAACACAGACTTTTTGGATATATGACTGAGAAAAATAGTTAGTGGCATAGCAAGGAGTGGGCAGGGGCAGTCTGCCTTGGGCTGCACGAGTTTTGAGGGCAGCAGCCTTCCCCCTGCTTTTCACTGTGGCTGTCGTAGGGCAGTAAATGCAGGAATCGCTAGCACCCCTCAGCTCTTACATGTAACCATGTGGGGTGGCAAATGCAGCAACCCTTGACCCTGTTCAAGGCAGGTCGCTCACCGCACACTGCACAGCATCACCTGTGTGTCTGTGTCCCTGAGCCCGCTGGTGCCGCTTCTGCTGGAAATTCGAGACCCTCCTCCACCCGCGCCTCATCCCTGGTGGTTAGTGGTAGGACGTAGGTTCTGTGTGCTCGCTCTGCTCCTTTTCTCCCTGTCTGCCTTGCTGTGATTGTGCATTCTGCTCTTGTATTGTAATTGGTTTTATTCCTCCATATTCCTTTTTTGTACTGTTATTGTGCCCTTTTTGCCTTCTGTATCCTCTGCCTGTTTAAAACCTCCCGTTTTTCCCACCGCTGCGCCCCTATGCGGCCCAATCCCCTGCTCGCCTATTCGTCCCATCCCCACCTCCCAGCTGCTCCTCCCTCCCATCTCCCCTTCTTATGGCTGCTGCAAAGCCCCTGGCGTGCCTAAGGCAAGCCCATCTGCACCCGTCCACGCCTGGACCACACCCAGCGCCAGAATCCCTGGCCCCCACGAAGCCGCTACGACACCAGCACCCTCCACGCACTCAACGTTGGCCGATTACACACCTGCATCCGGGCCACCCCAAAGAGGACCCATAGACCCTTCTCCTGCCAGAACTTCAGCTACACCAGCCTCCAAACCACCACCACACCCACCGGGGTAGGTAGCAACAGCCTCCAATGCCTTCTACTCAACACCCGCTCTGCCCGCAAACAAGCCATCGAACTCTGGGACCAACTCGACTCCACCTCCCCAGACATCACCTTCCTGACGGAGACCTGGATGAACTCCTCCTCGGCACCCGACATCGCCTTAGCCATCCCTGACGGCTACAAGATCACCCACAGGGACCGCACCAACAGAACAGGAGGAGGGATCGCCATTGTCCACAGAAACACCCTCAGAATCTCGACCAGCACCGATGACACGCTTATCACCGCCGAACACCAGCACTTCCAGATCCACACTGACCCCAACACCACCCTCTGAGGAACCCTCATCTACAGACCCACCAGCCCCGACCGCAGTCCAGCGACTCCATCACCGACTTCATCAGCACACACGCTCTTGCGTCCACGGACTACATCCTCTTCGGAGACCTGAACTTCCACCTCGAGAACACCAACGACAGCAACTCCACCACCCTGCTCGCCAACCTCGCCAACCTCGGACTCAAACAGCTTGTCACGACTCCCACCCACTTCGCCGGACACACGCTCGACCCCATCTTATCAGCCAGCAACCACATCACTTTCAGCCACACCACCGAACTCCACTGGACCAACCAATGCTGCGTCCACTTCACCTTCGAGAAGCCAACCACGCACCACTGCACACAACGGGCCCCCCACCACAGCCGGAGCAAAGTCACCAAAGACCAGCAAGTCACCACCCTTGCCTGAAACCCACCAACGGACACGACCGACACCGACTTTGCCGTCCAGAACCTCAGGCAATGGATCGACGACTGCGCCAACACTCTCGCCCCAATCAAGAAACCCTCGTACAGACACACTGACAGAAAAGCCATCTGGCTCACCGCCGACCTCCAGGCATCCAAGCAGGCTCGAGAAGAAGTGGCACCACAAACAGACACCGGACAGCAACACAGCCTACAAGATCACCATCCACAGACACCACCATCTCAACCAAACCGCCAAAAGGACCTCCTTCAAAGAGCGCATTGACAACAACGCACACAACAGCAAAGAGCTCTTCAATATCGAGAAGGAACTCTCCAACCCCAGCTCCAACGACATCCTACCATCGCAAGACCTCTGCGACTTCCTAGTCCCCTTCTTCCACCGCAAGATCGCTGACATCCATGACAGCTTCAATAACCAGGCCTCCGTGACAGACACTGACACCTCAGACTCACCACCCCCCAGCCACATCAACCTCCTGCCTTCCTGGACCCATGTCAATGACGACGACACCATAAAAATCATGAACACCATCCACTACGGCTCACCATCTGACCCCTGCCCACACCACATCTTCAACCAAGCAAGCTCCACTATCGCACCCCACCTCCACAAGGTCATCAACAGCTCCTTCCCGGAGAGCTGGAAGCACGCCGAGATCAACGCCTTACTCAAGAAACCCAAGGCGGACCCCAAGACCTCAAGAATCACCCTACTCCCGTTCCCGGTGAAAGTAATCGAGAAGATCGTCAACAAGCAACTGACCTCCTTCCTTGAAGAGAACAACATCCTGGACCCATCCCAATCCGGATTCCGCAGCAACCACAGCACCGAAACAGCCCTCAACGCCGCTAACGACGACATGCTGGACAACGGAGAGATCGCGGCCCTCATCCTCCTGGACCTTTCAGCCGCCTTCGACACCGTCTGCCACCACACCTTTCGCAAACGCCTCCCAAACGCAGGGATCCACGACAAAGACCTGGACTGGACCACCTCCTTCCTCACCTGCAGAACCCAGAGTGTCCCCCTCCCCCATTCCGCTCTAAAGACACCAAGATCATCTGCGGCGTAACCCAAGGATCGGCCCACAGCCCGATGCTGTTCAACGTCTACATGGCACCTGTCACCAACATAGTCCGATCACACGACCTCAACATCATCTCATACGCCGATGACACCCAGCTGATCCTCCCCCTCACCAAGGCCCCCACCACCACCAAATCTAACCTCCACGAAGGAATGAAGGCCATTGCCGACTGGATAATGAGGAGCCTCCTGAAACTGAACTCGGACAAGACGGAGGTCCTCATCATCGGATCCACCCCCTCCGCCTGGGACAACTCATGGTGGCCAGCCGCACTGGGAGCTGCACCGACACCCACTAACCACGCTACCAACCCGGGAGTCATCCTGGACTCCACTCTGTCAATGACCTAGCAAGAGAACGCCATCTCCTCCTCCTGCTTCAACACCCTCCGCATGCTCCGCAAGATCTACAGATGGATCCCCACCGGTACTAGAAAGACAGTCACCCAGGACTACGGCAACGCTCTCTACGCAGGAACCTCAGCCAAACTCCAGAAACGACTACAACGCCAACGCACACAGGACGCCTCTGCACGTCTCATTCTCAACATCCCCCGCCACATCACAGCCCACCTGAAAGACCTGCACTGGCTCCCCGTCAACAAGAGGATCACTTTCAAGTTCCTCACCCAAGCACACAAAGCACTCCACAACACCGGGCCAGCGTACATCAACAAACTATTCACCTTCTACTCTCCGAACCGCCAGCTTCGCTCCACTGACCTCGCCCTCGCCACCATCCCCCGCATCCGCTGAGCGACCGCTGGCAGCAGATTGTTCTCTCACCTCGCCGCAAAAACCTGGAACACCCTCCCCATCTGCCTACGACAGACCCAGGACCTGCTGGCATTCAGGAGACTCCTCAAAATCTGGCTGTTCGAGCATTAGCAGCACCCCCACCCCCCAGCGCCTTGAGACCCTCACGGGTAAGTAGTAGTAGTAAGGGATTGATAGATTGATTGACCAACACAGGCGGACAAAGGTCTAGCTACGTCACTGAATACAGTTGCACCGTTTCATTTTTCAATGTGGATCTGAAGCCCGCCAGTTACATATGGACTGTATATTTTCCATAAAAAAGCTAGGAGTGGATTCGATATGTAATGAGAATTAATTAACAATTCTGATTTATGGATTACAAACATGCAATTTCCTCCGGCAACAAAGCTGGAGACTGCCTCTGCTGGTCGCCTTTTGTCCATGCTTGCGACCACGCCCCTCTTCCTTGATTGGGCCCTTCGAGCCCAAACTCCTTTGTCATGCTCTGGCCTTTTCTTTGGCGCTCTCTCGTGCCCTGCTGCTGTTGTGCCCTTTGTCTGCCGCCCGCAGGGGGCATTACCTGCCCTCCCTCTAGGGTCGGCTGTGCCTCTCGGCCGGCGGTAATATGGCTGCTTCTGCCCTCTGTTTGGAAGCTAATGTTTAAAATAAACATCCTACACAACTCACGGAAGGCCTTTATTCTGAGTGGCCCAGTAATGCTGATTGACACAGCCCTCACTTTTGAGTCTTTTGCTAAGAAGGTGGCTGATACATGTTTTGGCCTCCTGCACAGCTTCAAATCCATTCTGGGGTTCTTTGATGCCCCTATCCGTCAACTGATAGTGCAGTCGGTGGTTCAATTGTGCCTAGACTACTGTAATGGTCTTCTGCTGGGTGTTAATAAAACAGTCATGGCCAGACTCCAGCGAGTACAACATGCAGCGGCATGCACTCTTCTTGCCATACCCAGGCACTGCTGCACCTCCAATCTTCTCCGCCGTCTTCACTGGCTGCCCATTAGGCAAAGAATCCAGTTTAAAACCTTATGCACTATTCATAAGATTCTGCACAGCCAGGGGCCCCAAATCCTGCAGGAGCTCTGCACTGCCTATGTTCCTCGGCGGGCATTACCCTCCGCCAATCAATATATGCTATGCGTTCCACGAGTTCGCCGGTGCAGAGCTGGGGTAGCTCCTTTAAAGCCCAGGCCCCGCACTGTGGAACTTCACCCCTCTGGTTGCCCGCAGCACTTATGATCACTGGACATTCAGGAATGGATTAAAACCTGGCTTTTCACATCCATCTAGCTACATTCCTCCCTGCCTCCCGCTCTGCAAGCGCTGAGACGCCCTGTTGCTGGGGCAGCCGTGCGTGGTACAGGTCACCTTAACATAACATAACATGGTACCAGTAATTTGTTGCCATCAGGGCACGTGCGTGGCGTGGCAGGTGTGACTCCTTCCGCTAGGCCTGGATTTTTAGGAAAGGGCGTTTTGAATGTTGGGGCTTTGCAGTCCATCCTATAATGTTAAAAGGGGCGCAGAAATCTGAGAATACAACGTACTGCTGGCTAACAATAAATAGCAGCCTGAAGGTGCCGCCATGACATGGGGCCACTTGCAGTAACGTCTCTGCGTCACGCCTGCGTGCCTGCCATTCGAGACAGCTCTCTTCAAGCCTTCAAGAGCTGGCGCTGCTCAGGTGTGCTTTGCTTCTGTCAGGCGCAGAGGCTGACAGATTCACAACAAAACTTGGAAGGCATTGCACCAGGTTGGGTCCCCATGGGAGGCAAATAGAAGTGGAGTCAGCCTCGTTTTCGGATGCCAGATCCGCCCACGCACGCCAAACACCACGGTTCCAGTCCAATGTTTTCATTCAGCAGAGCGCAGCGCTCCGGGTACGGCGGTGTTTGTTCTCTTGGATGAAAGCAAGGGGATGAATACACCTTCAGTAACAATTTGTAAAAGAAAATCAGAGGGCTGGATACACCGTGGTGGGCATGCGGGGCCGATCTGCCAGCCCTCCGTGTCATGACAAGGGGAGCAGATGGCTCTTTGTCGCAGGGCATGACGTTTCCGGTCCTTGGCTTTACTTTCACATTTCGCTGTTTTCCGGCGTGTTGCTCCAATTAGTTCCACAGAACTGAACAAAGACTCTGACAGCCCAGGGCGGGAAAGGTGTTGTCCCGATGACGCGGCCTCATGCAGTCATGCATGTTCGGCATGGAAGTGACTGCTTCTGTCACGCCCCTGGGTGTTTGCGGCCTTTCAAGGATCCATAAGAGAGAGACCCCTCCCCCTACCTGGAGAGACGTCGCGTTGTAATCTCCATATTCGAGATACAATTCTCCTGTTCCCGCGGGGGCCCCCCTAAATCGGTTTGACCTGGGCAGTGCCTTAGCCGGAAATAATGTATGTGTTTATTGTGTGGGGCAGGAGGTGTGAGGAAGTTAGAAAAGGGCAGGGGGTGATGCAGGGTTAAAATGACGCTGAGGTGCATTAAGGGCTGATTACAAAGTCTTTTACAGGTTGCAATTGAGGCTAAGAGGAATGGACGAGCTACTGTTTGCATGACATAGACTCAGGCAGGTCCCATGGAGGAGGGGGGGTCAATAGCGAGGGGAGGGGGTCATTGGCACGCCGATCTTTGGCTCAGCTCGCCCATGCCTGAGGCTATCCCCGCCTCCCCGCCTTCACACCTCACCCCGGCAGCTGGTGACATAGCACTTATCTTTTTATGACACAGTTCACTCTGAAATCACAATTTCACACACTCCTCGTTTTAAAACCCAGAATGTTTAAAGAGAGAAGAAATAACACAGAACCGCACCCCTGCTTCAAACGCCCTGGCGTGCTGGACGTAAACAAGACTTGAATATTGAAAGGGAGGTTTGTTTTGTGGAAGGCTGTAAACATCGGCAGAGGTAGTGAAGCCTGGGCATCTACCAAGATTTCTGCATTAGTCTTAAAATAAAACAAGCATTGACAACGCCATTACATCTCACCTTTGTGAGTCCTATTGTCTTTGCCATTGTCTTTCAGCCATGTTGTAGAGCAGCATGGCTGCCGTATGGTACAGCAAGGCTAAAAATCCGTGGCGTGGCACAGAGGAGAATGGAGTTGAGTGGTGAGGAGTGGAGTGGTGTAGAGTGGAGTGGCACACAGTAGAGTGGTTTAGACTATAGTGGCAGAGAGTGGAGTGGCATCAAGAGGAATGGTATACAGTAGAGTAGCTCACAATAGACTGCTCTAGAGGAGAGTTACCTTGAGTAGAGCACGTTTCAGAGCTGGCATTGATAGGTTTTAAACAGCAGAACTATCCATAATGTTCAAAAGATCATATCAGTTTTACCTGTATGCCACCGCCCCTTTTCTTATACTTTTTTGCTTAGCTTCATGTTTAAGTGAGTGCAGCTGTGTGATTACTGGAATTCGATTGTACACGTCTCCAGTCTGCAGACAATATTACGTTCTTCCAATTAAGCCCACACTTAAAACCCTTGCCCTGACAAACACCCGCATAAATAGGACTATGCCGTTACTTAATAACCACTGAAGCCTATTGCAGCCTTGTCGCGGATATAAAGCGCTATATAAATTGTCCAGTTTATTGCAACACGGGTTCAGGCCTTCGTCAGCAGAGCTTTTTCACATGTTACATTTATTTTACAGGATCAGGTTTCAAACAACAGAGCTAACCCTAAGCTTACATGCATTTTACTGTATAATGCATCAAAGAGCAGCTGTCAATCATGGCTGCATGAACCTTACTGGCTCAAGTTTCTGGCAGAAGCGAAGCCCCTGATGCTGTATTTGTCTTGCTGGCTTACACATCAGGCATTGGAACTATCCCTTAGATAATAAGAATTATACTGGCTCTGTTGTAATCAAGGACATATTCGATTAAATGTATTCTGCCAAGCTTCAGAGAGCAGAGCCATCACTCAGGTTAGGTAGATCTTAATGGCTTGGGTTTCAGACAGGACATATGCCCCTCCAGTTACCTGTCTATAACTATCTCAAGCATCAGACAGCAGGGCCATCCGCCAGAATGCAGGGATGATACTGGCTTCCTTTTCAGACAGAAGATTTATTCTACAAGATGCTCAGAGTTCTGTATATGCAACTAGAGTTGTAGGTCATGGAGTAGCTTCAGAGCTCTTCGGTTTCCTCTACAGAGTTCTTTGGACATCAATGCAGGCATAAAGTCTATATTTCAAGTAACAGTGCCCTGTAATCCATGTCCTGCTACGCCAGAAAACTGTCCTACGTTTCCACTGTTGCCAAGTGGCATCAGACCCAGTGTGACACTTTCCGTCGGTCCAGGCTTTTCAGCTAACCCCAATTTATTTGTTCTGATTTTTTAGCTCATATTTAGAATGTCAAAAGTGGCACTACAAGCCCCAAAACACAAATATGATGCAGGCAAAGAATAAAAGCCAGGACTGGTTAAAGGTGTCCCAAATGACATCAGCCACTTGGCGACCTAAGTCACACGCATTGACATATATTTGAAGCCTAAAGACTGGAAACCGTAATTGTGTTTTAAGTCTCGTATACATAGCACATGGGCTGGGCTGCGAGATGTATTGTTTACAATTCATTCGGCTTATAACCCACCCACAGCATATTATAAATTGTTTTTTTTGTCACTCTTATGTGCAATCTTTTAATTTCTAGGCTTTCCTTCCTTTCTTTTGTTAGCCTTTCGCTGGAGCATGAACCAAGTACATGTGTTCTTCCTCGTCTTTTTCTAACCACTATTTTTTTATTTTATAAGCATTTTGGTATTATTCCTGCATGTGCAATGTGCTTTACTACTTTTAACACAGGTATTCAGCTTCCTATTTATGTTGCTTTCATCCTCTCTGTGGTCTCTATTGATGCTTCAGTTACTTACACCCACAACTGTACTAATCTACGTAACTACACCACTTCACGCTAAGCCACTTCACTATGCCACTCATCTCTACACCACTCCATTCTATGTCACTTCACTCTACTCTACGCCACTACATCCACTCTATGCTACTCTATGTCACTTAACACTGCACCACTCTACTTTGCTCTATGCCACTCCACTCTGCTCCACTTCACTCTTCTCTATTCCCCGCTATGCCACATCACTTTACGCTATATGCCTCTCTTCTATGCCACTCCACTCTACATTACACCATTCCACTCTGTGCCACTCTACGCCAACCCACTCTACTCTAAGCCACTCCACAGCACACAATGCGTCTCCACTCTATGCTATTCTGATCTGCTCCATTCCACTCTATGTTACTCTGCTCTACACCACTCTACTATATCCCTCCACTTTGCTCAACTCCGGTCTCCCCCACTCTATGGTACTCTACTCAGCGCAGCTTTACGCCATTCTAGTCTACCCCACTGTACTCTACCCTCCTCTACACCACTCCACTCAATGCCACTCCACTCTATACCAGTCTAACCTAAGCCACTCTACTCTACATCACTCTGTGCCACCCCACTCCAGTCTATGCCACTCCACTGTACGCTACTCACTCTACTCCACTTCACTTCATGCAACTCTACACAGTGCCACTTTATGGCCACTCTTTTCATTCTATTCCACCCCACTCTATACCACTCTTTTCCATGCCACTCCAGTCTACGATACTCTAGGTAACTCTCCTCTAGACCAGTCTATCCTGAGCTACTCTACTGTACACCATGCCTATTGATGCCACTCCACTCTATGCCACTCTACTCTATATCACTCTACTGTATGCCACTCCACCCTACACCACTCTATTCTCCTCTGTGCCATGCCACTGTACGCTACTCACTCTACTCCACTCCACTTTATGCAACTCCACACAGTGCCACTCTATGGCACTCCATGCCACTCCACTGTGTTTCACTCCATCTCTATGCCACTTTACTCTATGCCACTGTACTTTACAATACTCCACTCTACACCACTTTACTCCATGCCACTCCACTCTACATGACTCCATGCTATGCCACTCCAGTCTACGCTGCTCTACTCAAGGTAACTCTCCTCTAGACCAGTCTTTTCTGAGGTACTCTACTGTACACCATTCCTCTTGATGCCACTCCACTCTCTGCCACTCTAGTCTAAACCATTCTACTGTGTGCCACTCTACTCTACACCACTCCACTCCTCACCACTCTCCGCCACTGTACTCCATGCTGTCGGTGGTTTAGGCCAGTAAAACCTTAAAGTCTTGAGTTTTGAGAGTTGGGGCAAGCGACCCACTGCCCAGCAAGTGGGAGGAGGCCCTGGTGGATTACTGATACTGATGATACCAAACTCTATGCTTTCAGATAAACTGCTGTCAGGGGGCTTCTTTGATGGGATTGAAAGTTTGCTATGAAGCAGTCTTGTGGCCCTCTTGACCATTATATTACCATGCCTCGTAAACGCAGCACAAGCTGCTGTTCAGTTACAGAGCACTAATATTCAGATTTTTTTTTTAAAGAAATGGGCAAGCATTTGTTAACCTGGAAATAATTGCTTGCCCATTTATTTAAATTTTTTTAGACCTCCTTACACAATCCCCGACTCACCAAGAGCCCCCACCGCCACCCTGTAGGCATCAGGCCAGCCCTCTGTCACACCAGAGACCGTACTTTGTGACCCCTAGGCAAATGTTTGCGAGTACCCATGCTATGGACCCTCATTCCCTGGGAGTTTTTTCAAGGTGTGAGGTAATAATTCATTATTTTCTGGGCAGGACCACCAGGATTTTCCTGGAGTTCCTGAATAAAAACCACAAACATCTAAATAGGGTGGATGGTCCAGGGTAGTTCCATCAAATACCCAGTCTCTTTGGGCCATTAGTAAGGTTTCCGCTGGTAAAGTCAGTGGGGCCTGAGCAGGAGAAAACATGATGATCTCCTCGACTCTACACAGAGCAAGCATCAATTTGGCAGACAGAGTACTCCGCCACATTTGTGGTAGAGTACTCTTTCCACCAAACGCTAAATGTGGGCCTTAGTTGCCTAAAGGATACCTCTGTTGTCTAAATCTTTCACCCTGCATTTTCTGCCAGTAGTTCTGCTGTCTCAATCCTAGGTCAGTAAAATCTGTGAATTCTGAGGGATAACTTTGTTGTAAGAGGCCTGACCTCGTCATTATACAGTAATATGGGTCTACCTCAAATCTGTGCCCAGAAATTTTAAGATCTGTGGAACCTCAGGCTCTTCTCAACTGCCCGAGGCCTAGACCTGTAAGATATTTATAACTTGAGAGATAACTCTGCTGACTGAGGCCCAAACCTATAACATAAATGTAATCTGAGCGATATCAGTGCTGTGGAGGCCAGAACCTCTTTTTAAATCTGTGTAATCAAAGAAATACATATTAGTGTTCAAGGCTCAATCTGTGAGAATAAGGCAATACAGTTCATCCAAAAAACAGACTCATTTCGATTTTTTCAGGCCATTTATACCAATACCACCAATCTGTTAATTGGTTTAAGGCAACCACTACGAGAGCTTCCCTGTGTTTTGTTTTTTTTGCATTGAAAGGTGCAGAGTTTCACTAAGAAGTAGTAATACTATTTTTGATGCAGTAAATGCACAGAAAAAGACTTTCCGCAAACTTAGCACATTTTTTTTAGGTGTGCATTAGACAAGAACTTCTAATTTTACTAAAATTATCTATATATTTACTTTGGTGGGGGGGGCATTCAGACAGCCATCCTTAACAATTGGTCTGCTGTGCTATTAACCTTTTTCTTCTGCCCGCTACGCATACATCATGGGACAATGGTTAGCCCACTTCAGCCATTAAACTAACTTCACTGTGAGTGATGGTGTTCTGCTCTTTCACAGAGTGGCGTAGCTAGGGCGGGGTGGGCTGACCCGTGCGGCATGAGTTTTGGGGGCGGCGGCGGCCTCCCCCTGCTATCACCTGCCAACTCGGGGTGGCAACAAAAGCCAGAGTAAATTTTTGCCAGTACCCCGCCACCACTCTTCACTGCGGCCGGCGCTAGGTTGAAAACGCAGAAACCGCCATGGGCGTCCACAGGGCTAGCTATGCCACTGCTTTCACAAGATACACATCCACACATTCAACTTAGTTCCATTCGGTGCCAGTTACTACTTGGGCAAGGCATGCTTTTTTGAGACCATCAAATATGTTTGCTTTTAGCCTAGGATTTTTTTTTTTTTAAGGCAACGACTCAGCATTTATCCCAACAATTGCATTTTACAAAAAAAACATGACAATACAACTTAACAAACCCAAAAGGCTGGCCCCCAGTGCCAGACCTATTGTTTTTGCCATGCTTGTTTATACTTCCTGAAAATGTATTAATGAGGGTCTATGTGCGTTTGTATTGAAAGCCTAACCTTTTCCACTCCAACATTGTCATTACTTGGACGTTTTTAATAGACGTGCTCTCAGATGTCCGCTTTCTGCCCAGTGCATATGATGTTTTCTCTATTCTATCCTTTAACACCTTCACACATCGAGTTTCTGAAAATCACAGCGATTTCACGGAGCTCGGAAAAAGTCGCGATGACTTTCAAATGTAATTATTTTGTTTAACCCGCTCTGGGCACAAGAACCATTGTAAGCTGTTGAAAAGATGCGAGTCTCAGAAAATGAGAAGCAAGAAAATAATATTGGGCTCTACTGGAACAAAGACGAAAGAAAGAGGGAAATATACAGAGAGCAACACACAGGAAAGCAAAGAGAATGGAGAGGGCATGAAAGAAAAAGCAAGATAAGAGGAACACTAGAGAAGGTGGAGATAAAGAAAGAAGAAATAAAAAGAAAGAATGATGGAGGGAAGAAAGGAAGTAAGAAATCCGGAATGAGTATGGGACAAAAAGCGAGACGAATGTGGAAAAAGAAAAGCGAAGTGGATATTGAAAGAAAATGGCATAGAATTAAAATACAGAAAAAAGAAAGAAGACGATAATAGAGAAAGGACAATCAAATAGAGATACTGTGAGACACCCTGCAATACAGGCACCACCTGTGATGATATCCATGTATCTACAGGGCACAAGTCGTAAAAAAAGAAGTGTGGGGGCTGTCACCGGAAGTGACGTCACAACGGGAAGTGACGTCACGAAAGGTGCCGAGCCCCTCGTCCCAGAGAGGCCAAAGAGTGAAGTCCAGCTGTTTGGCAGGGGGGACGGCGTCCACCCGGTAAAATAAGTGGGGGGGGACGCCGTCCACCCGAGTGGTACCCCGACTCGAGCCCTGTTTATCTATGTAGGTATGTATAAAGCGCAAACACACTTCCATAGGAGATCTCCTGGCGAACAGCTGTCAGAAGGGCCACAAAGAATACTGAGCTGAGGTTGAGCCTAGATGGAGTTGTAATCAAGGAACCATTACACTTTGGGGCTTATTTAAAAGCCCATTGCGCCGCTGGTGCATGACTTTTTTTGACGCACCGGCGTTGCAGTGTGCCTGCCCATATTTACAAGGGCACGTAAAGGGGCATTCCATGGCTTTTTATGTGGGTGTTCTCATGCAACCGGACGCATTCCCAGATTGTCAACGTTTTGTAAATCTGGGAATGCGTCAGATTCCTTTGCCTCCCCAGGGGGGGTGTAAGCGAGGTGCAATGAGGAGAAATACCTTTATTTCTCCTCTGTTGTCCTTTTTCTATGTGTGCTTCACCTCTAGTGATTGTTTTTGTGCACATAGTTCTCCCTACCAGCACAAAAACAATCACTCCTACAACACAGACACCCTTGCACCATGACGGAGGATGCCGGTGTTGGCCCATGGCAGCCCATTGTGCACCAGCGTAGGAGGAAAGGACAGGTACGCACTGTATCTTTTAGATACAGCACATTCCTGACCTTTTCTTTTGACACACAACAGCGCAGCAGGAAGGCTTGCTGCACTGCCATGCGTTAAGATATTGTAAATGAGGATCTTTCAGGCTAAGTGGGCTTGTAGGAAGGGTCTTTAAGGGTGCCTGTCAGCAGTGTTCCATTGGATACACTGGAGTAATCTCCAATGCAACACCAGTAAACAGATGTCTTGGTTTTTGACACCCTCCCCCTTCTGGGGATGGTGAATTTTGCCCCAGCTCGGCCCCTTTGTCTTCAGCACCTACCACAGTGGTTCGTAATCTTGGGGTGAGGTTTGACAGATATTTGTCTTTTAAATAACAGGTGGAGAGTGTAGTTGGGTCCTGTTTCGATCTTTTGATTTCTGAGGACATTTTTGTACCTGCCTCCTTTGTCATCTCAGAAGAGAGCAGTCTATGCCCTACTACATCTAAGCTGGACTATGCCAGCGCTCTACACTGGAGTCTCCCTCTGTACCTACTCAAACATTTGCAGTTGGTACAGAATGCTGCAGCATACCATTGCTTATCATCTCGAGAAACACTTCAACTTGTACCCATCTCAAGGATTTGCACTAGCTGCCTGCACGGGAGAGAGTGATGTTTAAGAGCTTGGTGCTGGCCCATACAGCTTTCTATGGCCTAGGCCCCTGCTATCCTACAATTAGACTCTCACATTATCATCCCCTGAGGAAGAAACGAGGAGGCATCTCCTTCTCCACATTGGCAGCTGCAGGGTAGAATGCCCTTTCTTTGCCTCTGCGTGCGATTAAGGATGAAGGCTCCTTCAAACGTGGCTGTTAACCACGCTTTTTGTTCTGCACTCGCATTTGTGAGCCGATGTACTGTTAGCGCTCTGACACTCTACTAGGTAGCCGCGCACTTTATAGGTGCCACTTTGATTTTATTTGATTTATCTGCATGTAGTGATGCTTACTGTCAGCTTTCTAGCCATGTGATAAGCATAGAGCCACCCTTGCATATATGACCTTAGAAAAAGTGCCCACATGCGTATCATGCCCCCCAGGTTACCCCAGTCAGACCCAAAGGACAGATACTTAGTCCCGTCTTCCTTCTCCCACTGTCCAGGAGTTACCTCACCAGCTAACACTGAAGGTTACACAGGGAATACCACCAGACTGTGTAAGGACTTCAGTTCACTTCACACAGACCGGATATTTGACAAAGAATTTTGCCTTTACCTACACGGGAGCAAATACGTATCAAGAGACTACCCAGGAGGAAATTTAGCAACAAACACCCCAGACCATCTGCACACACCCAATATACCGAATATTAATCACAGCAAAAGCTCATCCTGCTCTGAAGACAAACTGGTAGTATGGAGAGCGCAGCTGAAATCCACAACCTTTCCTGTGGAGTCCCGGCTGAGACACCGCATATGCGATACACACTGCTATCCCTGAATATTAGATGTAAACACATTTAGAATGTGGACGAGTGTGCCTCTGCAGTATCAGTGACCTGTCCAAAGAAGGCATGAAAGAGCTGAAATTGAATCATACATTCAAAGCTGGGTAAGAGATGATGTAGAAAGATATGTGAGGTAGGGCGAGCAGTAAAATAAACAGAGAAATCTGAGGTAGCCAGAAGGAAAGATAAATATGTAGGTAGAGAAAGAGAGGAAGGGGTAAACATAAGATCTTAAGAGTGCCATACAGAGGTAGCTAGAGTTAGGGAGAAGGGACTGTAAAGAGAAGCAGAAGAGTACAGTATTCCGAGGAGTGAAGTAGAGACTTGGTAATGTACACATAGCGATGCAAAGATGTATAGAAAACAGGTGAGGTAAAGATAGTGGTGATGAAGAGAGAAAGGTAGAGAGAAAGTAGTAAAAGGTAGACAGAGGAACGTGGTATAGAGTCTAAAGAGGAAGTTGAGAGACACACCTGAAAGTGGAAGAGAGGTGAGGTTTATAGAAAGGTAGAGTCGCGAGAGATAGAGACAGTGAGGTATAAAGAATAAGGTTAAAAGAGAGATAGTTGCCATTGAGGGGGTGAGTTGAAATAGAGAAGGATGCCTAGACGTAGGTATGTGTTTGTGAGCAAGAGAGAGTGTGTGCGAGAGAGGCCTGGACTGAAGATACTGGGTGTCAGTCATTTTCCAGGTGGGCTGACAGAGTGGGGGCTGGTTTCACTGATGGTAGGGGCTGGATTTTTTGCTGTTGAAGAGCTGGTTTTGCTCCAGCTTGCAGCACTTTGTCGCAGGGACATCTTAAGGATTTTGGGGGCCCTGGCCAAACGTATTTTGGGGGCCCCTGTTTGGAACAGTATGAATTTATGATCCAGTTTCAGCTCTTTCATGCCCTCTTTGGCCAGGCCACTGATAGTCCCCAGGCACACCTGTCCAAATTCTAAATGTGTTTACATCTAATATTCAGAGATAGTAATGTGTGTGTTCAATATTGTAACACATTAGCAGTTCACTAATATTATTGCAAATAATCTCTGTGACAGCCTCCCATTTCTCAAAATGCGAGGTCCTGCTTTGCTCTGAAAGAAACTTTTTTATGATAGTTGCATGAACATAAACACAACATTTCTCTGCAAAATGTCTGTATTAGACTCTCACACATCACCCATGTTAAAAATAAAGTAAAAGTATAATGATATTTAAAGCAATCTATTTAAAAGTATTTAAGATCATCAGGGCAACACTCTCTGCAGTTCAGAGCTGGCTGTATCAGCGGGCCCCTGAAAAGCTGAGGACCTGGGCCAGAGCCCACTTTCTCAATGCCTTAAAACGGCTGTGCTTTCGTGCTTAATAATAAACAATTCAAAATAAATTGTTTTGGAGCAGTGTTTTGCATTAGGTTGGTATCTGTTTCCTGCAGTGTTGCCATGAGTATTGCTGACCTTCAAGGCTTTGGTGGGGAATGGGTGTGGAGGGGTCTGCTGTTGCTTGGCTCAGAGACTGCAGTACATACATGATAAAGTCTCTTCAAAATTGAAGTGGCAGTGTAATTCTTTAGAATGTGACCTTTGCAAATCATTTCAGTTGAGAACATTAAATTATACCTTTGCATTAAGTGGCAATTGTTAGAAATGACAGATTCTAATCATGAACGTGAAAACATTCTTGCCCCCACCACTGCTCTATCGACAATGCTATTAGTGAACCAAGGGGAAATCTGTCTTTTGTCCCATATACGTGGCCTAGGATGTTACTGTAGATGGAATAACATTTAGCTTTTTGATTTTGTGCAGTGCACACCCCAAACTGATGCATTTCAAGGTGATCTCATGTGATGATGAAGGAAATGGAGGCATTGAGAAAAAAATACCTGCCTAGGATCACACACTTTGGTCACATGAAGGCTTCGATTGATGGAAGTATTTGTGCAATTAAGCCACTACATGGTTGCCTCATTTAAATTCTCTCCCATTTTATGGCAAAGCCGAATGCTCTGCGTTTAATTCTTTAAGGGGCTACAACAGTATACTGTGTAAAAACACATCCAGTCTATGCACGTATCATATGGACTGGTGACAGAAGTGTTTGGGGAGGGTGATCGTTTAATGTGGAAGCTATCATGAAAACCATCGCACCAACCCTTGGTCTGTGCATTGAATCTGTTTGTTCTACAAAGCTAAAATTATTTTTTCATTTTCTTCCATTATTGCATGAATTCACCCACCCTCATTCATCCACCCTCTTCTCTCCATGCAGCTATTCATTCATTGAGTCAAACGACCCACCAATCTCCATACATCCATTCAAAGATTGGACATTGTTCGATAATAAATGTTTTGTAAAATCTGCCATATTTGCAAGTTCTTGGGGGAGAAGCCCTCCAAACCCCTTTGCATTGGCTGGGCTTGCTCATTGCTCTCCCCTCCATACATGCACTGTGGTGGGATTGTCTGAATAAAATTTACCACCGCTGCTTTTGGTTCTGAGTTTGGCCCTGGAGAGAGGAGTTGATGATAGTGAAAAAAGAGGTAGAGGTAGGGAAAAACAGGTAGCTGATAAGAAGGAAGATATTTAGAGAGGTGAATGGAAGGGGAACAGATGTAGGGAAAGGAAAGGTGGAAAGGGAGGTAGTAAACTAATGGCTAAGTAAACTGAGATGTAGATAGTGAGCAATGGAGTAGAACGAGGTGAGGTAGTGAGGGAAATGTGAGGCAGAAAAAGAAGTGAGATAGAGAGGCGAGAGGGGAGTGGTGAGTGGTGAGGTAAGGAAAGGTCTGTGAGAGAGATAGGGAAGTAAGATAGTAGAGTCACGGAATGAGGTGAGGTAAAGATAGAGATGAGGTTGTGTGAGAAGTGAAGTAGATGGATAAAATATGCAGGGAGGCCAGATGGAAAAAGAGTAGCAGGTTTCAAAGAGAGGGATGAGGTAGAGAGAGGAAATCGAGAGTGATAGATATAGATTGAGGCACAATGAATGATACAGTGAGGGAGGAGAGTGAGGTAAAGAAAGAAGAAGTTGAGTGAAAACTATTGGGTATACTGAGAGAGAAGTGAGGTAGACAATGGTGAGGTAGAGAACGCTGGGATAGAGAGAGAAGTTGAAGGTACATAGAGAGTAGAGAGAGAGGGACAGAGATTAAGGGAGAGAGAGAGTTAAGGCTAGGAAGGCACATATAGGGGAAGATTTATTATTTTTAGCAACCATAGTTTCTATACTGCATGGCGCAATGCAATAGGTTTTGCCTTTGGGAAGGTACTATTGGCTTTGCCAATGGTTTTTAGAAATGCTGTGTAGCATGGTTAAAGACTAAACAAACAAAAAAAAGAAGCTATGATGCAGCCACAGAGGCTGTGTCATTTTGTAGGCGGGTGCACCACGCATACATGCGATAAAAAAACTTAATGTTTTATTAAAAAAAAATATATTTACTGATCCAAGTTGGATTAGCAAATTAAAAAAAAAAATAGTGCCAAAGCGATTTAAAAAAAGAAAGTGGGAGTGGAGAAGCAACATAGAGAGCGGGTATGGAAGCAACACGGAGGATGCTGGTGGTTGGAAGGATCATGGTGGATGGGGTTGGAAGCAACACAGAGGGTGGCAGGAGACGTACACAACACTGGTGAGAGAGAGCAATATGGAGCACGGGCACAGAAGGACACGGGTGAGACGGCATAATGTGTAATGGGTAGAAGCACATGCTGATGGAAAAGCACACAAGGGAAGCACAACATGGATGGTAGGGTGACAAACGGGCATGGGTGCAATTTCAGGATGCTGAGTGTAAAAATTGAGGACAAAGGATCGAAATTCAGCACAAAAATTCAGAATAGAAGGGCAAAATTCAGGACAAAAGTTAATTTTAAAGACAAATCAGAGGAGGTTGCGCAATAGTATATAAGTAAATAGACAAACAACATAAGTTCAAGTCAAAATAAGTTTATAGTAGGTTGAGACAATTGTGCACATCAAGATTTGATGTTATGTGTGCAGTTTTGAGCAACTGTGCTGGTATTGTTGCGGGATTTCATATGATCCTAATCTATTTATGTGGTTACTGCACTGGGTTGCGAGTGGCCAACTTTATGTGTCAGATTGCATGTCTGTGCAGCTGGTAATGACTGGTTGTTGCATAAGGACCTGAGCTACAGACTTCTGAGCTGGTGGGTCCTAGGTTCAAGTCTCGTCATTGGCGTCAACATCCTGGGATTCCGGGCAAATCACTTAATTTCTCTGTCCCTACAATTCAGTGCCTTGAAACCCTCAGAGGTGATTTGCTGCACTTTAAAAAACATGGATTTAGGTGCTGGTACAGGACTAAGTGATGGGTAAGATCCATAGCAGACATGTCTGGTGAGGGTAAGAGCATTAGGCAGGAAAAGGTAGTTATTAACCAGCCTCCATAGGGCTATACTTGGTTGCAGCCTGCAGAGTGTTGTGGCATTATTGTGGGGCAGAACGGTAGGATAGGAGTTGACATTAATATATAATGCCCTGGTTAGCCATATATCAGCCCTCCTTATTTTACCTGTATATGGAAAATAGTATACTGATTGGGTTGTTTCATTTATGTGAGCTGTAAACTGCAGTTTCTCATTGATGTACAGAAGTGTGCTACAGGCTATAAACTGTATACGTTGTTGTCCAGACTTACATTTTGTCTTGGATCTCGTACGGTGCTATACGTTGTTGTCCAGACTTACATTTTGTCTTGGATCTCGTACGGTGCTACGCTGTCTTTTGGCTAAGGTCCCACTACACAAAAGCCATATACATACACACAGACGGACAGAAAATCACTGTGTGTTAAGAAAATGCTATTTTTCAAAGAATGGGGGGCAATTCCATCCATGATTCCAGCCCGGAGCAGTTGTCTGGCAGGTCACAGTGCGGCACTAGGAGATACTGGTATTAGAGCACATCGACCATGTTAAGTAGGCATTTCTACTTGTGCTCTCTGTTTTCCAATAACTGGAAATGTTGAAATACATCTTTTATAGAAACACTGATTACAATAAAGTTAAATCCCTCCATTTATAGACTATGCCTTCCTACCAGCCCTCCCACAATCAGTGGCTGAAGTGCTTTTACCTCAGGGCCTGGGGCTCTGCAAAGGCTGCAGGAATGAAAGCTACACCCCTGACAGGGCTGGATTTAGTGCTGGTGCCAGATGGTGTGAGAATATTTGTTGTGCCCCACTCCACCAAGGACCTCCTTCTCCAAGGATTCATCTCTGCATAGACCTGCTCTGATGCGTGATAAATTTTTATTAAACTGCTACTCATTCCAAGTATGTAGGGTACAGTAGGGTGTTGCAGTGTGTTGTATTGCAGACATATTATACAGACATATGGCTTATATAAGTGTGTAAACAAATATATAGGACATGTAACTTGAGACCAGGGCCACTGGAATTATTCAAATGTCTGGCTGCTGCAATTTTCGCATAATTATAGATTTGCTGCATTTGCCACATAATCCATCATCTGCCACATATACTGCAGATTTGAGCTCAAATGAAACAAAAGTTATTAAAAACGGAGCAACATGTTTCCACACAGTGGAAGGCCCTTTGCAAAGGGTGACTGGTCACCTTTCAGTTGCTTATTCCTATATTTGCAGGTTACACTGCTACTAATGAGGAGCAATCTATGCCAGACAATGATAGAAGTTTAAAAATGCCAAAATAATTAAGTAATACTGTTACAAAATGTGCTGCATTATGCCATTTAATTTGCCTTTTCTTGCTGCATAATTTACTCAACCCTGCTGCATTATTATCATCCAAAGGAACCCTATTTATGAATCGTAGAATAATGAAAGATTAGAGAAAAACAATAAAGCTGTAAACCTGTGCCTTGCAGTTTCCATGCTACTATTTGATTTTGGTTCATAGCTCACCGTGTTATATTAGGATTTTATTTTATGAACTGCAATTAACAAAAGTGTCTCTGTGACAAAAACAGTAACTCATTGAGCTGTCTACATAACAAAAACAATTCTATGATCTGCATGTTACACATTGTGTTTCACTGGAGGCACACTATCCCTCTGCGCTACTTTATGATGACTCAAAACTCAGACAAGAGAAAACTCAGAACTCTCAAACAGGATTGTTTTTCTCAGACAAATACACTTATCACCAGAGTTAAAGTGCCATTTTTAGCTTATAAATAGCTGGCACACAAGGATATAAAGGCTGTGCCTTTAACCCTGTTAGAGGTGTCGAAATGCAACCTCCACTCCGCCCCCCAAAACCTGTCCCCTGGTGAGTTGACAGGAGCCCCTGAACAAAAGTAGAATACCATGCCCCAGGTTCTGGCAGGAATAGTCCCAGCAAATGCTGTAACTACACAGAGAGGCCCATTATCATTCTGTATGTGATAATTAGGACGGCAAACAGAATGATAATGGTCTGATAGCAGTCTGTGCCAGGTCAGGCACGGGTTGCTACAGGCCCTTGAGTTTACAAGAGGAGCACCAGCTGGCTCCTTCAGTAAGAGTTAGAGAACTCTGAGGATGCTTGCAGGGGGGGCAGCATGCTCCAAAGTGCAGAATCACAGACACAACGCGCATCCGTGAAAGAAATCACCACGGACAAGAGCCCAAATAACAGGCAGTCCATGAAATTTACGGATGGTTGGTCAGCCTAATAGAAGGGCGTGAGGGAGAAGCACACGGATGAGAGCAACATAGAGTGCGGTGGAGGAGCGAAGAGAAGTACACAACGGAGAAAGGCGGCAAACACATGCACTCACATGGAGTGCTTAATCAAAAAGAAAAATGGTCTGAAAAGGAAACAGTGGAAGGACCCAAGTAATGAGAACAGAGTTATGGGCAGGGACAGTGCACACAACCAGTCTTCGAAGCAGGATTACCTGCGTTTGTAGGTTGACTTACTATACGTATGCCACTTAGTGCAATAAACATTATGGAGCTTATTTACAAGCCCCTTGCAACACATGTGCACCACTTTTTATCATATAAAAAGTGACACACAGGCGGTGCAAGGGGCTTGCAAATGAGCCCCTATGTTTTCTTATTCCCACTGTGCCACAATTAAAATGTATACGACCGTCAACTATGAAGTTTATGCAAATGTGAATCTGCCCAACAAGCACTCACCCTAAGCCTCACAGCAACATCCTACCATAGAGTTCTTTCTGAACAGTCACATATGGATTTCCATACATGAAAAGGGAGGTTGATAGCTGTATACAATGTATAAATGTTTCTTAATCTTTGATATGACTTAGCTTTATTGGATACCTAGATGCACAGTTTCAGGTGAGAACAAGTTACCTATGAGTAAAGAAACACAAACTTAGGCCACAGCTTTCCATGAACACAACAATCAAGTAATGAGTTGAAATTGTTGTTAAAAAATCAAGTAAACACAAGGAATTAAAGACCTTCTAAGGAACTGAGAGGCATGTTCAGTGAAACGGTGGTGGTGGTTAGGGGAGGGAGGTTATGGTGGTGACGGTGAGAATGATGTTTCTAAGGTTGGTGGTGGTGGTGAGTGTTGTGATGGTGGGAGTGGTGGTGAGGGGGTGAGTGTGGTGGTAGGTTGGTGGTGGTGGTAGGGTGTTGATTGTGGTTAGAATGGTGATGGTGAGGGTGGTGGTAGTGAGAGTGCTGTTGAGGAAGGTAGTACTAGTGAGGGTGGTAATTGTGAGGGCAATGTTAGGGTAGGAGTGGTAGGGTCGTTGAGGTGTTTAGAGTGTTGGTGGTGGTTAGGAAGGAAGTGGTTAGTGTGGTGGTGCTTAGGGTTGGGTGTTGGTGGTGATTATGGTTTAGGTTAGGGTAGAGTGTTGGTGTTATTAGGGTACAGGGTGGTGGTTAGGGCTGGATGGTGGTGCTTAGGTTAGGTTAGTGGTTAGAGTAGGGCAGTGAGAGGGTGGTTAAGGTGGAGGTGGTAGAGTAGTGTGAGGTTGGTGTTGGTCCTTCTTTGGGTAGTGGTGGTGGTTAGAGTGGTGATGATAGTTAGGTTGGTGGGTAGGGTGGTGGTAGTAGGGTAGTAGTGATAGGGTGGTGGGGTAGAGTGATGGTCAGCTGGTTAGGGTAGTGGTGATGGTAGAGTGGTGGGGTGGGTATGATAGTGGTGATTAGGGTGGGGGTGGTGGTGAGATGGTGGTTAAGGTGATGGTTATAATCAGGTTGATTTTGGTTAGGATAAGGTGGTGGTAAGAGCAGGGTGGTTAGTGTGGTGGCAGTGGTTAGGGTAGGGTTGTGTTGGATAGGATATTGGTGGTATGGTAGTGATAAGATGTTGGTGGTAGAGTGAAGGTGCTGGTTAGGGTGTTGGTGATTGTTAGGGTGGTGGTGGTGCTTAGGGTGGTGGTCGTTAGGGTGGTGGTTGATATGGTAGAGTCATGTTTAGGCCGGCTAGTTATCGGTTAGGGTAGGCTGTAGTAGAAGGGTAGGGTGGTGGTGGTTACTGTGGTGGTAATGGCTTGATGCTGGTTAGGGTGGTGGTGGTAGTTGTGGTTAGGGTGGTGATGATGGTTTGGGTAGTGGCTAGGGTGGTGGTAGTTGCATGTGGTGGTTAGGGGATGGTGGTGGTGGTTGTAGTTAGGGTAGTGGTGGTTAGGGCAGTGGTTAGAGTGGTGGTTAGGGTGAGTGTGAAGGTGAAGGTGGTAGTGGTTTAGGGTCGGATGGTGGTCGTGGTTAGTATAGTAGTGGTGGTGGTTAGGATAGAGTGATGGTTAAAGTAGGGTGGGGTGATGTTGTGGTGGTGGTTAGGATGATTGGCAAGTTGGTGGTAGGGTGGTGGTAGGGGTGATAGTAGGGTGGTAGTAGGCTGTTGGTGGTTATGGTGGTGTAGGAGAATTGGGTTGGGGTTAGGATGGTGCTGGCAGGTTGCTGGGGTGGTGAGGGTTTATAACCTCCTTTCATAAGGCAGACTCTTTCCATACCTCAGTCACTCTCCTTTCAGGGGCTAACCAGACAAGGGACTCATTGTGCCCTGCTTTACTATATTTTTAATGATTTTGCTTCTGTCTTACAAACACTTCTTTCAGGTGCTGGTCTGCATCAGACAGATTCAGCCCTGTCGCTCATTTCAGAGGGTTAATTGTGGAGTGACCGAACCTTCATACCTGGCGTTCTGGGAGATCTGGTTTCCTACTCACCTGCCTTCCTTTCGTTAGACAGACAGAAGGGTTGCGCACATGCCTTGTGACTTAATCGCAACAATCAAATGTATTTGCTTTTTGCCTAGAAAAGGGGAAGTCAACACATACTGATATATAAAAATGCAGATTATCCTGAAGTGTTGTGTTTGTCAACACAATCGCTGTGCACAGAGCCGAAAGCAGGTCAGCACAGCCCTGCTGTGTATGTCGTCACGAGGGTGCGCTGGACGCTAACGAGGCGGCTAACTCCAGTACTTTCAGTGGGATAAGAAAACGTGGGAGGTCCCTAAAAGGGGCGTTGCCTGCATAATTAAAGACATGGCTTTATACACAGAAACAAAATTTCTCTGATTCCCATAGTGTGCCCGCGGACTGGTATTTTAGTTCACCTGAGCTTTGTTATTGCATCCAGAAATATAACACAACTGATATACAACTAAAACCAGCCAGGACTATTGGCTGTTAGCTGTTTATGATAAATGAGTGACAACAATGATTTTGTAGGAAATAATATTGAAAATTTTTAAATCTGAAATTTTGAGACTGTGAATTAAATATTACTGAGGCCTGCTAAAGGAGTAGCGGTCCTTAAAGTGTCCAATCACTCTCAACATGTTCACTCTATTTTAGACATGCGTACCCTTTTTCTCTCCACATCTCGTCCATCTGCGGCCTAACATTTTTTAATTTTTTTTATTTTGAAGAGTTTTATATAGCGCTGGCTAGACCCGAAGGTATCAGAGCGCTTTACATGAGAATCAACAATGTATCAGACAAAGATCAACCATTACACAATACATAAAAAAAATAGGCAATACATTAGGAGAGGAGGGAAAGGAGAGAGAAAAGTAGTGGAGGGGGCAGGGGAGGTGAGTAAGGGAGGGTAAGGGAAGAGACAACAAGGTGAGACGAAAGGAAGTCTGTCTAAAGACCGACTGGGTAGGTGACGACTAAGGAGGGAGTCCATGGCCCATCTCCTCTATAGCTAAACAAGGTAGCGCCATCGGGCATCAGACAAAATAGGGTCATCTCTTTCCCATTCAGCACTCTCTTTTTACTCTCTCCTTAAGGCACTTCCTTGAATCTCCTTCATTTCACGACCCTACAATCCCACAACGCACCCACTCACCTATAAGCACTGTATTTTGTTTTGCTTTTGCCTTGTCAGTGTTTTGACAACTCTATACACTGTATCAGAATTGCAACCAGAATACGAAACAATTGTTCTGTGTGACCTGCAGAAAGGCCAAGGTTTGGATGGTTGCATGTTCTGAATGCCATTTTGACCCACAAACAAGCTCTGTGAGAGGCACACACAACTTTCAACCTCAACTCCAGACCTCGCAATCGTGGCCAGTTCCAAACACCTGGGGGCATATTTACAAGGGCATCGCGCGCACCAGGGCATCACTTTTTATGATGCCCTAGTGGCGCTGTGCCCTGCTCCATATTTACAAGGTGGTGCTAAGCCACTTTTAGTGATGCAACAAGAAGAAATACTTTAATTTCTCCTTGTTATTTGCTCTCACTATGTGCGTGCATTTTGGAGCACACATAGAACGAGCAAAACACCATTGATTGTTTTTGTGCAGGAAGGTGCCCATTCTTGTACAACAACAATCATACCTGTAACGCAGGCATCCTTGCACCAAGGTGCAAGGGTGCCTCCGCTGGCCCTAGACTGCTTTTTTGCGCTGGCTCAGGGGTGAGTACCAGAAAGCGTTGTATTGTTGTAAATACGGCGCATCCCATCACTTAGAAAATTATGCTGTTCGGCACAACAAAATTGCTTGTGGCATCTAACTGCACCATTTTCTTGTAAATATGTCCCCTGGAATAAACGTCTCAAAGGATGCACGGTCCGAGAATAGTGTTCTGTGCATTAATTACCTTAATATTTCTTATTTTCTTTGTTCAGAAATTGGTCAATGTTTTCACAGCAAAAAAGTTAAGGATATAGATTCTGATAGGGACCCGGCCGTTTCAATGTCCATTTCTAAATACTACCTGATCTCAGACCCGGATGGCTCCAGCCCACATAAAGCCCTGCCTAGCCTAACTCCATTCAGACTGTTCCTCATCAGTCAGTAAATGCTTACATCCTTTATCTGAAGACACCCCTTTGTCGAGAAGTGGGTGTGAGTGTCAGAGTCCCGCACTCTGATCAAGTGTGCAATGATTTCAAACAGCATTTATATAGCACCTGGTACCCCTGACAGGGTGCCTAAACATTTATGGTGAACGGATTGCACTCTACTCAAACATTTTGGACCAAGAGTGAGTGCCCTTTGGAATTGTCCACTAGATGGTGCCACCACCAACCAAAGGGCTGGGATTGGTACAAGGCAGTGACCTCTATTAACAGTTCTGTCCCTGCTGTGAAGTAGGCCCAGCTGACATCTGTTCACACAAATGCCAAAGGTACCAGATGTAACTTCACACGCCTTTGACCCTGATTTACATAAACGGGTTGTCCCCTTGTCTCAGCCTTTGCCCCTTAACTGCCTCCTGTTTGTTGTGATAGGGCCAGATGAACGGCAGAATGGAAGCAGTAAATAAACAGAGCCCAGTTTCCTTCCTGGTGCTCTCTGAGACCAGGGATAGTGAGGGCTTTGCCAGGAGTATCAAAGGGCAACAGAAGGTTAGCAGCTGCTGCTCATGGCAACGTGTAATTGACGTGCATGGATGAGCCCTCTGTAGGCCCAGCTGAGAGTCCCACCAGAGCAGGGATTGGAAACTGCCCAAGAACTGAAGCACTCCAGACTGAGATCTGGCAGCAGGATCGGGAAGGCGAGGGGAGCTAGAGGCAAGCATAACGTTACGCCACCACTCCCAGGTGCGGGGATAGGGCCACTCCTATAAAGACGGGGTTTTATTCCGCTTGTGTCCAGCTGTCCTTGTTGGTATCAGCTTAGAAAATATGTTTGCTTGGGTTTTAGAAGTAATGTGTTTTTATTACTTCGAGAGATTGATCAATAGAATGCTTACCTGGAAGAGATAACACTAAAAGAGTTTTGTTATTCTGTGGAATTAAACACGTTTTTAGAGGTATGGATTGGACTAAGATGTTTTCACTGGAAAGAAGTCTCCAGTGCTTAATTTGTAAAAAATATAAGTGCCAGCGGCCTCATCTGGAGGCCACTGCAGCTTGCACCACACATTGCCCTTGACAGCACTGCCAATGATCGCAATAACACAATTACAAACGTTCGCACTCCTACAAGTGTGGATCACACAATTACACAATACTCCTTGACAGACACCAAAGACGTGTTCTTGGGTGACCTCATCCACTGCAACGACCCAGCATAAGACTACTATCTTGAACCTATCCAACCTTCTGGAAATATATAACCTCAAGCAACTCTGCAATAAACCAACTCACATCAAAGGTGCAACACTAGATGCGATCATAACCAACAACGAACTGGTCTCCCTGAGAGAGATTTCTCCCATTGACTGGTCCGACCACCACCTCATTCTGTTCAGGATTGACACGCTTGCCAGCTTCCAACCTATTTGTGTTGCCAAACCTAAACTCTTGACCAGAAACATCAAAGTAATACCTTTATCCGAACTTGAAGCCAAGATTCATCCCCATCTTCAACTACATTCCTCATCATGGACGGCTGATGACCTCACCTCACACTTTAACTAAAAAATGACAGAGGTTTTAGACCAAGTAGCTCCCCTCTAACTCAAACAACTGAGGAAAACCAAATCAAAACCCTGGTTTAACGTGGAGCTGAATGATGAACGGCGTCTGCTCAGACAAACGGAAAGGTCTTGGAGACAAAACCTAGACCTTGCACCTAAAACAACTTAGATCTGCCCGGTGGTCATACAAAAATCACATCTTCAGTGAAAAGGAATCTTTTTCTCAATAAAAATGTTAAATAAAAAAAAAGAAAAGGCATCTTTTTTCCGCAGCCACCTAGATCAGGCGAAAAACAGACCAAGAGAACTCTTCAACATTGTTAAAAGCCAAACTAACTGCACTCCCTCTCAAGAAATCGTAGCCACCAATGTGCGATGTGAAGAAATTGCCACCTTCTTCACTAATAAAGTCTCTAAAATTGACCAATCCTTCCTACAATCTGCTAACCCTCCTTCCCCCTTAACCTGCCCCCCTTCAACCACCCTTGACCACTCGGAAAGTGTTCTTAACAAGGACAAACAGACCTACCTCCAGCTAAAAAACAATGCGCATTGGTCCGACTTTGAGCTAATGTCGGTAAGCGAGGTCTTCAATATAATTTCTAATCTAAAACCTTCCTCCCACACCATGGACCCCCTCCCATCTACAATTATAAAAGAACTCAACCACACCATTTCTTCTTTCTAGACAAAAATCATCAAGGCCTCTCTCACCTCAGGCTGTGTCCCAGACTCCCTTCAACTAGGACACATGGCACCCATTCTCAAGAAACCTGGGGCGGACCCTAATGACCTTAACAATCTCAGACCTATCTATAACCTCCCATTCCTTGCAAAAACATTAGAGAAATGTGTTCTCCACCAACTCAATAAACACATTGATGAGTTCAACCTCCTGGATGCCTTTCAATCTGGATTCAGAAAAGGCTGCAGCACGGAAACAGCTATGCTCAATGCCTCTGACGACATTCACAAAGCCCTAGACGAAGGTGATGCCTGCCTACTCATCTTTATTGACCTATCTGCGGCATTCAACACAGTAAACCATCCAGCCCTTCTGGAGACCCTGTCGTAGCGTTCCGGCATCAATGGCACAGTACTTAAATGGTTCACCTCCTTCCTTCAACACCGCTCGCAACAAATTAAAATCAACTCCTGTCTCTCAAAGCCAACAAAAGTCACACTTGGGGTCCCACAAGGCTCGATCCTCTAGGCATCACCATTGACAAGAACTTATCAATGGACGCCCACATCAAAAACTCTGCAAAAAGTGCTCTTTTCTCTCTAAAACACTTAAGAAATTGAAACCTTTTCTACCCCACGATGACCTCAAGACAGTAGTCCAATCCCTAGTTTTCTCTAAAAATAGACTACGGGAACGCAATCCTTACAGGGACTCCAAAAGCTCACCTAGCACCTCTAAGGGCAGTGCTGAACATGTCCGCTCGACTCGTATCTGGAGTTAAAAGATATGAACACATCACTCCAGCTCTCAACTGCCTCAATTGGCTTCCCATGGCCTGCATCACACACAAAACCCTTCACTCTCCTGCCCCCAACTACCTAAATAACAAACTGGTAAGAGCAGGTCAATCCAGAACTCTGAGAAGCTCCAACTCACTACTTCTTATTCCTCCGAAACTGAAAAAGAAAACCACCCAACACCGATCGTTTTCTGGCAACGCTTCCCGGATATGGAACGCTCTCCCGGGAGTCCTCAGATGCAACCCCTCCTTCTCCTGTTTCAAAAGGGACCTGAAACTCCATCTCCTAAACAAATACTTTCCTGACCAACGTCAACTAACCTAGTTTTCTATATCCGAGTTGTCTCCTCTCTCTCTGGACATTCAAGGACAGTGGGTGACCGGACTATGTCATTCTCACCTTTCTCTTTTTATTGTTCTCTCCCCCTCCGCTGCACTTCATATGTATTTCCCATGCTGTATTTTTTTTCTCTGTGGTTTGCTTCCTTACTGCCTGCCTACTATGTAATGTAATGTTCTTTCTGTTTTTTACTGTATGAATGTAAAGCGCTCTGATACCTACGGGTCAAGCTAGCGCTATATAAAACTTTAAAAATAAATAAATAACATTCTGGCTATTTCAGGCCCCAAAGCTAAAAGAATAGCTTGGGCAGCAGGTAATAGTAATTTTTAATGTATACTGAACTGATAATTAACTGTTGTTGTGATCCTCTCTAACTTAGCCAGGCAGCCTCACCCATTGGCAGATTGTCACAAGTGCTGGTGTTGACAAAAGTGCTGGCCCCAAGCACCAGAAACCAAGGGCTCGAATTAAGCACTGGGAATTCCCCATAAGAGGCTTTAAGTGGTATAGGTCGGGCTAAGGCAGGTCTAACTGTGAGGAATTCTCCATAAGACCTTTTTAGCGGTATGCCTTGGACTCAGCCATTGAGAAAGGTTCTTATTACAAGAAATTCGCCTTCAGGGCTTAATATGGAGTGAACTAAGAGAGGTATTTTCTCCATAAGAAGTTCACTGAGGAGTAGACTAAGATTCTTACTAGGGTGGCGAGGAGTCAATATTTCTAAGAGAGAGATCGGTCTGCATGAGCAATTTACTGGTATGAACTGCTCCACATACTGGTTTACTGGGACCATGTTACTCTTTCCTCTAAACACTTCATATTTCCCAAGAGCAGATGTTACTTATTGTGACACATAACTTTAACACAGTCAGTGTCTGAACAGACAACCAGCTTATGAGACAGGTGAAGGGTCCAGCATTCTCTGGTGTCAGCAAAGTGAGAGCGACTCCCAAGTCAAGGACAATATGGTTCCTTCTTCTGGTACCTTCTGGTTGTCGAGGAGTTTTGGGCTGAACATTGCGTTGTTTGTAACTGAGCTGTGTTTTCTGAGCCTACAATGGAGGTTAATGGGTTCAGTAGCGTGACTTGCTTGTTGCATTCATTACATGGAGTAAATGGTGGTTCATGGTATCTCTTTGGCATTATTGATTCCTGTTACAGCTTTAGTTTGTAGACTCTGATGTTTCGCAACAAGTCTGTAAATACGGCCTCCATGATGAGTTGCAGGATTAAAATGTGGGCATTATTATTGGCCGGACCAGTGCAGTGCCACGTTGAGTGATCACAGAATCAGTGATGATTCTCAGGCACAAGAGATTATTCTAGTCCTATTTTATTTTGGCAACTTGTTCTTGGAGTGAACATTTTTTTCATCAGATATTATTCCAAGGTTACGTATTTTACTTTACTAAATGGTGTTCATGGTTTCCCAGTTGTCCGCTGCGTAAATGGAATTTGTTCACCAAGTCAAGACTAAGACTCTCAATTTTTGTCGTGCGGTGCTAGGATATTTTCATCCATCCAGGCTTTGAAGGCCAAGAGACACTTGGATCAGCAATTTCTTCCCTTGGAAGCGGGTTCACTAGTTTAAAATAATTGAGGTAGAGTTTGCCACTGCGGATGTATTTCTGAATATCTGTTTCCCAAGGCTGAATGTATGAGGTGGACAACCATGTGAGGGGATGCTGCTTGGGTCCTCCAAAGAGGTACAACACTTTCTGTGTCAAACACCACTCTAGTCTCTTACCAATCTTGATTCTGAGTGTCAGGAAAGAGGTGATTCAGGCAAAGATCTTTCTGGTTACTGCTAAGTTTCAGGTGGTTGATTGAGACAGGTCGGTCACACCACATGAAGTCCACGAGACCTGATGACTCTGCTCGTGAGGATTTGAATAAGTGTTTTCAGCAAATGCAGATTCCACCCCATGGATTAGAAGGGTTCCTGGCTGGTGACTATCCAGCAGCTAGTTACCAGCTCATGAGTCTGAAGTTTAATTCTGCGACTACGCACTCTCTTATCCCAGACTTCATGAGTAGGCTGGTCATTGGCTGCCAGCTGAGTCAGAATGGACAGTCGCCTGAATCTAATCTTTGGCTAGCGCAGTGAATCAGATGTCCTATAAGCCTTCTCCTGCAGGAGTATGACAGTGTGCCAGATAAACAGAGAAGACCCTAGTCTTTGCAGGAAAAAGTGAAAATCCATCTTCATGCAGCCTCTCCATTTCAGGGGAGGATTGGGAATTTTACGGTATAATATGTGCAGGAAAGCTCTGCCACAATGTTTTGCTAACCTCCCTCATCTTTGCTCTGGTACCCCGGTCCAGCCCTGTTCTTTCCTTTCATCATTTAAGCCACAATATTCTCACCTGAAACCACCTCTGCCCATTGAAGCCTTACTGAGGCTTGTTTAAAAGGTGCTGCTTCAAAGGTGTCCCTTATTTGCGCTTTAGAGAACAGATTTCACAAAACAATACCAAAACGTCAGAGTTAGGCGGTGACATATGTACACTTGCTGTGTAACCCTGAAAGTAAACTTCATATAACTACAGTTTGCCTCATACGTACACTGTTTTACGTACCAGCTATTCATCCATGAGATGTCAGCCTAATAGTGATTGATCTGTTTGAGGAGACTTACCTGGGAGGAATTAACCCCTGAGACGCAAGGGTTAGTTCAAGTGGTGTTTTTATTAGTAGAGCTTGTTTTGCACAGTGGGTTTTACTGGCAGGCATGCTTTCATACAGTGCATCTACTGGCAGGGAACGGTTTATATAGGATGCTTGTGTTAGTAGGGAATGATTTATAGAAGATATTTTACTGGTAGGGAGGCTTCCAGAAGACATAAGACACTGACACAAGGAGGAATGCATCCATGCAATGCCTCTACTGGAAGGGACTAGTTGTTACATGAGGCTTTAACTTATAAGGATTGGTTTATATAGGGTGCTTTTGCTGGTGGGAACTGCTTGGTATAACATGATTTTACTGGTGGGGATTGATTTATATCGGGTGCTTCTACTGATAAGGATGCATTCATAAAGGTTGTATTTGCTGGGACACAACAGGGAGATATTGTACATGAATAAGGCATCAAGATCTGATACAGAAACAAGGTCCTGGGATGAGAAACCCGAACAAGGACTCTGAGATAAGTTGACAGGACATGGCACAGACGTAAAGCAGCAGGGCACAGAACAAAGATAAGGCACAGGACACAGCACAACGATAAGACAAAGACATATTGTACAGGAAAAATTCACCAAGTAAGGCAATCACTTAACTAACTGGACACCACTCACCAGCGAGGACACTGTTGCAATCATGAAATCTATCTATCTATTCAGGAGCCCCCACAGACCCATGTCCTCACCACATCTACAACTTCCGACGATCCACGATCAGCTCTCTGCTTACATCCATTATCAACACATCCATCAAATGTGCAACCTTCCTGATCAAATGGAAGCATAAAGAAGTCAATGCCCTCCTGAAGAAACCATCAGCAAGACCAAGCGAACTCACCAACCCATCTCAATGATACCTTTCCTCGCCAAAGTCAAGAAGAAGGTGCTCAACAAATCACTTCCCAGACACCTAGAACATCACCAACTACTGGATAGCAGTCAATCAATTTTCAGCAGCCACCACAGCATAGACACTGCCCTCGTTGCGGTCACCTTTGACATCCTGACACAATAGTCCTCATCTTGCTCAATCTATCTGCAACTTTCAACACTGGCTCTCACTACACATTTGTCTCAAGGCTACATCACACCAGAATACAAGGACCAGCTCTAAAGTGGATATCCTCCTTCTAAACAGGCAGAGCCCAGAGTCAGGGTCCCACCATACACCTCAAAAACTACGAAAGTCATCTGCGGAGTCCCACAAGGACCATCTGTCAACCCAACACTCTTCAACATCTATATGGCATCTATATTCTTGTCTAGATAAAAGGATTTTAAGAGGAAACCTTCTTTAAGTCTTTTTTTAAGTTGACCTTTTGTACACATGCTTAGCTCTGACCTGCCCATAAAGGACCGATGGAAGACATACCGCAGATGGTAAGAACCTATGTAGTCTTCTCACAGGCACATAGTTACACCACAGTTGGTTTGCAGTGTTGTTGATTGTTCGACCTGGCACCATTGGCGTGGGTCTCCCTTCCATTTTTGCTGTTGCCTTGTGTATTTTTGCTGGTGTTAGATGCTTTGGGCACTGTGCCACTGCTATTCAGTGACACAGTGCAAGTGCTCCCTATTGTAAATTGATGTATTAATCAGTGGTTCCATGTTTGGCTATTTGGTTTATTTGTCAGACCCTAGTCTAGCGCACTGAGTGTGCCAGGGCATGTAATCCAAATGCTGCTGGTGGGCCTGCAGCACTGTGTGTGCCACCCACAGAAGCAACCTTGTAAAATGTATCTAAGGTCTGCCATTGCAGAGCCTGCATGCAGTCTGGTACTGTCATGCTGACTGGGCAAGTGCACCCACTTCCCAGTCCCTAAACCTTCCCTTTTCTTCACATCAGTCACCCCTATGGTAGGCCCGGGGGTAGAGTGCATTGTAAGTATAAGGTAGGACAAGCCCTGATGTGTGTGGCATGTCCTAATAGTGAATTACAGCCATTTTTGTTTTTCGCTTGTGCAAGGCTACCTGTTCTCAATAGGCCAGAATGGGCTGTTAGAGTTATTAATTACCCTTTATAATCCTAACTGTCTCATAGAACATGGTAGAAATTCGAGTTTAGTATGCCTGAACTCAGAATAATAAAATACATCTTTTAGTAACGTTTATTTTAATATTCTGTGTTTGCAAATACCACTTTTAGAAAGTAGGTATTTGCTTGTCTGACCATTCAAACCTGCCTCTGCTAGTTTGTGTATTACAATGTCTGGTTTTGAGAGTGAGAGGGCTGGGGCATTCCTGGAGACAGACTGAGTCACCCAGTGGTGAATAGAGAGATCTGCATCTAGATGGGAGGGAGGAGTCGCACCTGAACCTTGACTAGGGCTGTGCCTGCCTTCCACAATGCTGGCTCCACCCCCTGGGGAGCGGCTGATGTCTCTGCCCTGCACACTGAAAGAAGAGGAGTCCTGTAAACAAAGTACTCCAGGACTGTACTTGCCTTCCACAATGCTGGCTCCACCTCCAGTGGGGCATCTGATGCTTCTGCCCTGCACTGTGAAAGGAAAGGAGAAGTCTGGTAAACAGAGTGCTTCAGAACTGGTTTGGACTGGGCAAAGGCCCCCCTCCCCTCGGAGAACAAAGGATTTTGGGATGTAAATATTGGGACCCTGATCCCATGAAATTAGATCACTTTGGACTAAAGAAGAAACCTTTACTGAGGAGAGGAACCTGAAGAAACTGAGGAGAGACTATTCCCAAGCTGAAGTGCTGCATGGGGGATTGGCCTGTAGTGGTTTCCTTACTGCCAAAGGAAGGAGAAAGGAACTTTGTGTACTTTGCTTTCAACTTGTGAAGGATCTCCAAGGGCTTGTAAAAGAGCTTACCTCCTGCTGAAGTCTCAGGGACAACAGACTTCACCCCCAGCTCCCCAGAGTTCTTGTGGAAGTGTCTGCTGCTGTTTTCGGCCTTCTGAGGAACTGCGTGTCGCAAGGAGCTGGAAGTGTGACTCAACGAGAAGAAGCGTGTCGCCGTCACTGTGCCTGCCGTCACAACTCTGAAGGAGGGTGTCGCCGCTGGAACTGTCGCACTGCACCGCATCGGAGAGAAGCGTGCCGCAACAAAGAGGAAGCGTGTCGCCGTTGCTGCTGCTGCTGTCGCAACTCCAAAGAAGGAGGGTGTCGCCGCTGTAGTTGTCGCACTGCACCGCATTAGGAGAAGAAGAGATTCCTGAGAATAGAGCCACAAGAGGTTTGTGGTCTGTGGTCACTACAAAGGGCTTTCCATAGACAGACAAGTTTAAATGGCGACACCCCCAATGAATTGCAATGGCTTCCTTTTCTACTTGAGAGTACCTTTGTTCTGTCTCAGTAAGTGACCGGCTCGCGAAAGTCAGGGGGGCCCGATCCTCCTCCTGCTGTTGTTTTTGCAGCAGTACAGCCCATGGGACCTGCATCCACAGCTATTTGGGTCATTGGGGTTAAAGAAAGCAAGCGTGGTAGCCTCTGAGAGTGCGTTCTTGATCTTCTTGAAGGCCTTAGCTTGGTCTGGACCCCATCTCCACGGGACTGCATATTTGGTGAGTTCTCTCAGCGGTAGTGTCAAGGTAGTGAGATCACAAATGAACCTCCCGCAGTAGTTTATCATGCCCAGGAAGCTGCGGACTTCTGTCACGCTGGTGGGGGCTGCAGCATCCTTGATATCTCGGACCTTTTCTGAGTCTGGATCGACTCCCTCTGTGGAAAAAGTGTAACCAAAAAACTGCAACTTTCTCTTCAGGAATTTGCACTTTTACCGATGCAGGGTGAGTCCGGCGTCACGCAGGCGGAGAGGCACTAGGGTAAGGCGCGAATTATGTTCAGGAATGGATTGTGCGTGAACCATGATGTCATCACTGACATTGATGACACCTGGGATGTCCATGATCAGTTCATGTATGACGTTTTGGAAGACCTCAGCAGCACTAGATACACCAAAGCTCAGCCGGGTATAACGTCAGAGCCCCACATGAGTTGAAAAAGTGGTGATGTTTCGAGATTCTTCATCAAGCACCAGTTGATGGTATCCAGACCGTAGGTCAAGCTTAGAAAACCATCAGGCTCCAGCCATTTCTCCAATGAGATCATCGATGGTTGGGGTTATGTGGCGTTCACGCTTTAATGTGGTGTTAGGTAATCGCATGTCTACACAGATCCTCACTGGGCCAGTTTGCTTAGGCTTCCACATGACAACGATGGGAGAGACCCAGGGTGTCGGTCCCGACACCTTCTCGATTATTCCTGCTGCTTCTAGCTTCTTGAGCTTCTCCTCAACCTGTGGCCGCAGGTGGAATGCTATCCACTGATGCCGTGTCGCTACGGGCTGTACCGTTGGGTCAACATGTAGATGAACTTCCTTACCCTTGAATCTTCCGATGCCTTCGAAGACCTCCAAGAATTCATTGAGCAACTGTTGGATCGATTCATGATGCACGCTGAAAGCAAACGTTACCACTCCTAGATCTTCTGCAGCACAGCACCCTAGGAGCATACCTTGGCCATCTTCGGTGACATACACGTTGGTGGTGACAGAGCGGTCTCCATGAGAGATGGATGTTTTGAAGCGACTCTGTATTTTCAGAGGAGTGTCTTGGCCGTAGGCAAACACAGTGATTGCTGACGGGTACAGCTTGGTTGCTGGGCACAGCGTCTGGTACAGGGCAGATTCCATGATGTTGATGGTAGCCCCGGTATCCACCACAGCCATGACATCCTGGGATCCCACGCAGATGTTGCACTGTGGCAACCGTCGCGCTTTGCGGGTGGCTGTGCCAATCATGTGTACTTTATGGACTACCCGCTCTTCGTCTTCGTCGTCATCCATGTCACTGGGTGTCCTATCTCCTTCCGGTATGGCGTTAACCACCTGTCGTGGTTTGCGATACTTCTTTGATCTGCACACTTTCTCAAAGTGGTTGAATCGCCCGCATCCAGAGCATCTCTTCCCTTTGGTGGGACACTCTGCTGCCTGGTGTGGAGGTCAGCCACAATATCCACACGTTCCTGCTGGTCCCCAAGTCGCAGTGCTGGATCCTTTCTTGTTCCACCTCGCCGGTGCTTTGGTCGTGACCGCGTTGACAGGTTCTGTCTTCACCGGGACTTGGAGGGCTGCCTCCATTTGTGCTGCAAGTGCTTTTGACACCTCTTTGGTGCCTCCCAAGGTCAGGTTGTCGGCGAGGGATTTGCCAGACTCTTCCAGATTGCGTTCCCGGAGTTTGGCGGAGGCACACCCCTGAATCACTTGTCCCCTTATCTCTTCTGTCTCGTCTTGGAACCCGCATGTTGATGCTAGGTTCTTGAGTCTAGCATGGTATGTGTCCAAGGACTCCTCCGGGAGTTGGCGCGCCTGCCTAAATATGAACCTCTCATAGTCCTGGTTGGCCATCGGCTCAAAATGTCCGTTGAGAGCATTTATTAAGGTGTGGAGGTTCTTGGGCGTGGCTTCTACAAGCGTTTTAGCGATGTTATGAATGTCCTTGCCCCCTAGGTGCAACAGCATTGCTCTTTTCTGGTCCTTGTGGACCTTGGTGGCCTCGAAGAATATCTGTAAACGGTCAACCCAATCCTTCTATTTGGGAGCTAGTGAGGATGGCGACCCTTCCACAATGAAAGGCTCTTTAGGCAATATTTGGGACATCGTTTGAGGCGTAGGCCCTGTATCAGGTGGCGCAACGCTGTGATGATGAGATGGGTCCTCTGCCTTTCACTGACCTCCTGGCTATCCCTGCGTGGCGAGAAGGGCACCCGGCTGTGAGGTGTGGCAGCACTGTTCTCTCTTCAGGATGTCTGCCCCCTCTGCTGGTGCGCAGTCCTTCTGACTTGTTTTCCTGTCTTTCAGCCCAGTTAGCACGTGGGCATTGGCTCCAGGGTAGCTCCGCCCCCTCAGGAACTGTGCCGCGCATCGTGGTAGAGTGGGCCTGTAAGAGAGCCTCAATGTGTGTCTTTAATTGGGCCTGTGCACGGCCTCAGCTTCATCCGCTCGTTGGGGCTTCCTGTTTTGTGGTAATAGGCCAGTGTTAAGGCCTTTCTCTCTTACCCCTCCGTGCTTCAGCGCACCAACACGCGTAGGGCCTCCCGGCACTGCCACTGTACCGGGCCAGGCAGAGGCTCACTTGGTGCCGGGCGTGATAGTTCATTTTCTCAGTTAGCCACTCTGCCTTAATACTTTCCCAAGTACTATCCCAAATAACTGATATCGGTGTACTTATCGAACATGACATCTATGGGTCTTTACCGTCATGTGACAGGTACACCTGGGATTGGTCACTGGTGTTCATATGTTTCTATGCTCAGGCATGATAGACAACAGCATTACAATGAATGTATTGATGTAACCTTTGGCAATACAATATGGCCCTACTATCGTAACAATAGCATTGTATTAAATGTAATGATGTAAGTTTTACGAATCCTGTGGCATTACAATATGGCCTTACCATCTTGCGATAGGTACGCCATCTCGTACATGTAAATTTTCCACAAATCATGCTCTATCAGCTATATGTCTAAAAATGCCAATGTATTCGTTCACTCTGGATACGTCCACTCATAAATTGTCCGAAACTCTTGGATTTGAACAATTAACAAACTCTGTATTATCGCGATCACTTATTACAACAATATGAATTGGCTCCTTTACGATACTTTAAACGATATTCCACCATGGGGGTATTTACCCTCTCCTTATTATTGTGTATTGAATCATCGCGATCATTTAACTCATGATCCGATTCCTCTAATATCAATCCCTATTATGTGTGAACCGCGCGGGTAATTACCCTCTCATCGCGATCATTAATTAATAATTCATGATCCTTTTCCTTTATGGTCGCAATATTAATCCTTACTAAGTCTGAACCACGCCGAGTCTGTCTATAGTCTGTCTACAATCTTTACTCGGGATTCAGGGTCATGTGACTCCGTTCCCTTGGTTACCAACTAAATAGGAAGCTAGCCTGCCATTACTGAACCTGCCGTGAAGACGCCGGTTTGATTTACTTCTCGGTAAGCACACCCGACGCTCCGGCGTTCCTCTTTCCTTTATAATCATTCTTTGCCAGTCCAAACACGAGCATGATAATAATTATTATCTCAATGCTCCATTCCTCCCCAGCGGGTGACTCCCGATTTACTCCCAGCGCCTGTTTACTACGTGGGGACGACCGTAACCGATACTGAACTCTCTGGTAAGCTTTTGCGGACGCATCTCAATATAGATACCTGTCGGGGTCTCTTGTGTAAATATTAATGGAGTTCCCTTATGCCTTCAGAAAAATCTTCGGATTTCCAGTGCCCAGCGTCCCCAGGCCTGTTTTCGATTCCCGCCATAACGCTAGTGGTAATAATCAAGATGTAAATCCTTAATTTTCTATCTGTCCACATAAAGTACAAGCTGTCAATGTGATTTTCCATTTTCAGCACATTAATTTTAATATACTTGAAATTGTTTGTTTAACCCCCCGCAGGAATTCATGTTCTTCACACGGAGGTCCTCTACAATGATAAATGAGCACCGAATAACTAGGTATGCTCTCCCCAATTGTGTGCAAATCTAAATAATCTAACTATGGTATGATTTGAATGGGTTTAGTAATCTGTACCCCATTATTGATATTAATAGGTTGCTAGTCCCCATCCTGTCCTAATGAAGATCCCGCCGCAAGGGCTCCACTAATTCCTGGAACATCTGTGGGTCGAAACGTCGACAACTGTCCTCTACTGTCCAGCCCCCCATTTGAAACTGTTACATATAATGTACTACGTGGGGCATGTGGTTTTTTAAGTGATATATTTGGATTCATGATCGTCAGTACATTTCAATTGACTTATAAATGTGTCAGATTATTGTCTGATTTTACTGTCACTACTCCCTACCTGCACTATCCTCACTTTATCACTTCTCCCTTACTCCCAGGGGCACTATTCAACCTTTTCAAAATGAGCATTGTTGGGTACTATATCCTGGTTATGTCTACATTGTGAATAAAACATTGTAGATTCATTAAGTGTCACTATTATTATTTAATTTGTGGTAATTAGTTAATTCTCACTGGGACCCCTTTCCCTCTCAGTACCAATAGGGCGCATGTGGGCTGATGGCGGGCGGGGCACTGTGCTCCAGGACCCTCCACTGGATCCGGACATCACCACGCGGCCGCACACAGCCGCGGCAGAACACGTGGGCGGCAGGCAGCACTGCAGGCTGGGCACAGGGTGGGCTCACCTTGAGGCCACGCCGGGCCGCACTGATGACCTCAGAACCTCCGACTGCAGATCGGAGCTCCTCCGCAGCCACCAGGCACCGGGTCACACTGCGCCACTTGACGGGGCACGAGCGCCGCGAGCGGTCAGGGAGCTCGTGGCCGCCTCACCGCAGGGTTGCGATGGCACGACCACCCTCGTCGCCAATTGTGGTGTTGCGGGGATAATAGCAGCAACACTTGGGGCTATGCAAATGGCCTACGGGGAGCACGAGGATAATCACGACAGGAGACAGTATTGGGATACAACTATCGGGACACGTCTCCATCGCCTGACTAACGTACGGGTACGTGCCCTTTACTTTTATTATACCTTGCTCACGTGACCTAGATGCTCCGTACGTGTCGTGACACATCACACGTCACGACATCACACCCTGCTCGGAAACAAGACGGTGCTTCTGAGCTGAGGGAAGGGAAGAGCTCAACACGAGGGCTGCGGCCTTTTCGCAGGTACGTGTGGAGGCATAGAGGGGGAGCTGGTAAGTTTCAAAGGTTGTGTGTGATGTGTAGGCGACAGACAGTCTGCAAGACTACTTGCACGCTCTAGTGTGCGAGTGTGATCAGGTGTTCTCGTCCCTTTCTGGATTATTACTGTCAAAGATAAAGGAACACGAGGTGAGGGCATATTTAGCACTAAAATGTTAGCTAGGGTGTGTGAGAGAGGGATGCTGTATGTGCTTGCTAAACTGTGTGTGCAATGGCATGCGTGCATGATGTCATGGCCTCTCAATGTTGTCATACTATAAGAACTTTTTCACTTCCCACATGTTATATTAAGAGTCATGAGTAGCACTTCACATTTTTCTTTTTGTTCGATTTGTTTTATTTATTGAGCTTGCAAAAGGTCAAAATCTGTGATATATTAAAAATGAATCAAAATGAGTGATTGGTGTCTTAATACTTTGTGGTACTCAGTTACTTTACATGGTGTGGTTTGTCACAACTAACGAAACGCATTGCTAAATAAGAGAAATAAAGACGTATAAAACGTAAATAAAAATTGCCAATGTCTTTCTCTCTGACAGTGGTATGGGAGCAGCTCTGTCTGGATACATGTGCGTCTCCTTCAGAGTATGTATCATCTTTCATTTATATAGACTGTTTGATATTTCAAAGCATTTTAATAAACAGGTGTTAGTTGTCAAAACACAAATTGAAGACTGATTTATCAGCCCAAGAAAGATCAAAGACTGAGTCTCCCATTCCATATTTTTCAGATTATTTCGGACTCTCAAAAGCATGCCCTCAGCTGTGCTGCATTCTCTTAGCAACCTAAATATGTAGAGTGCCTCAGTCCCAGGGCCCAAAGGTATGAAAATAGAACACCTATGCCAAACATTGTGTGGCTTCTTTCCACTTTCAGTGATAAAATGGCTCAGTGGGATAATGCACCTACACTGTCATAAAGGCCTCCTGTGCAGACGTACCACTCTGCAGGATGATCTTCCACCCCAAGTTCTATTTGGAACAATTAATGTATTTTTACTGTGTTTGCTTGAACACATTAACAGAAGTATTAAGAAAATAACGTGATTTAACTTTTGCTCTAAATAAGAGCAAATGTACACTCTTTGTGCCACCAAGGTATGCTTACATTGACCCAGAATTGCATTTTATTTATTTATTTATTTAATTATTTGTAAGTTTTTATATAGCGCTGGCTAGACCCAGAGGTATCAGAGTGCTTTACAGGAGCAGGAGCAGGAGCAGGAGCAGGCAGAATATTCAGGAAACAACAGTTCTGGACAAAATTAACTAAAGTTACAAGCCAAATCTGCCCATAAAGTCGGGAGAAGGCAGAAAAGTGAGTTAACAGGATTAATGCATTTCAAAGATAAGATGGGGCAAAATGATACGAGTCACACAATAAGTAAAATCCAGGAGGAAAACATGGTAGTGCTAGGGGGGCAGAAGGTAGGTGAGGAGGGGCCCAAAGCAAATGGACAAAGCACAGGGGAGAGTGCCAACAAGCAGCAACCAATGCAGAAGTTAGAGAGTAAAGGGTAACCAGAGAGACGGGGAGAGCGAAGGCCAGGAGAGGGAAGGGAGAAACAATACGACAAACAGGTAAGCAGAGAGATAATCAATACAGGAGATGAAAGGATTGCAGGATCAGAGAGGATTAAAGACTCCAGTATTTTCTGAGAGGTGACATTTAAGGTCTCTTTTAAAGCCAAGGTAGGAGGGGTTGCAGCGCAGGTCCCTCGGGAGGGCATTCCATATGTTCGGAGCATTACCTGAGAAGGAGTGGGTCTGGGTGGATTTATTTTTTAGTAACGGGGGCACGAGTAGTAGAGCCGTGGAGCTTCTCATCAGTCTGGAACAGCCCACTTTTCTGAGTTTGTTCGTTAAGTAAGTCGGAGATTGAGCATGAACGGCTTGGTGTGTGATGCAAGCAGTCTTATAAATGCATCTCCCTTCAATGGGGAGTCAATAAAGTGATTTAAGGGCAGGCGACATGCGGTCATAACGTTTGTAGTCGGTAAGGAGCCTAGCAGCCAAGTTGAGCACTGCTCTAAGGGCCAGGTAGACTTCCGGATATCCAGTTAGAATAGCGTTTCCATAGTCAAGAGCAAAAGCATCACTGTACGTCTGCTGTATGGTGTTGGATATGATGCAGGTCTGATGTTGTCAATCACACTGTGTTTGAGTTCCAAGCTGGGCTACAAAGCAGCATGGATAAAGGATAACGGGTCCAGCTAGGGGGACAGGAAAATTAAAACATATCTATTGATTGCTGGAGGGGTCATTCTTCTTTTTCCTCTACTCTCAGAGCTCTCACCAACTTTCATCCAGCCAAAATCTCACCCTGCACGTATAGCCACCCACAGCCACAACCAAAGCTTCTCTCTGGACGGTGAGGCATATGGTTGTCCATGGCACAATGTGGTATTTGATGGCATACCTAGGCAATTAAAGTAAATTGTTGCACTGGCAGTATGATGGAAATTACTGACATATTGTCCTGGCATGATTGTGGCTATCTCTAGCATAATGCTGACCCCATGTTAATGGTGCTAATCAATAATATATTTTGGGCATCCATATTGAGATGCTGCCCACCCTTAATATAATGCTGGTTCTGGCATAACGGTGTCTTTAGGAGGTATGGTGTTGCCCACACTTGGCAGAATGCTGATTCTAGCATGGTATAGGTTTTTGTTGGAATGGGGATTGCATCCATGGTATGAAATGGTGATACATGAGCAGGCAGGACAGAATCTGTCTAGATATGGCAGTCGTACATGTAAGTGCTTGCTCATTAAACAAGTATTTACCAAAGATGAAAAAAAAAATGTTCAGAACAAAAATGTAAGTAAAAAAAAAATATATATATATATTAACCTTTTGCTTGCAGGGATTTTAAGTTTAATTTCTTCATACATGTGAAGCTTGTATTTGATAGCACACATATGTATTTAGATAAAGTGACAAATTGATGCTGTGAACAGATTTCCATTTATACAAATTGTTTTATTTTGTATTGTGCCCTCAGTGTAAAGTGCTCTGATACCCTTCCCTGGGTCTGGTCCACGCTATAGAAAACTCAAAAAATAAAATAAATATAGTTCAGTGTTAACCTTCAAGGTGTTCGAAACCAGAGTGACAGCACTGCTAAATGAGAATGGAAATCTATCTAGCTGTGCTGCCTGAGTTGCCCAACTTGTGTATTTCTTATTATTTCAGTCTGATCCTTCTAATGATATTATCATTCAATGTAATAGGAATGAAGATGTACTTGGAATTAGCAGGTTGCATAAATGAAAGGAACTCAAATTTAGAAATGTAGATGAATGCTATAACAAATGATACACCACGGGAAAAACATTTTCTGAAATGCCTGTAGGCCCTTTGGCTTTTTGGCTGGTTGTAAGAAATTGGGTTATTAGTTGAGGGCATGAGTACTCATCCCAGGGAATATTCACAGTCAGGGTGAACCACTTAAAACACTAAATAAACCTGAACACAACCCTAAGGTTTGGCTAAGGGGACAAAAGAAGGGTGTAGGCCTGGGTGTTATCTACATTTCCTTGTGACAGGATAGGCTTCTTTGAACCCCATGGGCCCATCCCACAGGTCACCCTGTCAAGGGTACAACAACACCTCCTGTCGCTCAAGGCCTTTTGTTCCTGCTGTAGAAAAAAGTTCACACCTTAGTCACGCCCATTGAAATGCTAATTACTGGTTGTTGGAAGGGAGAGTAAAATGCAGATTTAGCTTCCAGTGACTTCAGGCAGGGCTTTTTTTTAAAGTCTTCTTTTTAAAATATTTATTACAAATCCCACTTCAGCAAAAAGTAATGTGTAGCTTTTTTCTACTTAGAGATAACATTGATTAAAGTTATCATACTATCTCAATGCTTTCCAATAGACCAGCCAACCCTGCTAGAGATCAAATAACTTTTAGGGTTTTTTCACTGTAAGGACATTTTTAACATCGAAAGTTTACCTTTTTTCCCTCTTCTAACCCTCCGCTATCCTTCTCAATCCAAATAACTGACTAATATCCACCCCTCAAAATACTTTCTTATTTCACTATACTCATTAACCACTAATCCTTTATGGGATCCGGAGTAGTGTGCCACTTGCCAAAAAAAGTTCTTTAACACCCCCATCAGGGGTTACAAGCACTATACAAATGCAAACCTTTTTCCCTCTTCTATCCCTCCGCTACCCTTCCCAGTCCAAATAACTGACTAATATTTACCACTCAAACTACTTTCATATTTCACTATACTAATTTACCACTAATCCTTTATGGATTCCGGAGTAGCGTGCTACTCGACGAAAAAAGCCCTTTAACACCCCAGCAGGGTTAACAAGAGCTATATAAAAGCAAACCTTTTTCCCTCTTCTATCCCTCCGCTATCCTTCTGAATTCAAATTAACTGACTAACCTATCCACCACTCAAATTACTTTCATATTTCACTTTACTAACTCAACACTAATCCTTTATGGGTTCCGAAGTAGCGTGCTACTCGCCGAAAAAGCGCTTTGATGCCTCGTCAAGTGTAGTAAGCGCTATCTACATGCAATTACAATTATAATTACATGTCTATTTTTAAATACCATGCACACTGCCTTATGAGCAATAAGGTGCACTTGGGGGTGACTTAACATTTAAAAGCAGATTGTGCTCCTGTAAAAGGGGCTATTTTGACAGTTTGAATTTGCAGTTAAAACCTGAAAAGCTAGGCTACTGGCAGCAGAACTGCCGTCAAGTTTACATTGTCACTGTAGTGAATGGCACAACGAGGGCTGCAGTACATTTGTTAAATTGAACCAACAAGACATGGGTACGCTTTGGTATTGTATACTAGGGACTTATAGGTAAGTTAAATATGCCATTCAGGAGCATACCAACTTGACCATGAAGAAAGAAGGAGCAAAAGTACTGTACAACAGGTTTGAGTGGTAAAGTGTAAAGAGTTCTTTAGCCAGCAAAAACAGGGTTCAACATAAAGGAAAACAAATCCAGGGGGACCCTGCATAAAGGGCAAATATCCAACTCTATTTAAATGGGAAATCGTGCTTTTAAAATGCACCATTTTGTCACCATTTTCTCAAAACTTTCTCTGGGCGGGTGAACCTCCAACTCTCCTGGGGTGGGTTAGATTTGCTTGGCACACCATGGATGTTCTGGAATATTTAATTAGTGCCCTTTCAGAATCTATGGCTCTTTTGCAAAGGTATTGGAAAATAATCTTGTAAAATGCACAGTTAGATCCAAGATCACCAGCCACTGATGCACACCAAGAAAACTCCAATGCCATTAAATACCTGATTCAAAACCACACCCCAAGCCCTACCCCTGCAGCCCTCCCCAGACTTAATTTCGTTAGTACCTATACATCTTTTTTCCATTTAAAACACTTGGTACAGTATATGAATACTATTCAGAGGGTCCAAAAATATGGAACAGACAAAGAAAAAGACCTGGCACATACAAGGAGCGCCAGAGTCAGCACAGAAAAACAGTGGTTGAGAAAAGAGAGCAATACAGGGTAAAGGTGACTGTATAGGGAAGCAGTAGATAAACCTGGAGACATATCGAATCAATCACCAGCAGCAGATACAGAGAGAGCTAGAATGAGAGAAAGAGAGAGAGAGTAGTAATTTGGCAGCAAGAAAAGAGTTAGCTAAGGTGACAAACAGAAGGAGACACGAGCACAGATGGCAAACAAATTCTGGAATCCTGATACCACATCAGTGTGTGCCGTTGGGTGCCAAGAAGCATGGGATCTGGCAGGAGGCGCTAAACATGCAGTGATGTGAGAGCGTGGGAGAGAAAAAAAAGCAGGGGAAAGGGTGGGAGCAAGTATCGGCAGATAAAGAGGGCGAAATGAGGGACTGCTTGGATCAGGGAAATGAATAGAACTGTAGAGGATGAAGGGGAGGGAAGAAGGGGCACAGGAAGACAAAGATGGCCGAGAGAGAGGAAGAGGAGAGACAGAGACCATGGGTGTAGAAGTGGTAGAGGGGAGGATAAGAAAGCAAGGTGTTGGAGGAGATACAGAAGAGGGGTGAAAAAAGCATGATTGAATAGGGTGGAAGGGGCATGCGGTTCAGGGACCAGGAAGGGTAAAGAGAAGGGAAAGGCAACTGAGGAGGAGGCAGAGGCAGGGCGAGTTTTAGTGCTGGTGGTGCCCGGTGCAACAATCTTTTATGGGGCTCCCCCAGTGGCTTCCTTTAACAGTGTCCCTCATCTCTCCATAGCTCCTCTTGCACATGCAATTCATTTGTTTTATAGCGTTTCTGAAACCAGTGTAGGGTGTCAGAGCACTTTACATCACACACACATTATAAAGAGACAATGAATTATACATGTGTAAATCAGTCTATAGGAAAGGTTATGTTAGACAATGAGGATTACAAGGTGTAGGAATCACTTGTGATCCAAAAAAGTAGACAATATATTTTAAGAGTGCTCTGGAGTAGCTTAAACTCTATATTTAAAATGTGCCACAGTGATTGGGCTTGGCTTTACGAAGAAGAATATATTTTTACCCAAACAACCCCTTTTTAGCAATATTAGGATTATGAAAGACTGGGGAAAAACATAACGCTCTAACCGATACCATGTAATTTGCATGCAGCTCTTTAATGAAAGTTCATAGGTCACTGTGTTATATTAGGATTGTAATTTATGAACTGCAAGCAACAAAATTATCTCTGTTACAAAAGCAGTAATCCACTGAGCTATCCACATATAATACATTTATGTGATCTGCAAGGTAAACTTTCTTTGCAGCAGGCCTACTGACCATCTGTGCTACTTTATGATGAATTGAAACTGCTGCTAGAAAAAACGGATCTTTCTCCAGCAGAAAGATTATTCACCAAAGTTGTCTTGACATTTTTATTCTTGCCTGAAATCTGCTGGAAACACATGCAGCTCTGCAGCCGGTGCTCTAAACACATCACCCCCTTAGAGCTCAGTGGCACGTGCAGCCGCACCAGTCGCACCACCCAAAAGCAGGCCCTGGGCTTGGGTGAGTGTGAAGAAAAAAAGGCAAGAAGAAGGGGAGAGCATTGTTTAAAGAATGACAGAGTGTAAATGGAGTGGGGAAGTGGGAGATGAAATAAGAGGAAAAGTGATAGGACAGCTTGAATAGTTAAATTAAAGAAGGACGTTTTCGATGGGAGGGAAGGAAGTAGAGCATTCTACTCCTGCTCCATCAGGAACATACAACATCGATGAGTGCCCTGGTACAGACCCTGTGACAACAGACATTCAAACCGCCCAAGGGTGAGACAAACAGAAGTGAAAACACAGGTACGGTCTGCAGACCATAGCCTGTGGAAGGTGCTGGGAGACCGTGCTGGCGCCTGAGAGAGGGAAGCCACAAGGAGACCAGGCTCTGCAACCCTCAAAGAGCCCCAAACAGACCAAGCTCTGCAGCCCCTGAGAGAGGAGAGCTCAAAAGAAGTCAGACCGTAGGCCCTGACAGGGGGCAGGATCAAGGTCAGTCTCTGCAGCTTTTGCGAGGGGAGGCGAGGTCTGCAGCCTCTGAAAAGGTGGAGTCTGAAGGAGACACTGAAAAGGAATGGGACACGCTCTGGGGCCATTGTGTAGAGCAGCTAAAGGGAAATGGAGTCACAGGAACAAGGATGTTAAAGAGAAAATAGTTCCTGGTCTAAGTACTGAGCTTTCACATCTAACTGGAAGGTCTTCCACAGACTGGACCCGCCCCTATTTCCTGTCAGTAACCAATAGAGGGCATTCTCTCCTCCGTTTGCCTTTCTTCCATCCTACTCTCCTCTCAATCAATCAATCAATCATGCCATTTGTATAGCGCACTACTCACCCGGAGGGTCTCAAGGCGCTTGGGGGGAGGGGTATGCTACTGCTCGAACAGCCAGGTCTTGAGTTGTTTCCTGAAGGCGAGATGGTCCTGGGTCAGCCGAAGGTGGATGGGGAGGGAGTTCCAAGTCTTGGCAGCCAGGTAAGAGAAGGATCTTCCTCCGGCGGTGGCTCTTCGGATGCGTGGTACGGCTGCGAGGGCGAGGCTGGTGGACCGTAGCTGGCGGGTGGGCGTGGAGAAGGTCAGGCGGTCGTTGAGGTACTTGGGGCCCAGGTCGTGGAGAGACTTGTGTGCGTGGGTGAGGAGCCGGAACGTGATCCTCTTGTCGACGGGGAGCCAGTGCAGGTTCCTCAGGTGGCTGGAGATGTGGCTGCGTCGGGGGACATCCAGGATGAGTCGGGCGGAGGCGTTCTGGATGCGCTGGAGTCTTTTCTGTAGCTTGGCTGTGGTTCCGGCGTAGAGGGCGTTTCCGTAGTCCAGTCGGCTGGTGACGAGTGCCTGGGTGACAGTCTTCCTGGTCTCGGTCGGGATCCAGCGGAAGATCTTGCGAAGCATACGCAGGGTGCTGAAGCACGATAAGGAGATGGCGTTGACTTGTCTGGTCATCGAGAGGGAGGGGTCCAGGATGAAGCCCAGGTTGCGTGCGTGGTCGGTTGGCTTGGGTGTGGTGCCCAGGGCTGGGGGCCACCAGGAGTCGTCCCAGGCGGAGGGCGAAGATCCCAGGATGAGGACTTCCGTCTTGTCCGAGTTCAGTTTCAGGCGGCTGTCCTTCATCCACTCGGCGACGTCTTTCATCCCTTCGTGTAGGCAGGTTCTGGCGGTGTCGGGATCTCTGGTGAGGGAGAGGATCAGCTGGGTGTCTTCGGCGTAAGAGATGATGTTGAGGTTGTGCTGGCGTGCGATGGCTGCGAGAGGTTTCATGTAGATGTTGAAGAGGGTGGGGCTGAGTGAAGATCCTTGCGGGACGCCGCAGATGACTTCGGTGGCCTCGGAGCGAAACGGGGGAGGCGGACTCTTTGTGTTCTTCCGGCGAGGAACGAGATGATCCACTCCAGTGCCTTCTCTTGGATACCGATGTTGCTGAGGCGCTGGACTAGGGTGCGGTGGCAGACCGTGTCGAATGCAGCGGAGAGGTCCAGGAGGATGAGGGCCACTGTTTCCCCCTTGTCGAGCAGGGTCCGGATGTCGTCGGTGGCTGCGATGAGGGCGGTCTCGGTGCTGTGGTTGGCTCTGAAACCGGACTGCGAGGGGTCGAGGGATCCGTTCGTCTCGAGGAAGGCGGTCAGCTGTCTGTTGACAATCTTCTCGATGACTTTAGCAGGAAAAGGGAGGAGCGAGATGGGGCGGAAGTTTTTGAGATCGGTGGGGTCCGCTGTAGGTTTCTTCAGGAGGGCGTTGATCTCGGCGTGCTTCCAGCTCTCCGGGAAGGTGGCGGTGTTGAAGGAGGCGTTGATGATGTTCCGGAGTTGGGGTGCGATGGTGGAGTCGGCCTTGTTGAAGACGTGGTGTGGGCAGAGGTCGGTCGGTGATCCGGAGTGGATGGTGTTCATCGTGCGGGCTGTGTCTTCGGTGGTCACCGTGGTCCAGGTGCTAAGGGTGGCGGTGGGGGGCGTTGGTTCGACGGTTGGGTGCGTGGGTGGGGCGCCGAAGCTGTTGTGGATGTCGGCGATCTTGCGGTGGAAGAACGAGGCGAAGGAGTCGCAGAGGTCTTGTGACGGAGTGATGTCGTTGGTGCCGGTGCTGGGGTTGGAGAACTCCTTGACGATAGTGAAGAGCTCTTTGCTGTCGTGGGCGTTGTTGTCCAGTCGTTCCTTCAGGGATTTCTTCTTGGGGGTGCGGATGAGCTGGTGGTGCTTGCGGGTAGCGTGTTTGAGGGCGGTCATGTTGTCGGTGGTCCGGTCGAGGAGCCAGGCTTTCTCGAGGGTGCGGCAGGTCTTCTTGGAGTCCTTGAGGTCGTCGGTGAACCAGGATGCCTTCTTGCTTCTGGGTCTGCTGGGAGGGTTCTTTAGTGGCGCGAGGTCATCGGCGCAGGCAGTCAGCCACTGTGTGAAGTTGCGGGCTGCTTCGTTGGGGTCCGTTGAGTTGGCGGGTGGGCTCTGGCTGAGGGAGGTGGTGAGGTGGTCTGCGGTGATCTTGCTCCAATTCCTGTGAGGTACCTGTTGCGGGTGGTGGTGGGTCGTGGATCTTTTGAAGCTGAAGTGGACGCAGCTGTGGTCGGTCCAGTGGAGTCCGGTGGCGTAGCTGAAGGTGATGTACTTGCTGGAAGAGAAGACGGGATCAAGCGTGTGGCCGGCGTAGTGGGTGGGGGTGTTGACCACTTGCTTGAGTCCGAGGTTGGCGAGGTTTTCCAGCAGCGTATTACAAAAAACAGGGGTCCCTAGTAGTTCAGGGATCTTTCGCAAAAATGATAGACATACGCTCAATAGTATGTATGACCTTTGTCCAGCCGGACAGGAATTTTAATTAAAGTGATAAGCAAGAATAAAGAGGATTTTTTTACACAGTGGGTGCAGCCAGCAACCCACAGGGGACAAGACAAAACAAGGGGATGGGGTTAGAACGAACAAGGCGGTCTGTATACTAGTAGTTCAGTGAACAGACAAAAATACATTTTAGAAGCATCATTGTATACAATTTATACTTTTCATTTTACATATGACGCTAAAATGTCGACGACGTTTCGATGCCTGGGCTCAGATGGGCGGGGATCGATCCCCGCCCATCTGAGCCCAGAATTGCCATCGAGCAACCCAACCAGGAATGAGACACGATCGGTCCGGTCTCCTATGAAGAGGCGATCTTGCCCTGGATTGGAAAATGCTCAGATAATTGAGTACCCGACCATATGTCCCTTGATATTGGGCACCGCCCCCTGGAAATAAACAATGTTTGGACCTAAATCTGATTTTCAAGACAAACTTTTTTATTCTCTGTCCTGAAGATGATGCCACTCATTTCACAATAGGCATCGAAACGTCGTCGACATTTTAGCGTCATATGTTAAATGAAAAGTATAAATTGTATACAATGATGCTTCTAAAATGTATTTTTGTCTGTTCACTGAACTACTAGTATACAGACCGCCTTGTTCGTTCTAACCCCATCCCCTTGTTTTGTCTTGTCCCCTGTGGGTTGCTGGCTGCACCCACTGTGTAAAAAAATCCTCTTTATTCTTGCTTATCACTTTAATTAAAATTCCTGTCCGGCTGGACAAAGGTCATACATACTATTGAGCGTATGTCTATCATTTTTGCGAAAGATCCCTGAACTACTAGGGACCCCTGTTTTTTGTAATACGTTACTGCCCAAGGTCCCTAGTGCTATACCTTTGGGTTCCCTTGTTTTGTATAAGAGGTTTTCCAGCAGGGCGGTGGTGTTGCGGTCCTTGTTGTTCTCCAGGTGGAAGTTGAGGTCCCCGAGGAGGATGTAGTTGGTGGAGGGGAGGGCGTGCGGGCTGATGAAGTCTGTGATGTCTTCGCTGAATTGTGTGCGTGGTCCCGGGGGTCTGTAGACGAGGGTGCCTCTGAGGGTCGTCTTAGGGTCGGTGTGAATCTGGCAGTGGAGATGTTCGGCTGCGGCGAAGGAGTCGTTGGCGTCGGTCGTGATGCGGATGGTGTTCCTGTGGACGATGGCGATGCCACCTCCCGTCTGGTTGACGCGGTCCCTCCTGATGATCTTGTACCCGTCCGGGATGGCGATGGCGATGTCGGGTGCAGAGGAGGCGTTCATCCAGGTTTCCGTGAGGAAGGCGACGTCCGGTGATGTAGCGTCGAGGAGGTTCCAGAGTTCCACGGCGTGTCTGTGGACGGAGCGGGTGTTGATCAGGATGCACTTGAGGTGGTTGCTGCTGGTGTTTGTCTTGGCGGGTGTGGGATAGGTTCGGAGGCAGTGTGGAAAATTAGTACGGTTTGGTAAACATTATCTGCGCCATCTTGCCCTTTCCCCTGATGCCACACTTTTTGTCGTGCGCACCCGCCATTTTAGGTGCCTCGATCAGAACAGCCCTCTGCACACCACTGGCCCCCCCAGCATGGCCCTTCGCCCTCGCAAAGCCCGCACGCTGACAGCCCCCACACTCACATGCCTTGAGTCATAAACCCCCTTTCAACGCAGCTCTGCCTCAGAACCCCATCCTGTTCCCAGCGCGACACCTCCCTTCATTCCTTTTCATGGTCCCCGGCCCTTTGATACCAGCCCCCCTTTTCCTGTGTGCCCGTTTGTCTTCCCCGTTCCCAGGCCACCACCTAGCTCTGCGGATACTGTTTATTGCCCCCCCGTACAGTAGGAAGCTTCCCTCAAATTGATCAAAAGCCCCCACCCTATGAGATCCGATCAACCCCACACATCCCGTGAATCGGCGGGATGTCCAGCTGCGCGATAATCATCACCTGTTGTGACCGGGGTGGGGACTTCAACTGTAAATGTGTGTGGGAACGGGCCTGTAGGGGAGATTCAGAGGATGTCCTTTCATACTTCAAAGCATTACAAGACTGTGTTACCTGCAATAAAATTCATTTTAACTGTGTATAAGAGGCCAGGCCTCAGGGATACGGTTAGAGCACCTCATGACGATACCTGCTGTCTGAACTGATGTGTTCTCCTCCGGAGAGAATAAACCTTGTTTCCTGCCTTCCAGTCTCCAGCGCCTGCCTCTTCATTGATTAATATTTTGTGGGTAAAAGAGGCGATACCGCCGGGCAAATATTGATTGTCCATTGACCTTAGTTTTAACAATTGGCGTCCCAAGCGTGGGGCCCATCAGTGACTCGTGGATCCAGTGGGAGAGGTCCTGACGACAGAGTGAACGACTGCAACGATCGGGAGAGCTCTTGCCCAATAGACCCTCGTCTGGCAGCCGATCATCCGAACTTCACTGGCTCCGAACAGACCTCTCTCGAGTGATCTACGGTCCTGACTGGGAACCATCAGGAGTGCCGCGAGGAATACGAGGAAAGGAGGACGATCGGGCGCTGGATTCGGAAGATAAGAAACTGTCCATACGGTCCGGGTAAGGTCGTGTAGACACGACGAACTGCGAAATAGTTGTTTAATGGTTCAGAAAATACTAGTATTACTCTTTGTTGACCTATTTGGAGATTCACTATCTGCAAACGGAGAAACAGTAGGCTCTTTCTCTTTGCAAACAGTGAAGGATAAGTAACGCAGCCAGCGTGCCTATCTTTCTCCCCCACTGATTGATTATTTATTTTGTTTTCGGGAGATTCCCTCTCCCACACTGATTAACTGTTTTTTTGACCCCGAGCTACTGTTCGCGGATTGTTTTCTGGAGATTCTCTGTCTACAAACAGGAAAGAACAGGTTCCCCTTTGCAGATAGTGAAAGGGTAGAGGACGCAGACTTTTGCGGATCTACTTATTCTCCCCACTGGTCGTTTATTTATTGTTTTGATATTGGTTCATGAGGTATTCACTGCCTGCAAACAACGTAGAATAGAAATATTCTGTCTAGTCTTTGCACGCAGTGATAAGATAGGCAGTGCTGACTTTTTGTCCTCTTCGCGAGCCGTCATGTCTGTCTTCTCCCCACTGGTCGATAGTTGGTTCAGCCCGGACCGTTTATTAGAGGTGGATCATCTAGCTCCGCTGGATGGCACCCCTAATAAAGACATGTTCATAAACTATGGATTAGTTACCATAGCCTATAGTAAACTGTGGCACAGGTATACCAAAGAAAATCAAGAGAAACAGTGGCCACTGATAGGATCCTTCGATCTTGATAAAATAGAAACGTTAGAAATAGCCCTTCGTAATAATAAAACAACGCCTATTATGCTCGACAGTCTCGGTATGTGGCGCAAAGAAGCAATGCAACGAAAGAAAAGAGACGAGGACAGAGTAGGTAAAGGAATATATCGACAGGACAACCCCAGGACACAACGACCCGAAAGTAATCCCCCGACACTGCGCACAGGGCGACCAGACTTAGGACAAAACCAATGTGCTTTTTGTAAATATGCAGGGCACTGGAAAGCCCAATGTCCGACTCTACTGAACGAGAGTAGGAGCAGAGGGCCGACAGGAATAACAGGCCGGCAGAAAGGGAAAAGGCGCGAGACAAAGATGAATCAGACTGACATGGACAGGCCAGATAGAACCACCACGTTCGATTATGCCCGATGGCACAGATTTCGCCAGGCCGACTTCGGCGACATGTTCGAGTCCTCATAGATCAAACAACGCTAAGACGGGAAACCCAGTCTAGCTCTAAATTAACCGGCGACGAACCCCGTACTATCCCTACTGTTCCCTAACAAAAAAAAAGAAAGAAAGCCACCCTTTTCGGAGAACCTATAGAAGCAATACACAGAGTAGTCTCGGACAGATTAGTATACATTCCATTAATGAACTCAAACTTCGAGTGCAATGGGACTGATTACTTTCGGCTGCCCCCCCCACTCTGTAAAAAGATAAGAAGCAGGTAAAAGAACTCAGAACAATAAGTATGCGCCGCATACAGAAAAAGATAATTATGGCCAATAACTGTTCTATGTTTGTCTTGGGTCTTTGTATATAATACTTGTACTGTCTCCCCGTCTGAGTTTGTGTGTACGTGATGCATGAATCTACGTCATCCCTCTGCCTGTGTTTCCGTGTTACTTAACTTGTGTTAACAGAAGCTTTAGCATGAAACAACCTGGAAAGAAAGGAATGGGAAAACGAAATCAGTAGGCCACTGATGAACACGAACTTTTATTTAACATAACGAGCAAGAAACAATAACAATACGTAATAATAACACCTATTAATGCCCTAACAACAGGAAACGTTAGAAACAAGAACGGTAAACTGTAGAAAATGAAAGTCAGCAGAACATCAGCCCCCCCCACTCTGGAAACTTCCAAGGTGGGGCAGGGTTGCGGCTACGCCCAGCCGGCAGCAACCCATATAAGGCGGGTCCTGCTGCCAACAGTCGGCCAGGAAATCGTAACATAGGGTGGAGCCGGAGGAGAGACAGGGGCCAGCGGGACCCAGCCAGGGGATCACCTTGACCACACTGGAGAGTTGTAGGGGGGGGGAATGTCTATGTCCTCGACCCTCCCGTCTCTCTCCCAGTCCGGCCGCGGTGGCACGTGACAGTTGCAGGTAGTCCCGCCACATGCTCCCCCGGTCCGGCCACCAATGGCCGGGGACTGGGGCCAACTGGATCCGGCTGCAGCCGATGAGCCAAGGAACCCGTTCATGGGGCCAGAGCAAGGGGCGTCCGGCCGACATCCACCGGAAGCCCGGCCCAGAGACGGACGGGACATTTTTCCTTTTCTCCTCCGTAATGGCAGCGACAACACGCCAGGCGCCACAGCTACACCCTAGCCGAATGTCCTGCTCCTACGACACAGAGTTCCTTTTCTTTCACTCCAAAAGGTCTCCTCCACTCTTGCAGACTCGACGAAGGGCGGCTGCTGCAGGGCCCCAAAATGGCGTCTGGGCCCCCTGGAAGGCGGGTCTAGGCCGCTAGAGTAACTTTGACCAGCCATGTAACTCGGACGCTTGTCCACCGGGGCACGAGCCCCCACCTCCGACAGCATCCCCACAGCCTTGAAGATTCTACAAAGGTCCCAGGAGCCCTCGGCCCCTGCCGGCTCCCGGCGAGGAACGACTGCCTTGATCGTTAACGAAAATAACCACGACATAGCCACTCCTTCTGTTAGCACGAGTTTCTGAACTGCCGAAGAGGACTCTGGTCCAACCGCCGGTTATGGGAAACATTTTGTCTCTGATGCTACTTCCGGACTAACCCGGCCCCGCCCAAAATGGCGCCGGAATCAATGAGAACTTGCGAACGCCTCGTGGTGTTTTTAGCTAAAAAGACTCGATGTTCTGAAATATGTATATGATCCTTTGTACACTTGACGAAAAAGAGGGAGGGTTCACTCGACGAACATGTAAAAGGGCCCCGTGAAAAATGTTTTTTTCAAACGTACAATTTATTATGATGTTTATTGTAGCCGATACATAACCTCGCTTACGACACACGCACACAGTATACATATAGGAAATTTGATTGCAACTAGTCCAACTGTACTGCCAACTATGAAATGAATGCCCCTTGATCCCTCAACTAATCGACAGACGTTTTAGTCCCCTGCAAATGAATGAATAAACCTTTTTAATATTCTCGATATTCCCAATACTGCAAAATAGCCCCCCTACTGTACGCACTTTAGCCATTGCCGCGCCCGGCCAAATACGATTGCACTGTCATATCTGCATGCTGAACGATCGTGCAAATAAAGGTTTTCCAAACTATGAAATGGGTATTGCATGCTTTTTTTTCTTTTGAAAAATGTGGGGTCAGCGGGAGAGTTTTTTCTGTGCACCCTGCTTTGTTCTCTTTTTAAGGTTATTAGAAGATGGTTGCTCAGCTCCAGAGGGAGGATCGAATATAAGACACGATACTCTGCCTCCAAGTATGCGACTGGCTCTGGAACTGACGCATGGAGAAGGACCTTGACTTCTGAGGACGGGTAACGTGAAGCGGTGTAAATGATAGAACGTTATGAAGGTACGACACTCAAAGGTACTAGGGAACAGAGTTGGCCGAAGAGCTGGTATGCCTTAGACCATCACAGCATTGGAAAAGATTTAAGGGCCCCGATAGCTAGATACATCCACCAACTAGATACCCCGCACTAAGAGCCCCTGATTTTTTAACGTTTCCCTACACGCGACCTATAAGGGCACACTACCCCCCCCTGACTTCAGAAACCAAGACCCCAGGGATTCTATCCCGAGGAGACAAGACGAGTATGAGGTAAGTAAAGAACTTTCGTGCCCATGCATTTGAAATGCGCGAATGTTGTCCCCCTCCCTTCCCCTCTTTTCCTCCCCCTACAGGTTACACTGGAGATCACGACCGAGGTATGGTGAAGATCTGAAGCCCCGCCATGTCTGATACACGAAGCGGACTAACGCCGCAAGATGGCACCTAAGCACACCCACAAACTGCTCTTGCAACGAAAGAGCTAATAGTTATATAATATGATAAAACACGGTCACTCCTAATCCGTGTTGCGTGAATGGGCACGTGTCACGTATGTCTGAACCTATGCCGTGTTGCGTGAATGGGCACGTGTCACGTATGTCTGAATCTATGAGAAAATGTTTTTGGGCGACTGAGACGCTGACTTGACTGATCGGAGGACCGAGAGTGCGAGAAGTGCGATACAATGGTGTCTTTTACTCAAAGCATGTCCCCTCTACCCTGCCTAATGCTCGTCCGTCCCAAACTGCATGTTTTCGAAATTCTAACACGGACCCGTAATGTCTTATGTTGTGTAATGCGCTGAATAGCCTATCTTAATACACGGCCACCCCCCATGTCGCACGTGTACTATTTAGCCTATCGTTGCACATCTCTCTCTCTCTCTCTCTCTCTCTCTCTCTCTCCCTCTCTCCCCTCCACACTCTCACTCTTCCGAACGACTAGCACCAAAATTGGCAAACCGCCACCCCTAGTGCACCCCCCAATTGGCTCCAAATACCGCAAGTATTTGCACAAAATTTGTCTTAAAAATAATCACCCTGATGCCGTGTCACTACCTCTCCTTTCTGCTAAATATTGATGAAACCTAGAATTGGCCAAACGGGAAAGGACAGGTAAGACGACTAAGGTTCCCTAATCTGGCCCGTAATAAGGGAACCACATGTCAGTGGCTTCTAAAAAAAAAATTGCCTCAGGATAATGCGACCTTCCCCATCCCGAATTGTCGCAATCCCCGAACAGTAAAAAGTGGTCGAAACATCCCCGTCTTCCCAGAACCCCCTCAGTTTTGTATCAGCTGCCCCGGACGAGAGTTTTAAAAATGTCCCTCACCCCCTGTTGTAAGAAACAAGTCGACTTACAACTAACACGGGCCAGCCGTTGTTCCTAGGAATGATCTGTTGGTGAGCAAGCTACGGAGTTTTAGAATTCGAAAAATGTCACTGAACGCTTACCAACTGAACTGTGGCCTTCTGCTAAGTAACGCCCTTATGACACAAAAGCAAGACGATAGTCCCTAACCACAGTTTGCTATGTCCCTAGTTGTTTCCATAAGACCCCGGTTTTTAATAAAGTAATAAGGCTGTAAGAGGCTATGTAGGAACTAGACTGATGTTTGCGAAGTTAAAGATTAGGCCGAAATGAAGAAATCGTTGCAATTAACCCTGTTGAAAGTAAAATGTTTAGCTGAAAGGTAGGATGTATTTATAGAATGGAAAATTGTTTAGCCTATGTTCGTCCCTCAGAAAGATACCCATCAGACCATGGTGATAGCACGTTGCACTTTTTTTCGAAAAATATAAAGCCCTGGAGAACGGTATAGCTTTGTAAGGCTCGTACTAGGAAGGTGGGTCTCTGTCAGAAGAACTGACGTAACTGTAATACACAAAATACGATGAATAAGTACCAGATTTCGTACCACGACAATGAATGTAACGCCAACAATCACCAAAGAAATAGTTACGAAGGAAAGTTATAGGAAATCCAACAAGCCCATCATCAATTATTTATATGATGGTTGTGAACCCCAATGTAACGGATGTTTCTTATTTGCTTGGAGCTGGGAGAGAAATAGACTTATGTGATTACCTTCCTCTGCCAATTCTCTAAAGACTGTCTTTTCAAACTCATTTAAGGGTACCGCTGTCGGAGGAAAGAGAGACCGGATGTGGGAGCACGTGGCCTGACTACAGATCGTGGAACATCTGCGACATTGGCCAAGGCGAGATCGCGACAGAAAGGAGTCGCAGGACGAGGCACTGTTTCCGACAAAATGAGAAGAAAGGGCTGACCTGATGCCCCTGCTCAATGTTCAACGTGTGCCGAAAAGTCCCCGTTCTCTGAATTCGGTCATGAGCCCGCCTACCTGAAATTTTCCGCCCCCCCTGGTCTGTTCCCAATTTGGCCCTGCTCCATCCCCCCTTTTCCTCCGACCTACCCTATGGACTACTTACACACTCTTCTTCCACCTGAACTTTTTGACAATCGACTCCAAAGGACACAGGGCGAAAAGGACCTTTTTGACCAGGAAAGCGAGGAAAAGGTCATGCCCTGCAACGCGGAGCTCAGAAGAGAGCTGGACTCATCGCTCCACCGTGCCAACAGAAGACGACAAAGAATGCTGAGAACTCACTAATAACGGTCCATGACAATAGGACCTCCCCTTCGAACAATGGCGCCTCTGATCATTGTTTTTACTACGTCTCATTTCTCTCCCAGCCACCATTGTATTGATTATGCTCCAACTAAAAATGAACAGAATTTACATACGTAATAACCTATCAGTTCACATTCCAAATGAATATAAGTATCTATGAAATGTACTTGATGCTCTCACTACAGAATTTTTACCCGATATTGCATTACTATGACTTTCCTGCAAACGAGTTTTTCGATAGACCCGCCTCCTAAGACGAAAAGATTTTAAATGTAATGTTTATAATTCCTTCACCTGGGTTCCTACTTCCTTGCTTATGATCACCTCAGTAGACATGGATAGGAAATAGGCCAGCAAGATGTCTTGGATATGTTAAAGGGAGGACTGTGGAAAATTAGTACGGTTTGGTAAACATTATCTGCGCCATCTTGCCCTTTCCCCTGATGCCACACTTTTTGTCGTGCGCACCCGCCATTTTAGGTGCCTCGATCAGAACCGCCCTCTGCACACCACTGGCCCCCCCAGCATGGCCCTTCGCCCTCGCAAAGCCCGCACGCTGACAACCCCCACACTCACATGCCTTGAGTCATAAACCCCCTTTCAACGTAGCTCTGCCTCAGAACCCCATCCTGTTCCCAGCGCGACACCTCCCTTCATTCCTTTTCATGGTCCCCGGCCCTTTGATACCAGCCCCCCTTTTCCTGTGTGCCCGTTTGTCTTCCCCGTTCCCAGGCCACCACCTAGCTCTGCGGATACTGTTTATTGCCCCCCCCCCCGTACAGTAGGAAGCTTCCCTCAAATTGATCAAAAGCCCCCACCCTATGAGATCCGATCAACCCCACACATCCCGTGAATCGGCGGGATGTCCAGCTGCGCGATAATCATCACCTGTTGTGACGGGGTGGGGACTTCAACTGTAAATGTGTGTGGGAACGGGCCTGTAGGGGAGATTCAGAGGATGTCCTTTCATACTTCAAAGCATTACAAGACTGTGTTACCTGCAATAAAATTCATTTTAACTGTGTATAAGAGGCCAGGCCTCAGGGATACGGTTAGAGCACCTCATGACGATACCTGCTGTCTGAACTGATGTGTTCTCCTCCGGAGAGAATAAACCTTGTTTCCTGCCTTCCAGTCTCCAGCGCCTGCCTCTTCATTGATTAATATTTTGTGGGTAAAAGAGGCGATACCGCCGGGCAAATATTGATTGTCCATTGACCTTAGTTTTAACAGCAGGTGAACTTGCAGGTGCAGCAGGTGAAGGGTCCGTGGGTGCGTCTCGGGGTGGCTCGGCAGCAGGCGTGGGTCCGGCCGGCATTGAGTGCGTTGAGAGTGGCGGCGTCGTAGGTCAGTCGGGTCGTCTTGCCTCGGCGGGGAGGGCCAGGGGTCCTGGCGCTGGGCGCGGGCCAGGCGCGGACGGGCGCAGACGGGCTTACCTTTGGCGCTCAATCGGCGCTCCCGCTGCGCGCGTCCGCTGCGCGGTCGCTCTGGGTGCGTCATAAGTAAGGAGCCGGGAGGGAGGAGCAGCTGGGTGGCAGGAGCGGGGCGGCGAATGGAATCACAGGGGGGCGGGGCCGCAGGGGCGGGAAATTCCAAGAAGCAGCGGGCAGCGGGAAATTCCCAGGCGCAGCGGGAAATTCCCAGGAGCAGCGGGCAGCGAGCGAAGGAATCTGCAGGCAGGAGGCGGCAAAGGCAGGCAGGAGCGGCAGCAGTGAGTGGGGCGACCAAGTCCTGTGGAGGGCTGAGCGGTCACACCTCTACCCTCTACCCTAACAGCAGAACTTATTTTAACCTTCCTGCATGGATCTTTGTGCAGTGAGTTTTTTTTGTTAAGGGGCTGGATTTAGCTCCTTTTGCTCAAGTTTTGTTTTTAATGACTATTATTATTGACCACGCAGCAGCACGGTATGTGGCATGAACGTACAGAGATGTTGTTTTCCTGCATGACAGCATTATCAACTGACCAAACTACTGGGGGCAGCGGAACTGAGATCACGCAGCCTTTGACCTCTGATAACATCACAGGTTGTACCCATTGCTCCACCTTCAGCCTCTCAACAGCAGCCGTGATCCGTACAAGTAACAGCTGTGGGACGGTGGGGCCCTTGGGGGTTCGAATGGACGATGCAGAGGGAAAATTAAAGAAATAATACATTTTCTCTCGTTATAGTCCGTAGGAATCCCCCCCCCCCAACCCGGCCCCACCGCTGTACCACGGCTGCTCGACAGCCTCCTATCTTTTGTTTGGGGCGAGGCATAGGACAAGGAGCAGAACCTTCCAAAAGTAGACATGACCTTTTGAGCCTTTTTTTCTGTTCTTACCTCTGCCTTTATGACAGCTGAAAACACTGGGAACAAGGGCAGTGGCGGTCAGGGTACCACCGGGTGTTTGATGGATACCAATTGGTACCTTGTGGCTACCCCAAAGGATGACCTTGCGACTGGCACTAGAGTGCGAGGGTCTGTTCTACCATAAGGGCTGTCCTTCGCACCCCTCTGTTGAAGTGGGTGGTACCTGTGGGTGGCACCAGGCTGATTGTAGTTACATTGACCATATCCATTTGGCTTAGTCAGTGCTTGAAATGGAAAAATAGAAGTGCAGGTACTATGTAGCCGAGTACCTGCTTGTTTGTGAGAAGTGCCGGTACTCTCCAAGTGAAAGTATTACGACGGTCTTGAAAAGTGCTGATACGCTCCCTCTCAAAATAAAAAAGTGCTGGTACTCCGTACTGGGCGGTAACAGCCCGTTTAAAGCACTGGGCTTAGTAAAACATATTTGACACCATGAATGCGAAGGTTATTTAGACAACACACATTGTGTATGGGGACATGGGTACTGCCATATTTTTGCAGATGTTTGCTGGTCTTGGCTACTCTGCCTTAGTCAGGAAGGTGGTGACAGGGCAGAGGTAGCTGTATTAATGGGGCAGAAAAAAACATAAGGTGGAGTTGAATGGTGTTAAATTCATGAGGATAAAATAGGTGAGTATTAGGTCATGTTCTGAAATTTTCCTGTGCCCGTTGTTCCTGAGGTGAGGTTTTGCCACCAAGAAGCGCTGCTCAAACCAGTTCTAAGGGTGAACATGGTTCACCCTATCCTCCTGAGCCTATGGCGCCCTTTGTTGTGGATTCTTCCGAACTGTGCTTTCAATGCATTTATGAAACATAGAATCTTGACTGTGATTGTGTCATTAGCTGGAAAACAATCTAGGCTTCAGAAGTGGGCCGCTGCTGGTTCATCCTTTTCAGGCAAAAGATACGTGTCCCTACTGTGTTTTGCACCTTATGTAGCCTTTAAATTTGGTATTCTGTTAGTCCACTGTACAAAGCATTACCAAAGTCTAGCCTTCAGTATACCATGGCATGTAGCTGAGGGATAATAAAATATATATTTGTATCGATATGATTTCATGAACTGGTGGTTTGACTGCTCTTTCTGATTGCAAATTCAGGCTGAGGGCAGCTTCCCAAGGCGCTCCCGAGTTTTGCTGTCTGATTCTGAGAAAACCACTCTCTTCGAAGAAGGCAGGTGGAGGGCACGTGTTGCCTGTGTTTTTCAGATGTCGTCCAGTGTCTATGACCTAGTCATATATTAAACACACTCCCTGAGGTGTGAATCTTACTCCCTTCTAGCACCAGCGCCTCTCCTAGCCCTGCCCCGCCTGGCTAGCTGCAACACTTCAAGTGCTGGGTGTTTTGATTAGCGCCTCCTAGCTGCTGGAGCCCAGAACGCTGTTACCATGCCTGGCCTGTCTAACGTCACGTTTCCGTGCCTCTGGAAGCGCAGATGGCCTGATATGAAAGTCTGAGAATAAACACGCGCCTCCAAGGCCTACTTCTGAGAGCGGACTGCGTTGGTCTGACAGCCCGCTGCAGAGCGTCTGTTCCACAGAAACTGGACCCTAGGAGCCAAAAATCCCAAGCCAACCTGTCCCTTACCCAGCCTTCCATCACCGGCGAGAAAAGGCGGCCTGCCTGCCGCCAGACTGCCAGCGAGCGAGCTCAGCCTTCATCGAACCGAGCACCCCTTCTCGGAGAATTCGCCAACAGGCGGTAAATCCATAACTGCATTCGCTGATTGATCTTTCGATTAGGTCAGTAGCCAGTGTGCTGCATGTGTGGAATGAACTTACCTTTTAATTGTACCTATTTTAGCGTGTTTGCTTTGCCCCCTCCTGCTCGCGCTGCCCCGCTGCACTACGGAGAATTTGAGGAGGAACCAATTACTAGCGATTTTCCCTCGCACTGCTGGGCACGATTTCAGTACAAAGCAAGGACATGGGGTGCATTCTAATTCACCCCCCATCCTCTTTTCTGAGAGGTAGATTTCAGGCTGAGCCTTTGGTCCCATTCCAGAAGCGAGTGCCTTTCCCCCCGCACAGAAAAAGAATGAGTTTGTTTTATTAATATTTTTTTGCAGTTTTACATATTTATATAGCACGAACTTGCCCTGAAGGTATCAGAGCGCTTTATATGAACACTAGTTGCTTTATGGACGAGCACATTCACATATATATATATATATATATATATATATATATATATATACAGGAGATTAAGTGTTTTGCGAAAAATGACAGGATTTTTGAGCCTCTTGCCAGACTCAAACCTGGTTCTCTAGCTTCAAGGTCAGCGCTCTAACCATTAAGCCACATCCTCCCCCCTATTATGTGGTAAGGTACTCAGAGGTACGGACTTACCAAATGTGTGTGTGTATATACATATATAGAGATATTTTTTTCTAGTGGCCTATTGTGGCCATTGTGATTGCAAACAATGTACACAAGAACTTTGGCAGTGCAGAGGACAAACATGAATAGTTGACCGAAAACAAAATGAATGTGAATGGGGGAGTGAGAAATACCCTCCCAAAAACACAAAATTGGTGGGGCAGGGGAAGCAACAAGGGCAACAGGAGGTGGTACGGTGGAATTGAAACAGGAATCAACACAAGGGGGAAAGAACAGGAAAATCACACGAACTCCCATGGAGTGCTTACAAAAAAGTAAAATGTAGGCCCTGATTTGCTAGTTTATCATGCAGCGCAGTGCAGCAGCTGCAAATGCTGCATGAGAAGGAGAGAGTGCAATATTTACAGAAATACAGCTCTCTCCTCCCCTCTCCCTAGCGCCGGTGCTTAAATATGCTGCTGTGCACCATGGACACACCTTTGCACCATAGTGCAAGGGTGTCTCTGTGAGTCTAGCATAAGTTGTTTAATGTAAGGATACCCTTCCAGTACAAAATACTACGCTAATACTAACTTTAAACCATTTCCCACTTTGTATGTTTGCTGTACAGTGCGGCACACATGCAAAGTCGGAAAAGAAAGCGCTTACTTAAAATGGGCAGGTTTTTGTCATAAAGCTGTCTGCTTGTTGAAGCAAATAGGGTTTTACGTCAAAAACCTTGGGTGGTTGCATGGGAATGCCCATGCCCTACCCATGGAAAGCCCCCTTGGCGCTAATAGTACAATACAGCGTTTGCGTTACTTTCAAGTGATTTTCCAATGTAAAACAGGTTTTGCTGCCAACACAGCATAACATTTGAGTAAATATAGCTCGTAGTATCATGGATGCAAGTAAGGTTAGCAGTGTAAGGATACAAGTCAACCAGTCAGAACATTCTGAGATCGAAATGCTCCTGGGCGGTACATACACATGAGTAGTGAGTACAGGGAGATAGACCACAAAGCCAATCATAAGCACGGAGTGGGTGAGAGGGAGAGGGAGAGGGTGTTTGTCTGTGTATAAGAAATAATAGGTCTGGCCATCAGACAGCTAAAGCTGTCTGAAGTCGAGACCTAATAAGCAGTTTACTGAATTCAAGCAAGGTCAGCAGTGGAAAGACACAAGTCAACCTTTAGGATAATGTGAAAAATAAAATGCTCCAGATTAAGACAGGACATACACATGAAAAGGGAGGTAATACATCAAATCAGGAGCGGGAAAAAGAGGTGAACAACAACGCCATCCAGTCATGGCTGAGGGGCTGACCCAAAACCTATGATATGCATATTAGAAACAATAGGTCTGGCTAAAAGAGTTAGAGAAACAGTTAGAGAAACAGCAAGGAAGATCAAAGGCCCTACAATGGGTACATGAATAGCGATGACACAAATGCCTAAATCTACTATAATATATTGGCAGCAATACACATATTTACAAAGTACCGTTTCAAGGAGTAGGAGATGGGAATTGTGCCCAGCTGGCATGGAAAGACAGGCACAAGGAGTGTACATAAGACACAACTTAGCAAGTATGCTAAAAGTGTTAATACAACCAAGATAAATGGACACACTTGCTCCACCCCACACTGTGTGGGTAGTATAGGGTGGCTGTAACTGTAGTGTGGTATGTCCTCAATCCCCAGGTCCTAGTGCCACAGCGCCTGCTGCATTAATAGTAGCTACGCCCCGGTCAGAGGAGAGACACTGTTTCCACTGCACACATTTTAGGCCGGGGACCTTGAGGGAGAGCAGAAAAGCTCAAAGCTTCTGCACTGCTATCCCCTACCCCACCTCCCCCTTCACTGGCCAGGCAAAAGGTAACACACATTTAATATTTTGATCAGGATCATAAGGCACACAAAGGTGGTAGACTAAACTGTGACACGCCTACCACAACCCTCAGGAAATCTTCACAGGTTGCTTCCTGTTAAAACAGGAACCAAAACAAAGAGGCAGAAAGGCCTTATGGACATAAGCTAGCAACTGGAACCCCATGGAGCAAATCTACACAAATGTGTAGGATGAAGCAGCACAGGTGCAAACATGTAATGACAATTATCAAACAATCAATCAGTGTTTATAGGGCGTGCTTATCCCCGGAGTTGAGCTATTCAAACATCCAAGTCTTGAGGTCGCTCCTGAACTCGGCGAGGGAGGTAGATGTTCAGACAACAAGTAGCTAAACAAGATAGGTCGCAGAGAGGGCAAATAGAGAGAAAGCCAGAGCATAAAAAATTGAGGGCAAGTCCTGCAGAAGGGACAAGAGATCAAGCATATAACACAGGTAGAATGCAGGCTGTCAAAGAAGGCCAAGGGGAACCAGTCACTGAACCCAGGGACTACCTGAAAAGCTGCTGAGTAACATGGCGCAGGGATGGTAATGCTGATGGGAATGGTGGAAGATTAACTTAGAGAGCCGGAGGCTGGAGTGGCAGCCGGAGAGGTGGCAGGCCCTGCTCCCTGCTCTCCTGGGCACCATTCGGATGACATGCATACTCCTTTTGCTGTGAATATTATCTTAAATGCTTAATAATAAACCGGCTAAACTAAAATCACAGATATCGATGAGTACAAGAAAAAATTATCTCTTGTAAACCTAAAACCATTTATTTAGACTTGACAGCAATGTAACTTGGTTGCCTTCTTTAGAGGCGACTACTAAACCTGTGATGTTGACGTGTCTCTATAAATTGTTTTTGCTCCACAAGAGATAATTCTTTGCTCAGTTGCAAGGTGTGCGCACAATCTCCTACAGTCTCTTCACGCATTGCATTCATTGCTTAGCACATCCTTGCTTCCCAGTGAGGTTCGCATAAAAAATATGAGTTTTTCGACAGTTATATATGGCGTCACCTCCACCGTCCCGCCTGGAAGAGAAACGTACTCTCCCTCGTGCCAAGCACGAGTTCCGTGGTGCCGGCCTGAAGCACGCCACGTCGCTCTTGCGTCGTTCTCCGTCATTGGTGGCGTCTCCGCCGACGCCAGGCGCGCGGCAAAAGCGGATCAGAGCAAAAATAAACCCGCTAAAATATGCGGCGTCAGCTCACCGCGCGGAGGTAAAAATAGGTCTCGAGAGCGAAATTGGGCCAGTTAATTAGCAGGTGGGAAAAAAACTTCTCATTTACAGTCACACGTCTGTGGTTTCCTTTCACACCTTGGCCCAGTGTGAGCACCTCATAGACACGCGCACCGCACCGAGACGAGCGCCTCCCCGAAAAGAGCACTTCCTTGACAAAAGTACCTACTTGAGAGGAGCAACTCGGTGACCCGTTCACCCGACTCATACGGTGCCTGTGACAGGAACACATTACAGATGCCAGCAGCACCTCACTGGCACAACCTCACACAGCTCCAGCATGACCACACACCTCCAGCATGACCTCACACAGCTCCAGCATGACCTCACACAGCTCCAGCATGACCTCACACCTCCAGCATGACCCCACACAGCTCCAGCATGAGCTCACACAGCTCCAGCATGACCTCACACCTCCAGCATGACCCCACACAGCTCCAGCATGAGCTCAGACAGCTCCAGCATGACCTCGCACAGCTCCAGCATGCCCCACACTGCTCCAGCATGACGCCACACAGCTCCAGCATGACCTCACACAGCTCCAGAATGACCCCACACTGCTCCAGCATGACCCCACACAGCTCCAGCATGACTCCGCACAGCTCCAGCATGACCCCGCACAGCTCCAGCATGACCTCACACAGCTCCAGTATGACCCCACACAGCTCCAGCATGACCTCGCACAGCTCTAGCATGACCTCACACAGCTCCAGTATGACCCCACACAGCTCCAGCATGACCCCGCACAGCTCCAGCATGACCTCACACAGCTCCAGTATGACCCCACACAGCTCCAGCATGACCTCGCACAGCTCTAGCATGACCTCAGACAGTTCCAGCATGATCTCACATTACCAAACTGATCTCTAGAACGCAATGGACACATGACAGGGGGTGGGCAGGAGGCCACTGTCCTCCCAGACACCGCCCCAGCCCTGCAGGCTCTTTAGAGGCAGGGGGCCTGATCTCGTTTACATTTACCCCTTCTATAGAGGGCTAAAGTCTGTACCTTAGATCCAGAAAGCTGACTGGCCAGCCAGGACCTCTATAAGGTGCAGCAGCAAACCACTTCTGCAAAGTCATATTTACTTTGGAAGTGGACCGGTAGGTTGACCCCTAGATGGCGCTGATTACCAGTAATTTCAGGCCGTTTCTGATGCTTGCTGTTAGAAACCTCACCTGACTAACCTAGAGACGTGCATTGTGCCCGGGCTTCCCTGTTCATTGTGTTCCAGTTGCCTTGTTGGGTTATAGCGTTTGCTGCCCCTCTCACGCTAGTTTGCATTGCCGTGAATGCCAGGTCTATTACTTAACTAGTGGTGCTTATTTTATTGACTTCAGAAGGCTGAATCTGCCCTGCTGGGGTTTCACCTTTAACTTGTACGTTTTTTTAATTCATTTGTTTAGAAATTTTGCAGAGTGGCATATGTTAACTAAGGTCCGGTCCAATCCACTCGAGATCGTAGATTCCGTAGTCAGACACTTCGGGCTGGACCTTCGGATTTCGCGTAATTTCATCTGGCAGGGATTTGGCTGGCTGGCGGTTCTTCCATCAAAATGCCAGAAAGAACCGAGCTACTGTGTTGCTTTCCATTGCTAGGGCTTGCTACTCAACAGGATGTGTCGGGCCCTTGTTGGGCCATCTAGGGGGCGATTTGTTTTTTTAATAAAAAAACAACAGAGTCTTTTGATTCTTCTTAGGTGGAAAACATTGGTGAATGATTTCTTACAGGGGTTCGACCCGTTCGGAGTGCTGCACAGTGACGGGTCGGCTCTCTGCATCTTCTACTCATGGCAAGGCAGCCTTCACCCACTTGAACATTTGTGTGAAGCAGGCTTCACAATCTAGGGCAGGGAGGCAAGAGAAAAATACCCCTGCCAGGCTGCATATGCAGTCACTAAAGGAGGGGTTGCACATAAAATGGCCGGTAGCAGAGAACAGGCAAGATAGAGTGGTTGTTTGACAAAAGGCGGAGAACCCTCCATAACAGCTGAATGCACTGCACCTCGCACCCAGGAGTTATTCATTAACTGCCGGCTCGTGTAGCCATCATGATGACGCGTCCCCTGGCAGGGCTGGGAAGTACATATGTCATGACTAACAGCCCAGAAGAGGCCCAGCTACACAGACGTGTATGGAAACTCATGACAGAAGGCCTGGCAGGGGATTCCTTTTAGACAGCATTACAAGGCAACATCAAAACGATCAGGAGAAACAACACAACAAAGTTGTACAGCATCCTGACAAAGGGAACGATTTCACCCCAATCGTCATAGGATGGTGACTGTACAGAAGTGGATATTACAAAGATGGATGAAGTGTAAACCATGTGTGCTATGGGCGAAGAGTGTGTACATATCACCAATTCACTCCATGGCAAAGATACATGTTGTAATCGGGAGCTTTAAATATCATGAATGCATTTATGAAGGTTCATCTTGCCGCCCAAAAAGGCATGTAGGGGATTTATTATAGTTGATGGATTTATGGTTTCCAATGTAAAGAAAATTAAGCCGTCAATAGGAAATTCGTGGACAACAATGCATTTAAATACGGTACAATCACAATTAAAGTAGCTTATCTTTTAAAGTGCATTAGCTCAAGCTCATTAGTCATGGCCAGCGTGTTTCTGGTAACTGTTAATTCGAGTAAGTGAACTACAAGCTTTAGCTAGAGTTGCACCATGTCTTCAGATGCACAGGAAAAGAAATGCATTCTCCACAAAGGCCAGATTCATAACCCAGGAGATTTCTACTTATCTTATAAGTTAATGAGAGTATTGTGTTGCTTACTTTTTTCAAAGAGCCACAAATTAGTGAAGAGAGGAAACAACCTAAATTAGGTGTCTGTAAGGACATCGTACATTTCTTGGATTGTTCTAAGGAGTACAGAACAAGTACAGAACAAGTGCTTGATTCTTACAACACAAGAATAAGGGCCTTGTTCAGTATACGCAAACATGTTGCGTATTCACTGGGTGGAAAGAAAGAAACACCAAAATAGGAATTTGGAAGAAGAGTATAAAGTAGCCGGCCTAAGTCTTTTTCAGACCTTTTTTGCACTCCCTTTCTTTCAAGCTGCCTTCTATGACAAGTCCAAGGCATAAACACGCTCATACCAGCAAATGTTCCAGGATAGAAAACCATAGTGACAAGAAGCTGGAAAGAATGTTATGCGTAGCAGTTTTGCACTCTGCTCCTTCCCCATTCTTTATTGGCATTAGCACTTTAATTACAAAAGAAAGCATGGACATGTTTACAAGCCGTTACAATAATCTGTTGTACCTTGGTACCAAATCACGTGAGGGTTACAACAACTAAAAATGTTTTATTGCAATTTTTATTCTGTATCTGTATTATGATGTTTTCATCATATCTTCACTGGGAGGACACTGCAGAGACTACCCAGCGCACACTTCATCACAGTGCCAGAAGCAACTACAGCTTTTATGCAGAATATCCCGTTTCAGTCCATCTGAAAGGCAGGTACTTGAAGCTGCAGTCACATAGGCCATATTTAGAGTTATGCAAGTGCAGAACGTCTCCTAAAAAGTTTGCAGGAGTCTCACTCGCCCTATATAAAATGCCTCCGTCCTCATGTCACTTAGGGCCCCATGGAACCCCTGATTCCTTTTTTTATTAAGGGGACAGGGTGCGCAGCCTCATTTTGTGACCCACTAAGGGACCCGGGGACCCCATCTCTGGAGCCTTTTTTTAATTGAGGGGAGCGGGTGCGCGCTCTGATCTCCAAGCCACTAATGGCCCCTGGGACTCCATGCTCTGTTTTGTTTTGTTTAAATTATGGGACGGAGGTGCACAGCCCCCCTCCCCAAGTCAGTAGTGGACCCAGGGAGCCATCCCCGGGCTTAAATATATTTGTAAAGAGGACAAGGGCATGTGGCACCCCACCCTAACACAAGCAGCCTTGGAGCCAAAAGACCTCCTGTTACCTCCAGTAAGCCCCACACAATGGGATTGCTGAGAGGTGGTCGGAGGCCACGCCCCCTTACTCTACCACTCTGCAAACGAGCCGCTCGGCACTCACACTGCTGGTGGGGGGATGAGGTCCCCATTCCTCCTGAGGGCCTCAGGACTAAAGTGGCCAGGAGGTGCATTTGCAGAGGGGTGGAGAAAGGGGGCATGGCCTCTGACGACCTCTCAGCAATCCAGCTGTCTGTGTCTTACTGGAGGTAACAGGAGGGCTAGTTGGCCTCCAAGTACCCCCAAGAGCCAAGGGGACTTCATCTCCCAACTAGTAGTGCCCCAGGAGTTGTGTTTGCAGAGTGGTGGAGAAAGGGGGCATGGCCACTAAAAACCTCTCGGCAAACCCACTGTGTGGGACTTGCTGGAGTTAACAGGAGGTTTAGTTGGCCCCCAAGAACCCTCAATAGCCAAGGGGACTTCATCCCCCTACTTACTAGAAATGCGCTAGGGGGGGTGTTTGCAGAGTGGTGGAGAAAGGGGGCATGGTCTCCTACCAGGTCTCAGCAACTCTCCTGTGTGGGACTTGCTGGAGGTAACAGGAGGGGTAGTTGGCCCCCAACGATGTTATCCTGTAATCTCAAATAAGGGACAATATTGCTATTAGAGGCCTCGCAGAGCCCACACATGGGGCTGGTCTTATTATTTAGAGGGAGGTGGGACATGCAGCCCCCCTCCCTGAGCCATCAAAGACCCTTGGGAGCACTCCTCCGGGCCAAAATTAAATTTTAAGGCGAGAGAGCCTGCGTGACCCCCTCTCTGAGAGGCCAGTGGGAGCCCACATCAGTGGCAAATATATTTTCTAAGAGGAGGAGGGCTGCCTGCCCCCCCTCCCCGTGCCTCAAGGGGGCCTGTAGAGCCCACCCAAGGCCAACATTATTTTTTATAGGGAGGGGGTTGTTTAGCCCACCCGAGCCTCCACAGACCCTAGAGAGCCCATCCCTGAGGCTGGCTCGACAGATATGTCCCGGGGTGCCCACCCTCGGGACATAGAGGTTTCCCTACCCGCAGCAGCACGGGCAGGGAAACCTGTGTTTTCTCTCACTTGGCGGGAGCATTTTTAAATCTCCCGCAAAGAGGAGCAAAGACCAAGTCTACTCCCAGAGGGTTGAAACTTAAAAAATGGTCCCACCTGCTGGGAGTGGACCTTAGGACTGTTTCCCTACCCATAGCTAATAATGCTACTCCCTGTGGGTGGAAGCAATGCCAGCTGCAGCTGGATGCAGGGAGCCACCTGGGGCCACTGGGGTATTGAGGCTACCCTGCAGCAGCCAGTGACAGTGTGGTGGGAGCCCTGGGTGGGCACCAGGGCACGCATTCTTTGTTGAGCTGGGCTCAACAAAAGGTCCCTTGGGCTGAATTCAGCCTGAGAAGGGGGGTCGCATGCCCCCTCCCTATAAAAAATGCACGGGGGGATGGGGTCCCTTGGGCCGAAATTGGCCTGGGGAGGAGGGTTACGTGCACACTCCCATAAAAGTTGTGGCAGGCCCGTGCGATGGGGCCCGAGGGACCGAAATTGGCCTGGAGAGGAGGCCATATGCCCCCCTCCTCATACAAATTGGACTGGGCTCGGGGGATGAGGTCCCCGGGGCAGAAATCAGTCCGGGGAGGGAGGCAACCTGCTCCATCCCTAAACAAGCACACCGGGTTCTGGATGACGGGTGATGGGGTCCCCAGGGTTGAAATCAGCCCAGGGAGGGGGCCACACACCCCACTCCCCCCAAACAAGCACACCTGGCACAGGGGGATGGGGATAAAAGAGTGGCCCTGGGGGATGGTGTCCCTAGGGCCGAATAAGACTTGAGGAGGGGGACCACAATACCCCCTCCCTTTTATTTAAATAATTTGCCTCCAGTGATGGGGTTCCCGGGGCCAATAGTGGATTGGGGAGCAGGGCCAGGTGGCTCCTCTGCTCTTTAAGTTAAAAGAAAAGCGGCACTAGGGGATGGGGTCTTCAGGGCCAGGCCCTATGGCCAACCCTCGCCCCACATAGCTGAAGGCCAGACGCGGCAGGGCTGCCTTTTTAATGGTAATAAATGATTACTTTTTAAAAAATTTTAAGTCTGCACCACCAATGAATAGCCAGATCTCTTTTTGCTATGAGGAGTGCTATGCCGACAAACTTACGCAGAGCTTTTGGGATCTCTGCGATGTAACCCAGCAATGCCAGTAATGGAGCTACCCTAACTGTGAGACTTGTCATTAGCTGCAGCTCTTGGAATATATGTGACCAGTACTCCACCACTCTACTACATGTCCATGTCATATGTATGTAGTCCGCATACGGAGCCCGGCACTTGGGACAATCAGCAATGTGGAAGGGGTCTATGCGCGCCATTTTAGCGGTGTCATATACACCCAGCGTAGATATTTATAATGTAACAGCTTATGCCTATAATTCCCAGAGACCTTACGAGTATGAGTGCAGTATTTTTTCCATACGTCATCAGTAATGGGGTGCCCCAAATCCAGCTCCCAAATGACCCTGACTTTATTGTTGCATGCCGGCGTATGCTCTAGGCTGGCATGGTACAATCTAGACACTAGTCTGTCCCCCTCAGTGTCAGATATCTAGCTCTAGGGGTTAGGAGGATATTTGGCGCCGCAGCACATTTTGAAGTCTGGTCAGCACAAACTGGTCCATAAGTGTAATGTACGTGAAGCGCAAGTCCTCTGTGCATGAGTAAATGTGAACCCCTGGGGAAGGATCCTCAAATGTGTACAACCCATATCCCCGCGTAGTTCGCTTGACTATAGGCTCAGATGTGATGGGCATCCAGAGGTTATCAATCAGTGAGATTTAGGAATCGTATAGTTCCGTGCCTCCTGTCAGTTTCAGCATTTTACTCCAGGCACAGCAGGTATTTGACACAGTTTGGATATCCACTCTATCGGGTGGCAGACCGGCTAGCAATAGCCCATGTAGCGGCACTGGAGCCACAAGGTCCACCTCGGGCTTCATGTATGGCAATCTGGTATCTGGATGATGGTTTGCCGCCCTCCCCAAATCAGAAGCGACAGATGCGTGCGAAATTGGGCAAAGAAAGAGTTGGTGAGTGGTATGGGAATATTATGGAAGAAGTATACAATTTTTGGCAGGACGACCATTTTAATTATTGCGATCCTGCCCGCCATTGAGAGTGGCAGGGCAATCCACCTGTCAATTTGAATTTTCAGCCGTTCCAGGGCTGGACCATAACTAAGCAGTACTATCTGCTCCTTGTCCTTGTGCAGCATTATTCCCAAATACCGAGTCTCAGTGTCACACCATATCAATGGATATCACTCATATTCTCGATCTCGGACTTCTGTCAATTCAAATGCAACTGATTTAGACAAGTTAATATGTAACCCTGAGAGTTCCCCGAAACGAGAGATCTTGCGGAGCAGTGGAGCCAGATTCTCAGCGGGGTGCCTGACATACAGTATAATATTGTCCGCGTAAAGCCTCATCAGTACAGGGCAAGCTTTAAATTGTAGTCCCCTATGCATATGATTTTCTTGCAATTGCCTCCCAATGGATCCGTGGCAATATTAAATAAGAGTGGTGACAGGGAGCGTCCCTAGTGTCCAGCGTTATCTCAAATGATTGAGTTATTGTGACGTTTATCATTATTCGGGTGGTGGGCTGATCAGCGAAGGGATTCCGTTGGGAACCCCATCTTGCGCAGAACGGCCCTGAGGAAGGGCCACTCTAGTGAGTCAAAGGCCTTTTCCATGTCTAACATTGCCGCAATCGCTGGCACCGAGGGCTCTATTCTATGCAGTATGGAGAACAACGTATGGAGGTTCAATGCTGTAGACCTGTGTGGAATGAACCACGCTTGCGCTGTGAAATTATTTGCTCCATTAGCAACGACATCCAGGTATCATTCGTTTTTGCTAGTATTTTCATATCAAAGTTTAATAACAAAAGTGGCCTTTATGAGCTGCATTGTGTTGGGTCTTTTCCCGGGCTTAAGTAGCAGCACAATAAGGGCCTCCTGCAGCGAGGGGGGAGAATACCTTCCTGCATTGCCGCCGCATAGACCTCCAGTAGCTGTGTTGCCAATAACCCCATAAAGGTCTTATGGAATGCTTCTGTGAATCCATCTGCCCCAGGGGCATTACTACCATTCATGGCATATTTGGCCTGCTTAATCTCTTCAACAGTTCGCTCAGAAATTGTTGCTGGGCAGAAGTGAGCCACACCATAGCTTAGCTCTCCAAATATTGAGTAATTTCTTCTTCCCTTTCTGCATGTCTGGTAGCGTATAACTCTGTGTAGTACTTCACCGATTCACATTTAATACCGGGGGTGTCAATTATATATTCATTCTGTGAACTGCATATCCCCGTTATGTATGACTTCCCCTGTGACGGCTGTAACAGATGTGCAAGGGTCCTCCTGGGCCTTTCCCCTTCACCATACTTCCTAGCTGTGGCATATTTACTCAAGTAGTTGGTTTCTCTCACTGCCACTTCCTGAAACCCTGCTAATAGTGTCGCTGTTTTGGCTAGGTATGTCTGTGAGATCCTTCCAGCCAGTTCCTGATCTAGACGTGCAAGCGATCCTCCAGTCGCGAGAGCGTGTTGCGAAGGTATCGCACTTAGACCCAAAAGAAGTCTTTGTTCCTTCTCTTGAGAGTAACACATGCAAAGAAGGTCCTTAAAGGGTGCTCAGGAGCACAACCCCCTTCCTACGTCACAAATAAGATGGAGTTGTTGAAAATTAGTACGGTTTGGTGAACATTATCTGCGCCATCTTGCCTCTTCCCCTGATGCCACACTTTTGTCGTGCGCACCTGCCATTTTAAGATGCCCTGATCAGAACGAACCCTCTTGCATGCCGCTGGCCCCTGACATAGCCCTTCACCCTCACCAAGCCCGCACGCTGACCAACCCCCCCCCTGCTTGCACCTGCCTTGAATCATAAACCCCTCTTCAGCGCTGCTCTGCCCCAGGCCCTCATCCTGTTCCCAGCGCGACACCTCCCTTCTTCCCTTTCATGATCCCCGGCCCTTAGATGCAAACCCCCTTTTCCCCGTGTGCCCGTTTGTCTTCCTCGTTCCCAGGCCGACACCCAGCTCTGCCGATACTGTTCCTTGCCCCTCCCCGTACAATAGAAAGCTTCCCCCATCAAGGGATCCCCGGGTTGATCAAAGCCCCCACCCCATGAGATCCGATCGAACTCCGCATTCCATGAATTGACGGAATATCCAGCTGCGCGATACTCATCACCTGTTGTGACCAGGATGGGGACCTCTACTGTAAATATGTGTGGGAACGGGCCCGGAGGGGGGGGGTTCCGGGAATGTCTTTCCGTACATCAAAGCTTTATCATGAGTATGTAAACTGTAATAAAAACCGCAAACACTGTATATAAGGGGCCAGGCCTCAAACATAAGTTAGAGCACCTCAGAACGATACCTGCTGTCCGTTTTGCTGTGTTCTCCTCCGGAGAGAATAAAAACCTTGTTTCCTGCTTTCCAGTCTCCAGCGCCTGCCTCTTCATTTATTAAATAATTCGAGGGTCACAGAGGCAATACCGCCGGGCAAATATCGATTGTCCCCGACCCAAACCTCTAATTTAACAATTGGCGTCCCAAGCGTGGGGCCCATCAGCGACTCGTGGATCCAGTGGGAGAGGTCCCGACGACAGAGTGAACGACTGCAACGATCGGGAGAGCTCTTGCCCAATAGACCCTCGTCTGGCAGCCGATCATCCGAACTTCACTTGTTCCGAACAGACCTCTCTCGAGTGATCTACGGTCCTGACTGGGGACCATTAGGAGTGCCGTGAGAAATACGAGAAAAAGAGGACGACCGGGCGCTGGATTCGGAAGACAAGAAACCGTCCATACGGTCCGGGTAAGGTCGTGTAAACACGACAAGTTGCGAAATGATTGCTTGATTGCTTGATTGTTTTAAAAAAAAAAAAAAAAAAATACTAGTATTACTCTTTGTTAACTTATTTGGAGATTCACTGTCTGCACGCGGAGAAACAGTAGGCTCTTTCCCTTCTGCAAACAGTGAAGGATAGGTAACGCAACCGTCGCGCCTATTTTTTTCTCCCCCACTGACTCTATTATTTCTTAACGGTTTTTGGGAGACTCCACCCTCCCTCACTGATTAACTGGGTTCTTTGACCCCCTACTGTTCGCAGATTGTCTTCTGGAGATTCTCTGTCTGCAAACCAGAAACAACAGATTCCTCTTTGCGGATAGTGAAAGGGTAGAGGACGCAGACTTTTGCGCCCTACTTACTCTCCCCATTGACCTTTCTCTATCTTATTTATTTATTGATTGTTTGATTGTTCCTCGTTATTGGTTACTCTTTATTTTTTTGTTCATGAGGTATTCACTGCCCGCAAACAACGTAGAATAGGAATATTCTGTCTAGTCTTTGCGTCCAGTGATAAGATAGGCAGTGCTGACTTTTTGTCCCTCGTTACGAGCCATCATGTCTGTCTTCTCCCCATTGATTGATAATTGGTTCAGCCCGGACCGTGTATTAGAGGTGGACCATATAGCTCCACTAGAAGGCACCCCTAATAAGGACATGTTCATAAACTATGGATTAGTTACCATAGCCTATAATAAATTATGGCACAGGTATACCAAAGAAAGTTAAGACAAACAGTGGCCACTGGCAGGATCCTTTGACCTTGATAAAATAGAAACGTTGGAAATAGCCCTTCGCAATAATAAGACAACGCCTATTATGCTCGACAGCCTCGGTATGTGGCGCAGAGAGGCTATGCAACGACAGAGAAAAGACGAGGACAGACCAGGTAGAGAAATATACCGACAGGACAACCCCGGGGCACCACAGCCCAAAAGTTATCCCCCGACACTACGCAAAAGACGGCCAGACTTAGGGCAAGACCAATGCGCTTTTTGTAGATGTGTCGGACACTGGAAAGCCCAATGCCCGACTCTACTGAGCGTGAGTAAGGGCAAAGGGCCGACAGGAATGACAGGCCAGCAGAATGAGAAAAAGCGCGAGACAAAGAAAAATCCGACTCGCACGGACAGACCAGACAGAACCACCGCGTTTGATTATGCCCGATGGCACAGGTTCCGCCAGAACGATTTCAGCGACATGTTCGAGTTTTCCTAGGTCGGACAATATAAAAACGGGAACCCAGCCTAGCTCTAAATTAACAGACGGAAAAAGATAATTTTGGCCAAATAATCACTGTTTTATGTTTGTCTTTGGATCTTGTGTGTCATACTTTTCTACTACCCCCCCCCCGTCTGAGTTTATGTGTACGTAAATCTGCGTCATCCCCCTGCACGTGCTTCCATGTTACATAAACTATGTTAATAGAAATTTTAGCATAAAACAACCTGGAAAGAAAGAAATGGGAAACTAAATCAGTAAGCCACTGATAAACACGAACTTTTATTTTAACATAACAGGCAAAGAAAAACACAATAACGCTAGAAAAACAAGAACGGTAAACTGTAGAACTTGAAAATCAACAGAACATTCGCCCCCCCCACCTTCTGGAACCTTCCAAAGCAGGGTAGGGTTACAGCTACGCCCAACCGGCGGCAACCCATATAAGGCGGGCCTTGCTGCCAACTCTTGGTCAGGAAATCTTAACGTATTGGGGAGCCGGAGGAGAGGAAGGGGCCAGCGGCCTGGGCAGTTACAGGTAGTCCCGCCAAATGTCTCCTCGGCCAGCCGCAACGGGCCTGGATAGTCTCAGGTAGTCCCGCCACATGTCCAGAGAAGAACGAGACACCTCTTTTTTTTCCCTTCCGTAACAGCCGCAGCAGCTCCGGACGGCGGGATGTCCTGCACGTACCTCCGCAACAATTTGTCCAAGTTGGGCTGGGAGGGAGAGGCGACGCGGACGAGCCTCTCCCACCTCCACGGATAGGAGGTCTCCCAGCCCCCGGCCCAACGCCGAACACCCCCAACCAGGCGATGGTGCCCCAATACTTGCGCAGCACCGAACGTGCAATGGTGCCCATATTTTCGGAACACCGAACCTGCAATGACTGCACCGATACTCGTGCCGCGCCGAATGCGCGCCACAGGTGGCCATACTCCCACAGCACTGAGCACACGACTTGGGGAGCACCGGATGGGGAGAGACCTTCGTGCGGGCCGATGAAAAAGAGCAGCATGGGGTGCACCGGAAGAAGGAGACGGCGCGAACGAATCTCCCTCGCCCCCCCAGGTGGGGGCATCACAGCTGCACCCCAGCCGAACGTCCCGCTTTCACAAAACAGAGCCCTCTTCCTTTCACTCCGAAGGATCTCTTCCACTCTTGCAAACTCGACGAGAGTGGCCCCTGTAGGGCCCCAAAATGGCGTCTGGGTCCGCTGGAAGGCGGGCCTCGGCCGCTAGAGTAACTTTGACCAGCAATATAACTCGGTCGCTCGCCCACCGGAGCACGAGCCCCCACCTCCGACAACATCTCCACAGCCTTGAAGATTCTACAAAGGTCCCCGAAGGAGCCCTCGACCACTGCAGGCCTCCGGTAAGGGGCAACTGCCTTGATCGCCAACGAAATAAACATGACATTGCCACTCCTTCTGTTAGCATGAATTCTAGAACTACCGAAAGGGACTCTGGTCCAACTGCCGGTTGTAGGAAACATTTTTCCCTGATGCTACTTCCGGACTAACCCGGCCCCGCCCAAAATGGCGCCAGTATCAATAGGAACTTACGAACACCTCGTGGTGTCCCTTTTCGCTATACAAACTTAATGTTCTGATACATATATGACCCTTTGTACACTTGACGAGAAGAAAGGAGAGCTCACTCGAGGAACATGTAAAAGGATCGCGTTAAAAATGATGATTATAAATGTACAATGTATTATATTTTTATAGCCGATGTATATCCTCGCTTATGATGCACGCGCACGGTATGCATATAGGAAATCTGATTGCAACTAGTATGACTATGCTTCTAAATTATGAAATAAACGCCCCCGAACCCCCCGGCCAACTGATAGACGTTCTGGTTTGCTACAAATGAAGTGCTAAAACTTTCAGATGTTTTTTATTGCTGCCAAACAACACCCCCCACTGTACGCACTTTAGCCATTGCCGTGCCCGGCCAAATACGACTGCACCCTTATGAATCCACATACTATGATCTCGCAAAAATAAAGGTCCTTTTTTCAAAATGATGAACGGGTATTGCTTGCTTTATTTAAAATATGGGATGGGCGGGAGAGTTCTTTTCTGTGCACCCTACTATGCTCTCTCTTTAAGGTTATTAAGAAGATGGCTGCCCAGCCCTGGAGGACGGATCGGATCGACAACACGACACTCTGCCTTCAAGGTACGCGACTGACTCATGAACTCTCGCATGGAGGAAGACCTCGACTTCCAAGGATGGGTAAAACGAACGGTATAAATGAGGGAATGTAAAAGAAGGGTAAAATAAAACGATGTAAATGTTATAAAGTACGACGTTCAAAGGTATTAGGGAACAGAGCTGACCCAAGAACCGAAGAACCTTAGAACGTCACAGCGCTGAAGGAGGTTTAAGGATCCCGATAGTGAGATACATCTTTCGACTAGATACCTCGCACTAGACACCTCTGGTTCCCTTTTCACGTTTCCCCGCACACGACCTATAAGGACACACTGCCCCCCCGACTCCAGAAACGATATCCCAGGGGATTCTACCCCGAGGAGGAAAGACGAGTATGAGGTAAGTAAAGGACTTTCGAATCCATGTATTGGATGTGCGCGAATGTTGTCCCCCTCCCTTCCCCTCTTTTTCCCTCCCTCTACAGGGTACATCAGGGGCCGCAACCAAGGTATGGCGAAGATCTGAAGCCTTGCCATGTCTAATACACGAAACAGACCAGCGCTGCAAGGTGGCACCTAAGCACGCCTGCAAACTACTCACGTAGCAAACAAACCTGTAGAACTAGTATGATCTGATGAAAAGTGATCACTCTTAACCCAGGCTGCGCGAATGAACCTATGTCACGGATGAATCAAAACTATGAGAGAATGTGCATGTGTGACTGAAGCATTGACTCAACGGGTCGAAGGACCGAGAATGCAAGAAAGTGCGACACAATGGTACTTCCCTTTTCTTTTTCCTTTTTCTCGAAGCATGTCCCCTCTACCCTGTCTAATGCTCAAACTGCATGATTTCAAGATTCTAACGCAGACCCGTGAATGTCCTTTACTGTGTAATGCACTAAATAGCCTTCCTTAAATACACTGCCACTCTCTCTGTCGCACGTGTACTATTTAGCCTGCCGTTGCACTCTCTCTCTCTCTCTCTCTCTCTCTCTCTCTCTCTCTCTCTCACTCTCTCTCTCTCTCTCTCTCTCTCTTTCACACTCCCACTCTTCCGAGCGATTAGCCCCGAAATTGACAGACTGCCACCCCTAGCACACCACCCAATTGGCTTCAAATACCGCCGGTATTTGCTCAAAACTTGTCTTTAATAAAATGACCCTAATACTGTGTCACCACCTCTCGTTTCCGGAAATATTTTAATGAAATGGAGAATTGGTCATAAAAGAAAGGACAGGTAAGCTGACTGAGGTTCCCTAAATCTGACCCGAAATGAGGGAACTACACGTCAGCGGCTACTACTATGAAATAAAAGTGCCTCAGATAACGCGCCCCTCCCCGTCCCAAATTGTCGCGATACCCAAAACCATAAAGGTAACCGAAACCCCCCATCTTCTCAGGACGCTCCCAGTATTGCGTTCAGTTGCCCCCCCCCATCAACGTTTTCTATGTACCTAGGTGTCTTCCGATGAGACCCCCGTCTTCTCTAATTTAGTAATGCGGCCGCGAGAGGCTGCATAGGGACCAGAATGATGTTTTGCAAAGTTAAAGATTAGACCGGAGCAAAGAAAACCATTACACTGAGCCTTGTCGAAAGTGAAAATGTTTAGTTAAAGGGCAGGATGCATTGATGATATAAAAAAAAAAAAGAAAAAATGTTTAGCCTATGTTCGTCCCTCAGCGAGAAGCCTATTAGTACCATGCGGTTAGCTCACACCACTTTTTATTAGCATTGCCCGGCTTACATTACAGGGGTGGGCCCCCATCAGATGACCTGTCGTGACTATATTAAACAGTTGTGAAGGAAAGCCATAGTAAACTCAGCAGGTCCACCATCGATCATTTATATGTATAGCGAACGTTCCTATCTTCATTTGCCTGGAGCTGGGAGAGAAATAGACTTATGTGGTTACTTTCCTCTACCAAATCTCTAAAAACTGTCTTTTCAAACTCCTTCAAGGGTACGGCTGTTGGAGGAAAGAAGGACCGGATGTGGGAGCACGTGGCCTGACTACAGACTATGGAACGTCTGTGACATGGGCCAAGGCGAGACTGCGACAGAACAGAGCTACAGGACGAGGCACTACCTCCAACAAAGTGAGAAGAAAGGGCTAACCTGATGCCCCCGCTCTATGTTCGAATGTGTGCCGAAAGGTCCCCGCTCTCTAGACTCGGTCATGAGCCCGCCTATCTGAAGTCTCTCGTTCCCCTAGTTTGTTCCTGATTTGGCCTTGCTCCATCCCCCTTTTTTCTCCGACCTACCCTATGGACTATTTTGTACACTCTTCTTCCACCTGAACTTTTGACTATTGATCCCAAAGGACACCGGGCGAGAAAGACCCTTTTTCTGACCAGAAACGCGAGGAAAGGGTCGTGCCCTGCAACACTGAACTTAGAATAGAGCTGGACTCGTAGCTCCACCGCCGGTGCTCCACAGTGCCAACGGAAGACGAAGAATTGCTGAAAGCTTACTAAACCTCGAACATTCCCGATCATTTCTGCCACGTCTCGTCTCTCTCCCAGCCAACATTGTATTGATTATGTAACAATCCATCAGTTCGCCTTATGAAATGTACTCACTGCTCTGCATTGCATTACTATGACTTTCCTGCTAAACAAGTTTATCAAAGTTTATCAAATAGGTCCGCCTCCTAAAAACTAGAAATCTCAAAATGTATTGTTTACAACTCTTTCATCTAGGGTTCCTACCGTTTTCTTTCTCATGCCCACCACAATAGAACTGAGTAGAAAATGAACAAGCAAGATGTCTTGAATATGTTAAAGGGAGGACTGTTGAAAATTAGTACGGTTTGGTGAACATTATCTGCGCCATCTTGCCTCTTCCCCTGATGCCACACTTTTGTCGTGCGCACCCGCCATTTTAAGATGCCCTGATCAGAACGAACCCTCTTGCATGCCGCTGGCCCCTGACATAGCCCTTCACCCTCACCAAGCCCGCACGCTGACCAACCCCCCCCCTGCTTGCACCTGCCTTGAATCATAAACCCCTCTTCAGCGCTGCTCTGCCCCAGGCCCTCATCCTGTTCCCAGCGCGACACCTCCCTTCTTCCCTTTCATGATCCCCGGCCCTTAGATGCAAACCCCCTTTTCCCCGTGTGCCCGTTTGTCTTCCTCGTTCCCAGGCCGACACCCAGCTCTGCCGATACTGTTCCTTGCCCCTCCCCGTACAATAGAAAGCTTCCCCCATCAAGGGATCCCCGGGTTGATCAAAGCCCCCACCCCATGAGATCCGATCGAACCCCGCATTCCATGAATTGACGGAATATCCAGCTGCGCGATACTCATCACCTGTTGTGACCAGGATGGGGACCTCTACTGTAAATATGTGTGGGAACGGGCCCGGAGGGGGGGGGGTTCCGGGAATGTCTTTCCGTACATCAAAGCTTTATCATGAGTATGTAAACTGTAATAAAAACCGCAAACACTGTATATAAGGGGCCAGGCCTCAAACATAAGTTAGAGCACCTCAGAACGATACCTGCTGTCCGTTTTGCTGTGTTCTCCTCCGGAGAGAATAAAAACCTTGTTTCCTGCTTTCCAGTCTCCAGCGCCTGCCTCTTCATTTATTAAATAATTCGAGGGTCACAGAGGCAATACCGCCGGGCAAATATCGATTGTCCCCGACCCAAACCTCTAATTTAACAGAGTGGCTCTCGAAGGATGGTGCTTGAATTTTCTAAATGCATGCTTCAGATCCTCGTTTCATCCCTTCAGCAGGTTCTGTGTATGTGAATCCCTTTGGGCCAGAGTAGGCTGTGTGAAAATCACTGTCACTCCCCGAGTGTGTGTTGCTATGAAGGATTCATAGCTTGTTATTTCCCCCTTCTCATTCGAGCGACACAAAAGACCTGGCTGCCATCTTGAGAGACATCCCTTCTGAAAACGGATGCCAAATTATTCTCCAGGAGCAACCAATCACTGCTTTCTATCGCTCACAGATCCGACTATAATGTATTATTGATGTTTTATTCTACCGGTTACAGGCTTAACCTAAAATTACTTTTTAAAGGATTATATAGATCTTATGCACTTTAGCGATGCAGGTTTTACATCGCTGCACTCTAGTACCAGCATTTTAGATTCATAGGGCTTTAAATAAGTCACTTCAAAGGGATGCCGCTGTCACTTTGTACTTCAGCGAACCAGCCTTAATGTGGTGCCGCATTTTATCTTATTGCCATGTAATCAACTCAAACTTCGAGGATTAATTTAATAAGATTTTTAAAGGGATTTTACTGATATTCTACACTTTTGTGACACGAGTTTTAAATGACTTCACTTTAGCATTTAGCGTTTTAAATTCACAGGTCCCTAAATAAGTAATATTAAAAGGATTTTAATGCCACTCAGCACTGCAGCGACTTAGCCCCAATTCGGTGCTGCATCTCATTACCATGTCATTAAATGTGTGTGACAGGAACTCACCTCTGGCAGAAATGTCCTGTTTTTCTTAATTCATATCGTACTCCGGCCATTTTTGGGGGATTGAGGGGGGTGAGAAACATTCAGGGGGGAAGTAATTTTGCACATTTGTGAAAGGCCTACTGCTTGTGGTTAAAATTGTTTGCACTATATAGTAAACTCATAGTTTGTAGGTTTCGCCTCGCCGAAAGCTGCGCAGCAGACTTTCGCGCAGGCGAAATCTTATGAGTTACAGTATGGATGTTTGTGCCGCCTCTCTGTTCCACTGGCTAGCTCCATAAATGGAGGCTAGCCATTGGAACAGAGATCTGTCCGTCATGGCCTGACCAGATTCGTGGGCGTTCCCGACAGTTTTTCGCATTTTGCCCACGTCATGCGGCGGTGGGCGGTGCTTTTTTTTTTTTGTCTCAACATTCTTCGTCATACCAGCCTGCTCGCTCTCCCTGTGAGGACGCAGACCCGACCCGCTCCCTACTCGGAGCAGGGGTGGGCTGCGCGATTTCACTTTCCTTGCAGGTAATCGGCATTTTCACTATTTTTTTTCCCGTTCCCGCCCCCCCTCCCGCTGTCCGTGTGCCTGTTCCCGCCCCCGCCCCCCCTCCCACTGTCCGTGTGCCCGTTAACCCGCCCCCTCCCGCTGTCCGTTTGCCCGATCCCGCCCCCCCTCCCGCTGTCCGTGTGCCCGTGCTTAATGCATGTCTATTTTCTCATTCCAAGCACTGGTTAGAATGAAGCAAAGCTCCCATGCCCTGGTATTGCGAAGAAAGAGTGCGCGTCAGACCTGTGGCCTGGAGCCGTGTTTTGTTTCTCGGGAGTGTCTCGCTGCCATGAGTAAAGCCCGAGGCAGTTTGCTCAGTAATGCTCTTAATGCATGTCTTTCTAAAAGGATGGTGGCGCGTGTGACTTTTAAAAGGTTGCTCCTCAATAACTAAATCCCTGCATGCCCGCTCTGTTCTACTGTGCCTGCCTGGTTGGTGTAAGGAAAGTTCAGCAGAGTGAACGGCTCAACTGTTTTTAGGGGTTCGAAGTTTGACAATTGATTGTCGGCCAAGAAGTTGGGTTTTATTTAGTAAAGGATGCTTATAGCGGCTTTGACTCTAATCGCATATAAAAAATACACACGCAAAAACGGAGCCCTGCACCCGAGCGTAAAATCGAACATCACAAAATGTCTTAAATTGTGGCTAATTTTAAAAGCAGCACCATGCGCAGAAGTACGGCACAAGCTCGGTCCCACGTACGAAAAGTGCGTGGGGGACATGGAGGGATTCTCTAACATATGCTAATGCACTATAATCATGCACACAAAGACTCGCACATAGAAATGGGCAATGTACGGCACGCTCGCACAATTCCATGTACAGGCACGTGCTTTTGCATGAATGCGCAAGCTCTCACATACACCCATAATTTGTCATTTATTTGAGAGAGGTCAACCATTTTTCGCCAACCCACTTCTTCTACTCTTTGACTGCTATGCATCTCTGTGGTGATGGAGTGGACCACAGTATAGAGCTTTCATGACGGAACGGCCAAGAAACTCTACTGGGCCCAGGCAAGAAGCTGTAGGGCTTCGGTGGACAAGCCACCTATTTCACCGGGCATTTCCCTGGTGGACTGGAGCCCTTGGAGGCTGGTTATTAAAGCCCGGGCAGTTCCTGGTGCCTCTGTTAGTCTCCAGAGCAGTTGTATTACATTCTTTCATCATGGCTTATTTCTCAAACTTTTGATAGTCTTTACCTTTTTTTCTGCTATCCACATAACGTGGGTGATTGGCTATACTCTTTATGCAACTCGCAGAAAAAGCATTTTGATGCCTCGTCAGGGTTAGTTAGCACTATATAAATGCAATTACAGTACAATACAATATTTATTTCCTAATCATTGCACCATTTTCTATCAACCCCATCCTGGACCGGACAGACTAGGAATTTCCCCAGTGGGCTGGAGCCTTGGAGGTGTGTCTTAAAAGTCCTGGGCTGCTCTTGGTGCCTCTGTCATTTTCCTATTTTCTCCAACCTCCTGAGGTTAATTGCAGCAGGCACCTGGAGGCTACAAGATAGAGGAAGGGAGGAGAAAGGTAGAGAGAAAGAAACGAGAAAGGGAGAAGAGAGAGAATGCATAGATAGAAAGAAAAAGATAGCAAATGGCAGTGCTTACGTTTCCGGTGCTCAACATTGTGTAGCTGTTTGTGCAATTTAAAGATTAGCAGAAAAACAGTTGTTTGTTAATTAAATAAACATTACAAACAACTAATACCTGCCACCCAAGCCATTCTTACAGCTTTGGTGGCCTCGAACAGTCTGAATTGTCAACGTATAGCATTGTGATTGTTAGTAGTTACAGTAGCAATGTGTGGTTCAAACTACGGTGGCCTCCTGAAGAGGGCCCTGGCACTTATATTTTTGTATACAAATTAAGCACTGGCACAATGGGAGGAAGAATTGAGTGGGGCTGGTGTGAGTATTTTGCAATTGCTGCTTTTGGATCCTCAGTCTGACCCCATCTACCTGCACTCCACTAACTGCAAAAAATGGATCAAATGACTAACGGTGGCTCATGCATTTTTCACATAGTCTGTCGGGGTTGGGAGAAATGTCAGATTCACAGCTTTTCCAGTTGCACATTCAGTGAATGCCAAATACATAAAACCCAATTCACTTGCATCTAGCTTGCCATTAAATTATCTTAGTGATTTGTTTTTGTTTCTTTGGGTATTTGTAGTTAAAGATTCTCAACTGTTGTGCTGGGTCTTAATGTTAAAGGAATGACATACAGCACTTGGCCTTCAGAATTGCCCGACACTCAAACTTCCAGACTGTGGCAATTTTAATAATCGTTTGCACTTTAGGCACGGTATGTAAGCAGAATAAAGTAATACAACACCATTCTGTATCACTTAATAACCATGGTCACTTTATTAACGGGCCTGAAAATGTGGGTACATTTTCAAGTCTGCTGACAGTTTTGCGTTTTTTGCATTTAGTGATCACCACCATTTAATATATTCAATTGTAACAATTTTTCTTTCTATATAAGGATATGCCGTTTAAGATCATAATACTGATGTTTTTGTGTAGGTCCCTTTACGTTCGATCCAGGTGTATTGTGTTCTTTATGTAGTATTTTTAGGTTTCGCCATGGAACCCATAAAGGATTAGTAGTGAATTAGTATAGTGAAATATGAAAGTTATTTGAGTGATGGATATGTTAGTCAGTTATTTGGATTGAGAAGGAAAGTGAAGGGATAGAAGAGGGAAAAAGGTTTACATTTATAGCGCTTGCTACCCCGATGGGGTGTTGAAGCACTTTTTTGGCGAGTAGCACGCTACTCTGGAACCAATAAAGGATTAGTGGTGAATTAGTATAGTGAAATGTGAAAGTAATTTGGTGGATATGCATACTCCAGAACTGAGATTTCCCTACTCCCTCTCATGTAAAATCCATACAGGCCCTTTATTGTACACCCATAGTGTGCTGTGGGAAAAGTATCTGGCAGGAATGTGGCATTTACAAAGGGCTATTTATCTGTACCCATTTCTCTGTAGCACCCAGACTAGTTCCCAGTTCAAGTTCAGATTAAGCTATTGGCATTGTAAATGACAATGCAATTTATTTATTTATTTTCAAAACCAACACATAAATAAAAATGTTGTCATTTACAATGCTAATAGCTCAAACGTTTCAAAAGGCGAAACCATTGCATTTTAAATGCTTGTTTTTATTAACTTTAATAAAATTGTACCTGGTGTTGCAGCTAAAGGTTGGGTAGGGGTCACAGCTGTGAGCTCCCTACTTCATGTCCTTTCCTTGGGTGGGCCCAGCTCTGGCAGAGCAAATGGGACTGTGGGGCTCCATGGCCACTCAATGTAAGGCTTCTTCCTTCTCAGTTTCCAGATTCAACTGTAAAAAATAACCATTCCCAGTGCTTTCGAATCCCACTAGGTTGTGCACACATCGAGGCACAGGCCATTTTAGATCATCGGTCTCCAACTCAAAGAAAGACGTTAATCAGCATCAACTGCATCCCCTGAGCTTGAAGCCATACTAACATACTAATATATAGAGTAGTTTAACATAGAACGGTTTAGTTTATCTTTAGCTGTGTATATTTTGGTGCGTTTTAAATGTATGGATTACTTATATGTGCATGCACTTGGTTAATAGAAGTACAGGAGAATACAGTGAAAATGCAGGCGGCTTGATAACATCCACACGGCAAAGAATTCCTGGAGGCTGCACAGGTTCTGTGCCTCAGTGAAAAGGAACACGCGTTTTAGGGCTCTAGACTCTGAGAACCCAGCCCAAAGGCACTCTGAAGCATCCCTTCTTGAGACGCTCTCCCTCCCTCCTGGAGATAAGGCCTCTCCTCACCCCGGGCCACTCCTGTCTCCCATCTTCTTCTCTTCCTAGTTCCCTCTCTGGGCTGTCTTTAGGGCTGTGCGACTGGTGCGGCAGCACTGGGCGCTGACATGGGGAGAGGGGTGCTGACCTGTGGAGGTGGGGAGGCGACTGTGTTTGTCAATAACTTATGATTTAAAAACACCTGCTGCAGAGTTACTTGTGGTCCAGTTTTCAGGCAGCATTCAAAATATCAAGACTACTCTTGTGATTAATGTTCCTGCTAGAGAAAGAGATCAGAGTCTTGTCTAGTGGCAGTTTTCATTTGCCATCAAGTAGCGTAAAGGGTTAATATGCCTGCTGCAAAGAACACTAACTGTGCAGATCACAGATCTGTATTTTATGTGGATAGTTGAGTGGATTACTGGGAGCAGGGCGCCAGACAGGATTGTCGCACCAGGCTCCAACAGCGTTAAAGCTGGCCTTGTTCCCTCCTGAGGATGGTGTCTTTCCCTTTCTGTGGATAATATCCCTTCCTGCCAGAGCCCTCCTATCTTCGCTCTTTTGGAGATGTTTCATCTGTCCTTCCTGCCTGCACATGCTCTCTCTCCCGCCACAGCATAATGTCTCTTCTCTGGTCAATGCTGTCCTGAGGATGTTGTGTCACCTTTGCTGAGGATCATGTATCGACTCTGTTTAGTGACCCCCCCTCTCCCCTTCCCGCCGAGGATGCTGTCTCTCCAATCCAGTGTATAATGTCTCCCCTCTGCTCTGTACTTTCCTTAGGATCGTACTTCCCTCCTGAGTATAATGTCTCCCCTCTGCCCTGTACCCTCCCGAGGATGGAACTTCCCTCCTGAGTATAATGTTAATTCTGTTCCCCGTTCCAACCTAAGGATGCTGTTGTCTCTCTCCTCTCTCTACTCAGGATAAAGTGGCTCTTCACCCAATCCTCTCAAGAGCATGCTTTGTCTCCTTTCCTGAGGATCTTAATGACTGCTCTGTTCACTGACCCCCTCTCCTCCTCCCCTGTCAGGGATGCTGTCTCTCGCGTCCAGAGAATAATGTCTCTCCTCTGCACAGTACCCTCCTGAGGATGGTCCTACCTTCCTGAGTATATTGCCAATTCTCTTCCCCGTTCCAACCTAAGGATGCTGCAGCTGCTGCTGCTATCTCTCTTCCCTGACAAAGTGTCTCTTCGCCCAATCCCCTCCTGAGGATGCTGTCGACCCCACGTGAGGATAAACTCTTCGCTCGGTCCCCTACTGAGGATGCAGTTTCTCTCTTTAACCCATCCTCGGAGGATGGTATTTCTCTCCCCTCAGGGTACCAATCCCTCTTCGCCTATCCCCTCCTAAGGATGCGCTCACTCTCTCCTCAGGGTGTTGTTTTGCCCCAGTCCCCTCCTCTCTGTTTCACCCTCCTGAAGATACAGTCTCTCCTCGTCCTTGTTCCTTCGTATGGATGCTGTCTTTCCCTCCTAGGGATAATGTCTCCTCCCGTCCCTCCAGAGGTACCCCAGCCCCTCCTCTCTCGCTCTCCCCCGTCACCTGCTCTCCCAGCCTCTCCCTCCCCTCCTGGAGGCCTTAGACATTGTACCTACCGACCGCCAGCGAGATTACAGAATGTAATGGAACGTTAATGAAGCAATTTCCCAAATTAGCATCTATTTCTCCCCCCAACGAATACACACGGCCAATTATCTGCTGGATGCTTTGACGGGGACTGAGAGCGGCGATTATTTTCCAGCTCCTCTTGGAGAGCTCAGCGATCTGAGAGCGAGAGCAGATCATTCAGGGCAGCCCTGCTTGCCCACACAGAGGGCACAGGACATCATGCCTGCTGGCACGCGGCAGCACATGGTCTTCTGTATGTCTAGTCACACATATAGAGCAATGCACGGCTTCCTTGGCTGAGTGCAGGCACAACACAGGAGATCGCTTACATGACCGTGCACACGAAGCAAATCAAGTCATAAGTTCTGTGGCCATTGTTTTCTATGGTATTGCAACATTTATATAGCGCTTACCACCCCTAGGAGGGGTGCTGAAACACTTGACTCCATTGGTAGCATGCTGCAGCGAGTATGGTGTGTTGTTGGAAGAGTATAGTCTTTGTTTTGATTTTGTATGAGAAGTCTTTCCATGTGGCCAGGGCCCTAGTCGTGGGGGGCAAGGGGGAAGGAGGGTAATTGGGGGGAGGTGGATGGAGTCCTCCCTCCCAATATTTTTCGACAGGGGGCAGTTCCCCTTAGACTGAGGCTGAGAGGTGGCCCCTTGTACCATAGCAATGCAGCTGCTTGCCTTTACAAATACTTACATGAGAATGTTTGTAAACCTCCATGCCACTGGCAGCATCCCCTTTATTTGTGAGAATGGCCCAGGGCAGGTTATCTTTTAATCCATCTCTTATCTGGGGGACATAGAACTTGAACAAGTTAACCCTTCCATTGCTTAATGCATTGCACATGTGAAGCCCTTTTGTGCTTTGGGGGCTGGATGAAGAACTAAATGTAAGCCCTGTGTTGGCATATGGCAGATCTCTTCAGTTATGCCATGCCTGCCCAGGTGGTGGTGGGTGGTTTATTGCTGTAGACTGGTATATCACTCAGTAAGGGGCATGACCCCTAGCATTTTTGTCTCATGTGAGGGCAAAAGTGTCAAGTAGCATAAGGGAATTATTATGCAGCCTATATGAACTACAATCGACAGCGCTACCATTGAGTTTTATGGTATTAGTATTAATGTGAGACAGGAGGGTTAAATATTATATTGTACTGTAATTGCATTTATTTAGCGTATACTACCATTGATGAGGCATTAAATGGCGTTAAGCCAGGCAACACCATGCTCCAGAACATAAGGTTAATATTTCTTTCACTCGTTATTGTTCGTAATTGGGATTAGTCTTGTTCTCCTAAGGAAATGATTCTATGCATGCACTCCAGTTTCTATGTGGTAGATTAAATTAATGGAAGGTAGATGTAGTCTTTAGTGGTTGTGGGGGGTATGTGAATTAAAGCAAATGGTTGGCAGTTTTAATATATGAGCTACAGGAGATTCGGTATTAGGTTGCTGAGGATAGGTTGTGATCTTTGAGATGAGGTGTAGGCAGTTTGCAGCAATGCAATAATAGATGTTAAGGAAACATGCTTGTAACTAGAGGAAGCTGTGCTCGGAGAGAGGAGGCATGCAGAAGATACATAGTAACTAGCAAGTCATTTTGAATGAATCGGAGAGGCAACAATTGAAAGCTTTAAATCAAGGTCAATATTCTCCAGAAAACAAACCAGGCTTTTTTGAGATTGCATTAAATCTAAGTACACAAAACTGTAGAAAGAAACATTATTTACATGGGTGACCGTGCTATATAAGTTAATTTTTTTCAGCACTCGAAGCTGCTAAAAATAATATCCCTAGAAAGCTGTGGAGGCTGGTGACATTTGAAAGTAGTGGGGGGTAAAAGTTTGGTATGACTTTTATATAGTGAGCAACGTGAGCAAGCTTAATATACAAACATGGGGTCCAGACTGCATCCTCCTCCGGAGAAAAAATTGATAAAATATTGGCAAATGGTGCCTTTAAAGCAAATTAATGTATTGATGAAACAAGGCTTATAAAGCAGTGGGAATGTATAGTTTTGAACTTGCCTATATTTTGCACTTGATTAATATGTTCAACAGTTACTGTAATGTGCAAAGTGTACAACTTGACAACTTGAGCCTTTTAAAGTGCATGCTTGCCCAGTGTCTTGCACTGCATGCGTTATCAACTTTGGAAGGAAATGCTCTACCCAGGCTTCGGGAGGGACTCATATCTGCTGACTGCAATCAGTAATATAGACAGATGTAAAGACAGGTCTTTAAGTGGTATGAAAAAAGTGGGGACACTCTAAAAGGGTACATGTAAAATACATGTGTGTAATAGGTGTGCTACCCGAACAATATTTTGGTTTCTCGCTAATATGTAATTGCATCCAGGACTAACCTACACCTAAAACCTGTCAGTATGATTGTCTTTGTCAATGGTTGTTAGCTGTTTAAGATAAATGAGTAACAACAAGGATTTGTTATAAATAATTAACCTCGAAAAAGTTTCAATTCTGAATTTTCCATTGTATTAAGGACTGTGGAAGGAGTTTTGGCCTTCAGTTATGTGCGCTTTATGTCAGATAAGTAGGACCTTTTTCTCTGCACATCTTCAACCACCTCTTTCCTCTTCAGCACCCTCTTTTCATTCTTCCCCAAAAGCACTTCCTCGCATCTCCCTCACTTCACCACTTCCCAACATAAACGGCACTCTCACATTTAAGTAATTTATTTCCTTTTGCTCTGTGAATATTTTGCCATCTGTGCACCCCTTCACACACATTCCCACAGAATACTGGAATACATGACCATTGTTCTATGTGCTGTGCAGAGAGGCCTACCCACTAACAGGCACTTTACTTTGACTTCAGAGTCAGGGCTCTCAATCAAAGCCGCTCATAAACACCTGGCATGGCTCAAAGTAGGCACGGAAAAAAATACAGAAACACAAAATGATTAAATAGCTAACACTTGAGGAAGGCTAGGTTAAGTAAAACGTGAAATAAGAGAGTAACTAAATCGCTGCCATGTTTTTTAACAGTCATTGTTCAGAAATCAATCCATGTTTTTGGCATTAATGTTGTTAAGGGCAAAGATGGTGCCAGTTTTAATGTCATGCTGCAAGCACATATCTTGTGCTTTGCGCTTGGATATTTGTATCATCTTCACAGGGGAACATGAAGCTTGACCTGCTCGTCTTTGAGATCAATTTAGCTGGGGAACAAATACAGCAGCTCCACTTCTAACAGGGCCAGCGGATGTGCAGCCAGGGCCTAGGGTGTCATAGTGGGGGAGGTTAGCATGGCAAAGGGTCTCAGCACAATATACATACCAGAGGATTAGCAAGCTAACACTTACCATTACCGAGAACAAGGCATCAAAACACATGTGCTTTCTTCCACTCCTGCATGCGACAAACGGGAAAGGGTGGGATCTATGCCTGTGAATGACAGACGGCTGCTCTAACGCAGGGATGGATACTCTAACACCTGAAACCATGACGCTGAAAGCGTTACTGGCCTGTAGTGGATATTGTTATAGAATACAATGGCAATTAAGGGCTTTAGAACAGTAAGTCCTGTGTTGTGCGTCACAGTTCAGAAAGTTGATTTACTGCCTGTCTTCCTTCTCCGGCTTCAAAGCGAGGTGGGGCAGGCAGCCTGGGACAGACAGCCCAGAGTTAAATACATTGAATTGTTTAGAGATACGATCATACCATTAAATAAATCGATCGGTTTCATATTTGTATAGGAATGTGTAGGAATTTCAGGGGGGAGCAGTCCCAGAGCCCTAATGGAGAAACCGCCCCTGCTAGAAAGGCTACCACCAGACCAAAGCTTCAGCAAGAACAGATAATAAGCTCAATGGCTAGATGAATAAAGTAATGACTGGACCATTATGTAGAGGAATGTGGAGAGCTTTTGGCTGCTTTTTATATAATATAATATAATATTATATAATATAATATAATAAAAAATACTCAAAGGCAAAAGTAACCTCAAGATAATAGCACCATCATAGAGTATATGGGGAGAATAATGCTAACATTTGAAGAGAAGATTCTTCAAAAACTGGCGTGGATGACTACTGATGTTCACCCTTAAAGTTTGGCTCACAATATTAATTATGAAAGTGAAGTGGATTCCATTTTGGTTTTTGCAGGTTGTGGTATGGGACAAGATGGAGGGAGAAAATAGTTCACCAGGTGGGGTCTCAGTAGCAAATAGGCCTTCAGGATGCACACTGACCGTGACCCACAAAGAGTTAGCACAGTCAGGCCCTCATTTACAAGAAGCCTGTACTTCCAGAGCATCACTTTTTATGATGATCCGGTTGCGCAGGCCTCTCAATCATATCTATGAGGCGCCGCAAAGCCACCTTGTGTGGCTTTGCATGACTGCATCAATATGGAATAAGGCAAGGCAGTGCAAATTGCTGCCTTGCCTTACTATACGTTAAGGAGGAGTCCCATGGGTGTTGGTGTGGGTATTCCCACCGAAAACAAACCCCGGGCGGAGAAAGTGTAGTGCCTCAACGCAGAGTTCCCCTGAGTTGGAAAAAAACTCTGTGAATTTTTGCTCCACATGCTCACCCGCAAGACGTACAACACAGTGGTTATCAAACATGAAGGACGGCGAGGACGAGGAGGGAGAGCGGCCATGGCGAGGAGGAGGCAACCATGGCAGGTAAGTGCCTTTTTTCTTACTTCATAATTATTTTGGGAGGGTGGAGGGGCCGGCTAACCACGCTCTGCCACGGAGTCATAGCTTTGCCTAAACTCTGCGTACGCAACGGAACGCAGAGTATGCAAAACAACATAAACTCCGCTGGTGGAGCATAGCTACCCACCCGGGCTTACTCAACACCCATGGAATTTGACACTAACCCAGATTTACAACATCACATAAACCTGGAGCAGTACCAGAAACGTACGCCTCCCCAGAGCTGGTGAAAAGGAGAAATGTTTACATTTCTCCTAGTTTTTTCCTGTTTCCACGTGTGCTTCATTCTGCAGCACACATAGAATGAGGAAAATGCTCGGATGATTGCTTTTGTGCAGGAAGGAGCCCCTTCCTGCACAGAAACAATCATGCCAACAACACAGACATCCTTCCTTGCACCATGGTGCAAGGGTACCTGCATTGGCGATCGACTGCAAAATGTGCATTGGCACTGGCTGAAAGGACAGGAATGCACCTTATCTTGTAAATATGGTGCATTCCTGCCCTTTTGAATTGGCGCAGGGCAGCGCCATCACAGCAAAATGACTTGTGGAGCTGCCCTACGCTAATTCTTTGTAAATGAGGCCCTCAGTTTGACCCCTCTCCTCCTACGGATGTGCTGCAAATCCCATGGACTTCCCCCCCAAACATTCACTGATTGGTACATAAGGCCACTAGCAGCCACAGATAGCCACAAGGGTAATGGCAGTGACAGGAAGAGGACTCATTCCTAATCGTGGACTGCACGTGTGCAGTTCCTGTGGCACCTCTACAAAGTACCAGAGTGGATGGCCTCACCCTCTCGTCCACAAAGGAGAATCGCCTGTTCTTAGACCTTTTTACTGGCCCAACTAGTGTTTAGTATTTCATTCTTTATTGAATAGTTTCATCATATGAATAAATCATGTAGTGAAACTGTTGCGAATCATCACTGAAATACCCAGCTATAATTAAGACCTCCGCTGTCTAATATTTCTAGGTCAGAAGAGGATAACAAATACAACACTAATGATAACAAATAACTTCCCGCATTTATCTTTGTTCTCGCAGGTAACTTGAGTCAATCATAAATGTAGACATTTGTCTCCTTATAAAATAAGATTAAATAAGACAAAGGACCTATCATTGGTTTCATATTAAGAAGAAATCTCTTCGTGCCTTATGTCTAGCTTTGTAAGCAATGGGCTCTGCCACCTGGATATTGATTAAGATCCTATCAGGAAAGACATGTGATTAATCTGCTATATTTTATGAACAATTTACCCTGGCCCGAGCAAGCCATTATTGAAATAATAGATATTTAATTAAATCTAATAATTCATTCGGTATCTAGAAAATATTTCTGTATAAAATCAAAAATCTCAATCTGAATATTCAAGTTGTATATAATTCTCTTGTGTCCTGCCATGTATCTCCTTTCCCTAAACATAGGAGTGCATAGGAACCATGGGGAATTTTAATTTTCGTAAAATCATTTCCCAACATAATAATGCCTTGACAAACCACCTCGCCATGATTAGTCAAGTGCTGCATGTTAGTCATATAAAGCGAAATGGTCAATGATGCTGAAAGAGGACATTTTTTGAAAATATGCTTCATATTTCGTGTCCCAAATGTGTGTCCAGTATTGTGTTAGTTTGGTGCAGGACAAGACTGTGTGTATAAATCACAATCCGGGTGTCCATACCTCCAGAACCTCAATGTGGTCACATGTGTAAGACATGTAGGATCTATAGGGACCAGTGGAATTTATGTAGTATTTTGTAACAGCTAAACTTACTTCTAGACTCTCCAAGGCCTTGTTTGTGAAGGGCTCTTATGCCTGCCCACGTATCAGCTTGCCACTGTCGCCTGGGAGTAGATGTTTGTCTAGATGAAAAAAGGCCATGCACTATAGTGCTGTAAAGGTCGGAGACAGCTCCTGTATAGGTTCCCCAGATCTTTAGGTATGCCCTGATGGATGAACATTGGAATGAGTATGGAGGGAGGCCTAGTCTGGAGTGCAGTCAGCGGGTTAATTGTGTGTAGTTTGAAACTGGGGAGGTGGGTAGATCAAAGCCCTCTTATAACTCTTTTGAAGATTTGCATGAACCTCCCCGCATTATATCCTCTAGCGTTTGGATACCAGCCTCTTCCCAGAGCGACCAATGTAAAGTTGATCCTCCTATTTGTGTACCCCTATCCCCCCATGGTGGTGCATTCAAATGTAAATGAGAATCAACTCTCAGTAGCCTGTGCATATCACGCCGTCTTGCATTGTGGCTTGCAGACTGGTGAGAACATTGCCTTCCCTATCTACACACATTCACATTTCACATTCTCGGCAGTTTAGAGTGCATGAAACCTCAAGTCTGCGCGTCACACAGTTTTTACACTCAACGGGACTATGAAAAGTCTGATAAACTGGCTGAAGAGGCGCTTGTTGCATGATCCCCAGTCGAGGTGTCTTTGTTCATACTTATCCACAGGATATCTAGCCTGGATGGAGCACAGTGGCACTTGGGTCCTTGAGGGGAGCTCTCTGGCCATCAGCTTCGCCTGCAGACCAACCTGCTTGTTATAGATTTAGGCTCTGGGAAGACAAGTTCACAAGCTGAAGCCGAAGTGTTTCGTGTTTTTTGTACCTTTTCTTCACCACATAATGGTTGATTATAACCATTTAAAGTTATGTTTTCAGATTTGTTTTCTTTTGTGACAAACGCCAAGTTATTTGATGTTAGCTTTGTCTCCATAGTGTGCTGTTTGACATCCAACAGGAATACTGCAGAGGACAGCATGGAGCAAATTAGTTGAGCTCAGATCACATATGAAAGAGGCTCAGTTTGGCCATTAATGGTTCCTCGGGCCTTTTATGGCACAGCACTGCCCATCACTGCTAGCAGCCTGTAAGCCATTTATCGTGAGTTGGTGCAATTAATAAATTAGTCAGTGTATGTAACGTGTGAGCATCATCTGTAAAAACATTCCTTTGTGCTTACTGGAGTCCTCTTATGGTGTTTAGACTGAGCCCCTTTCACTAAATTATAATAGTTAAGGAATGATAAAATTGGAAAACCTGGAAAGTATGCTCTGATGCTGACTAGATAGAGGTTGTAATCCGCTTGTGCAGTTTAACCTGTGATTGAAGGACTGGACCACCTGACTCTCCTATATCTTGATGATGGGTTTCTGACAGATGTTGCCACTGATGAAATCTATTCTCCCACTTCTCTTCATCTGCCCGTTCGACAAGTCGATCGGTCGGAAAAGGGTTTCATATGGTGGCGGTGTCTTCTAGACACCGCCATCCATATCAGGATGCAGACGGGAGGGAGCCTTTCCATGGCAGCTTTGCTGCCACGGAAAGGCATGTGGTCTTCTAGGTTGGGGGCCCGTTGCGGGCCCCCAGGGTGTTGGGGGGGGGGAAGGGGCACATGGGTGGTACCTATGGTACCCCCCTACATGTGGATGTACAACATGGCAGGCACCGCACGGTGCCTGTCACATTGTGCATGCACAACATGTCTTTATGGCATTGCAGCGGGCGGTGCTGTACGCACCGCCCGCCCCAATGTTAAAAATTCAGGATGCGCCCTGCAGTGTGGCAGGCGCATCCTAATTTCACACAGGGGACCCCTGCACATATGGCGTCCAGTCCCTTTTACCGTCGAGAAGGTGGGCGGACAAAGTCCGCCCACCATCCTAATGATGCCCTAAATGTAGTGGTTAGATGGTGATCAAAGGGGTCACTCCCAGGGATATTTGAATGTCTCTGGTGAGAGCAGCCCCTGGTTTTGGTGTACATCCTTACGATAAGGTGAGGGGAAACTCTCCATAGCCGGAAAAATGTCACCTCCAAAAATAATGGAGATCAGGCATGTTGACTCCCAGGTCAGAGGCTTCATATTGAACTCTCTTGTCTGATGGTGTTCACAGAGAAGGTATTAACTGTACCTCTGCAGTAAAATGATGCATGTGTTTGGGAAGTTTCAGAAGTGTTTTACGGTGCAAATAAAGCAATTTATATTTAGCCTAAACCAAAAGTCCAGTCTTAAACAGGGCTCAGGCTGAAGCAAAAAAGGGCATATAGGATATTAGTATTTCAAGTATTTCTTCAGGGCAGATACATTATTAAGGAACATATAGAAATTTAAAGTTTGCCCTGATAAAGGTGTGCTCGTATAGTTGCCACTTTCCGTTATGGAGAGCTACCTATTATTCCTCCCGACCAAAAGGAGCCTTTCCTACATCAGACTTGAAGGCTAATGTCATACGGTAAGATGCGAAGATCTCCAACAAACGCACCCTTCACACACATTCCCACAGAATTGCAATTGCAACTGGAATACATGGCCATTGTTCTGTGTGCTGTGCAGAGAGGCTTACCCACTAACAGGCATTTTACTTTGACTTCAGTCAGATATCTCTATCAAAGCCCCTCATAAACACCTGGCATGGTTCAAAGTAGGCACAGAAAAAAAATACAGAAACACAACATGACTAAATAGCTAACACTTGAGGAAGGCAAGATTAAGTAAACCGGGAAAAAATAAGAGAGGAACTAAATCGGTGCCATGCACTGCTTTAATGTTTTGTAACACTCATTGTTCGTCAATCAATCCATGTTTTTGGCACGAATGTTGTTAAGAGCAAAGATAGGGCTCTGATATTTGTATCATCTTCACAAGGGAACACGACCCTTGGCCTCGTCGTCTTTGAGATCAATATCGCAAGGGAACAAATACAGCAGCTCCACTTCTAACAGGGCCAGCGGATGTGCAGCCAGGGCCTAGGGTGTCACAGTGGGGGAGGTTAGCGTGGCGAGGGGTCGCAGCACAATATACATACTAGAGGATTAGCATTCTAACACTTACCACTACTGAGAATAAGGCATCAAAACACATGTGCTTGCTTCCACTCCTGCATGTGGCGAATAGGAAAGGGTGGGATCTATGCCTGTGAATGACAGACGGCTGCTCTAACGCAGGGATGGAGACTCCAACACCTGAAACCATGACGCTGAAACGTCACTGGCCTGTAGAGCATACTGTTATAGAATACAATGGCAATGAAGGGCTTTAGAACAGTAAGTCCTGTGTTGTGCGTCACAGTTTGGAAAGTTGATTTACTGCCTGGCTTCCTTCTCCGACTTCAAAACGAGGTGGGGCAGGCAGCCTGGGACAGACAGCCCAGAGTTAAATACATCAAATTGTTTAGAGATATCATCATATCTCTAAATAAATCGATCGGTTTCATATTTGTATAGGAATGTGTAGGAATTTCAGGGGGAAGAAGTCCCAGAGCCCTAATGGAGAAACCGCCCCTGCTAGAAAGGCTACCACCAGACCAAAGCTTCAGCAAGAACAGAAGATAAGCTCAAGGGCTAGATGAATAAAGTAATGACTGGACCCTTATGTAGAGGAATGTTTAGAGCTTTTGGCTGCACTCACAGGCAAGAGGAGCCTCATGATAATAGCAACATGAGAGAGTATATGGGGAATTTGGGGAATGAACCAATTGGTACATAAGGCCACTAGCGGCCACAGAGAGCCACAAGAGTAATGGCAGTGACAGGAAGAGGACTCATTCCTAATCGGGGACTGCACATGTGCAGTTCCTGTGGCACCTCTACAAAGTACCAGAGTGGATGGCCTCACCCTCTCGTCCACAAAGGAGAATCGCCTGTTCTTAGACCTTTTTACTGGCCCAACTAGTGTTTAGTATTTCATTCTTTATTTAATAGTTTCATCATATGAATAAATCATGTAGGGAAACTGTTGCGAAATACTCAGCTATAATTAAGACATCCGCAGTCTCATATTTCTAGGTCAGAAGAGGATAACAAATACAACATTAATGATAACAAATAACTTCACACATTTATCTTTGTTCTCGCAGGTAACTTAAGTCAAACATAAATGTAGACATTTGTCTCCTTATAAACTAAGATTAAAAAAGACAAAGGACCTATCATTGGTTTCATATTAAGAAGAAATCTCTTCGTGCCTTGTGTCTAGCTCTGTAAGCAATTGGCTCTGGAGCTTAAGATATTGATTAAGATCCTATCAGGAAAGACATATGATTAATCTGCTATATTTTATGAACAATTTACCCTGGCCCGAGCAAGTCATTATTGCACTTTCTAAGATCCTTTCATGGAAATAATAGATATTTGATTAAATCTAATACATTCATTCGGTATCTAGAAAATGTTTCTATATAGAATCAAAAACCTCAATCTGAATATTCAGGTTGTATATAATTATCTTGTGTCCTGCCATGTGTCTCCTTTCCCTAAACAAGTTTGAGTGCATAAAAACCATGGGGAATTTCATTTTCGTAAAATCATTTTCCAACATATAATGCCATGACAAACCACCTCGCCATGATTAGTCAAGTGCTGCATGTCAGTCATATTAAGCGAAATGGTCAATGATGCTGAAAGAGGACATTTTTGACAATATGCTTCATATATCGCGTCCCAAATTTGTATCCAGTATTGTGTTGATTTGTCACTATTAGAGTGTGTGAGGGTTACCATACAACGAGGTTTGTATATATATATATATATATATATATATATGTATATATATATATATATATACATATATATATATATATATATATATATATGTATATATATGATCAGACCTCCTTAGTAGAGAATTGTGCCTATATCTAACATGTTCAATATTCGTTTTTAATGGGCGGGATACTTCTTGTTATAGATATTATAAGGGCCAGGTGGAATATCTCCCAGGATTTTCAAATGCCATAGCAGATTGAGAGTTGAGGTTGCTCCAGTACAGCAGTGACTAGGGTCTGGCTGGGAGAGTAGTTGAACAGATAGCCTCATTGGGAAGCCTGTACAGGTAGAACTATTTGCCTTGTCGCTCAACCACAAACTTAAGAGGATCCCCAGTAGAACATAAGATTCAAAAGCAGATTTGATTTCTATTTTTTTTATATATATATTTTTTTATATTTTATATTTTATTTTTTTATATAATATATCTATATTTCTTAAAAATGCTTTCCTTTAGACATGAGCACATTTTTTGGTAATGCATTTCCTCCCTATGCCATAATCTTCATTGTAATAAAACATGTCAGGAAGGACAGGTGAGAGTCCTAATACACCCTATTGCCCTGCCCAAGTATGGTATCCTCACTCCTTTAAACCTACATGGATTTTCTATCATTATTACCTCTTTCCTTTCATCTACTTCTGAGTCACTTGTCACTGCCTGCCACTAAGACACTCGAGGTCAACTTTATCATTTGGAATGTGTGTGGCCGAAGTGATCCACAGAAAAAACTGAGGGTACTGCCTATTTGACGCACCACAACATTAACTTTGCATTGTTACAAGAAACGCACCTCAAATCTCAGGCGTGGGTACCATTTGCGAGTAACTTTGCAAGGGGCCTTGCAGCTCCTTATCCATTTGCATTTGCATTTTCTTCACCAGGCATATTGCCCAAACTGTGCAAATATAGGCTACGAACTACTGATGAGTGCTCCAGATGTCATGGCGGGGGTGGGGGGTCGCAATTTCATGCACTTAGCCTATCTCTGTCCCCCAATTTTGGCATATTGGATTGCTGTCTTCCCCACCCTCTCAGACATTTTTCATCTACAACTACACCCTTCACCAGGGCTGGTGCTCCTAGGTTTCCCGGCAGAGATGGCACTGCTCCATGCTAAGCATAGGGTAGCCTGATTGTGGGCTGGGGGCGAGCACCCACCACCTGGGGGTGGCTATTAGATACGGCACATTGTCAAGAGCAGCTAACGATATACTGGTCTATGATCCTGCATTCTAGCAGACCCTGGGACCTCGGAGCCTTTCCAGGAGTACTTGTTAACCCAGTCACTGTCCTTCTCCGCCTGCTTTCTCAACCGCCTCTGTAGCTCATTAGTATAATATTGACCCTGCCACTGAGGTAAGCTAGTTTCTGCTAAGATTTGCACTGCCATCATGAATTATTTGTGACTATCCTTCCATGGCTAGAATACTATGTATGAACTCAAATGTAAGCATGTGTTACCTCCTTAATGCAGCACCCAGTGAATTCTGTTTATTTGATTGTATTGTGTATGTAGATGCAGCTATTTCCTGGTGTTTTAAGGTTGCAACTTTAAATAAATAAATAAAAACATTTGTTTTTGTAAATCTACTTCGTAGTCCAGGTGAAGTCACTCCTGAGCTAGTATACCAGGGTAACGTGCAATTAATAGTTTGGAAACTTTCAGAAGTTCATGGATTATCTCTTGCCTTCCACGGGAACCACTATCTCAGCCATCAGATATTATTGGGCTCTATCATCTTAAGCTAAATACAAAAAATGCCTTGTCAGTATGGATTGACTGCTGTGTATTCAGCCTGATTTTGCCCCTCTAGTAGAGGTGGTAAACATATTAAACATTTTGGTTTCGCAGGCCTAAATGTTCAGCATTTGGGGTGTTAGGATAGTGTTGGACTACATTATGCAAAGGCTGGTTAGTTTAGAGATTTATTTGACACAATTACCTGCAATGTTTACTATGTTATGTTCCGTGAACAAGGGTCAAACTTTAAAGCATTGTATGTGGATTACAGAATTTATTCCGAAAAGGTTTTTTTTTTAAATACTAGATGTCTGCAGGCATGTTGTGTTTTGTAGTCTTTCAGGACAGACTTTGTAGTACTCTAACTGGACATGCTCTCGTGCCACCACAGGATTTCTAAGCTGTCAGAGCAACAATAACTTTTAAGCAAGGATCTGTGATCAGGAATCAATAGTTTCCAAAGCTTGGGGTACTTTAAGGGAACACGTGATTTTAAGGATTGGACAATATCTCACGGTGACACAAAATGTAGATGGCTAAATACTCATGGAAGGTGAAACATGACCTCAATTGCTGGACATGGTGTTAGGGAAATCGATGACCTCCATATCTGGAAATCTATGACCACCGTAGCACTGTTCTTAGGACAAAACATAACTAAAAATATTGGTTGGCTAGTGTGCCAACGCAGACAGCAAACTCTTCACAATGGCCACACTGACCAGGAACAGTGACTGGTGCAGGGTGTGTAACTACCTCTGCCTTGTTGTGACCTGGTGTAAGAGCATAAGTTTACCTTGTAACCCAGGCTGCATGTGAAGAAGCAGGGACTCTCAAGGAATAGGTATTTGCCTTCCACGTCTAGTAAAGTTCTTCCTCTTGTTTCTCCCTTGGAACATCGCCCGAAGAATTTCCCCTGATCATTCCCTCCTAACCCCAAAGAAGAAAATGCCTTCCTGGCAGTGACCCTCTCTGTGCCATCATACCTCTTGTCCCCTTGGGAGTTCTGGTTTCCGGCTGTTTGCAGGTCTGGAATATTGGCAAAGTCGTCTTGTTCGGAGATTCCCAGGACCAAAGAAAGCACCACCATCCGGCCTTCCCTGCCAGGGCAGAGACAGCAGGTACCCAAGAGGCAAGTGAGAATTAGGAGAAAGGACAAGAAAAGAAAAAGATATAAGAGACAGAACAAGGCAAGCAGCAAGAGCATGAGATGCAAGCACAGCATACACCTCTGACCTCACCAGGCTGACTTAGCAGGACCAACCTTTTATATACAGTATATGACCTTCAACTACATCGACTGACCTCTATATGTCAACTTCATTGTCCGGCCATCAGTTTCACCAGAGCAACCTCTAATGACCAAGGTTTGGCCTCACTCAGCTTCTCTTTAAACTCTCAGTACTTATGTCTATTGATCAACCCCTGACCTTATTGGGCTAACTTCTGTCTTTCACTTTGTAGATCACTAATCATACTGGGTATACCTCTGGCTTTCAGGGTTGACCTCTATGACCTCACTGGGCGGACTACTGGCCTACCTACATACAGGCTGACATCTTATCTCTCTTGCTAACCTCTGACCTCACTTAACCAACCTCTGTAGGACAAACCTCTAACATCACCTTGCTTACCTTTAAACTCAACAATCTTTGGAGGGCAGGTTTTGCACAGAGCGTAGCACAGCACAGAGAGGAGAGGAGGTAGCCGAGAGAGTGTGAAAGGAGAGAGTACCAGGATGGGGTAGAACTAGAACCCAGAAATCTCTTAAGTTTGTATCCCCCCTAAAGATTGACACAACCATTGTATACTGGAGTGAGGTATCATGCGAGCACTGTGGCCGTCACTGTCAAATGGTAAGAGGGAGCCGGCCCTGCACCTCTTCAAGCAGATTTTACTGCAAACAGTGAAAGTCACCTCTAGGCACATCACAATATAGGTGAGACACACACAAAGAAGATATGCATGTTGACTGCCGCCTTGGTATGGGAATAGTCACTGAAAACACTACTGACCAACTCCTGCACCAATATAAATCTGCAAACAGACGAGAAATTTGCCTAGAATACAGAGATGCACCCAAAACAATTAAAATTGCATTGTGTGCATAACTTATTTTGTTATTTTACTTTATGTAGATTTATATTGCACGTGCTACATAACTAAATGTTTTCAAGGCGCATAAAACCACTTAAAAGAAAAAGTATTTTCCTTTCGTTCACCTGAATATTCGCACTGAGTGCCTTGACATGTGACTGGCTATGTTCCAGACATGCAGTCCTTTCAAAGGCACCGGCCTGTCAAGGAACCGCTAATTGCCCCTTAGAGTACCCTGCCGCGGCTCATGTATGTCAAATTGCAGGCGGACTTCAAGGCTAGGGGCAGACCCTTTCCCAACTGTGCACAAAAATAGAAGTCCGCCAGAAAGTCATCTCTTTGGAAATGCTGCTGACCTCATTTTTTATGTAAAATAGTGCCGTGCAAGTTCTTCTTAGTTGTTCTTTATAGACTGCAATAGGCTTAAGTTGCGGAATATATATCTATGCAGTTTGAAAAGTTTCATTTACAGTAAAGCCAGAGTGTCTCTGAATTGCACGGTAACTTTTCGCTCCCTTGATGCACAGAAGCACCTTAGGTAAAGTCTTTTCTGCTTTAAAATCGCGAGTCTCCCGCCTGACTCGGGTCTCTGGCTATGTATGCCTCCACCTCATGCGTACAAACGTTTAGCGGGAAGCTCTCACTGACCCGTTCTTTCCCACATATCCAGAGTAAAAGGAAGAAGGATGAAAAGCCGGCGCCATATTTGAAAGCAGGACGCCCGTGCCGACCGGCTCGGCCGTCTCTTCCACGCCGCCCGTGGCTCTTTTCTTGCCGCGGGGACAATAGGCCCAGTGCCGGGCCCGGCTCGGATGCAGATGAAATGCCTCTTCCGCAGCACCGCGGCCCACAGAGCAGGTGCGCTCCAGTGGTCTTCCCGCCTCAGAGACTCGGCAGCGTTTAGGTGGCAGGACGGGTCAGCACTGCTTTTCCTGGAACAAAGGAGGGAATGTGCCCGGGGCAGCGTCCGTACCGTAATCGAATCTGAAGCAAAGCAGCTAGCAGGCTTCCCGCCTGTCAATCACGCTCCGATGTGAGCTGTCAGGTGGAGCATAAAGGTGACACCCCAGGGAGTAAGAGGCATGCCAGTCTCTTCAGCAAATATATTAGGGAAGGCCAGTTCCCGCTTCCACCAGACACTTGATGATCTCTGGGAAACTGGAGGAGTTTAGGGGAATGGAAAGGGCATTTCCTGGGAGCCACCACTGAAGCAAAGTGCGTCCACATACACTGTGCTATTGCTAACCATGCATACAAGCTTGACTTTTGGCAAACAGGACAAGGAGAGCAGGGATTGGGGGCCGAAGCACTGATAGTAACATGCTAAATGCAAAATAGCATCCTTCAAACGTGTCCATGTGCCTTGTGTGCCCACCACAATCTGGAAGCACTAGTAATGGCAACAGCGTGTTACCAGTCCTTCATTCATTTCTTGTGGCTGGAAAGCCCACCTCTGCCTTTAAAGAGTGCCTTCAGCTCTGACTATAAGCCAGATGTTGCTCTTACAGGAGTAAGACATGAACTCATCCGTATCTATGAAGGTACCAGTGAGCTGACGAAGCTCTAGGTTTGTTTCAGAAAAGGATAAATGCTTGATCTGTTTCTGTCTTTGGTCAGTTTTGGCTGGGAGGATGAATGTCCCAAGTTTAATCCTGAAGCACACTGTCCTCAGACTAACCTACAACATCAGTTTGTTTCTGAAGCTTTCAAAACCTTGGTCTAGTGCTCCAGTCTCTGTTCTTTTTCAGGAGATTGTCATATTTGAGTAGACCAACGTGTCTGTTTCCGGTGATCCCCACTGTTAGAGCTGTCACGCGTCCTGTTTCTTATTGTCCCTCAACCTTTTTTTAAGTATCTTGTGCTGGACAACCTCAAGTGTTTCTGATGCCCAGTGCTCTTGGTCTATTTCTGGAGACCCCCAAAGCTTTGGGTGATAAATGGATAAATAGACTGACCAATGTTTTGAGTCTGTTTTTGGACACACCAACCATTTGGCTTTGCTCCTGTTCCATCTCTGTATCTGGAGAGCCCGAATACCTGGCCTGACTCCTGTCTCTGCTCTGTTTTTGGAGACCTCAAACCCTTGGCATGACTCATGTTCAGAGGCTGTTTCTGAAGCTAGTGAGCTAATGTGTTGTTCGAGGTTGCAGGCCTCTTACTGAAGATACAAAGCTCCTGTGCTGACCCACATCTTAGTTCTTTTCTAAAGTCTATAATGCATGGTCTGACCAATATACTGTGCCTGTTTCTTTGATACCCAAAGCATGGCTTGTGGTCTGTTTCTGGGAGCCCCACGTTTGGCCTGGCTCTTGTCTTGGGTCTGTGTCAGGTGCCTCCTGGTGTCGATGGCCCATACTCCTGTCTAGTTGTTTTAGGACTGTTCTACCTCTTGTGCTGGATTCTGGTGCATCAATGATTGGCTTCACACGTGTCATGGTCTCATTTCTGTTGGACCCAATCACTGGATTGACCCGTGTCTTACCAAATATGAGTTCCTACTGGACAGGAAGTCAACTGACCTGAACACGGTAACTCTCTCTAAAGACAGGTGTTCTCCGCATGGGGCTGTAATGCACTAAATATGTCGTCAGTCAAGGAGCGCTGGCAGGTCCATCCCCACGGGGAGCACGAGGACATTGAGAAGATGCTCACGCGGCTGCAAACACTGGTGCTTTTATCAAGTGGGGCATCTAGAACATCTGCGATGCCAGTCACAGGCAGAAAAAAGTGTGGTCTGAATCTCTTGCCACAGCCCCCTTCACTCCCGTGCCAGCTACAAATGGGCTGACTGGGGCAGCGAGGGCTGGGCTCTTGTGATCAACGGTCCTGGCCAATTGTGCGACATGTAAATGCAAAATAACAACAATAATGTCAGGTAATGTCAAGCAAGTGAAGACTTGGATTTCTGCCTGAGTAGTAAAACCCTCTGTTCACCAAATTCCAGTTGGAATAAAGGGTGTGGTGCCAGGCACCATGGTCTGGCTCTATGTAGGACACAGGGGTCACAGCAGTGCTTAATTTGAGCTGGTGGTTGCTGGTGGGATCCCCGGCACTCCTTTTTTGGGACCAGGACTTATTTTTTGGGACCAGCACTAATTTTTCCTCAGTAGATATTAACCAAGAGCAAGAGGAAAAACACACAAATGGGAAAGTAGGATGAAGAGAAAGGCAGAAAAAACATTGCAAAGGGAGAATGCAAGGGCCGGTAAGAGAGATATAAAAGGCAGGCCGTGTCTGGGAGTGGATTAAAGAGGGCTCAGGTGAATTCAAAGGTATGCAGCCTTGGCATTCACTGCAACGTCATTTAATAGTACTAGCCGCGGGCGCCTGAGCACAGCTTTTGCGTACGGGCGCTCATTCTTTTACAAATTAAGCGCTTCTTCATGGTGTCAGATCACAGGGACTGGTGGTGACAGCCCAGCAGGCCCAGCCACTGGCTAAATCCTGGAAACAGAGAGGTGAGTGCATGCCTGCAGGCATTGGCTGTTCTCAGGAAAACAGGAGATGAACGTCGGACTCTGGCACTACATGTACCCATTATAAAGGGAAGTATGCCGCCAGGCGCCAGGCTCTGGCTGAGCCTACGATAATAAAATGAGCATCAGTCAACAGGGACCCACTGTGCCATTGAAACATGGTGGTAGACCCTATGGCCAAGATATGCCCAGGCAAGACATTAGTGAAAGTCACAGGGAACAGGTGGGGCCAGGAAGCACCGAAGTTAATGCCAGCTGACTCCAGGTACTTTCTAAGCTAGAGAAAAAATAGAGTGGCGAATGGCAGACTGTGCCCACGATTAAAAGGCAAATGCAAGGGAACAGTGCCCAGCTGTGCCAGGGAATCAGCAGGGTTAGTCTCAGTTACTGTAGACTATATGTGCTCAGGAAACATGAATGTTAGAGCCAGGCCCCAGAAACTAGATGTGTCGAGAAAGCAGGGACGTTAGTGACAAGCGCCTAGGGACTGGTTGTGCCCAGGGAAGTTAGTGCCAGCCCTAGAGACCGGCTCTGCCCATTAAAAAGGGAGACTAGTGACAGCCCTCGAGGACACTTCCAGTGGCTAGCTGTGGCCAGGGTACTGTGCCCAGGCCACGAGGCTACTGACGTCACACAGCTGAAAGGAGCCTGGGTTCATGCGGGTCTCTACTTTGCGTTGAACAGGGCTCGCCACAAGCTCTGTCCAACCTCTCTGTATCAACAGTCCGTCCCATGGTGGCACGACCGGCCTCGCACCCTTCCCACAGACAGCGAGGAGGCCCGTGGAAGGGCGGGGAGTGGGATGACGGAGCCGCTGTGAGCTGCTAGTAAACATTGCCATAAACCCCGCGCAAACACCAGGAACTGGCGCCGGGCCCAGCCTAAATCTTTAGAGAGCCGGTTCCCATGGAAAGCGCCCGCCTCCTCTTCACGCCGCGTGCCAGGCTCACCACCATCCGCCCGGCTCCCGACAGAGTGACAAGGGCCATGCAGGGCCGTGCCATGGTGCAGTGGCACAAAGGGGTGGGGTGCCCGACAAGAAATACAGTGTGTCCAACTGAATTGGAAGCTGAGAGACGCGAGGGGACGGAGTAAGCAGTGGGGACGTTTACTGAGTGACACTGGGAGGAATGAGGATGTTCTGAAAAGTAATTAGTCATCTTGGAAGCAGTAATGTAAAGAAACAAGATTTCTTTTGTCCTGCACTACCACTGATACACAATTACTGAGAGATTGAAGAGGTCTTCACCCTGGCTTGCCTCAGACACAGCTATTCTACCGCTGACACATCCGTGACGCTAGTACAATGCTTCTCAGTCCTGTGATCCAGTGGTCCATAGTATAGCAATGTCACGATATCTACAAGGGTCTCCCCGTGACCTCCCTTTGCGGTCCGCATTACGGACAAGTGTTCTGGTACCGAGGCGTCGCCCTGCTCTCACAGTTCCACCGCACTGGCTTCTTAATACCTGGCAGTCCAAAGAGTTCCTATGATGCACCTCTGTCTTGACCCACAGTGGGCATTTGCCCCCAGTACCATGATGTCATCAAAACTCTCAGAATGGATCTCTTTCCTCAAACGCCTGCACTCTAATATCTCAGTATTGTGGCCTATACAAAGCTTTTGTAACGCACCTCTGTCCTTGCATGTTGCACCATTACACGAGTGCTGAGGCCTTCACAGAACTCTAACAACGCACCTCTGTCCTTGCATCGTGCACCATTACACGAGTGCTGAGGCCTTCACAGAACTCTAACAACGCACCTCTGTCCTTGCATGGTGCACCATTACACGAGTGCTGAGGCCTTCACAGAACTCTAACAACGCACCCCTGTCCTTGCATCCTGCACCATTACACGAGTGCTGAGGCCTTCACAGAACTCTAACAACGCACCTCTGTCCTTGCATGGTGCACCATTACACGAGTGCTGAGGCCTTCACAGAACTCTAACAACGCACCCCTGTCCTTGCATCCTGCACCATTACACGAGTGCTGAGGCCTTCACAGAACTCTAACAACGCACCCCTGTCCTTGCATCGTGCAGCATTACACAAGTGCTGAGGCCTTCACAGAACTCTAACAACGCACCCCTGTCCTTGCATCGTGCAGCATTACACAAGTGCTGAGGCCTTCACAGAACTCTAACAACGCACCTCTGTCCTTGCATCGGCCAGCATTACACGAGTGCTGAGGCCGCATTACACGAGTGCTGAGGCCTTCACAGAACTCTTAACAACACACTGTAGTCCTTGCATCGTGCACCATTACACGAGTGCTGAGGCCTTCACAGAACTCTAACAACGCACCTCTGTCCTTGCATGGTGCACCATTACACGAGTGCTGAGGCCTTCACAGAACTCTAACAACGCACCCCTGTCCTTGCATCCTGCACCATTACACGAGTGCTGAGGCCTTCACAGAACTCTAACAACGCACCCCTGTCCTTGCATCGTGCAGCATTACACAAGTGCTGAGGCCTTCACAGAACTCTAACAACGCACCCCTGTCCTTGCATCGTGCACTGTTTCACAAGTGCTGAGGTCTTCACAGATCTCTAACAACGCACCCCTGTCTTTGCATCGTGCAGCATTACACAAGTGCTGAGGCCTTCACAGAACTCTAACAACGCACCCCTGTCCTTGCATCGTGCAGCATTAAACAAGTGCCGAGGCCTTCACAGAACTCTAACAACGCACGCCTGTCCTTGCATCGTGCAGCATTACACAAGTGCCGAGGCCTTCACAGAACTCTAACAACGCACCCCTGTCCTTGCATCGTGCAGCATTACACAAGTGGCGAGGCCTTCACAGAACTCTAACAACGCATCCCTGTCCTTGCATCGTGCAGCATTACACAAGTGCCGAGGCCTTCACAGAACTCTAACAACGCACCCCTGTCCTTGCATTGTGCAGCATTACACAAGTGCCGAGGCCTTCACAGAACTCTAACAACGCACCCCTGTCCTTGCATCGTGCGGTATTACACGAGTACTGAGGCCTTCACAGAACTCTAACAACGCAACCCTGTCCTTGCATCGTGCAGCATTACACAAGTGCTGAGTCCTTCACAGAACTCTAACAACGCACCTCTGTCCTTGCATCGTGCAGCATTACACGAGTGCTGAGGCCTTCACAGAACTCTAACAACACACTGTAGTCCTTGCATCGTGCACCATTACACGAGTGCTGAGGCCTTCACAGAACTCTAACAACGCACCTCTGTCCTTGCATGGTGCACCATTACACGAGTGCTGAGGCCTTCACAGAACTCTAACAACGCACCTCTGTCCTTGCATGGTGTACCATTACACGAGTGCTGAGGCCTTCACAGAACTCTAACAACCCACCCCTGTCCCTGCATCGTGCACCATTACACGAGTGCTGAGGCCTTCACAGAACTCTAACAACGCACCTCTGTCCTTGCATGGTGCACCATTACACGAGTGCTGAGGCCTTCACAGAACTCTAACAACGCACCCCTGTCCTTGCATCCTGCACCATTACACGAGTGCTGAGGCCTTCACAGAACTCTAACAACGCACCCCTGTCCTTGCATCGTGCAGCATTACACAAGTGCTGAGGCATTCACAGAACTCTAACAACGCACCCCTGTCCTTGCATCGTGCACTGTTTCACAAGTGCTGAGGTCTTCACAGATCTCTAACAACGCACCCCTGTCTTTGCATCGTGCAGCATTACACAAGTGCTGAGGCCTTCACAGAACTCTAACAACGCACCCCTGTCCTTGCATCGTGCAGCATTACACAAGTGCCGAGGCCTTCACAGAACTCTAACAACGCACCCCTGTCCTTGCATCGTGCAGCATTACACAAGTGCCGAAGCCTTCACAGAACTCTAACAACGCACCCCTGTCCTTGCATCGTGCAGCATTACACAAGTGCCGAGGCCTTCACAGAACTCTAACAACGCACCCCTGTCCTTGCATCGTGCAGCATTACACAAGTGCTGAGGCCTTCACAGAACTCTAACAACGCACCCCTGTCCTTGCATTGTGCAGCATTACACAAGTGCCGAGGCCTTCACAGAACTCTAACAACGCACCCCTGTCCTTGCATCGTGCGGTATTACACAAGTACTGAGGCCTTCACAGAACTCTAACAACGCAACCCTGTCTTTGCATCGTGCAGCATTACACAAGTGCTGAGTCCTTCACAGAACTCTAACAACACACCTCTGTCCTTGCATCGTGCAGCATTACACGAGTGCTGAGGCCTTCACAGAACTCTAACAATGCACTGTAGTCCTTGCATCGTGCACCATTACACGAGTGCTGAGGCCTTCACAGAACTCTAACAACGCACCTCTGTCCTTGCATGGTGCACCATTACACGAGTGCTGAGGCCTTCACAGAACTCTAACAACGCACCTCTGTCCTTGCATGGTGTACCATTACATGAGTGCTGAGGCCTTCACAGAACTCTAACAACGCACCCCTGTCCCTGCATCGTGCACCATTACACGAGTGCTGAAGCCTTCACAGAACTCTAACAACGCACCTCTGTCCTTGCATGGTGCACCATTACACGAGTGCTGAGGCCTTCACAGAACTCTAACAACGCACCCCTGTCCTTGCATCGTGCAGCATTACACAAGTGCTGAGGCCTTCACAGAACTCTAACAACGCACCCCTGTCCTTGCATCGTGCACTGTTTCACAAGTGCTGAGGTCTTCACAGATCTCTAACAACGCACCCCTGTCTTTGCATCGTGCAGCATTACACAAGTGCTGAGGCCTTCACAGAACTCTAATAATAATAATAATAATCCACATTTGTATAGCGCACAATCACCCGTTAGGGTCTCTAGGCGCTGGGGGCCGTCGGGAAGATTAAGCAAGCTATTGCCCAGAGTCGCATGGTGCTGGGCTAACCTGCCGCCGGAGCCGGGGATCGAACCCTGATCCCCAGATTCCAGCGTCAGTCGCCCTGGCCGCGGCGCCACACCTCTCCCTACTCTAACAACGCACCCCTGTCCTTGCATCGTGCAGCATTACACAAGTGCCGAGGCCTTCACAGAACTCTAACAGCGCACCCCTGTCCTTGCATCGTGCAGCATTACACAAGTGCCGAAGCCTTCACAGAACTCTAACAACGCACCCCTGTCCCTGCATTGTGCAGCATTACACAAGTGCCGAGGCCTTCACAGAACTCTAACAACGCACCTCTGTCCTTGCATCGTGCAGCATTACACAAGTGCTGAGGCCTTCACAGAACTCTAACAACGCACCCCTGTCCTTGCATTGTGCAGCATTACACAAGTGCCGAGGCCTTCACAGAACTCTAACAACGCACCTCTGTCCTTGCATCGGCCAGCATTACACGAGTGCTGAGGCCGCATTACACAAGTGCTGAGGCCTTCACAGAACTCTAACAACGCACCCCTGTCCTTGCATCGTGCAGCATTACACAAGTGCTGAGTCCTTCACAGAACTCTAACAACGCACCTCTGTCCTTGCATCGTGCAGCATTACACGAGTGCTTAGGCCTTCACAGAACTCTAACAAAGCACTGTAGTCCTTGCATCGTGCAGCATTACAAAAGTGCTGAGGCCTTCACAGAACTCTAACAACGCACCCCTGTCCTTGCATCGTGCAGCATTACACAAGTGCCGAGGCATTCACAGAACTGTAACAACGCACCCCTGTCCTTGCATCGTGCACTATTACACAAGTGCCGAGGCCTTCACAGAACTCTAACAACGCACCCCTGTCCTTGCTTTGTGCACTATCACGCAAGTGTCGAGGTCTTCACAGAACTGTAACAACGCACCTCCGTCCTTGCATCGTGCACTATTACACAAGTGCAAAGGCATTCACAGAACTCTAACAACGCACCGCTGTCCTTGCATCGTGCACTATTACACAAGTGCTGAGGCCTTCAAAGAACTTTAACAACGCACCCCTGTCCTTGCATCGTGCACTATCACACAAGTGCCGAGGCATTCACAGGACTCTAACAATGCACCTCTGTCCATGCATTGTGCACTATTACACAAGTGCCAAGGCCTTCACAGAACTCTAACAACGCACCGCTGTCCTTGCATCATGCACTATTACACAAATGCTGAGGCCTTCAAAGAACTCTTAACAACGCACCCCTGTCCTTGCTTTGTGCACTATGACTCAAGTGCTGAGGCATCCACAGGACTCTAACAACGCACCCCTGTCCTTGCATCATGCACTATTACACAAGTGCAGAGGCATCCACAGGACTCTAACAACGCACCCCTGTCCTTGCATCATGCACTATTACACAAGTGCAGAGGCATCCACAGGACTCTAACAACCCACCTCTGTCCTTGCATCGTGCACTATCACACAAGTGCTGAGGCCTTCATATAACTCTAACAATGCACCTCTGTCCATGCATTGTGCACTATTACACAAGTGCCGAGGCCTTCACAGAACTCTAACAATGCACCTCTGTCCATGCATTGTGAACTATTACGTAAGTGCCAAAGCCTTCACAGAACTCTAATAATGCACCCCTGTCCTTGCATCGTGCAGCATTACACAAGTGCTGAGGCCTTCGCACCTCGCACCTCTATCCCGATTTGCACAAAGCACTGAATTCCTAGTACTGACACATCCGGCCTCGTGTCCTTTCGCCAAGTAAGTTTGTTCTGAGCTGCAGGGCGTGATGGCATCTCCTTACTGACCGCCGAGACAAGCAGAGCACGATTAATAATCAACCTGGCTCAACGCGCTCCAGGAGGAAGTTGAACAAAGATCCCTTTTCTGGCAAAATACTTCGAGGTTTAAAAGTTATTTGCAGGGAGCTGCTCACGCTGCAGATTTCATATACAATTTCACATTCTTGAGCAGCCAGATAATCATATCATCCTTCTGTGGTTGATAAAAATGAGTAAAATTAAGTACAGTAGCAGTGGCAACACCTTTTATTCAGTACCTTATGCATTTTACGGCAAATGTTCCACACAAAGATTGCCCGTTTCTTCTTCCTGCTTGCATGCTTTTATAGGTTTCTGCAATCAGGTAAACATTCGTACTGAGCTAGTCAAGCATTCAGGTCTCTGGGTGTTATGATGTGCTGGTAATAGCTGAGAGAGTTTAGCGCATGCCAAGGAAACTGTAGCTTTTAGTTTAGAGGCTCCAATCCGAACAAGATATCTGGAGTGGGAGGCTCTGTCACCTTTTGCTATGATCTGTATTTTGTCTGCACAGTTAAAGCACAGGCCTCATGGCCAGTAAATAGTGTGGGGCCAGATTTACGAAGCATTTTAGCAGACGCATACCCTACATCCCAGCATTAGAATCAATAAATTACTTTTTTTTAATGTACTAAACCCATTTTGCAATTGGGGAAATTCTTATCAAATCACAAAATGGGTTTAGAAATGCAGAACGAGTCTCAATTTGGAAGGGACATATTTTGGGCGTCCCTTTTGAAACTGCAAGTCATTGTATCAATGGTCTGTGACCACGGTTTTGGACGTAACCATTGATAGGTTACTGACTATTTGCAAAAGGAAAGGGGACCCCTGGGACTCCTTCCCTTTTGGGAATGTTAAAAACAAGTTGTCAGGGGATCATGGGCAACTCAAACACACTTTTTTTTAAAGTATTTTTTTCGTAAATGTAATACTGCCTTCTTTAAGGAAAACAGGTTGCATTAAAAAAATATTTATATTTAAATGTATTCACAGACAAAGTGGTCTGTTGACGCGAGCAGGCCACCATCCCTGTGGTGCATACAGTTGGAGTGAGTTGCAATTTGCCTCATGAATTTTGGTGAGGTGGGTCGAATTGGGAAACACTCCAAATAGTGATTTTGCGAACCCACCAGTAAGTGCAAAAGTTGTTTCACAAATGAGAACTGATTCACAAAAAGTCGGTGCTTAAATTGTGGCCACTTGGTAAATCGTTTCTTAGTACATCTGACACTGGTATGTTAATACACCTGCTGCAGACACGGGCATGTGAAACAGAAGTTTATCGAATCTGATGTTGGTAAAACAACATATCAGGGTAGTACAGCTGGGAAATAAGAACAGAAAGCTGGAAGACTCTGAGATCATCTGATATATTCCCTACAAAACATAGAAACGCAAAGAGGACTGCCCCACATCTTTCTTCTGCTCCCTCCCACTCCATCTCTGACCTCATAAAATACAGAATAACTCTGGAATATCCTTCCATTGCTCCGTTATCCCCCTCACCTAGCCACAAACACATTTTGAGATTGTTTTTCGGTGAACCTTCAGGTAGCTCTTCAGAAAATAGAGTAAACAAACTCCCCTCAGGACAGAAAGGAAGAGAACACAGATTTCACATTTCAAAGGCTTCCCTGCAAGTATTCGATTTCCCAGCCATAAATGTTTTTGCCTGTCCCAATGGAGCCATAGGCCAAAGGTGTGAAAACGAGCACTCCAAGGGTTTAGGGGTGACACTCCTGAGCCTGGGGTGTTCAAGTGACAGCAACAACCCCTTTCATGAACCCAGGCACCGCCACATCTAACTTCAACCCGAGAGTAGCCATGCATGGGCGTGTTTCACTCCACCACCTCTAGTCTAGACCTGTGCATGCAGCCCCTGCATGGTTAGGTGTGTAATTGGTGACATGTGCCCACCTAGAATGACAGGCACACCATGCCACTCTCAGCCATTGCTGGTGGGCCACAACTGTCAGTGAGCGACACCTGTGTGAGACAACTTCAGCCTAACCTTGATTTTTAGCCCTCATAACATGGCGCGTCACATACTATGTGAAAAGTAAAACTACAAGTCCTAGAGGAGAGAGTGTTTGGGCTGAAGTCACGAGTAGCTGGGGGTGTCACACGAGCCCCTTTGCAATTCTGAGTAATATTCAGCTGTTGGGGGGAGCGAGAGGAGTGCACCATTATTATAGGGGGAGGGGAGGGTTAACGCCTGGAACAGCGCAGCCAGAGCCACGCATCCCGGAATGACGCAAGCATAACCACGCATGCCTGAACAACGCATCTGACTTAACCACGCACATGCCTTATCAGGGGTCTGGAGAAGCAGGGGGGCATGGAGAGGCGAGGTGTCTATGAGATCACACACCACCTGTGGGGGCTTCAGAGAGGGGGTTGCACAGGCAGGCACGGTGAGCTCTCAGCTCGCCTCGCAGAATGACTTTAGGACAGTTACCCAATGATCCGAGCAGGCTCACAGAATTCACTGGAAGCTGCCAGCCGATCCGAGCAGGAGCGAAGACTTTAATCCGTAGAGGCTGCCTAGCCAAGCAGGTGCATAGTCTTTATTGGAAGCTGCTTGATGAGCTGAGCAGCTGTACAGAATTTCTTGGTAACTGCTTGCTGATCCGAGGGTGGTCAGAGAATTCCTTGAAAGCTGCCTGCTTATTCGAGAAGCACACATAGGGGCATATTATCAAGGGGGGCGATAGGCAATTTTCGCTGCTTTAGCGGCTGTTTTCGGCCGCGAAGCGGCGATAATACTATCGCCCTATTAGCAAGCTGTCGCTAACAGCAGTTAGCGACAGCTTGTAGGCGATAGCGAGCGGTTTGGGGCCCGCTTTGCATGTCAGCGATATTTATCGCCAATGACATGCAAAGTGGGTGTACCCAACCTGTTAGCGACTGAAAGCAGTCGCTAACATCGCTAACGCCTATTACTAACACAGGCGTAGCGATGGAAATATTTGCGCTAAGCGCAAATATCTCCAAAAACGAACACCTGCTCAGACCAGTTCTTAGCCATTATATCCAATGGGAGGTGGATATAATGGCTAAGACCCAGTTAGCGATAATGCATGAATATCGCTGTATTCTCAGCGATATTCATGGATTTTGCCGCTATCGCCGGGAATTTTATCGCTTTTGAGATAAACGTTGCTAATAGCACGTTATCTCAGCGATAAAATCCTGTGATGCGCGGCGATAAAAAAATATCGCTATTTGTTGATTTTATGCCCCATAGTTCCTTGCAGGCTGCCTGCTGATATGAGTGGGCGGACAGATTCTCAGAATTCCTTGGACGCTGCCTGCTGATCTGAGCAGGCCTACAAAATTCCTTAGAAACTACCTGTCTATCCAAGTAGGCCCACAGGATTCCTTGGAAGCTGCCTGCTGAACCGAGCAGGCCCACAACATTCCTTGGAAGCTGCCTGCTACCCTGAGCAGGCCCACATAATTCCTTGGAAGCTGCCTGCTGATCCGAGCAGGCCCACAGAATTCCCTGGAAGCTGCCTGCTGATCCGAGCATTCCTTCAGAATTCCTTGGACGCTGCCTGCTACCCTGAGCAGGCCCACAGAATTCCCTGGAAGCTGCCTGCTGAACCGAGCATTCCTTCAGAATTCCTTGGACGCTGCCTGCTACCCCGAGCAGGCCCACAGAATTCCCTGGAAGCTGCCTGCTGAACCGAGCATTCCTTCAGAATTCCTTGGACGCTGCCTGCTACCCTGAGCAGGCCCACAGAATTCCTTGGACGCTGCCTGCTGATCCGAGCATGCCTTCAGAATTCCTAGGACGCTGCCTGCTACCCTGAGCAGGCCCACAGAATTCCCTGGACGCTGCCTGCTGATGCGAACAGGCCCTCAGAATTCCTTGGAAGCTGCCTGCTGATCCCAGTGGGCACATAGACTCCTCTCTCCCCATACACATCCAGGTGACTTTTAAGAGTCAAGAAGAAAAGATGCGTGGATGGGAAAAGGATGCCAGGATATGACGTTATCTATCCCCATACACAGTCTCTCGTCATATTCTGCCAGGTGGCACCATTTAGCGTTTCGCCACAGGCCCAGGGTCATGCAGCAGGCGCCGTGGTACCGGGGCCCACTGAACTCTGTGCATGGCTGTATTTCACAGCACAATCAGCGGCAGGTGGCCCATTTCCTTTCTTGCACTAGGGCCAGTGACAAACTGGCTGCGCCACTACACGGCCCACGCGCTGCACGCATTGCTGCTTACACGTTTACGACCCTGTTGGTTATTATCATACACACAGCTTTTGGCTGGTTACTGACGGCTGCATCCCACTCTGCTAACAATCAATGAACCCCCCGCTTTCCTCTCTTCGGGGAGCCGAGGGGAGCTTATTATTGTGAGGCCGGTGAGTATTTTTCAAACCATGTACTTTAGCCTAATTGCATTCTTCGTTTAGTTGGATGCGAGTGCCCCAGCAATGCTCATTTTGTTTCCGCCGTTGATGGGGTTGTTTATTAACTGTGCCCGACCGTCGGTGCTGAGGAGAGGCCGCACTGATTCGCAGTCCACCACAACACCGAGCAGCTGACGTCATAGCAATAAGCCAGCCTCCACCCACCTTGTGTGCCAACCTGTTAAAGCCCCAAACGGAAGACTGGGGGAAACACATGGCGCCTGCGGTGTCTTCACTGAAGAGACACATCTGGCACCTGGGGTGTCTTCACTGGGGGAAACACATGGCGCCTACAGTGTCTTCACTGGAGGGACACATCTGGCACCTGCGGTGTCTTCACTGGAAAGACACAACAGGCACCTGATGTGTCTTCACTGGAGGCACACATCTGGCACCTGCGGTGTCTTCACAGGGGACACACATCTGCCACTTGCAGTGTCTTCACTTGAGACACACATCAGGCACCTGCTGTGTATTCACAGGGGACACACATCTTTCACCTGTGGTGTCTTCAAAGGAAAGACACAACAGGCACCTGATGTGTCACTGGAGGCACACATCTTGCACCTGCGGTGTCATCACTTGAGAGACACATCAGGCACCTGCTGTGTATTCACAGGGGACACACATCTGCCACCTGTGGTGTCTTCACTTGAGACACACATTTGGCACCTGTGGTGTCTTCACTGGAGACACACATCTGGGGTGTCTTCACGGGGGACCCACATCTGCCACCTGTGGTATCTTCACTTGTGACACACATCTGGCACCTGTGGTGTCTTCACTGGAGACACATCTGGCACCTCCGGTGTCTTCACAGGGGACACACATCTGGCACCTGTGGTGTCTTCACTGGAGAAACATCTTGCACCTGCGGTGTCTTCACAGGGGACACACATCTGCCACCTGCGGTGTCTTCACTTGAGACACACATGTGTATTCACAGGGGACACACATCTTTCACCTGTGGTGTCTTCAAAGGAAAGACACAACAGGCACCTGATGTGTCTTCACTGGAGGCACACATCTGGCACCTGGGGTGTCTTCACTGGGGACACACATCTGCCACTTGCGGTGTCTTGACTTGAGACACACATCAGGCACCTGCTGTGTATTCACAGGGGACACACATCTGCCACCTGCGGTGTCTTCACTTGAGACACACATTTGGCACCTGTGGTGTCTTCACTGGAGACAAACATCTGGGGTGTCTTCACAGGGGACCCACATCTGCCACCTGTGGTATCTTCACATGTGACACACATCTGGCACCTGTGGTGTCTTCACTGGAGACACATCTGGCACCTCCGGTGTCTTCACAGGGGACACACATCTGGCACCTGTGGTGTCTTCACTGGAGAAACATCTGGCACCTGCGGTGTCTTCACAGGGGACACACATCTGCCACCTGCGGTGTCTTCACTTGAGACACACATCTGGCACCTGCAGTGTCTTCACAGGGGACACACATCTGCCACCTGCGGTGTCTTCACTTGAGACACACATCTGGCACCTGCGGAGTCTTCACAGGGGACACATCTGCCACCTGCGGTGTCTTCACTTGAGACACACATCTGGCACCTGCGGTGTCTTCACAGGAGACACACATCTGGCACCTGTGGTGTCTTCAAAGGAAAGACACAACTGGCACCTGATGTGTCTTCACTGGTGGCACATATCTGGCACCTGTGATGTCTTCAGAGGAGACACACACCTGGCACCTGCAGTGTCTTCACAGGAGAAACACACCTGGCACCCACAGTGTCTTCACTGGAGAGACACATCTGGCACCTGGGGTGTCATCGCTCGAGACACACACCTGGCACCTGCAGTGTCTTCACAGGAGACACACACCTGGCACCCACAGTGTCTTCACTGGAGAGACACATCTGGCACCTGGGGTGTCATCGCTCGAGACACACACCTGGCATCTGCGGTGTCTTCACTGGAAACACACACCGTGCACCTCTGGTGTCTTCACTGGAGAGACACATTTGGCACCTGCAGTGTCTTCGCTGGAGAGACACATCTGGCACCGCAGTGTCTTCAATGGAGGGACACATCTGACTCCTGCAGGGTCTTCACTGGACGGACACATCTGTCACCTGTGGTGTCTTTTTTGAAGAGACACATCTAGCACCTGCAGTGTCTTTTCTGTAGGAAAACATTTGCCTCCTTATAGTCTCTTCACTGGAGGAAAAAATCTAACACCAGAGTTGCATCTTCACTTGAAGGTAAGCATCTGGCATTTGTGGTGTCTTCGTTGGAGAAAGACCTCTGGCACCTGAACGTCTTTACTGGAAGAAATACACCTGCCACTAAAATGTTTTTCAGCAGAGGAGACAGCTGGTGCCTGCTACTGTCTTTACTGAAGGACCTACCACTGGCGAGTGTTTTCCTCGCAAGACCTTATCTGACAGTATCTGTACAACAGATTACACATATAGCATTTGCAAGTGTCTTCACTGGAAGAGACACATCTGGCATCTGAAAGTGTTTTCTTTGGTAGAGACACATCTGACACCCGCCAACATCTTTATTGAAGGATGAGTGTCTGTATCCTACAGGTGTTCTCTCGCAGAGAGAGGAAGCTGGACCCTTCCTTCAACTGACCTTCAATGGAGTGGATTTTGTGGTGTCTTTACTGGAGGAGACACATCTGGCATATTATAGTAGAGAGATATCTGATGCCTGAGTGTGCTTTCACTAGAGCAGACACATCTGCCACTTCGGTTAGCTTCAGTGTGAGAAATACACCTGAGACACACAGTGTCCTCCAGGGGCGGCTCCTCAATTAGGACGGAGGAGCGTCGTCCCACTGCTTTCTCGAAGTGCGAGAAGCAGAAACATAAAATGGTAAAACTACCATCTTATGTTTCTGCTTCTGGCACTGCGAGAAAGCAGAAGGGTTTGGTTGGGGGCTCTGCTGGAGGGCCGGGGAGGAGTGGCTAGCCCAATGATGTGGGCCCTGACTGTTTGGTTGGCCTTCTGGGGCTGACCAAACCAGTCATGCACGCTCTCTTTTTTCTCCATATAGGCTGCATCCAGCCTACATGGAGAAAATGGCCTCCCGATTATCGCCATTGCAGCGGTGTGATAGCTTTGGGAAGGGGAGGGAGGCTGCCTGCTTCCTGTTCCACGGGACCTGGCCAAGAGCTGAAATGGCACGGGACCCAGGAAGGTAAGTTTATTATTTTTTAAAAGAATTAAATCCCCCACGCCCCTCCTGCTTGAACCCTAGCCCGACCCCACCTACCCGCGTGTCAAGCCAGCCACGACTGGTGTCCTCAATGTAGGAGGCACGCTTTACACCGGTGATTGTGTTTAGGTGCATTTACCCTGTGAGACACATATGTCACCTCGAGATATCTACACCGTAGAATACACATCAGGCATGTGTAGTGCTCCTATTTAAGGATGGTAACAGCTATGAGGAAACGTCTCCTTTTACATATAATCAAATGAATAGTTTTAGGAGATCTACTAAAAATACTATCTGTATTTTGGAGGCAATATGCGCCGCATTAAGAGAATGGAAAGATGTTCATGTACTTGCAAATTCAAAATTAGGTCTATAATGTTTTAAAGAAAATATACTGAAGTAAAAAATTCGAGCACATTTTTGTGAGTGAGACATTTGTTTTTAGTATACTTTGGTCTTGCAAGGATATAAAGAGAAGATACTTCAATACCTTTGTTCTTGCAATGATATAAAGAGAAGAGACATGACGGACTGACAGTATGCGCCCTAGAGAAGAAACAACCAACATTTGCTGATAACTCCAATTACTGGAGCAAACACTGGAACCTAAGCTTACCCCCTGCTAGAAGAACCATACCCGAGGAGTGACGTTGTTCCACTGGAGCAGGAAGAAAGGCCTGGGATATGAAGAACTACCTTCTGGTTCTGACAACGGAAAACCACAAGATAATTCTCATGAAGCAAACTCATCCACGTTCCACACCTGGGACATGATGGTATCTTTACTGAGGGGCCACACAGAGCAGAGGTGTGAAGGTGCCTCTGTGTGAGATCCTCTTTAAAAAATGTGTTTATTAGGCTTTATGCATAGGGTGAAACAGCTGCTAGATTCATGGCATCAGGCAGAGAATTGCTGTAACATGCGGCAAATGCAAAAGCCATTTATCGACCAATGTAACCAAGGGCACAAATGTGCCCATTTTGAGAATGACATTGATAAGAACTATAGTTACTTACCTGTAAACTGTGGTTCTCCAGTATTGGTGTCTTTCATAGATTCACATGCTTGAATATCCCCCGTCGTCGAAGTGGGAGTCCCACGGTACATAAAATAGCAGTCATATATGCATGTATACATGAAAAATATAACTAATAAAAATATACATACATATAGTGCAGTAAATTGTAAATTCTAAAAGTACCATAGAACATAATAGGCCCATTGAAAAGCCTAAGGGAGAACTCACTTTAGTAGCATATCAGAGTCATTATGTGTTGGATCACATTCCAGCCAATCAGGCTGTAGCCTCCTCTAGAACCTTCTCCTCAGAAGCCCAAGTCCTCAGATTTTCGTAGCACAGAGTAAGTAAAAGTGCCTGAGGAGAAAGAGAGCCTCTGAGGGGAGGATGGGAGGGTCGCATGTGAATCTATGAAAGACACCAATACTGGAGAACCACAGTTTACAGGTAAGTAACTATAGTTCTTCTCCAGTATTAGGGGTGTCTTTCATAGATTCACATGCTTGAATAGAGTAGAAAGCAGTAAAAACATCACAGGAGTCATAAAGGTAATACATCAAGCAAAGAAGGTAAATATATATATGGTAATATGCACTAAATACCAAAACATAATTATGAAAAAACCTTTATGACTGGAGGCGGGTAGCAACAGAGGCTCACCTTTACTGGAAAAGATTCCGCAGCACCGCTTGACCCACTGCCGCATCCGCGGCGTCTGTTGATTGCAGGCAGTAGTGCTTAGTAAAAGTATGGCTGCTCGACCAAGTAGCAGCTCTGCAGATCTGGCGTAAGGGTACCCCCGCAAAAAGGGCAGCCGAAGTAGACACTGCTCTAGTTGAATGAGCTCGAACAGGAGCAGGAAGGGGCTTTCCAGCCCGTTGGTGGCAGAAGGATATGGTAGAGGAGATCCACCTGGTTATAGTCTGCTTGGTAACAGGTTGTCCTTTGCAAGTTGGACCATATGCCACAAACAATTGATCCGATTTTCTGATAGGTGCAGTTCGTTGAATGTAGAATTTGAGACAACGTTTCAAATCTAATGAATGCAATGACCGCTCAGCTGGAGTTTGCGGAGCAGGAAAGAAAGTCTTCAGAATTACAGGTTCGTTGAGATGAAAGTCACTGGGAACCTTCGGGATGAACTTAGGATTAGTTCGTAATGTCACGGCCTCGTTGGAGAATTTTAGGAAAGGAGGCTGTATGGTAAACGCCTGGATGTCACTGACACGTCTTGAGGACGTTAAGGCGAGTAAGAGAGCAACTTTCCACGTGAGAAATTTAAGAGTTGCCGAGTGAATAGGTTCAAATGGTGGTAGAAGTAGTTGAGACAAGACCAAATTCAAGCGCCAGGCAGGCGGAGGGCGACGGATAGGTGGAAACATCCTAAAAAGGCCCTTGTAAAATTGTTTAATGATCCTTGAAGAACATAAAGATGTGGAACCATCATGGCGGAAACGGGAAATCGCCGCCAGAAACACTTTAAGAGTTGAGTGGGACAGACCTGATTTTGCCAGGGATAAAAAGAAAGGTAAAATTTGTTCAGGTTTTGCAGTCATTGGGTCCAAATCCTTGGTGCGGCACCAGACACAGAAACGTTTCCACTTGAGTTGGTACGTTTTTATGGTGGAGGGTGCGCGAGCCCGCGCTAACACCTCCCTGCAGTCCTTGTCAATAGTTAAACGTGCAAATTCATTGTACTCAGGTTCCAGGCATGGAGTTGAAGGTATGCTGGATCCGGATGACAAATTAGTCCCTGCTGCATCGTGAGGAGGTGCGGCAGAGGATGGAGTGGCAACGGATCGGACTGCGAGAAGAGGAGCAGGTCCGTGAACCATGGACGTCTCGGCCACTTGGGTGCGATCAGGATGATGCGACAAGGTTGGAACCTCATCCTGTGTAACAATCGAGGGATCAGAGGAAGTGGAGGGAAAGCATAGATGAAATCGTTCGACCAATCGATCGAAAATGCATTCCCGCTCAACTCTCTGTGGGGATGCCGACTTGCAAAGCGTGGGCATTTCTTGTTGACAGCAGTCGCGAAAAGATCCATCCGTGGCTGGCCCCACCGCCGGAAGATGTACTCGACCGTGGGCTGATTGAGTTCCCACTCGTGATTGTCTGATGACGCTCGGCTGAGTGAATCCGCCAGAACATTGGCCACACCTGGCACGTGAATGGCTGTGAGATGAATTTGACGTTGAATCGCCCAATCCCATATTTCTTGTGCTAGTTGAGAAAGTGGAAGAGACCTCGTGCCGCCCTGCTTGTTGAGGTAGTGCATGCTGGTGGTGTTGTCCGTCCTCACCAGCAAAGTGTGTCCCCGCACTAACCTCTGGAAAGATTTGAGGGCTAAGAAAATCGCCAAGAGTTCCAGACGATTGATGTGCCAAGTTCGTTGTATTGCCGTCCACTTCCCTTTCACAGACATGCCGTCGAGATGCGCTCCCCAGCCTTCGAGAGACGCGTCTGTCGTAAGCGTCAGAGTTGGGGGTTCGTCCTGGAATGAACGGCCCGCAGATATGTGTGGAGGGTGAGCCCACCACTCCAGCGCTTTCTGTATGCGAGGTGTTAAAAGGACCTTGTCCTCGAAGGACCCCGACACCTGTTTCCACTGCCTGTCCAGTTCCTCCTGGAGAGTCCTCATGTGCAATCTGCAATTTGGAATGAGGTGGATGCACGAGGAGGCCATGCCAAGGAATGATTTGAACATTCGGACAGAAACGGACAGTTTTGATTGGAGGGAGCGCACCATCATTAACATGCGGTCCTGTCTTTCCTGGGAAACGAACACTTTTCCCTGCCGAGAATCTAGCAAGGCTCCGAGAAAATTTCTCCGTTGCGATGGTTGAAAGTGTGACTTCTGGCAATTGATTGAAAGCCCCAAGGCGTGGAAAAGGGAGACGCAAACTTGAGTGTGCTGCTCCGTCTGGTGAAAAGTGCTTGCCTTGATGAGGCAGTCGTCCAGGTATGGGTAAAATTGGATACCTTGGAGACGTAGGAAGGCAGCTACGGGGGCCAAGATCTTGGTAAAAACCCTTGGTGCTGAGCGGAGGCCGAATGGCAGGACTTTGAATTGGAAGTGTAGCTGCCCGACCGTGAAGCGGAGATACTTCCTGTGTCTGGGGTGGATTGGCACATGGAAGTAAGCGTCCTGAAGGTCGATTGTGGAATAGAACTCGCTTGGATTGAGAAAATTCAGAATTTGGATCAGAGTTAACATCTGAAAAGTTTTTGAAATTAGAAATTTGTTTAGAGCTCGTAGATCCAATATTGGACGCCATTCCCCCGACTTCTTCTTGACTAAGAAAAAGCGGGAATAGAACCCCTTGCCGCGTTGACCTTGCGGCACTAGTTCGATGGCTCCTTTTTTGATCATTAAGTTCACCTGGGCCAGAAGGTCCTTGAAATGAGGGGGTGGTGGCCCCGAAGGTGGATGAGTGGGTGGAAATTTTGTGAATTCCAGGGTATGTCCTTTGGATATAACGTCCAGGACCCATTGGTCGGAGGTGATTGTGGACCATTTGTAAAAGTATTTCGAGATGCGACCTCCAAGATGTACGGTCGGCAAAAGGAAGGGTCTGAGGCAGTCACTGCTTTTTGGTGTTTGATCCACCTCTATAAGTGGATTTCCTTTGGTAAGGCCTGGAGGTGGATTGTCGAGTTTGAGATTGATAGGCACCCCGCTGTCTGTTATCGTTGTAGGTGTTGAATGAACGATATTGACTTGAGCCACGAAAAGTAGAGGAGCCTCCGCCTCTACCCCGTGCACCCCGAAAAGGCCGTTTCTTGTATTGTAGGCTCGCCAAGGATTTCGCAGTGTCAGTGTCCTTTTTTATCGCCTCAAGGGCATCATCCACATGTTTGCCAAACAATAATTCTCCGTCATACGGTAAATCTAGGACTCTTGCCTGTACTTCAGGACGGAAAGTGGTAGAGCGCAGCCAGCCTTGACGCCTCAAGACTGCAGCCCCCGCCAATTGTCGAAATCCCGTGGAGGAAATATCGAGTGCACAATCAATGATTTCGGAAGAAATCAACTCTCCCTCGTGAATAATCGCCTGTGCTTCTGTCCGGATTGCCTCAGGCAGCTGAGGAATCAATGCAGCAATCTCGGACCACATCTGGCGGTCATAACGGCCCAGTATAGCCAGAGTGTTTGCCGCCCTCACTGTAGTAGCCGCCATGGTCGTGAATTTCTTTCCTATGGAATCCAATTTGCGGCCTTCCTGATCAGGAGGAGACGTGAGTGGCGTTGCAGGATTGCGCGATCTTTTTTGTGCAGCCTGAGTAATTACCGAATCTGCCTTCGGTTGAGACACCAAGCAGGCCGGAGAAGACGCCGGTGCTTTGTATTTCCTGTCCAATCTGGGTAAGACCGCAGGAACAGAATTGGGACGTTCCATCAATTTAAGGCCTTCCTTCCAAATATATTCCACGATTGGTATAGTGTGGGATTGCCTTTGTGAGATGTCTTTAAAGTCATATAGAAAGCAGTCACTTTCATGCTGTTGTTGTTCGACTTTGAGATGAAACCGTTTTGTAGCCCGGATCATCAAATTGTGGAAATGTGCCATGTCCACTGGGGGCGAATGTAGAGGCGAGGTGGGCGGAGTGGAAGGTGTTTGAGCCCTATAATTGTCCCACTCAGCCATGTCGGCGTCATTGTCGTCGTCATCTGTTTTGTGAGGATCCGGATCCTCGTCGCCAGTGTCAGGGCGAGCACCATCCGGTGAAGCCGGTGAAACTGGTGTAGGTGCCTGAGGAAGTTGCGGTTGAGGCTGCGGAGGAGGCAGTGGTGCTGGAGAAGCAGGAGTAGAAGAAGGAAACCTGCGGTTATAATCATCCAGCATGTGCTGAAGGTTCATCACCAAGGACAGAGGTATCTGGGTAACAGGCTCTGAAGGCACCGGTTCGGACGTATCAACAGGAAACAAGTCAGTCCCATCTTCGACATTGTCCACCACATCACCCTCGTCACTATATTCCTGGCACTAAATGTTCAAATCCGAAGGACTTGTTGCCTGTCTAAATAATCCTTCCACTTCCGAATCGTTTCCGGATTCTTCCTCACCAGACTGGAATAATTTGTCTGGAAGACGAGCGCCACTCCTCACAGGACTCAGTTGGATGAGTGGTATGGTCCGCAAAGAAGAAGCAGTAACCACTGTGTAGATGGAAGCCGTTTTTGGTAGAGGTTGGTGCGACGCCAACGAGCCCATTGGCGTAAATGCGGCACCGTCAGCAACACCCTGAGGCGGGTGCATTGTCGACAAAGAGGCCATCGGCGTCGACTTGGACGGAATTTTCTTCGTCGACGAGGATTCCTTGTCCGTCGACGGGCCCGTCGACGGAAGCGGGGCTTTGTTCGTCGACGAGAGTGGAGCTTTGGCCGTCGACGACGAAGGCGTCGACGATATGAGAGTCGTCGACGATATGAGAGTCGTCGACGAGGTAGTGCTGGTCGACGGAGGCGCCGTCGACGGGAGCACCGTCGACGGGCCCGTCGACGGGGTGCTGGGTGGAGGCTTGGTCTTCGTCGACGATGTATGCGTCGACGATGGATGCGTCGACGGCTTCGTCGTCGACGGGGCGCTGAGTGGAGGCTTGGTCTTCGTCGACGGTGTATGCGCCGACGATGGATGCGTCGACGGCTTCGTCGTCGACGGTCTATCCTTGACGGTCGTCGACGAGATCTTCACCACTGAAGAGATGGGTCTCACCTTCGAGGTCGCCGTCGACGAGGTGGTCGTCGTCGACGTAGCGCCGGTGGACATGGAACATGTCGTCGTCGACGTGGAGGTGGTAGAAATGGATTTCGTCGACGCTGAAGACGTCGACGGGCGCGTCGACGAGCCCGTCGACGAGCCAAAACCAGATTTCTTACTGGTAGGTAAGGCTTTGGGCACAGACGTCAGAGAACCAGGTCCCGTAGACGTGCCCTGAAGCGAATCCTGTGGGGAGACAATCCTAGAGGGATCCAACAGTCTACTCTTCTTGAGAAAAGGAGAAGGAACCTCAGTCTCAGACCCACGCTTCTGAGAGGACTTTGAAGTAAAAGATGACAGGCTCTCTACATCAGAAACCACAGACTCCGAAGTCTTCAACTTCTGTAGCCACAGAAGGAGACGGGCCTCTCTATCTCTCAGAGTCTTAGGAGGGAAAGTGCGACAGTACTTACAGTTTTTCACCTCATGGTCTGGGTAGAGACAGTAAATGCATTTACTGTGTGGATCCTCGTGGAAAAGGCGCAGTTTACCACATGAAGGGCAGGCTTTAAACAGAGATTTCTTGTTTGAAGACATTTTCTTGAAGAAAAAACAGGTAAAGTTGAAGAAAACTGAGCAGAGCTCAGGGAGACTCCCTTCACACGACGTGCGGTAGAAAATCTGAGGACTTGGGCTTCTGAGGAGAAGGTTCTAGAGGAGGCTACAGCCTGATTGGCTGGAATGTGATCCAACACATAATGACTCTGATATGCTACTAAAGTGAGTTCTCCCTTAGGCTTTTCAATGGGCCTATTATGTTCTATGGTACTTTTAGAATTTACAATTTACTGCACTATATGTATGTATATTTTTATTAGTTATATTTTTCATGTATACATGCATATATGACTGCTATTTTATGTACCGTGGGACTCCCACTTCGACGACGGGGGATATTCAAGCATGTGAATCTATGAAAGACACCCCTAATACTGGAGAAACACTGTTATACCAAACAAAACGTCAGAACAAAGCAAAGAAGCTTATGAGGCTGCACGGAAGAAGTAAGGAGTCAAGTCATATATGAAGAGGGAGGGGAACAGCCCAGAGAGGCGTCCACCAAGTGTGAAAAGCAAATAGTATGTATGGTCATGTCACATAAGGGCGGGCGGAGAGGGGCACTGATCCAGGAAGGGACAGGCGATGGAGACGCTAAAGATACAGGTGAAGCAGTTGTGCGCACTGAGGGATATATAATGTGTTGAAAGGATAGCTGCGTAATCCAGTAGTCCTCATGTGTTGCATGGGAGCCACTCACCCATGTGTATGCCAGCATACACCGTTTTGAATGTGAGTTGGGTAAGTACAGACTCAAGGGAGGAGCACATCATTTTTGGCTTCCACATTAGCAGTGGGGGCTGGTCCATAGGGGCGCCTAGGGCTGTGCCCCACAAAAGAATCGGGCAACAGGTGAACAGGAATGTAAGCAGACGAATTGACAGCTTACAATTTGTCTGTTTACATTTCCGGGCCGGTCTGTGCTTCACGGGTGAAAGTGCGCATGTCAACGCACAGCGCACGCAGGTGAGAGGCGAGCAAGAGTCCAGAAGATGGTCTGCGCATGTGAGAGAGGAGCGTTGCTCCTCACTCACATTCACAAACCGTTAGGTATGCTGCGCATGCCCAGTGTAGTGCAGGTGTCTGAAGATAGGCTCCTGCTCGGGCGGTGATGTGTTTTGCGCAAAGTCGCCCCATGCCGTATCAAATGCCAGGACAGAGTAAACAAGGGTCAGCTGCCCGGCCCCCCGTCGCATCCAGTCTCCTAATTGGCATTTAGTATTTCCTGTTTGGCAAAAGAAAAGAGCGGGGAGAAGTTACTTCCACCACCACGTTGCAGAGGAGACGTGATGCGACGCGGGACCGGAGGAGATACCTGGTAAGTTTTATTCATTAAATTAACCCCCTCCCCACGCATCTTCCCCCGCACCCCCGAGTCATGCCGGCCGCGCTTGGTCCCTGGAAGGGCGGAGATGATAACGATGAGCGTGTATATAAAAACCTTCTTCCAAGGATTTCTCGTTCTTTGTAAAATGCCAGATTTTTCAGGAAAACGACTTAACGTATGCCCACGCTCGTACAGGCGAGTAGGAGTTCCGTTTTTTTCAGTTCGGCTTTATGTATGGCTGCTGGTGCAAACTCGTCTTGAGTGGCCTTGCTCCTTTAAATAGATGTATCCCTTTAAAATTGTCTCCAGCAGTAATTTCTATAATTATGTAACATCCCTCATTGTACATTTTTCCCCCCATAAGGTTTCTGTGGAAATCTCAAACTAATTTCGAGTCTCTTGCGGCAGCCGCGCTCATCTGTGAAGGTCTCTGGTGATGAGAAAAGTGCTTGCGAAACAGCCATTTTTAAAGGGACCTCAGTGTGCAGAGAGATAATCCTGCTCCTTTTACAATCACCAACAATAAGCGTTCTAGAACGTTCCTTGGTTTGATAATTTCGGTGTGGGCTTCCATTCACAGAGTGATCCTCCTTAAAGTCTTCGGTGACTGTGTGTGAACATACCTAGCAGTGGCGCACACAGACTTTTAAGAAGTTATTTGTAGTCGGAACCCATGGACATTGATCATTACTCCTGGACCCTGAATTACGGGGGCAAACACCACAAAATTTATCAGAGCAGACGGAAGGACGAAGATGCCGCCGATCCGCTTTCAGTGCCCTGGCACTGACAGGAAACTGGCCTGTACTGCCAAGGGGTATACTGAAAGTGGCATGTGAGATTGCCGCCTGCACCATCGGGTATCAGAGAGGTGGACATCACCCAGCCGGACGTGTGTTGACTGGTAGCCTATGGGTCTTTTTAGGAATATATATAACTACAGGGAGAAAGTCAGTCTAAAAATTTACAAAAAACCTCGAATGCTCAAAATAAACTTCTCACCAGGTTGACATAGCTTGCCCAAACACTGGCTTGAGAGAAAGTGTCTCCATCAGCCCACCCATTTGGCGGAGCATCGTCATTTGGAAGACTCTGAGAGGAGGGTCAGATGTAGCCAGTGTTGCTCTAAGGCTAACATGAATGGAAACCTGACCTCATACTCTCAGAAATTCTCAGCCACAGTTTGTTCAAAGTATGAAGCCACTGATGGAGTGCAGTGCAAGTGATAGGTGTGTGTGGGATAAAAATGACTAAGAGGACAAAAAATATGTTTATAAAGTATTGTCCTGATGCCATAAGTAAAAACCGCCTGATAGTATTGAAAAAAGTAACTATCTCCTGGCAAAAAGTGAGGTCGACATGTTTCAGCCGTGCGGCCAACTTGCCCGGCTTTCTTCAGGACCTTAATGATATTAATTGCTACTGCAGGAAAAGTAAAGATAAGTGAACTATACTATATATCTGATTTTTCATAAGGAAGCAGACATATCAGTGGTGTATTACCACCCTACCAGGTACCATTCCAATGTACTCGTGGATAAGATCTATCTCTTCATTCCCAGCTTTCTGGGGGAGTATGCCTCCCCTCACCCGGCAACTGCTCGGTGGTTGAGGCCCCGCTCTGTCCGTCGGTACCTCGTAGCAATCCAAAAGCAGTGTGGGAATAGTCTGTAGTTTAAATTACGAACCCGGGACGTATGTTGCAGAAATAAGACTTCTGTTGTGCAGTGTTTATTGCTAGAGGAGCCACGTTGTGGACAGCAATAGGTCTGCCAGGGTTGCATAGCTCTTGAAGAAATAATGACTTTGATTACGTAGTGCATGTAGACGGATGGTAATGTGTATGCCTGCTAGTGTTTCCCTACTGGTTTTCTCTGTCCGCAATTATTCCTAGCTTTATTGTATCTGTCCAGAACAGTGTGATTAAAGCAAACAGTGGAATGTGCCATGATGGCACAGGTAGCAGGTATGAACTGGAAATGTCCGGAATCTGACCACGTACATAGATTGTCATGTGGGGATTGAAAGGGCCCGGATAAAATTATTTTGAAAGGACACGACACTTAATGATGTGAAAGCGTCTTTCCTTTCCTCGGAAGAGTCGGCTGATTTCACAGCTGCCAGGAAGCTCCTTGTAGCATCCTGCTACAAAGAACCACAGACACAGGTTCTTATATATCAGAGCTTTATTTTATACAACTTGTCTCGACCCTGTCCCTACTCTAACTGTCCTCATCCTGTTCTGACTCCTCCTTTTCCCCTCAGCCCACCTAGCTCCGCCCACCCCAGCTACTAGACTGTCAACTATATTACATCTCCCCCTTTCTTAACAAAATGAGCTTAATGTCTTCAGTGTTCGCAATTCTTCAATCCACCACACGGGTCGGCGGACAGCCTGTTCTTCAAGCTTCAGTAGTGTTGAATCAGTGGAGGGCTTGGCTTTGGTCAATCTTTCCGTTGTCTTAATCAGGGCATTCTTGACTACGTTGCGTGTGAACTGTTTACTCTCACACTCCGCAGTCATCATGTTTCCTTCCTGTGGTGTAACTGGTGGTTCAGATGCTCGGTCCCTTTCATGAGTGGATAATGTTCTGGTCCTTTTCTGAGCACCTGCATTTACTTTTACTGCCTTTTGTCTTGTCCGGTCGAGGGCAACACTGTCCTTCAATTCAGGGTCATGCATACCAGACAGTACGGTACTATCTGACGAGACTGTCTTGGTTTGGTTCAATAACTCATTCGTCGAACTCGTGGGCTATCTGTGCATGGGCATGTCTTTCTCTCATACACTGATGATCTCTCTCTACTGACACGTCCAGCTTTCCTTGCGGAGTGACTGGCTGGTCCCTTCCCATCCGATGACTAGGGTCCACTGTCTCTGTCTTCCTTTTGTAGGTCCTTTGAGTCAGCCTCGCGGACCCCTTCAGGGGTGACGGTGTCTGATCTATGTCCGGATATACTTGTGACTGACATGACAGGTTGCCTTGTGGAGTGACTGAGTATTCAGAGACCTTAGTGTGTGACATGTTGCTCTTGACGGGAAGGATATCCTCTGGTTCCATGGTGTGTTCGGATGGTTGACGCCATGGCTGCTGTCGGGACCATGACTCGGTCGACTCACGGGGTTGAACAGACGTGCTCTCGGGGTCAGAGAAGTCTTTTGTCGACTTTGAAACTGTCTTGGGTAATGGATTTTTGAATTCCGTAGTCCGTGACAAAGTGCTCTTCCCCTTAGAATGGTCTTTGAGATGCTTCTCCGTGTGCCTTTGTTGGAACATCTTTAATGCTGTCTAATTTGGGAGGTTGTTTGATGATCCCGTGCTTGTTCCTTGTGCTTGATCCCAAGCTTTTGCCTCTTTGTCCTTCCCGCCTGAAGTTAACAATTTCCTCTCCGTTTCTTCGTTGTTGCGGGAGCCATGGATGCATGGATCTTTTCTGGTTCGTTGCTGTGGAGGATCAGTCCGTCTTGTGCGACCTGTTTCTCCTTCTCGCTTGTTTGATGCTCTAACACCTCTGATCTGGGGGTGATGTGTTCTCCTGCCAGATGTTTCCTTGGACTCGTCTTCACTGCTTGGCGACTGATGTTCCTGCGCCGACTTCCGGTGTTGACCAGTGCGACCCCTTCTTCTATGGTTTGTCTTTCTCTCCCACTTGTTGTGCAGGATGCCCTCTTGTCCAGGAGGGCGATCTGTCCCACTTGACGCTCTTTCCTCATCAGAGTACTGTGTGTCATACTTTGAATGACTCCTTGAGGAACTCCTGGGGGGTGAATAACTCCTTGGAATTGTCTTTTGGATGGTTGACTCTGAGTCATCTGACTCCAAGTAATCCTTGGTTGACTTTGAGTAGTCGGACGCTGAGGAATCTGACTCTGAGTACTCCTTGTCACTTTCTTTGTCACTGTATCTTTCCCGTTGTCTTTTTGCTGGTCTGCCTTCCCTCTCTCTCCTTTCAGATCTGTTTGTTTTCTGAGTTCTATCTTCCCAGATATCTTGATGGTTTGCTCTCAGGTGCACGTCCTTCAATCCGTCTCTTGCTTTGATTTGCATTCCAATTTCGGCCTTCTTGATGATTTCCTTTAACGACCAATGCCCTTGCAGGATCTTGCGCTTTGTGTCAGGGTTTGTGCAACCTTCAACTATCCGAAGTCGAACCGCATCCTCATTTGTAAAAGTGTTGAAGTGGCAGCCTCGTACCAGACTTTGCAACCGAGTGATGAAATTTGGCAACGGTTCGCCTAGTTCCTGCCGTGCTGTATTGAAAACCGTGCGGTTATGATCCACATCTGTCTGTGCGTTGAGATGGGCACAGAGCTCCCTTTGGAGTCTTTTATAGATTTCTGTATCCTCTTTGGAAAATGTCCTGATTGGGCATCGGCCCTCAGGACCCACCAGATGGAGGAGTAGTATCAGACATTTTCTCTCTCTTTGCTCACCACTGGCTTTTAAGAAATCTTCCAATGCTTCGAGCCACCAGTGTCGTTTGAGATCCGAGATCCAATCATCAGTCTGCACCGCTGGGGGCGGTACTTCAATGTATGGAGTGACCCGCTGTGCTATGTCTCCTCCCGCCATGAGAGAGGGAGATTCTGGTCAAGGTCTTTGCTTAGAAATTGATAGTCTTTGTAACCATCACAGTATGCGCCGGTGAATGAACTTGGATGGTTCTACTCTCTCCGGGGTCCTCTGTAGGACTGCCCTCCTCTGGGTCTTCTGCAGTTCTGCCCAGCAGCTCTTCTCCCTTCGGCGCTCTTCGGTTTATGCTCAGCGTCGTCTTGATCTGTCTCTTGCATTTGCTTATGCTTGTTCCATTGTGCTGTTGTCTTTGCTTGGTCCTTGTGTTCGCTTGTGCTTCTTCTATTTTACAGACACGTGTTACTTCATTACATTCGCCACTGCGCATTCGCTTGCGTTTCTCAATGTTCACGTTTCCACCCGTGCTGACATTTGTTTTTGTCAATGCATGTTTGTTAAGTCACTCTTGTGGTTGCTCGTGCTTGTTAGTTGATTCACTCTGGTGTTTGCATGTGCTTATTCTGTTTTGGTTGCCAAGGCTTGTTCATTGTTGTTCACGCGCCGTTATCCACTGCGCATTCGCTTGCGTTTCTCGCCAATGTTTGTTTATTCGCTTTTCCAATGCTTGTTTGTTTCTTTTCGCCACTGCTTGTTGGTTTCTACTCGCCACTGCTTGTTGGTTTCTACTCGCCACTGCTGGTTGGTTTCCACTCGCCAATGCTTGTTTGGTCTTCGCCAATGCTTGTTTGGTCTTCGCCAATGCTTGTTTCTATTATGTTCGCCAATGCTTGTTGCTAAACTCAACTCGCCTGACCTCAAAATGGCTGCCTCCAGTTTGCACAGGGAGGATGTCCCAAAAGTTGCCTGACTCAAAGATGGCCGTTGTCTGCAGGCACTACTTTCTCTCTCTGCACTCGACCCGATTCTTCACACAGGACTCACGGGCAGTTGCTTCCAGGGTCAGCATACTCCAGATTTGGCTCCCTCTGGTCACTGCTACAGTCAGGTGAGGTTGGGGTGGGCTCCCGCCTTACTTTGGAGGGTCTCGCGCTCCTTCAGCGGCGCCCTGCCAAAGCTCACGCATCGGGGGTGAGGTTTTCCGACGTCGGACCTCACCTGGGCTCAAATTTCAGCGCGCTCAGCAGCGCTTAGCAGTAGACCTTCGTGGGGGCAACAGACCTTCGTGGGGGCGATGTCCTCCACGCTGAGGCACTCTTCTTCCACTTTTGGGGCTTGGCAGAGTCGGAGTGGGCTCCCGACTTCTGCTGGCGCAGCGCTCCCAGTTCTTGCACGCTTCACGCGTGAGTCGCGTTTCGGCGCGAACAGCGTCTCTTCTGCGAGCGAGTCAGCGATCGGTGCTTCGGCTCCCTCTTGGGTCCCTCTCGACTGTTGAAGGGACAGGGTCACCTGCTGCTGGCTTCTTTTCTCGGGCAGCAGCTCACTGTACTCGGCAGCGTTTTTCTGGACGTTACCTGGGACAGGGTGTCTTCTTGGGGTTCTGCACGCAGTGGACTTGCTCATCCCACCCTCGTCGCCAGTTGTAGCATCCTGCTACAAAGAACCACAGACACAGGTTCTTATATATCAGAGCTTTATTTTATACAACTTGTCTCGACCCTGTCCCTACTCTAACTGTCCTCATCCTGTTCTGACTCCTCCTTTTCCCCTCAGCCCACCTATCTCCGCCCACCCCAGCTACTAGACTGTCAACTATATTACACTCCTGTCCTAGAGATGATCCTCCCCCAGTCCCATTTGTGTAAAACTCACTGACGTAGCACAAACACATAGGACACTGGAATTATTCTTTTTTCACAATTAAGAAGGAATTTATTTTGTGTTTTGCCTCAAAATTCCCATTAACTGTACATAAGACGTATCTGTGATTGCTGTTCGGTTGATAGTGATTTTTATATATGTTCTATTTTCATATCTATATAGCGCACCAATGCCACTAAGGGCTGGTTTCCTCTGCTCGAGTCCATGTCAATAGGTCGTGGAGCCAACGCTGGAGATCAGGTGGGACAGGCACCTTCCAGGCCAAGGTTATCTGGCTTTTGAACAAAACAAAGGCACGGTCAATAAATCTATGCAAGTGCTTGTCACCTTTTGTTCAGGTGGGGAGCCCCAGCAGGCAGGATGAAAGCGTGAGAGTGAGGGCATAAGTTGCCAGATCCCCCACCATTGCAGTCACCGTGTGCCATGTCGGTTGTAACACCGGGCAGTCCCATACCATGTGGTAGAACCCTGCTTCCTGTAACGTGCAGCGGGGCAAGTAGGGGGAAGCATCGGAAACATGCATTTAATTAATTGAAGGGCAATGTAGGCCTGATGGACATAGTTGAACTGTGTGAACCTGAACCTGGAGTTGCAAGATATCCCGTTGACCATCTGAAGTGCTCAGGACCAGGTCCTGTCTGACCGATACCGCTGTAGTACTGCATCCCACCTGGTGCACACACCCTCCACACAGTCCGCTGAGGCCTCATGTAGCACCGTGTACAGAGTGATGATAGCATGCCGTGGGCCACCGGAGGACAACAGCATTTGCAGTACAGCCGAAATGGGAGGCTCCTCTTGCCCACCACCCCAGGTGGCTCGTAGCGGATGTTTTGTAGTTCAATAGGTTAAGATCTGACCTGCAGTCAAGCTGTAGGTATCCATGATGTCCTGAAAGGACATGATGAACCCCTCGAGATAAAGGTCCCCTAACTGCTCAATGGCTGCATTCCTTCAAAGACCCCCGTCAGTGCTCCATGTCATCCCTTGCAATTTCAGTAGGTCCCAAAAGCAATTGCTGGTGAATACGGGAGGCTAGAGTGCATTAATCTGCACCAGCAAGCGCAGGCCACTGCCATCTGGGTAGTTTCATGCTGGAGACCGATGGAGGAATCGGACAGCCAGGTATACATGCTCGCACCACTCAACACTGCTCGGACAAGAGGTAGCTCTGGGCAGATAGCAGAACACAGCCTGGCCATTGGCCACTGCAGCTGTGCCACTGCATAGTAAAGTTCAAAGTTGGGAGTCCCAAGTCCTCCCTCCAGCAGCGAGCACTGGATCATGGTCAAGGCTACACGGCGACGACCACCACTACATATCAGCTCAAGTAATAGGCCATAAAGCATCCGGAAAAAAACTCCATCATAGCACGACTGGCAGGGCTGCAAAAAAATGCAGTAACCGAGGCAGCACCAAAATTTTGGATATGGGTACCCACCCATTGGGGACAGAGGTAGTGAACGCCAAAAGGGCATGGATAGGTGGCTAGAACCAACTGCCCTGCCAAGGTTGCCCTCATGAAGATCCTTCTTGGTGTGATAAATCTACACTCCCAAATATTTGAAGTGGTTGTGGCACCAATGAAGGCGCATACCTGCCGTCTCAATCCTTTGTGGTGCTGGACGCAGCGCCAGGGGTAATAAGCAGGATTTGGGCCAGTTCACGCATAGACCTGACGGGTGCCGAAAAAAAACCTTCCAGTAGGCACATGCGGTCAGGGAGAACGGTTTGACATCTCAGCGGTAGACCAGGGCATCATCCGCATAAAGCGATATGATGTGATGGATGCCTAACTCAGGAATGCCCGTCACATGCTTGGTTATACAGGCAACAAACAAGTGGCTCAATGGCCAATGAAAAAATGAGTGGGGACTGAGTACAACCTCGCGGGTGCCCCGTTCACTCCTATAACTGTACAATATCACGTGGCCATTCTTTACCCGTGCGGATGGGTCTGTGTACAGGGTGCATACCGAGGGCCAAACCCTATATCAGTAAAGTTCGAAAAGAGAAAATCCACCCCAGAGTATCAAATGCCTTTTCAATGTCTGAGGATAGAGCAACTTGGGTCAAAGCCTCCAGGGAAGTGCTTTGTATTAGGTGCAGTAACCGGTGTATGTTGATAAATGTGTTCGACACGGTATAAAGCCGGACTAATCGTCATGTACAGGTGAATGAGTGATGGGAAGCAAATGATTCACCAGTACTTTGCCCAATATCTTGCAGTCCAGGTTCAACAGTGAAAGGGGGAGATACGACCTGACATCTAATGGATCATGGCCGGGTTGAGGAGGGACAACAATCAGGGCCTCCCAGAGGGAGTTTGGAAGCCCATGCTGGTCCTTGGCCTCATTAAACATGGCCACTAGGTGCTGGACAGTCTGCGCAGAAAAGGTGGCATAATAGTTGATCTGCAGGCCGTCAGTGTCAGGCCTTATTCCGTACAAATTGGAAATTGCTGCAAAAATCTCCTCCAACTGAAGGGGCTATGCAAGTTCAGTGTGCTGCAGGGGATTCAGCCTAGGAAGGGAGATCCCAAATAAGAAGCCAGATATAAAATCTGGAGATTGGCTGATGCCACGTACAATCCCTGGTTGTAATCACAGAAGGCTGCATTGATGGCCAACTGGGAGGCAATGAAATGAAAGCACCACAATGGGGGTGCAATGCTGTTCTTCTCGAACATGCCATGCCAACAATTAGCTGGAGCGATTGCCCTGGGCATGCTGTAAGGCCGTCCTCCTCCGATAGTCATGTCGACTCAAGGATGCCTCGCCCTCGCTGTTCCCGCAGCTACCGAAGCTGGACAGGTGATGGCGACCAGTATTTCCAGCGAGCAAAGATCCCGCTCAATAGTGACAATGTCTTCAGTGAAGCGTCGCCAAATACCCCAGGAACCCACCAAGCAGTGGCCATGAACCACAACCGTGTGAGCATCCCACTCCAGTGCGCAGGACGAGGCAGAACCATTGTTTTTCTCGAAATATCGAGAGAAACATTGTGTCAGAGCCTTGCAAAAGGGAGGATCAGAAAGAGCCTCAACCTGCAGCCGCCAAGTGGGTATGGTGGGGAGTTGTCTGCTCCAACGCAAAGTGAGCAGCAGGGGGCAGTGGCCCAACAAGGAACGCATCAGGTATTCCGATTGGAAGATCAGGGGGGCAATATGGACCGTGCACAAGAAGAGATCAATCCTAGTGTGTACATCATGTACTGGGGAGTAAAAAGGTTTTCTTGATCATGCGGGTGCCCCATGCGCCAAGTGTTCAGTAAGTGCATATGCGTGGACCATTGGTTAAACTGCTATGTAGTGCGGGTGCTGGCTGCTGCATGCCGGGGGAGTAGAGCAGTCAAGTGGTAAGTCAGGGACACAATTAAATCACCACCACAGAGCCCAGTGCTGGGGTAAGTACATCTAAAAACCCCACTTGGTTGGCGTTGGGGGCATAAAGAGCCACCAAGGTAAGGGGACCCCTGTCTAGGTGTCCCCCAAGTATCACATACCACCCATCTGTGTCCACTCGCTGAGTGCCCATGGCAAAGGGAACCCTTGGGGCGTTCCAAATTAGCACACCCCTCGCATAGGGCGACATAGTGGTCTCGTAGGTCTGCCCTCTTCATTTAACGCGCCCCTTATGGAGTTTGGCCGCCGTGAGATGGGTCTCCTGGAGCATGGCAATGTGGGCATGCCGGCATTTGAGGTATGCATAAATACAGTAGCACTTAGTCGGCGTGGCCATACCGCGCACCTCCCATGTAATAATGTGATATTGTGCAAGTTGCCAATCAGGTGTTTGTCCATACATGATTATGGGAGATACAGAGAAGCACTCGGTGTCCGTGAAGGCACCTCCGTGTGAGATCTTAAGATGTCTTTTCTGGAGCAAGTGCAGCTGAGACTTCAAGTTATATGTTCTGGAGAAAATACACCAGATACCCTCAAAATCTCTCTTCTGGATTAGACACACATGATTACTGAAAACATCTCCTGTCTTATACAGACACACCTGACAGCTGAAGGTTTTTCCAGAATTGCACTGACACCTCATACCTGCAGTTGTCTCTTCTTGAGCTGACACATTGAGATATGACAATATCATTCATGGAACGGGCTCACTAAGACATGCATGAAGCAACAGAAGGAGATATGATACAGTGTGAGCATGCGCCCTACATGGTGAGGAAATACCACAGTTGGAGGGGACCAGCATGCAAAGATGCAGACATGCAAGAGTGGCTGAGGATGAAGAACTGATGATGACTACAAGAGACAAGGGGAAGCTGAAGCAGGTAGAGGAAAGCCAGACTTACAGGAAAGACTTCATGTCCATGCCACGATTCCGGACCTGACCCACCACATAGTCCCAGCTGCCTGGAGTGGAGCGGCTGCGTCCGCCACTGCTGGCGCCGCGGTACTTGGATCCAGCCGTGCTTCCTTGCCGGCCTGGGCCACTGCGCGGAGGCCGTGGGTTGCTGCCTGTTGAGTTAGGCTGAAGCTGGAGCTGACCCAGGCTCTGGCTGGTGGTTGGTTGCACATGGAAGGGCTTCTGCTGGTAGCTGAGGGGCTGCTGCAGACTCTGCTGCCGCAGCAATGTCCGCGGGCGCTGGCACTTTGGGTCTGCAGCTGAAGTAGAGATGTGCTGCAGGGTGGTGGCAGCCGGCAGGGTGGGCTCCTCAAAACTTGGGGAATGATGGCATGAAAGGAGAGAGATGGGTAGGGAAGTGAAGGAAAGAAAGACATAAGAGTTAGACTGAGGGTAGCCAATTGTAAGAAAGCATCCCTGCGCGCACGGGCTGGAGTACCTTTGAAGGGAGGGCGAGGATAGGAGGCTAAATTAGCAGCATCAGGACTGGGGCATGAAGAGGGTTGGACCGGAGCTTGACTAAGGGGGCGCCAGCAAGGGAGCGCCAGCAAGGGACGACATGATTCCCCGTAGAGGGAGCTCCAGACTGTGCGCTGGAATGTGAGCTCTAAGATGGGGAGCGCGAGTAGAGCAGCACTACGAAAGGAGCAAGCGAAAGGGAGCGCCTAGAAGGGTGCAACAGGAGGGGAGCGCCTAGAAGGGAGAACAAGGGAAGGAGCGCCAAGATGTGCTTACTAGAAAGGGAGCGCTAACAAGTAAGTTAAAAAAAGTGAGCAACAAATCGAGACACCGAAGAAGAAAGCACAAAGGCAAGAGCACCAAGAATCCAAGAGTGGTGTATCAAGAGAGAGCACAAAGAAAGAAATGCCAAGGAGATTAGCCATCACAAGAACACCTAGAAGAATGCACCAGATGCACCTGGGGTCTGGCACTCCTCTGGCAGCAAGTGTGCCCTGCAGACAGCCACCTTGGGCAAGGCTCCCTGTCTGCTACCTCTAAACGACAGGGAGAGGGACAAGTCCTAAAGCATGACCTTGAATGTCCTGGAAGTAACCACCAAATGTACCCTGGACATTGGACATTGGACTGCTACCTACACTCACCCAAAGGGCGTTGTTGAAGTTACTGAACTGCTGGAGCTAAGGTACATGGAGCGCTTATTCCAAGGGGTTACGGCTTTCCTGCCCCATCCACTTAGGGCACCCGGCACTTCTTTCTCGAAAGTCGTGGCCTACCCTGCCCCATCTCATCTACTGCACATATGACCCATCCCAACTGCTCTATAGGTGACAGCAGAGTACAGCTAGTGTAGCCAGTCTCATGACTTCCACTGCACTGCTGAACTCAAATGTACAAGGTGAGCAGGAGGTCCTCGCCAACTTTAACCAAATCACTGTGGATGCTAGGTACGAGGCCGACCTTTACCCTACAGGATCTCAGCCTGTACAGCTCTATCCACAGGCGGCCAAGAACCATATCCTGCCAGGTAGGCACTCAGATAAAAATACGAAGAACCACCTGCACAAGCTGCTCTAGAGAAAATGGAAATGCCCAAACCATCAGAGTGAGTAACACGGAGAGGACCAGGGTATCAGAGCACGCCTAGATCCCGCTGGTGGCTGTTCCCCCACACTGCTGGCACTCCCAGTCACAGACACAACCAGAACCCAGAGATCAGAGAACACCTCCCGAGGCACCAACCCAGAGGGCAGCCACACACGCCTTATCAGAGAGCAGCCACGGGCAGAGGAAAACAGCACCCACATGCAAACACAGAGTAATCATAGCATAAAGGGAAGTCATGTCTACATGTGTGGGGGTTCTTCAGTAAACAGCTGGTGTATCACTGCTCTTGGGCGTCCATGATTCCACCTTTAATGTGTTTGCACCTGTCACTGTGCACAGACGGGCCACAGAGGCTACTCTGGTTGCTGATTGGCGGTATTAACATGTGCTACAGAAGCCTTGCTCCCTGAAAATTCGGGATTTGTGGATTCCATGGGGGTACATTCCTGTCAGTTTGTCAAATTCCTTCTAAAAGTTTTCTCAATGTTGATTCTCCACCTGAGCGTAGTGTCTCATGTTAGTGCAAAGTGGAGTCATTTGTTTTTGTATTGGTTTAACTCCCAATTGACGCGTACCAGCAGATATTCTCCAGTGTGTTCACTGGTACCCAATATTATTGGTGTCTCACTTGTGTACAATCTAACTGCTTGTGATTGTGGAGGCGATAGTCTGCCAGAAAATATCTGGTCTCTTCTTATTGACTGAAAGACCGAGCGAGGATCAGTACTGGGTGACAGGTCAATCTTCTGAATATTTCTGGAGATCTCATTTGTGAGAGAAATGAACAGAAAATTTCAGTTTTTGATGCCTGTGATCCATCCACATAGACATAATGGGCCTGTGATATTCCTTCTTAAAACAAATACTGAGTTTACTCACATTAAAAAACAGCGTAAACTAGTTAGCGGGAAGTTTTTAAACTGATTATCGTATGGAGGAATCTGGTGCACCGTGCTCAATACAATACTTTGGCAATGTGGTAGAAAACAAGATATTAAGATCTTGGCGTAGGGTATCCATAACTCCTAGCAACTGATGACAGGTTGAGATTTAATTTTGGAACATAACCTCTTGATCATTATGAAGGTCTCTGCTAGAAGCTGAAACATGGTGCTTTGATAAGCCAGAGGCATGGTGTAAAGGGTCGTTTCCAGGCCTCATAAACATGACTTGCACTTCCTTCCATGACACTCGGAAGTGCTGAGTCATTAAAGACATCACCACGGCAATCTGTACCTAACAGTAGAAGCATGTTGTTGTGTAAGGTGCCATTTTTCTCATTGACTTTTACCATGCCATGGCAGGACTCGTCGTCTTTCTCTTCAGCTGCAGAGTCGAATAACCATGGCCTCATTACGAGTAGCTCAGTTAATTGAGGCGTGTTGTAACTTCTGTTACTGAAATTATTGCAATTAGGAGTGTTGCTGCTAATACAGCACTGTAACAGTTTTACACAGATACATTTCGGTAGGTCAAACCTGCTGGAATTGATCATGTGTAAAATGTTCACTAAATATTGGGACAAGCAGATTTTGGTGCGTTGAACTTCAAAATCTGAGTGTTATTCCCCTTTTTCAGGACCAAATTCTTAACTTGGGGTTATTTTACAGATCCAATAAATTCTATCCCACCAGAGCCACATTTTGTTGGCTGTGATACATATTGGCCCAAACACCTGACCACTTAGGATGTAGGCTCTAAAGACGCTTTTAACACTGAGACCATCCTCTGAAGATGGCCCAGTCCCATGTATCAGCAAAAAGCCACGTTTTCCTATGCCTTGAATTAATTTAGTGTGTGTTAGAAATCGGGTCGCTCATTGATAGTGATTTGCACCCTATCCACGCAGCGACCCTCAGTCTAGTCAGGGCAAGGCAGTCACGCAGCTAAACTAACCCCTGCTCACCCCTTGGTAGCTTGCCACGAGCAGTCAGGCATATCTCAGAGGCAATTTGTAAAGTATTTGAATACACACACACACACACACACACACACTGAAAAACATTACAAAAGGAGTCACACTAGTTTAGAAAAAAAGCCAATATTTATCTGAATAAAACAAAACCAAAATGACAAACATCCGACATACACAAGCCATAATATCACTATTAAAAGATTAAGCTAGTTTAGTCCATATAAATCAATAGATGCTTCTGTTGTAGCATAAAAGTACCTTAGATGTTTCAAAAATTAAAGCCGGTGGAAGGTGAAGGGGAGGTGAGGCACCAGAAAGCAAACCAATGTTTTGGTTCCTTATTACACACGGGAGGTGATGCGTCGGGTCCTTACTGGCAAAGGAGGTGATGTGCTGGATCTCAACTACAAGGCAGGGGAGGAGATGCATTGGTTCCTTACTGACAGGGGAGGTGAATCATCAGTTACTGGTGATGAATCAGTTTCTTGACATGCGGCCTTAGTTCCTTACTGCAGTTTCAATGAAGAATTTGGCGCTCAGGGATGATGCGTCAAAAATCCAGATGCACTGTATCGATGCGACAAGCAGGCACTGCGTTGATTCCTCAGCCGCGAAGCAGGCCCTGCGTCGGAGTAGGAGCAGGTGTCACAGATGTAGGCAAGACAGGGCTCAAAACTCATGCTGCAGCAATTTTTCGAACATGCTGCAATGGCGTGCTGGGGCCTGTGGTGAAAGCTGTGGTGGATGTGTCAAGTGGGAACACAGCGGTAATGGGCCGATCTTTTGAAACGATGCGTCGATAAAACAAGCGCTGGGAGTAGATGCGTGAATTGTCTCCTTAAGATCACCAGGTTGGGCTTCCAAGGGCCCAGGAACTGGCAAGTCAGGACTCTCACCAAAAGAGCCCAGGCACTGGCAGGTGAAGTCTTTAATGACCCCGAGACTTCTTAACAGGAGACAAGCTCAACTCAAGCCCTTGTAGAACCTTGGAAGCAGAATGCAGAAAGCAAATTCCAGTTCTTTCACTCCCAGGACAGAAGCAGCAAGCAGCAGGCCAGCATCACAAAGGAACAGGCAAAGTGGCAGTCCCTTCTACATCATCAAGCTTTTCTTCCGGGTTGAATTTCGCAGTCCAGAACTGTTCTGAGTTTAGGTTGTCAGAGGTCCAGTACTTATACCCATTTCTGCCTTTAAAGTAGGAAAACTTCAAAGGAAAGGCTTTTTAGTGCACAAGACTTGCCTTTCCCGACCACGCTCCAGACACACTACAGGGGGGTGGAGACAGCTTTGTATGAGGACATGGGCTCACTGTACCACTGGAATCAAGCATCCTGGCTGAATCGGGGTGAAACCCCGAAACCGGTCTTAGGATGCTTTTTTCCGGTCCAGGGAGGACCTGGCTTGGCAGTTTGGGCTGGACTGTTCCCATGAGGCACAGGGTCAAGACTGATTTGCATATGGCCAGGTCTAAACTGGGGTGGCATGCTGAGCAAAAGAATGATGGATTCAACCCAGATCTCTTGACAGGGGGTGAATGTTTTGATTTGTTCTGTATTCCGTCCATCAATTGTGTGTCTTTTTCTAATCAGAATATGCAAGGCATGCCTCAGCTCCCTTTGTGTGACTGTACAGAGTGAATGTACAAGAGCCTAACTGTCAGGCAACCCAGACATGTATTCTACAGACAGGCAGAGATATAGTATGGTTAAGCAAGAAAAAGCTCACTTTCTAAGAGTGGCATTTTCAAACCTACAATCCAACAACCAACTTCACTCAAAAATGTATTTTTAAATTGTGAGTTCAGAGACCCCAAACTCTAAATCTCTACCTTCTCCCAATGTGAACTTACCTTTAAAAGATAAAGGCACCCCCATGTTACACTGTGGGAGAGATAGTCCTTGTAATAGTGAAAAACAAAATTAGCAGTATTTCACTATTAGGACATGCAAAACACACCAGTACATGTCCTACCGTTTAAATACACTGCACTCTGCCCATGGGGCTGCCTAAGGCCTAACTTGGGGCTGACGTACATGTAGTAAAAGGGTAGGTTTGAGCCTGGCAAGTGGGAGCACTTGCCAGGACGACATGGCTGTTTAAAACTACACACACAGACACTGCAGTGGCAGGTCTGAGGCACAATCAGTGCTGCAGGCCCACTAGTAGCTTTTGATTTACAGGTCCGGGCTCCTCTGGTGCACTTTACTAGGGACTTTCTAGTAAATCAAATATGCCTATCATGGATAAACCAATCACCAATACAATTTAGACAGCGAGCATATGCACTTTAGAACTGGTTAGCAGTGGTAGAGGGCCCAGAGTCCTAAAACCAACAAAAACAAGTTAGAAAAAATAGGAGGAAGAAGGCAAAAGGTTTGGGGATAATCCTGCAAAAAGGACCAAGTCCAACGATGTGCATATGTAATCAACATACCTGTTGCCCCTTCTGATTGTAATGTTATGTTATTGGCATCTATATAGTGCTCATTCAAACACTGTTATGACTGTGTGATGTTCTCAGCAATTCTATGCCTTTTGAATTTGTTCATAGTGTACCATTGCTGACCGAATTTAGATTTGCCCTGTAATGTTGTGTTACAGGTATTGTGCTCAGGTCTTATACGAGGTGAAGTGGCTATTGTCTTATATTTTTTAGCTAGCGGTGTGTGCTTTTGGGTATAAGGGGTGATTGGGCATCTTCTAAGTCAGTGCACTAGACCGTGGTCCAGTAGAAAAGGGATGTGTGCATGGAGATTGTTTGTGGCGAGTGTTGCTGTTTATAATGACATCAATAAGATAACCTGTTAGTGTTTAGTTGCGGTGTGTAGTAGTTGTTTTGAGTAAATGCTCAGATGGGTGTTAGTGTGTAGGAATTCATGTCGGACATAGGTGAAAGTCACCTATTTGATATATCCGTGCTGGATGTATGCAAGGTGTTCGCTCTAATGTGTTAATACTGCTGTGATGGGGCGTGACCAGCAGCTGCAAGATGGCAGATGGATTTTAGGTGAGCTCTGTCGGGAGGCTCGAGATCCGCAAACGCCTGCCGCCATCCCTGCCTCGGAGGTACTGTTTTGGGCAGTACTGGGGTGTGAGAAAGGGGCAGCATAATTTATCATTTGCTGCGGTGCCTTCTGCCTGCGTGGGAGTTGCCTACAGTACAGAGGCCTAATTGGCTTGCGCAACCCGCCTTGTGACCTGTTTTCAGAGCAGAGGGCCCCTGCGCGGTCTGAGCACTCGCAGCACGGGGGGCTAAGCACGGAGAAGACACCCCTCCGATTGGGGCTACTTCGTGGGCTCAGGAGGTGACGGAGGTTTGCCTGTGCACCTCACTACCGCCTGGCCTGAGTGAAGTGTCACCAATGTGGAGGAGGCTCCAATGGCCCGACACCTCTTCCTGCCCATGCACAGAACGTCAAAAAATGGAGATACTGTGGTGAGTATCGGGCATAGGTACTTGTCTGGACCCTACTGCTATTGGGCGGCACCATTTCCTCAGCCAGATTGGTTTTGGTTCCCCCTCCTCCCTCCCTTGCAGTAACATTGCAGTGGCCGGCCTGCGTGGCATGGAGAGCCTGGGTTGTAGGCCCAAGCATCTAATCACCGCCTGAACAGCGTCTTGAGAATGTTGGGGGAGGAGAGGCTTGACGACCCATGCCAAAAGACATACTTGGAGACTGCTGGATGTTGGTAGCCACTGTTTTACGGTCCCTGACGCACAGTGACAGCCATGTGCGTGAAGACAGTGCAGCTGCACACACCTGAAGCTTGATTGATTCAGGATCCTGGAACAACCACTACTGTGGAGAGAAGGAGGGATGGGAGCCTACTTGCGGCTGTTCTGAACGCGTGGCTGGCAGGGTCGATTGACTGCTCATGCCCCTTGCCATAGAGATCCCGGCACTGGTGGGCAGATTGGGACAAGTGACAATGGAGAACTGCCTCCCTATGGTCTGGCACTGCTGTAGTCTCCCTTTGACATAGACTTTCCTGGCATCCATTGCTCCCCCACCCCGTTTCCTCCCTAGCACTGCTTGTGCCGCTCCATAAACAAATCCGAGACTATGCTGGGTGACTGGCGGGTCCATGGTTACCACTCACTAACTCCAACATGACTCCTGGTATCGTCAGAGTGGTGGTCAACTTCTGAAGAAGGCTGACAATGGGAAGCAGGGGAGGAGCAGGCCCTCAATCACGTGGGTACCCCAACTCTGATAATATTGATCATACTAGCTGAGACACAGTGTTGGATCGCTCAGAAACGACCCCTTCTGACTCAAAGTTAGACAAAATACTTGAGGCCATAGCAGAATCTAGACAGGCCCTCCGCATCAGAGTTGATGCAGTGGTGGTGGAACTAGGTGGGCTGAGTGAAGACCAAGGAAGTTAACAAATCTTGTAACTCACACGGAAACCACTATATCGCAGATGCAGCCATCCCTGAAGGAATTGGAAGGAAAAGACCGCACCATCCCAACCAAGGTCCAAGAACTGGAATCTAGAGCAGAAGATTCGGAGGGGCGTTCTCGCTGAACCACCCTTGGCATTGTGGGCTTTCCGGAGGGGGCTGAAGTTGAAGACCCTGTGAACCTCTTTGTCACATGGCTGCTGCAGTTTGTGACTCTAGACAAGCTGTACCCTCATTTCTTCATGGAACGCGCCCACCGGATCCCGGAATGGGGACCACCATCAGGGGCTCCCCCAAGGCCTATAGTGGCAAAATTAATGAATTACAGGGATTAGGAGACAAATTCTGCAGGCGACCTAGTTCACTGGGCCCCTCCATTATGAAAATGCATGAGTATTAATTTTCCCAGATTACACGTTCAAAGTACAGCACCTCTGGTCCTCATTCCTAGGAGTTAAACGCAGACTGCGGCAGGCGGGCTGTGTTATTCACTTTTCTTCCCAGCTGAATGTGATGGTCAGAAGTAGGGGTTATTTCTTCACCAAACAAGCGGATGCCTGGGGCTGGGTAGAGCAAAGATGATACCACTCACCGGTCCCACCATCACTGATGCCTAGATCGCATACAGCATGGGTCCACTGCCATAGGGGGCGGAGGGCTTGGAGCGCTGGCATTGCCGAGATCTAAGAGTCCCTAACCCCGGAACAGGCAAGAGTAGAGCAGGCTGAAGCTCTAAAGGCTGCGGTCATGCTGTGGGAGGATCGGCACTCATCACCTCACGAGTACCAGAACGGAGAAATGTCAATCTCAAGTCATTCCACAAATAGTATGTCCTCAGTCCTGCTCCCAACATTGACACCGCCAACAGCAGATGATATTTTATGATGCGTCATGGGAGATCTACTATGGTTTGCTCCAGAAAAGGCTAACATGCGACAGAGACTGAAAATCTACGGAGACGAGTCCCACTCTCACACATATTGTAAATTCTGTCATTCACTGAGACGAAACTGAGTCTCCCAAGGGAGTGAGTCCTTAGAGACACTTGCTGCTTGTATGGCAATGGAGATGCCTCTTTACATGTTAGTCAACCCCCTGCCTTGCTCCTGGACGACAACGGTGCTCCGATGCACAGTTACGAGACCCCCATCTATGGAATAGTTTATTCAATGTCTGGCGATCATGTGTTTAGTTAACACCCTGTGACGGAAGTTGGGAGTTCTGGATTTACAGTTTATTGAGTCATGTAATGAAATGCTGTCTTATCTCAAGCAGAATGTATGCTCTGAATCTGGCTACAGGTGGACGACCACCTGGTATGTACCCATTCATCTTCTCACTATAGTAGCTAAATGGATAGAGTAAGTATCTTGATATGGAATGTCTGTGGTATGGGCATGTCCCGTTAAAGACATGCAGTACAGCAGTACTTCAAAAACATAATGCTTAGATTGCACTGCTGCAAGAGACACATTGCAGGTGGGGAAGACATTTTACTGCAAAAGCGCTGGCGAGGGCAATGTTATTGAACTACATACTTAGGGTTTGCCCAGGGAGTCCTGGTATGGGGCCATCATGGAGTTCCCTTCCAAAGTACGGCGGTGGAGTTAGACCCAGAAGGCTGTTATGTACGAGTAGATAGCCAATCAGATGGCAGACCTGGCCTGGCAGGGAGTATATATGCTCTGAATGTAGTGCAACCAGCCTTTTTCTCCCGCCTATCCAATATACTTACACGGTGGGCCCACATGCCATGGATATTGAGTGGGAACTTTAATTGTATCACAGACTCGCAGTTGGACTGCTCACACCCACCATTACCAACCTTCTCAGTGGTGACAGCCTGTCCCAATAGCTTACACATTGGTCTTCATTAGACTGCTGGCACTTGCTGCACCCTGATAAGAAGGAGGACTCATTTTATTTGTGGGCACATGAGCTACATGTGAGACTGGATTGCATACGCTGTGACCCGGCCACTAGGCTACAAGCCCTGGGAGCGGAATATCTAGGAAAGACATTCTCTGATCACAACCCATTGCAGATACAGTTGAATTGGGGTGTTCCACGACTGTCGGTTCCTACTTGGCACTTACAATCAGCCAGGCTAGAGGACGAGGTCTTCAGGGATGCCACTGGTGAGACTAAGAACTGGGGCACTACCTTTTCCAAGCTGGTAGACTGGGAGTCCTTAAAGGTTGTACTTAGGGGTCATTGTATCCATGTAGTGGTGTGGGTCAAGGCAGACCTACAGAAAGATCTGATGCATATTGAAAATGGAGTCCTAGAAGCAGCGGCTCCAACTGACTGCCTAAAACAGGGAGAATTAACAGAGTCGATGGAGTGACATGCTCAAGTGATACAACAACTTCGCAGCCTAGACTTTTGAGCGTACACACCCAAAATGCACGTGGAAGGTGACCAGTCAGGCCGCTTATTAGTGTATCTTCTACGCAGTGCTACACCACCTACCTCTATCACTATGATCAGAATTACCCAACACTCATGGCTACCAACCCAGTGGACATACACAATGCTTTTACCACTCACTATCAAGCCTTATTTATTCTGTTACCCTGGCATTAATATCAATCATGAGACACAAGATCTCATAGATGGAAATTTCACCAAGGCTATTGTCTCTCTGCAACCCCAAATGGCATTCTGGAGCACATTGAACTATACATAGACTATCAACCTGCACACCTGACTTATGTGTTTTTAACCAAAATATTGCTAAGTACTCAATTTAACAATTCGTGCCTCTGTCATAGGCGCCTGCCACTGACCCTACCTCTGAAATGTAACAAGTACAGGGACAGAAACAATCAATCCACTTCACAGCGCCAGCTGCGGTCCCTAAGGTTTCAACAGCTATCTTGAAAAAAACATGATGCTGTTCATGGCTTCCGGGGACTGAGAGGCAGAGACAGCACAAGTCATGCCGAACCTACGATTGAGCAGGCCGAGCCACTCTCAGCACGCCCGAGGAGGCATAATTTGAGCTCCTAAAAGGTACTATAAGGCCTTTTCTAATTCTAGAAGAATTATTTCTAAGAATCTAACCCAAACTTTAGGTTACCGAACCCCCCGCATTTTTATTGGAGATACTAGGTCCAGAAGAAAGCCGACTTGATCCCTTGAGGGCAACTTGCGGCTGAAACATGTCGACCTTTTTATGGACATAACTCAGTGCGGAAACCTCCTAATCAAGCTTCCTGCGCATACCCAATCTTTTTTATTCAGGCATTCTTTCCAGCACCAATTAAAGTTTATCAGCACTGGTTAATAGAAGCCTTTTTAACTGCACAACCCCCCTCCATTTTTTTGATTACTGAATCACTACTGTACTAACCAGTGGTTGACCTCCGGATGGAGGAAGCATATAATCAAACCCAATGATGATGCTGTCACGTCGCTAACAGCAAGGCGGATAACCAATATATACCGCCTATCGAGCCTTGGTATGTGAATGAGGTTTTTTTTATGGGCACCGGAACCGAATAAGAGAATAAAACCCTGGTTACTCAGGACAAGTGATCCCTTCCCTATTGATTTTTTGCTGTTCATCCTAAAACACATCCTACACACAAACAACAGTCAAGCATAAAATGTTCATAAGCTTGCTCCCCCTGACGAAGGGTTGTCCAAACCCGAAATGCTTTTGGGTTGTTAAGGATTAAACATTACGTCAGCATTCGATGTTAGATGGAGAACCACGTAACAATATTGTGTGTACAGTTTTACATTTTGGGATGAACAGGATCATGTTTTTTTCAAGATATCTGTGGAAACCTTAGGGACCGCAGCTGTGCGCTGCGAAGTGGACAGATTGTTTCTGTCCCTGTACTTTTTACAATCTGGAGCATATTGCCACTCAAAGTGCAGGGTAGAGTGTTGCTATCCAAAATGGTCATGCTCCCCGCTTACTATACTACTTTCACAATATCCCAGTGCATATCCCTAAATTTATATTTAGCATACTACACTCAGCCGTAGGGAGCTTCATTTGGAAGAGAAGTAGGCAGTGAGTTGCACTTTGCAACCTACAACTCCCAGTGGACAAGGGGGACTTAGAAGCCCATAACTTTGAACACAATTATCTGGCAACACAGCCTCAATAGCCCGCGGCCTTGCTGGCAGGACGTCTTACGGAAGAACAAAGACACCCCACCACTGAGTGGACGAAGCGGCAGGTCCAGCAGGCCATGCATCCAAAAGCCGGAACACCACCGGATTCACAAAGTCTACTGAGGGTAGCATGTGATAGCTTTCACTGTAGTCTGCGCCTTATGCCTTTCTATCCGACAATATTCACCTGAAATTCTCTTAAGCTCCATTGAATTGTTCACTGACATGGTAGGATGGAAAGGCTTAGAGTTAAGGAAGTTGGCAGGGGTGGGAACGGTGGGTGCCTTATTACATGATAGGGCACTCCTGCCCTTCAATAGACTGCAGGAGGAAAAAGAGCTACCTGTGGGTCATTTCCTGGATGGTTGCCAGTTAGCTGAGATGGTCCGGCTATGGTACATCACAGATGCAGAGCCAGACCAGCACCCGCTGGTGCACACACTCCACATAATAGGCAGAGGTCGTTGACTAATCACGTGGCTTGTTCAAGCATTGGCCTACACCACGCACGACCCATTGACCCTGACCCGTACGTATTGGGAGAGGGATATAGACAGAGAATTGACAAAGAAGGAGCTGGAGAGGGTACTACCGTACCCAAGTAAATTATCACGAAAAGCTACGTTTCAATACATACAGCACAACATCCTGCATCAAGCCTACCTCATGCCAGTAACACTACACCAGATGTTTGGGTCTGTGTCGAACTGTCCTAGATGTCACAGACCAGGGGCTGTTATGGCTCCAATGTTTTGGAACTGCCAAGTGGTTGTCGCTCTCTGGGGCAATGTTTCCACTGCATATGGGGAGGTGACCGGTTGCACCAATATGTGTATGATGGAGGGTGCCTTACTGGGGCTGTATAAGCACTCAAAAACAGCAAATGACATAAATAGATGTATTGACTTAACACTGCTTATGGTTCGCAGGCTCATTGCCATGCACTGGAAGTCTTGGACACTGCTGAGTATTGCCCATTGGTGTGCGGCGACACTTAAGTGGGTAAAGGCAGAGTCTGTGGCACTATGGCACGAAGAAGCACGTGGTCTTCGTAGACTTCCCATAGCAGCAGACTGGGAGGTATTGCTGCAAGACTTACAGTCTTACAAAGATGGGATACTTTTATAAATTCTTGAAAATTATAGCTGCTTTGACCTCTAGGTGCTAAATGTTGAATGCATAGGTTCCTTCCCTCCCTCCTCTGCTTCCCTCTTTCAGGCCTTAGCGGACACTGACACACATGTATCTGACCATGAGGTTGTGAATTTGTGCATGTTACTGCCGAGAACTATACCAGGTGTAATGGTTACTGCCAAGATCCTGGGCGCATGCACTAGCTCAGACCGGTGTACTTGAGAAATACCTTAATTATTCAGAATAATAGATACAGTCGAGATGTCTCTACATGACCAATTGTTGCTTATTATTGTTAGTTTGTGGGAGAAAGAATGGGGACCAATAACTCCTTTTAGTTATATTGTATTTCAACATTACTATGGCTAGGGGTATGTAACTCATGTTAATGTCACATTGATTCTGATGCGATACTCATGCAAATGTGATGTGATATTGTTAAAAATCAATACAATTGGTTCACAAACACTGTTGTGATACCCAGCGGTAAGGCACACCTCAGCTGTGTTGGCTACTTGAAGCATGTTGGGTTTAATGTGTTCTGCTGGAAGCTTCAGTTTGCGCTGTGAGTTGTGAGTCTTACGTACCGCTGCTGACATCTGTGATTTTTGGATGTACAGCCGAGGTCATGGGTTCTTGTCTGCCCATGGGTGCTGCTCCAGGAGTCCAGATGCAGGTGTGATTGTGGCCGTGCCGGGGTCTGAGGTCTGGATATTCCATGGCGTTGAGCAAGACGTTAAAGGCTACATTGGAAACACCACTCAACCCCAGCCTTTTATTTTCCACAATCGTGTTTTGATTCCATAAGGATTCTATGTAGTTATGATAAAGCAAATACATAAAGACAAAATAAAAAAGCTGCGGTGGCAAGTGGGCGTGTGTGTGCCACAGCTGGCTCCCAGTGTGATCCAGAGGAAGGCAGTGTGCGGCCCTGATTAAGGGTGTGTGCTTGCGTGACTTATTTCCCGCTCCAGGGCCGGGGCAGCGTGGCTTCTCATTAGACAGTCCATCTTGTCTCCTTTGAAGGCTGTGCGTGGAACCAGTGAGTGAGAACACTGACTCCAGGCGAAGAACAAGGAATGTTCCTGCTCGTCTTCTCAGTAGGCCCTTAATTTGGTTGCTTCGGGAAGAAGGGGGCTTTCGAGGTTAAATGATGTTCGGCAACCATCTGACGTAGATTGTGCGGGGGAGGAATTGGTGGCCCCGATCACAGACATAAAACACTGCGAGAGATACGCTCAAAGAGGCGGATACACACACGCATATACATACTGGCACACATGTGCACATACAATCACATGGATAGCAGCCTAGATATGTAGACACACGAACACATTGAGACACGTAAAAAGTAAACACTATAATGCATAGATCTGCAAATAAATAGCAGGAACGCACACATACATTTACATCCAAACACACATACACGCGCACATATACACACACTTACAGAAATGCACACAATCAAGAAGATAAACACAGCCATAGATCTGGAAGCAGACTTACATACACATAGATACAGATAGGACGTGTGATATGTACAAAAACAGACCCTCACACAAACACAGATACACTAATAAGACAAATAATTAGACAAAAAAGCTTAGGACTTCTCAGAGAGGTGCACAGCAACAGTGAGACTTCAACAGAAAGACACAAACGCAATACAATCCTACAGAAGCCAAGATCTGTATGCACCAACGTATGGATCTGCACCAACACAGACAGTTCTGCACACGCACCTGACAGGTAGCAACACAGAAGAGAACATATCTGCTCACAGGCAGTACGAGGTGCACACAAACACTTGCATGCCAACACAACCAAGCACACAAATCCATAGGAGACACACACGCACACAACAGAAACCTGCTTACACACACACCACTCACTCTCTGGGAACACTACATGCATGCAAACACATGCAGCTCACATATATGCAGCCACAGATGTACACATACAAAGACCTGTTCACACACAGCCACATGTGACATTTACAAATAGGCGCACCGGCTCCCTTTCTCTTTTACACGCACCCTGTCTCTCACACACACATACTTTGCTGTAATGGAAATAAATGCCCCCTCGATGGCTCCGGAGAGTGTGCGGCCCTGCTCTGTGTGCAACTCCTAGCAAGTCCTTGAAGGTATCTGAAGCCTTCTGTTTTCTGACTCAGTGAACAGAGCAATGACACATTTGAACTGAGGGCCTCCCGTGTCAATGTACTGTGACCACAGAGCACCACTCTGTGGTCAGGGGACACACATAGTTTGCACCACTCATAGGGAAGGTTACCACTGTCCTCCCACCAGCCTGAAAGAGATTGAGAATGGTGACCTCTTTTGCTTGTTGCCTTCAGATGAGAGATGCCTCCTGGTTTTCCTTTAGAAGTTCTGCTAGCTCATTCAGCTACGTTCCCTAGTCCATTCATTTGGGCCATCGAAGGAGAGTGTGTGTAAACTTTGTATGTCTACAATAGGGTGAGTGTGGAGCCTACGCGTGTGTGTGTGTGTGTGTGTGTGCTTTACAAACTGAACACAGGAATCCACTATGGGATTCATTGTGTGGATGACCACCTACAATACAGGGCTTAGGCGAGGAAGTACTGATCCTTTGTTTGACCTAAATACATGCCTGGAACATTTCTGTTTCTTCCCCAGAGACCTCAGTGTCCCGAGAGCCCTGTAGCTGGTGGGCAAAGTTAGCATATCCTCGCCTGTGTTGTGTGGGAGCATTTCCTACAACCTTCCTTCCACTTATCTGAGATTTTATTTGTAGTCAGGTTTCATTAGCTGGTGCATGGGAATGTAACATCCTTCCCTTTAAAGTGTAGTGAAGTTCTCCTCCCTATCAGAGAACTCCCAGCTCCATCCCTCGAGCTTTTACATCCCCTTAACAAAGACCAGTCTGCTTGGAATATACCAAAAAATATGCACTGATCCAAACTAGCTCCAGAGAGGATTCCTGGAAACAACATCAAACATCTGTAAACTCTAGGGATACCACCCAACATTTGAAAATGGCACAAATACTACTGATCTGCCTGAGAATAAAAACTTGACAGATACTCTATGGGTGACAGGAAATCTATTGACGAGGGATAGGAGACACACACTAGAAAATCTGAGACGTCTTCTGAGTTCCAGGACTGGGATCTTTGTTTGCCTTCTCCACTTGTCAAGTTAGAAACTTTGCTTGGGTCATGAAACCTGCAGGAAGTACTACGTGGATCTGCCTTGTGAGAAGGAGCTCGCGTGGTCTGAGGGAATGGGGGGGAGGTGTCAGTTGCTGTAAGTGTACCCTGGCAGAAGATAGCTTTCTAGAAGAGCAGACCACAGCATAGTTGCTTGGTGACTAGATAGCTGTGCAGAAAGAAAAAAAGAACTATCCACTTAGGATCAACACTGTTGTGCCTTGTGGGAGATCAGCTCTAGACGTATCTCTTTGTTAAGCTCCCTCTCTGTCTGACTTCTGATCTCCCCCCCCCCCCCGGTGGTTCACTAGAGGCTCACAACAGACCCCTGAGATTTCTATGTTCTATCACCTGGCCTGGAGGTGATTGGTATGGTTGTTGTATAAAATCACACAAGCTGCATGCCAGTCCATGCATAAATTGCAAATAAATTTCACTTTAAAACCCTTATTTGTGACAGCCCCCTTTGTACCTTCCTGTCTTGGCCCCGGCTTTATGGGAGACCCTGATGCGGGAAATGGTAAATGCTTTTGGCATTTTCTGAGATAAGGGCTTTTAGCAGTTTACCAAATGTTGTTCAGTTTGAGGAGCACTTCTGTAGCCTCTCGGACACCAGGCCACAGGTCCTGGTCCCCATCTTGACTCCCAACCTGTTCTCCCTATGACTCCCCTCTTTATGTTGCTGAAGATCAACTGTGTGTTATAGGAAGGCTCTTCACTGTGTTTATGTGTGAGGTTGTGTCTGGACAAAAGAAAGTGCTGAATATCTACCCAAAGTGCATCAGTACTTGGGTCAGTAGGATAACAACAGGGTTCGCGACTGGAACAGATTAAACAGAGGTCAATGGTAGTCTTTGCGAGGGGACTCCCATTGACCTCGGTTTAATCAATTCCTGTCGCGGGCACTAGGCTCAGCCACACAAGTAGTGTAGCATTTTTATTGGCACAAATTGGGTAACGCTGGGTGGTAGGAATTTTGTAGATTTCTGTGGATTCCGGGAGTTTCCATCACGAAAATGTAAGGGAAATGACTCATTTCAGGCAAAGTTTGAGTTTTGAAGGGCATTGTAGGTAAAACAACTCATGGGATTCACGCAAGGCACAGCACCCTGGAATCCGCTTGTTGTCGTAGGTTTGCAAGGGTAAAGCCACAGTACTGCCCAAAATACTGCAGCTATCCATGTTGCTTATCTATCAATGTAGTATTTTAGAGCCTTTTGGGTCGTAGTCTTTTGGCCCACCCACACAACTGGGATACAGTTCTTATCAGGGTATATGTGGAACTGAGAGTAGTTGGAAGTTTGTGGCTCCCCACAGATTCCAAAACTGTCCATCACACAAATGTGAGGAAAATGCGTTTATTTAAGCAAAATATGAGATTTGCAAGGGATTCTGGGTAAAAAATAATTAGTGAGAGCCATGCAAGTCAACCTACCCTGGATGTCCCCAGATGTCTAGTTTTAAAAAATGTGCAGGATTCACTAGGTGCCGGAAGAGCTAGGACCAAAAAAACACTGGTGTCCACTTTGCAAAAAAAAGGGCCAGTTTTGAGTGGAAAAATGTGAAGTGATGTTGCATTTTGAGCCCTTTTCTATTGTGTGCACTAGCCCTACCCACACCAGTGAGGTACCATTGTTACTGGGTGTCTTGACGAAATGCTGAGTAGAGGGAGGCTTGTGACTCCTCGGGGATTCCAGACCTTTCCATCACAGACATGTGAGGAAAATGTGTTTTTTTTGGCAAAGTGTAAGGTTTGCACGAAATTCTGCTTAAGAAAACCTTCTGAGAGCCATGCAAGTCACCCCACCCTAGATTGCCCTAGGTGTCTAGTTTAAAAGGTTTGCAGGTTTGCTAGGTTTACGAAGGTGCCAGGTGAGTTAGGGCCCAAAATCCACAGCTACACACTTTGCAAAAAAAAGGGTCAGCTTTGAGTGGAAAAATGTTATGTGTCCATGTTGCATTTTAGGCCATTTCCTGTCGCAGGTGCTAGGCCTACAAACACAAAAGAGGTACACTTTTTATTGGAAGACATGTGGGAGCATAGCCTAGCAGTATAACACCTGGAGGATGCACTCAATCAAATAAACAAAATGGAATCCAATTGAATACAACTGATGAAGTTCTGTTTTGGTGTGTTCTCAGTCCAGATGAGCACCAATGGTAATGTGAAATTGCTGGCAGCAATCCTACTGGCCAGTCCCAAGATGCACCGACTCAAAAAGGCCTGTAAGCTCAATCCAGTTAACGCTGGATAAACTTGCTAGAAGTTCAAGTTCAACTCGATTTAACATTTTTAATACTTGAATGTTGAATCTATTCAGGACCACATAAAAACATCCAACAAAAAGATCATTGTTTCTTTTTCATACATCTTGAATGATGCGTCTGATTTCTTCAATAGATTCCAGAATTGCTAATGATACAATGCATTTTGGGTATAGGGAACTCTTCATCAGGGGTAACTAGAAGCAAAACAATAAATCACCTATTTAGGTATGAAAGATAGTGGGACCCAGAACACCGCACCACGTGAACCGATATATATGATTATGAAGAATTACTTAAATCGAAACTGGATACAAATGTGTCAATTCTGAGTAAACATGCTCTCCATTCAACCACGTAATACATTGCAAATTAAGTAATTTCAAACGGAGCTCATTATACATGATAAAACTTCATACACCCACCATATGCGCTAAAGTACACAGCTTTATAGAAATTCTTCAATCAGAATTGCATGCAAATGTATCCATAATTAGTTTTTTTTGCCTAAACATGCTATGGGCCTGTGTGTCTACATATAACCACGAGTTACATGGCGAGTTTAGTTATTACAACCTAAACGCATTGTACATGCAGGTGAATGTAATTAAGTGACTGTGAAAGAAGCGATAAATAAAACAGCATGAGGTGCATTTGACACTCCAACATTGCAGTATTACCAGTGAAAGCTACTGCAAACTTGTGATGTACACCTGTGGAATAACAATTGGAATTACCTGGAATCTAGGAGATGAAAAACCAGAGTGAAATGCCAAAGGAATACTGGTGTGCATGCGTCATGAAACTTAAAGAGTGCAAGAGTACATGTTTAACAGGAAGTTTTTAAACTAACGTGACTCGGGAAGTGATCAAGCAAAGCGTAGTAGCAACAAACTACGAAAATTATGGAAAAGTGCACTAACAATATACCTACTATCCTTCGCAGAATGTACCACAGTCCCGCGCACTCCCACAGAATAGACCACACCAGGCCACACCACTGCCAGAAATGCTTGTCTCCCTTTGCTGATTTCGCCCACCTCGCTTGGACATGTCCTAAAAGACATCACTATTGGACCCTCGTCCACTCAACGCTGGGGGACATGCTATCCATGCAGCTTTTGCCCACTCCTGAGATTGCGCTGTTGGCTTATGTGTCCAACTTCCCTCGGAAGGTTAGAAAGTTAGCTGCCTTGGGCTTCCTATTGGCCAAGCGAGAGATTGCGTTATTGTGGGGTAGCAGTAGAGTCCCCACTCTGCAGGCATGGCTCAGAAGCTTGGCGTTTTGCAATGTAAATTGTGAGGAGTTTTCCACTTTAATCCCTAGTTTGTCCAGACCAGTAGACATATGGGGCCCGCACAGGGACTACATAGTCAGGTGCAGGGCAGCACAGGGCTCCCAGGTGACTAGTGGCATAGTCCCTGAGGGGCTGGGTTAGGGGTTCACTTTTGGGTACATGTTGATGGTATTGTCTGTCATTGCTTATGGTCTTTATTGCCTCAATGCCGTCGGGTTCGGTTTATATTACTGTGCATAATTAGGTCTCCTGCTAGTTTGAACCGCTGTATTGGTTGGTCTTTTACGCAATGTATGTATTTTATACTTGATCATACTTCATCGCTTGCTTCCATTGATATATGTGGCAGTACCATGCTTGGTTTGTTATATATAACAATTGTCACAGTTGCTGTTGTAATCTGCACTGTACCATCGTTGCAACGCTTATATGTCTGAACTGGAAAATAAAGTTTTAAAAAAAACACAAAAAAAAACAATATACCTACTAATGTCCAGCGTTCCGGCAGTGTGTATTGTTAAAAAAGACGTTTAAAATGAAAATGACACATCACACATCTAGTTAGTCTTTATGTTACTGGAAATCATAAAACTAGTTTGAGCCTACTAGTGAACAACCAAGTTTTGTATGAAGATGACTCTGCATGTAACTAGTACTGCAATCACAAACACATGCTCTTCCCTGATAGACTATAATAAAAACTGGCTGATCCCTGATAAACAATGGTAACATTTTAACGGGCACATAATGGAGACAAGTAACTGACGTTTAAAAATTACTGTGTGGGCTATCATGCCATAAAATACTCAAAAACATAATATGCAATAGAAGAACAATATGTCCAAAAATGAATATAACGTGACAACAAACATTGCATCATGATAAATAAACAGTGCATCCTGGAAAATAAACTTGCTAACTTTTTGATGATGAATATTGAAATACACACAACATCAAAAGTATTAAAACCAAAACAATAAACAAATAACATACTTTGATAAAGATCATTAAAAATGAAAATCACTAAATGAAATTAAAGAAAACATTCCAATTCCAATTTGTCATTCATGCCAGTAGGTTGTAAGTGTGCAATATTTTTATCCCAAACAAATTGGACCCTTTACATCCTAATGGCATGAATGACACATTGAAATTGGCATGTTTTCTTTCATTTCATTTATTGATTTTAATTTTTCATAATGATCTTAAACAAAATATATTGTTAAATATGTTGGTGTGAAAACTCTTGATGTTGCATGCATTTCCATATTCATTTTCAAAAATGATAGCCAGTTTATTTTTCATAATGCACTGTTTATTTTTCATGATGCACTGTTTGTTGCCACATTTTGTGCATTTTTGGATGTTTTGTTTTTATTTTTATTGCATATTATGTCTTTGAGCTTTTTCTCGTCCAAGATGACATCCCCAGTAGTGTTCATGTCAGTTAGTAGTCTCCATCACGTGACCATTAAAGTTTTGCCATGATTGATCAGGGGAACAGTGAGTTTTCATTATTGTCTATCAGGGAAAGCATGTATTTATGATTACAGTACCAGTGACATGTAGAATCATCTGCTTACAAAACTTTGTTGTTCAGTTGTGGGCTTATGCTAGTTTTATGATTTCAAGTCGTATACGATCTAACTAGGCGCATGATGGTTGATGTTACTTTAAACATATCTTTTAACAATACACACCGCCGGAAAGCTGGACATTAGTTGGTGTAGCGCTAGTACACTTTTGCATAATTTTGGTAGTTTGCTAATACTACAATTTATTTGGTCACTCTTGGGTCACTTTGGTTTAAATACAAAGGCGCACTCTTAAGATTCATGAAACAAGCACATCAGTATTCCTTAGGCGTTTCATTCTGGTTTTTCCTCTTTCAGATTCCAGATAATTTAAATTCTTTTCCACAGGTTTACCGTACAGGTTTGTGGTAGCTTTCACTGATAATATTGTGATGTTGGCACGTCACAGCTTCTCATCAGGTTTTTCATTTTTTATTTCTTTTACGTTCACTTCATTATATTTTCCTGCATGTACAACACAGTTAGGTTATAATCACTAAACTTGCCATGCAACTCGTGGTCATAGGCAGACCCATTGCATCAGAGAATGTTAGGCAAAAAAAAAATGTTTGGATAGCTTTGCATGCGATTCCGATTCAAGCATTTCTTTATAATCTGGTATATTGGCTCACATGGTGAGGTGTATATGGTTTTATAATGTATAATATAATGCAGTCAGTTTGGAATCACTTAATTTGCTATGTATTACGTGGTTGAAAAGAGATATGGAGAGCATGTTAAATCAGAATTGACATTTTTTTATGCAGTTCCGATTTAAGTAATACTTCATAATCATTTATATCAGCTCTTGTGGTGCAGTTTTTCTGGGTCCCACTAGCTTGCATGCCTAAATAAACAGTGTATTGTTTTGCTTCTAGTTATCCCGGATGAAGAGTTCTCTATACCCAAAATGCATTGTGTCATTTGCGATACTGGGTTTCATTGAAGAAATCCGGCGCATCATTGGAGATGTATGACAAAGGAACAATGATCTTTTTGTTGGAAATTATTATATGGATCTGTCAACATTCAAACAATAAAAATGTAAAATCGAGTTGAACCTGGTCTTCTAGCCAGGTTACTCAGTGTTAAATGGATTGAGCCTATGGGTCTTTTTGAGTCTGTGAGTCATTTGATTCGCCAGCAGGCTTGCTGGCAGGATTGCACATTAGCATACAATAGTAGAACATATGTTATTAAAAATTGAATTTCAGTGCATTTTTTGCCTTCCAAATGTAAGCCAGTGTGTAAGAAAGAAGGCGTTTTGAAAAATAACCTCTAAATGATGTGCTTGTAGGGATACCCTCAAATTCAGTGATACATGAATAACCACTGCTCCTTTGTCTTGTGGCACTTCAGAAAAACATGTGTTTCCTTGATACCCATTTTTTATTCTTCATATTTCACTAAAAACCATTGTATGGAGTAGCGCTGTTGTTGGCTTTGGGTACCTCAGGTTCTTGGAGAATCTACAGACTATATATAGCCCCGCAATTAAATAGGTCTAGTGGGCGTGATGGTATATTGCTTTTGTAAATCGCCCATTGTGACAAGAAATTACAGATGAAACATTGTCGCACATGGGTGTTTTTTTCTAGTCATTTTCAATATTTCTTTATTTCAACAGTTAGTTTCTTTGGGAAAACCATGAGGAATCTACAAATATGACCCCTCACTTAATTCGGATTTGTGTCTACTTTTCATAAATCTACAGGTTACCTGGATCACTCATGGGTTTCACTCTGGTTTCCACCGCAAGCTGGAAGTAGGTTGAAAGCACAAAAAATAGGAAAAATGGGCTACCTCTTTGAAAAAAGCCAAAACTCTGGTAAAAAAAATTGATTTTTTGATGCAGCTTTGCATGTTCTTGAAAGCTGGGAACATGGTGACTCCAGCACAGCAAACTGCTGATATCATTTATAGGGGAAAAAACAGGCACTTTTATCCGGAGCACTTTTTTCCTAAATCAAAACCTGGCTATATTTCGCCTATTTTCCCCGTCCTCTTCAGGAGACACCACAAACATTGGGTACTTTTAGAATCCCCAGGATTTTGGAAAAAATGACACAAAACTGGCGTGGATACCTTATTTGGAAAAAGGGTTACAGAGCCCAAAGGGCAAAGTACTCCAAATAGCCACTCTACAATAGTATTTCGCTCTAAGATTTCTGTAAATAATTCCAACTTTGATAAGTTTTAAGTAGTCTGTGGCCTTTTGCAATTATTGAGTGTCATTCAGCCAACTGACCTCATTTAAATCCTCCTAATTTCGTGGAATTTTTGCAAAACTAAACACTACAGTGTTTTTGAGGCTCAGACGAAAATTCTGCCAGTTGAACCTCTCAGCTTGCGGCTCAGAAAGGGCAAGCCGCACAGGGAGCCATTTCACTTAAGTGACAGCACAGGAATTGGGGTTTTAAAAAAGGCTCAATAATAAGCGGAGTGTGAATGATTTATATGTCAAGTGTCGACCAACACTGCTCACAGCCGCAGACTCTGCCCTTAAAGCTGATCTTTCTCCTCACCTCTCTATTTGATTCCATTACACCAGCTCAGCAATTTAATTCGGCTGCCTTAATTACAATTCATGAAATTGCTCTTTAAGAACCCCTACGCAATGGCCCATGGATCAGCAGTAGAATATTTATTTGGGGAACTGATAATTCTATGGGGTAAACCTTCCAACTTATCCTGCTTGCAGATCATACGTTCCTACAACATCTCTACATAAGCTTTCCAGTTGCAGGACAATGTGTGTGTAGGTTTCAACATCCTTATGCTACTTTCTTTGCAACTAAGCGCTGCTTTAGTTCTATTTCTACAAGGCCTCAATATCTGGCATGCCTGCAAGATGCTAATACTTTCTGCTCAAATAAGATTTAAAACGTCTGTGCCAATATCGCCTTTCGGAGGAGACCGAATGTGCATTTTGGGACAAGACTGATGTTCATGTGGATGTCCTCAGTCTGTAATGGTAGAGTTGAAGTAAAATGATGAAATGGAATGCTGCCCAGAAGGATCATCTTTGACTAAGATTCTTTAAAGCATTGTATTCATCACTCTTTGTGGTTTCTAGGTATCTCCTTATAGCATTCCACGTTCCTGATTCTGCATGTAAGAGCCTCAATCAGTAAGCTATTCCATATTCAGATTTTCAGCTACTTCCTGTAACTTATATACTTATTAACGTATTACTTATATGGTAGCTATATCGCAAGAAAAAGATTCAGTTCTATCTTCAGACAAATTTAATTTAAAAGAATTCCAGTCCAGCTGACTTAGACTGTGGGATGCACCCTTTGTCTGCAAAGTTGCTCAACTTTACCACCGGAGAAGTGAATCATAACTTGGACATCCCCATTTGGTAGTATGCTATTGGCTCCCTCTGCTAACCAAGAGTTTTTTCCCTGGAGGAGAATTTTCACCAGAGGAATTGTCTCTGCCTCTTCGATGACTGAATGCTGTGCTACTTTCTTAAACTGAATTTGAAAAGGGGAAATTCTTTTGTTCATTTCCGTAGTTTGCTCCTCTGTTGCGCAACTCTGGACCTCTCTTCTCTGGGATTCAATATAAAAAGAAGTATAAATGCAGATGCAAAATGAATCAAGTGCAAAATGTGCCACAAAATGCCAAAGAAAGATACAAGATTGGTGGAAAAAGATTTCCGGTGTGAGTAAATCTTGCCCTTTTTTAAAAGGCTGCACAGTTGACTTTGTAGAGTGCATACCTTTTGACAGGTTGAGAAAGGAACATGTGTTTGTCAGGTGTACTACAGCCAATCATGTTGTTTCAGTTTGGGAATTACCAAACATCTTAGAGGGATTTTCACGTTTGTGGGTGTTAACATCTTGATTAATAAAGCTTCACAGCTGTTTGCACCAGCTGTTACCTAATTGGTCTAATCTTCTTTTCAGTTACTCCTATTGTGGATAATTAATTATTTTTTCTCATTGTAGACTCTCATTCTGCGCCGTAGCTGCTTCTCCAAGGGACAGAGTTGCTGTCATTTTTGCTTCTCTTACCTCCACTCTAGCTTCTCTTAAGGCATATCCTCATTCGGTGTACTCTTGGTTGGGGCTGCATAATACTGATGTCATTGGTCCACTCCTTCAATAGTTACACTGGCTTACTCGCTTGTCCATAGGTTTTGTTCAAATATGGCGAAACCAGCCTTCAAGGCATTGTCTTCTCTCAAAAGGTGCATCTGGCAGAGCAGGTCCAGGTCACTGTCAGATGCAGAGTAATCTGAGTAATGCTTGGCTTTCCAAGCCTTCTCTGTTAAAAAAGTTCCAGTTATACTTTGCCTGTTACTGCTCCGGGTTTGATGTAGAGGGCTTTACCAGAGGGGTTAGGAGTCTAGCTATTTTTTGGCAACCCCTAAAATATAATTTTGTGGACTGGATTTTCATCTCCTTATTTCAGAATTTGGAATATGTATGCATGTCACCTAACTTTATGGGAAATCTTATGTTTGGGTTTATTTTCATTGGACTGTCGTGTTTATATTTTGTTTCATTAAGCTGCATCATAGAATTTTGTTGTTGTTGTGTTTAGTATTAGTTCTGTTCATAAAACTGTGCCGTTTCCTGTTACACTACATCGTTTTCTGAAATAAATATATTGAAAATGTGGTGGAGTTTCTTTACATTTAATATAATTGCAAATGTTTGCAGAAGAACAAGCAAATTGTTATATTCATTAAGCAAACGTCAATTAAACCAACAAACAAGGAGGAACCATCTTATCATTAATAAATACTAAAAATACAGAGCAGAATAACCTAAAGGACAATCTAAAGTAAAAACGAGACCATTGAAAAAGAATGGCTACTTCTGGTCTTAGCTTTGCAGCCAGAGCTCTACAGACTTAACAGCCCCACCCAAACTATTCAACAAGCAATGAGGGATCTGGGGCTAGTGGGTAGCACCACCACAACAGGCTGGGATGCGCCTCCATGGGTAGAACCAGCTGACATCTCAGTGGGTAGACCTACCCCAACACACAAAGAGGTGTCTCCTTAGGTAGAACACTCTTCAACACAGAATAAGGTGCCTCCTTAGGTGCAACCACTCAAACGCATGAATGAGGCGTTTCCATAGGTCGAATCATACGACCACACAATGAGGTGTCTACCATCCCTAAGATCCTGTGCCCTAAGGTCACCAGATCTGTCTTATGTTAAGAAGGGGTCACCAGGTAGGGGCAGCCCATAGTAATGTCAATAAACCCTTGTTAGTGAAGCAGGATGACAGTCTTGCTGAGTAGGATCTTAGATATATGGAGCTGCTGTCCATACCAGCTTCAGATTCGCGGAAGTTTGGAAAATCCCATTTGCATTTTTGTTTTTGACTAAATGACTGTGAAAATACCCCTTTGTTTTTGTCTTTTTTGCAGGTACGTCTTTCTCTCCCAATCATTCCATCTCTCTCTCGTACTCTCTGCCTCTCTGTAATGTTATGTTAATTTGATTTATGTTTAGCGCAAATCACCCCAGGAGGGGTATCTCAGTGCAACGCAGAAATAACAAAGTTTTAAGAAGTTTTCTTCATTTGTAAATATCTGCGCATTGACATATGTGGAATGGGCACTTGTTCCAGAGTAGGGCGATAGACATGAAAAGGATCCACCTCCGGAACGGAATTTGCTGATACATGGTACTGTGAGCAAGGCTTTATCTCTAGATCTTCAGGATCTACCTGGATTGGAAACCATCAGGACAAACGGAGCACTACAGAGTGCAGCGCGCTCACAGGAGCTTGCACAAGGAATTTTAAAATCGCTGAATATTTTTTTTATTTGTTGTGTATTGTTGCCGCTTTTAGGCTCTTAATTAATAATCCACTTACTTGCATCATAATCGTGAGTTCACCGCGTTTGGAGCGGGTCCTTCTCCCGACAGGCAGCACTGCGGCGGCCATCTTGGGTTGGGGGGGTGGCTCAGAGAAGCTGCGCACGGTCTAGTCGTCGCAAGGACGCTAGACCGGTATTTAAACGGGGCAAACTAGGTGGCTTGTGATTGGAAACCATCAGGACAAACGGAGCACTACAGAGTGCAGCGCGCTCACAGGAGCTTGCACAAGGAATTTTAAAATCGCTGAATATTTTTTTATTTGTTGTGTATTGTTGCCGCTTTTAGGCTCTTAATTAATAATCCACTTACTTGCATCATAATCGTGAGTTCACCGCGTTTGGAGCGGGTCCTTCTCCCGACAGGCAGCACTGCGGCGGCCATCTTGGGTTGGGGGGGTGGCTCAGAGAAGCTGCGCACGGTCTAGTCGTCGCAAGGACGCTAGACCGGTATTTAAACGGGGCAAACTAGGTGGCTTGTGATTGGAAACCATCAGGACAAACGGAGCACTACAGAGTGCAGCGCGCTCACAGGAGCTTGCACAAGGAATTTTAAAATCGCTGAATATTTTTTTATTTGTTGTGTATTGTTGCCGCTTTTAGGCTCTTAATTAATAATCCACTTACTTGCATCATAATCGTGAGTTCACCGCGTTTGGAGCGGGTCCTTCTCCCGACAGGCAGCACTGCGGCGGCCATCTTGGGTTGGGGGGGTGGCTCAGAGAAGCTGCGCACGGTCTAGTCGTCGCAAGGACGCTAGACCGGTATTTAAACGGGGCAAACTAGGTGGCTTGTGATTGGAAACCATCAGGACAAACGGAGCACTACAGAGTGCAGCGCGCTCACAGGAGCTTGCACAAGGAATTTTAAAATCGCTGAATATTTTTTTATTTGTTGTGTATTGTTGCCGCTTTTAGGCTCTTAATTAATAATCCACTTACTTGCATCATAATCGTGAGTTCACCGCGTTTGGAGCGGGTCCTTCTCCCGACAGGCAGCACTGCGGCGGCCATCTTGGGTTGGGGGGGTGGCTCAGAGAAGCTGCGCACGGTCTAGTCGTCGCAAGGACGCTAGACCGGTATTTAAAACGGGCCATGCTGACGCGCAGCGGGCTCGCCGGAGCATCGCCGGAGTCACGCCAGAGTCCAGCCCGTCTGCGCCCGTCCGCGCACGAACGGGCGCAGGGGCTGGGACGGCTGGTCATCGTCGCATTTTCTCCCTAGAAATGCTTAAATCTTTGAATAGAGGCGACCCCATAGTGGACCAGACAGTCCTGCTGTCGCTTAAAAAGTACAGTATCTTTCGGAATGTTGGGGTCACACCTGCCTTGACTAAACGTCTCACGTTAAAAATAGCGAGCCTTAATACCCGCTCGTTGCACTGCCATCATCTGGAGGTATATAACATGCTTCAGGATAGTGACATCGATGTCCTGACTCTTTCAGAGACCTGGACAGATGAGAACTCGCTACCGGATATCATCGCCGCTGTACCAAGCGGATATGATATAATGTGGCATAACCGCCCAGGGGGCTCACGGGGGGGTGGGGTAGCTATTTTGTATAGGAAGACCATGACAGTTGAAAAAATACTAACTGAGACGATTGACCTAGCCGATCTCCTTGGGGTAAAGGTCACAGTAAACAATGTGTGTTGGGTGATCCTGTCCGTTTATCGTCCGCCGAAGGCAACCCCTACCTTCTTTGACTTATTTTGTCCCATTATATCTGACCTTAGGTCAAGATATACAAAAATCTTGGTTACAGGAGATTTTAATTTACATTGGGATAAGCCCATCTGGGACTCACCCATGCGCCAGTTAAACACATTAATGTCCGCATTGGACTTTACACAGATCGTGGATGCCCCAACGCATGTAAAAGGTCATACTCTTGACCTTATGTGGACCACCGATGCCACTCTAACATTTAGCGAGGCAGCGCCCTGTGTCTGGTCGGATCACTGTTTGGTCTCGTGTGAGGTCCCCCTTAGCAATGGGGCTGTCCATAATTCACAGGGCTTCAGGAAAACCCGGAAATGGATTGATGTCAATCTGAGAGCCCTGACTGAGGCACATCTGGAACCTCCCCAGGTTTTAGAGCCAGATGGTGATTTGGACCGAGACTACTCTGATCTAACAAGATGTTTGACTCGGGCCATCGATCAGATAGCGCCAGTGAAAATACAGCAAATTAAGGGCTCAGGGAAAGCTCCCTGGTTTACTCCGCTCCTAAGGGTAACTAAAACAAAGTTAAGGAGATTAGAAAGGCTGTGGAGGAAATCCAAGCAGGATGCGGATAGGGATACCTATAAGACCTCTCTCCACCAATACAAAAAACTTATGATTCAAGCTAAAGCGGACTATCTTGAATCGCGCCTAAGTAAGGCCACTAATATCCAGAAAGAAACCTTTAAAATCTTGGCTGAGCTGAGTAAGAAGCCTGATAATGTTAAGCCCCCTTTTGACTGTAATACATTCCAGACCTATTTCCTGGAGAAGGTGAAGATCATTGTCCAGGAGATAGAGAATGTGGCGGCAACAGGGACTGCAATTGCCTTAATATTTAATAAGGCGAGCGATTGTTCTCTTAAAGTGTTCCCACAGATGGATACACTAATCTTGGAACAGCTGATGTGTAAAATTAAATCTGGCTCCCCAGCTGATCCATGTCCACCTGAGATCTTTCGCATTGCGCGTCCCTTGTTGGAGGAATACATCATCTCTCTCCTCAATAGATCGCTGGACATGGGATATCTGCCGAGTGAACTTAAGGAGGCGCGGGTAAGACCCTTATTGAAAAAGCTGGGGTCGGATCCCGCTGTGTTGAAGAATTACAGACCCATCTCCCAGCTGCCCTTTCTCTCAAAAATTCTTGAGCAACACGTTCTTCAGTCCCTGTCCTGCTATCTGGAATCTCACCATCTACTCCATGATAGACAGGCAGGTTTTCGAGCACATCACAGCACCGAGTTGGTGATGCTCTCAGTGCTGGACGAACTAAGAGGTAGGGCTGACTGTAAGAAAGCGAGCGCCCTGATTTTATTAGATCTATCAGCGGCGTTCGATACTGTCAGCCACACCCTGCTCTTGGACAGATTGAAGAGCTTTGGGATTAAGGGCTCGGCGTTACAGTGGTTGGAATCCTTCCTTACAGGTAGGACCCAAAGGATACAACTGGGGGACGAAATATCTGAGGTAGGGGTTTTAGAGTGTGGAGTACCGCAGGGGTCGGCCCTGTCCCCACTTCTATTTAACCTATACCTGCAACCACTGATCGCTGCGCTGGCTGCGATGGACTGTAAAGTCTTCAACTATGCGGACGATACGCAGTTGCTGCTAAGTATAAATGACACCACGGCTGCACAACTCCAATCCCAGAACATCTTGAGGTTCACGGTACGATGGATGACTGATAACCTTTTAAAAGTCAATCCCGACAAAACTGAGATCCTGGTTATACCATCCACCCTCTCACCTTGGAGTGACCTCTACTGGCCCATGGAGTTGGGCCCGGCCCCAAAACCAAGTCTGGTTGTAAAAAGCTTGGGGATTCGGCTGGATGCTGACCTATCGATGGCGCCTCAGATCGCGTCGGTAGTAGGCAGCTGTACTAATATCATCCGGCAACTGCGGAAGTTATCCCCTATCCTTTCAGAGCCCATGATGCGTTCAATAGTAACTGCCACTATCATTTCCAGAATCGATTATGGGAATGCCCTCTATCTTGGCCTACCGAAAACCCTTACTAATAGGCTTCAGGTTCTGATGAATGATGCTGCCCGATTGATCTTTAGACTCCCTAGGAGGTCTAGAGCCACTCCTCTACTACAAAACCTACATTGGCTTCCAATTAAAGAGAGAGTGGAATTCAAGAGTCTGTGTACAGCCCATAAGGCCATCTATGGTAAGGCTCCGGCCTATATCAAGGAGCGTCTACAACTGTACTGCCCGACGAGATCACTTCGGTCCTCGGACTTGCAGTTGTTGAGCTGCTCTCGGTACAGGCTAGTGACGAAGGGAGGCAGAGCCTTCTCGGTATTGGTTCCCCAGTTATGGAACAATTTGCCTGGAGGGATACGTGAGGAAGGAAACCTCCTAAAATTTCGAAAGAGTCTGAAAACGCTACTGTTCAGGAGAAGCCTGAGCATGGCCTAATCCAATGCGATCTTTTGTTCTGACCCTGTTATGTTATTGTCCTGTACCATCTTTCCGGGCGCTTAGAGACCTGCAGGTGATTAGGCGCGGTATAAAATTAAAATAACAATAACAATAACAATAAAATAACAATGATAGTGGGCGAGCTTTGAGGAAAGGAAACTCTGCACTTTGCCATACAAGGACTCATGAGTCAGGCAGCAAGCCTTAAAAATTATTATTTTGCGAATCGGTAGTCATTGAAGCCATGTGTAAAAGAGGAGCAGACGCGTGCTGGCTGGAAGATTATGAATGAGACGTGCTGCTGTGTTTTGAATGACTTGCAATGATTTTAAAACAGTCCCATTTATGGAAGCCAATAAAGCATTACAGTAATCTGTCGGATGATGACTAATGCTTGGACTAGAGTTTACCTAACTCAATTTGGGAGGATCAGTAAAACTTTCTGTAGTAGCCACAGGATATGAAAGCTGGCGCCAGTGGTGGTAACAACCTGTTCTTTCATAGTGAGTTCTTGATCGAGGTGAACGCCTATGTTTTTTCCAAATAATTTGGGAGTTTGAGCTAGGCCAAGTTCAGAGGGCCACCAATCGGGTATCTAGAGCTGTCAAGCCGTTTACCAAACAGCATGATTTCGGTAGATTTCTGTCTCCTCCTCTTTCTCTCTCAAAGAAACCGGTTATCTGAGCCTGTTTTGTAGATACACTAGCTGATTCCTAGAGCATGCTGTAGGGAATCCTACACCTGGATGACCGGAAGTTCCTGCTACTCCAGTTGCATACAATTGTATTTCTCATTACTCTTTAATTTTTCTCCTCTTGTCTGTAATTTTGCCCTTACCCCTCGGAATAAAACAACTATACCACCTGTGGCAAGCGCGCATTGTGGATGCGCCCCATGGATTAAAATACAACATGGACTGAAGGGGGCCGGCATGCCTCTATGTTAACCCTAGTGCATTCTGAGTTTATTTAGATTAGATTTTGGAGCTCTCATGTAGAGAACACGAGAGAGACAAGTGGTTGCAGGGAGGGATCTGGGGATTGTTGAACAACAGTGGTGTGTAGCCATTGAAGAAGTCCTGTGCCACCCACCCCTGATATGACAGTAACTGATTCTTGATAACACCCCTTGTCCCAAATCCCAGAACATGCTCATCTCCTGCTTGTATAGATATAGACCTGGTCTCAATGAGCACCTAATTAATGGATTGGAATCTATACCACCACCTTTGAGCTTGCCCCTTTCTTGACTGCGGATAAGTAGTCTCTCTTTCACACCTCGCCACCAAGGTAAAGCAGCACATATTACATTTATCTTTAACTGGCTAAATGCGTAAAATGTTATGATTTTGTTAAGAAAGTCACTTCAAGGGTTTGGTACCTAAATTTAGTATTGATAAACTGTAAAGGTCTAAATCTTTATTACTGAGTGCAACTCGAAGAATAAAATCTTGTGAATTAGTACTTCTGTTTTGATGCACATAGAGTGGAAATAAAGCAGTGGCCTTCCCTAGCTGTTGTTGTAAGGAGTATTGAGCATGATGTATCCTCCACCATACCCATCGAGCTTTTGACTATTGCACTGGTGTCCTGCTTGACTGTAGTGCCCCTCCTGCTTGTCTATTTCCCAGGGTAGAGGTTTTGCTCTGAGTATGGTGTCATCTGTCCAGATTGCACTCCTATTGACTGTTTCCCGGAATTTGCTATTTTCCTTCTAAGTTCTTTTTTGATAGCCTTGCAAAAGGAGAAGTGGTGGGTTGGTGGTTCCTCTACAGTCATCTTGTTCTATCCATATTCGTCATTCTTCCCCCATATCGTCGCCCTCTGAAGATGTTAATTAGTCTCTTGGTATGTATCCCACCTCTTTTCCCACAAGGAATGTGAGTGTCTCTCTGGTTATTCTATATTAGTTTGCTCCGTTATGGATATTAGTGGCCCACCTGATTGCCTGGATTCTGCCCCATCATCATATCCGTTGCTGTTCTTGAATTGCCCCCCAACTACAATTCTCCCTTGATTTCCCTCTGGAAAAGGCCATTTGCATCCTGGTTCCTACTCCAACTAATTTTGTCAAGAGTTGTAGTTAACCTTTAGGTACATTTGCCCTGTATGTTCCCTTTGGAATGGGAGCGCCTTCTCTCGTGCTACAGTGTCTGTACTACTTTTTGGGTTATCTTTCTGTCCTATTGTCCATTCGTGAGGGTGATTGTCTACAAAGTGCCACTCTGAGCTTCCTGTTCCCTGGGCATGGGGGTTATCTTTTTGGATTGTCTACTACTTTCCTTTCCTGCTGAGATGGTTGCCTTCCAATGGATTCCTCTCCAAATGTGTCCATTGTGATTGCTGTGTTTTCGTATCGTCGGCTCATGTAGGAAATCACATTCCTTGTGAATAAGTCGCTTTCTTTCATGTTCCCTGTCATAACCCATCACATCCTGAGCTGAAGACAAGATTTTCAAAGCAGCATAAATGCACATTTCAACTAAGCACAAGAGGTTGCAGTGGATATTTCTCTGTTTAAATGGCTTATCAGCCACTGGAAGTGCTTGTGAATTTATTAATGGACTGTCCTGCTACAAACATTGGCAAAGTCAATAAGTCTGCTTGTGAAGCATGCCATCTTTTTTTCAAATGTATTTAATATTTGGAAAACGTGCAACACATATCAAAGGTTTAAACGTGAAAAATATACAAATGCTGCCATCTGAAGGCTATACTTTTGCAAAGAAAAATAATTAATACGTGCACTCTTTTTTAGGCTGCTGAACACATCTGACCCGGAGAGAATGCAGCTATCACAGCGCACATTAGCCAATGGAATAAGTGGGGTGACCCATTCCTCCATACTATACTGTGTAGTTTAGCAGTAGCAAAATATGAATGACACTTGAACAGAACCAATGGACGTAGAGGGCTGTCCAAAATCCCTTCTATGAAGCGAAATATTTTCATTTTGAACTATTTTTTTAATATGAGGCTGGTGAGACATCTTTAGACCCCTCTAGGTCAGCCCTAAAAAAGGCTAACCTTGACATGTTTCTTCTGACCTGAATATTAAAAAAAGCACGTAAAAAAGAAAAGAACAAGCCACAGGTTGGAATCTTCGGCTCCAAGAGATGCAACATACTTTCTGCAAATCTCCGATTGCAGATAGAGTGTGGTGGAATGTTTCCTTCCAGTGTGTCTATCATAAATTGGACTTGCCCCCAAAACCTGGCCTCCAGGGCATCCTTTGTTAAACTGAGTGAAAACCGTATCTAATCAGGCTAAATTGTATGTCTTTGTCGTTATAGATCTAGATTGTATTTGTGTTTTTGTGATTCCTTGCAAGGCCCTGCAGAAATATCCTTGATAAGTTTTAAGTATCTGCAATATCTTCAGCCTTCGTTTATCACTGAGAACATGCCAGCCCATATTAATGATTTTAATACATTGTGATTTCAGCCAAGAGTATTTGACAGAGTGAAGATCTTGCATAACTATAGGACTCATTATGATAGCAGATGGTCGGACCGCCGTCTGCTAACACAGCGGTCAGGAAACCGCCCAACAAGCATGCAGAGGTCTAACCATAGTATTTTGATATGACCGCCGTGCTGGCGGTCGGAAAGTGCTCCATACACTGGCGGCTTGTGCTGCGGCCGCGGCACAAGCCGCTGTGGTATGGAACACCTCCTGCACCGTGTGCCATCGCCCATGTGGTACACGGTGCTGCAGGTGAGTGGCCATTTTATAGTGGCCCATGGTGGATATGGGGCCTGTTCGAGGCCCTCAAATTCTGTTTCCGACAGTCTTTTCATGGCAGTCTTCTCAGCATGAAAAGGCTGTTGGAAAAGGATATTTTAATCCCAATAGCGGTGCCTGCCTTGGCTTCGCCGCCATTCGGGACTATGATTCCGACCTCTGCCCCATCTGGATCACTGATCCTGTCGGAGGCGACGGTCTTCCCTCTGAACGTGTGGGTGTGACTGCCAGGATTGTAATCTGGCGATCAGACCGAAGGGCTTTAGGTGGTCGAACCGCCACTGACACGGTCCGACTGCCATCATAATAGGCCCTCTGTTAAATGCCTGAACTTGAACTGTTACCTCCACGGTGCTGTGGTTCAGAGTGGCAGTCCGTCTGTGGACCACCCGAGGCTGTGACACAGAGTGGGGCAGGTGTTTGTGGTACTTGCCACACTTTCTTCCTCGGTGATGTTTTCCCCTAGCTCATCTCTATACACCTGCTCACCAGGGTCGGACTGGCCGTTGCGGGCACCGGGCAATCCCCCGGTGCGCCGCAAGGGTGGGGGCCGGTTTTGGGCCTCTGGGGGCCGTTTTTGTTACAATCGGCTGAAAACCGGCCCCGGCAAAGAGCCGGTCTCACCCCCAACTTCCCCCCGGGGGCCGGCCGAGCACTTTGCCAGGGACGGTTTTAGTTCCCAGTCCGGCCCTGCTGCTCAATGGGGATTTAAGACTGCCCTGATGGTTCCCCCTCCTATTCCCTGCTCCTGTGGGAAATTGTGGATGCCCTATTGCTTCCACTCCCATCCTTATCCACTGGAGCCCTCCCGCTGGGTGTAATGGACACTCACTTGGTGCGGCTGAGTTTCCCTGTGGCCATGTGGCTCTGCACGGTGTGCCAGCGGCCTCGGCCCGCCTTGCCGTTGAGGGGCTCCCCCTGGTGGCTGTGTGGGGCAGACAAACTGCTCTTCAGGCTCTCATTGCGGACTTGCTTCTCCCCCAGTCGTCCATCTTTGTCCAGCAGCCCCGAGGCAGAGCAGGCTGCAGACTTACTACCCGTCAGCAAGGTGCCACCGCTGGCAGGGTGGCCCCCAACATGGGGCAACAACAAATCGGGCACAAGCAGGACAGACAGAGAGAAAAGGAGGAGAGAGAGGGAGAGAAAGACAGACAGACAAGAGACAGAGAGAGAAAAAAAGAGCATCATCAGCACAGCAAAGAAAATAATCATAGCATCTATCACGGGATCAAGGAGAGAACCTGCAGCCCGGGAATTGAGCTATGATGGAGGTAAAAGTGACGCCATTTCCACAGCCAAGGGTTCACAAGGAGAGAACTGTTAAGGAGAGGCACCAGACAGCCAGCCACAGGAAGAAGAAGAAGCTATGTTAGTGAGTTTCACCACCACACAGAGTGCAAATGTGAGGATACTCCAAGTGACCAAAACGGGCAACCCTTCCTTGCACTAGAGAGGTAGGGAGGGAGGGAAGGAAGGAGGGGAGAGGAAAGGAGTTGGGTGGAAGTCCAAGTCAGCAGCTCCATCAGGGGCCTTTTATCAGAAATTAATTAGAGTTGGGTGGGGTAAAGGGAAGGGAGAGGCAGGAGGAGGGGTTGCTCGTCTCCATGGCCCATCAGCCCATGGGGTGGAGTGTGCGGCCAGAGTGGGGGAGTGGAGCGAGGAAAAGAAAGGTAAGGAAAGAAGGTGAGTGTGGAGGACGTAGGGTGGTGGTGGTGAGGTGGGTTACATACTCACTACATACGATCAGACCAGGCAGAGAGAGACTCACTTGAGGGATAGTCTCGGGTCGCCGTAGGGCGTGTAAGGCGACATGTTTAGGATAAACTCCTTGGGAGGGTAGGAGCTCCACTTCTGGTGGACTGTGCTGTCATTGTTATTCCAAAAGTCTTTGTCTAGGTCACTAGATTGGCAGAGACAGAGAAAAAAATAAAAAAGAGGGAAATACAACAAAAAAAACTGAATTCCTGAGAGGGGAGGAAGGGAACCCGCCTCCCGCGCCCCTAAAAAGTCAACAGGCCAGTAAATGGTCCCCTACTCTTATGGAGACATGTAGTGGGCGTGGAACATATGAAATCTGCTGTGGAGGAAAGTGAGTTAATATCCGCAAGCTGCCAGTGAAAGGAATGAGGATGGGGAGTAGGTGCTAATGCAGAAGCAGAGGACTCTGTGCTGGTAGAAGAAAAATAATTGAGTTAAAAGGGAACAAAGAGAGATCCTTGAAAATAAATTGAAGGTGCAATGGTTTATTGTCATTCCTTACTTCTTAAACGTGAGTTGCTAAAACTAACTGTTGTCTTTAAGGGTGCACCAGTTCTGGTTATTTGTGCATTGTCTTTATGATCTCTTTGGGGATTTCGCCACGGAAAAGAACCTCCAAGAAAACTGGAAAAATGTGGAGCCTTAACAACAAATTCCAACGTATTCTCTGGGAATGAAGCAATCGGACCAACCATTTGATAGGCTGAGGCCAGCAAGGAAGAAGAGGGATTGCAAGGATATTATTACCCACTTATACCTCAACATGGCTGAGTTACAAGCTCTGCATTGCTTCAAGGTCCCAAGTACACATCGTCTGTTTATATAGTGATTTTTGCTACTTGAGTTATGTTTTTCTTGCCACCATCACTTATGAGTGTGGCCAAAATATTTCAAAAAGCTGTGGTATTTGTGCTTAGTAGAAACAATAGGACAAGTAACTATTTCCAGAGTGGACCCAAGCTTAGCTTGTATGATGGGAAAAAAGGTTACAGAACCTGACCTTGTTTACAGAACCTGACTTAAAAGTTCAAGAGTCAATCTTAGCTTATAAGGCATCAAATCACATTTAGAGCTCTAGACCTGGCCTCAAGCTTTAGGCACTTATCTCAGGTTGTTGATATAAACTTAGCTTGTCGAAGGTGAACTAACTCATAGAACCATAACATTAGCTCACCCTGTTGCACATAACCTTAGGTTGTAGACCTAATTTTTCGTTCATAACGTGACTTCAGTAGGCAGACCTCAGCTCAGCTTATATAGTCTGAGCCTTAGCTTGCAGGACTTGAAGTTAGCTTGGAGAACCTGACATAACTTTGTTGGAAATTAGCTCAGTTTGTAGAACCAAGCATTTCCATGAAAACACTGTAGAATATGATGGTAGCCTTACGTCCTGACTTTAACTTGTAAACCCTGCCACAAACTAGTGAGAACTGTCCTTAGCCTTTTGGTACTGACCCAAGCTTGAAACACTTGACCTTACCTTGAAGAACCAAAGGTTAGCTTGTAGAAATTGACCAAATATTCTATAACCTGATGCTAGCTTGTTGACTTAGAGCTTAGCTGAGGGGACTGAAGTGCAGCATGTAGGGCCTGGTCTAACATATAAGAACCAATCTTAACTTAAAGGGTATACCTGTCAATTGTAAAAGAGAGGATGTATTTGTTTACTTTATAAAGTGCACAAATCACCCCGGAAAGGGTATCTCAGTGCTGTAGGAAACACAGCAGTCAGTACAGACCAATAAAAAAAGACAGACTCAGAAGAGCTCTGTTTCAAGAAGTTTTCTAAATTGAAGATAGAAACATTGGCTTGCAAGACCAGATGTTAGCTTATAGGAACTGATCTTAGCAGTAGCACCTTCACTTAGCATATGTCACCTGATTTCAGGTTCTATAAATTAACCTTACAGAGTCTTTGTAGAAAAGAAAGGCTTGCTTGTGAAGGCCTTATATTATCATGTATCATTTTATCTTGAAGAAAACAACCTTATTTTGAATGCCTCATCCATGGTGTGAAGACACAACTTAGTGTGAAGGGTAAACATCACTTTCGCTTCTACCACATGACCTTATATTACAGTTAGCTTGAAATAATCAACCTTGACTTGAAGGAGGTTGCCTTAGATTGCTAGAGAAGTTGTGGGCTTGCACAGACACACAATTTCCTTCTTCCCGCGGTTGGTTGATTCAGGGAATTTTAAGAAGGGCAACAGCCTGCAGTACCAGCTCTATGGATATCATGCACAGAAGGTGATTTCTTGCCAAATCCAGCTGCTTTGTCTCAGGCGAGAGCAAGATCGGAGAGTTTGGACAGTGGATTTGGGCAACATTAGCTGCCTCTCAGCATTAAGCAAGATGAGAGGATATCAGCAGTCTTTGAAGTCAAAAGCAACATCTCCAAACAGACTTCCAAAATTATTATATGAATGCTACTAAATGCAAGTAACAGTGCTGGGCTTGGTTTCTCAGCCTCTCTTGGGCAGCCTGCCTGCTCTTTACATGCGGAAGCTCCAGAAGGCCTGGGCTTGCTTTCCTTTGCAGGACCAGACATGAGTATTTTGCCTTATTCTTGAAAGAGGCTGACAGCACCTCCATGTGAGGCAGATGAGATAAGGGAGGAATATGCAGACCCACTACAACAGGGAAGCTTCGGGCCATGGAGAGCTGTGAGGCTCAGAGAACAAGAACTATAGTTACTGGTTTGTCCTTTGATGGAAACCCAAGATCAGGGGCCTCCACACCACTGTGGATGAGACAGCTTTGGTTCTCCATGGGTGGGAATACATGTAAATGGCCTACGCAAGGACAGACTCATTTTTCACAGTTACCAGTGTGACATTAAATTGTAGGTGGTGGACTTAGGGTAAGGATGTCCCCGCTACCTCTGCTAGGTGCTATATTGGATTGTGTTTCAGATGGCAGAGTCAGATGTGACACCGTTGGGCACGGGCCCTCCAACCAGAAGGAAGTGGCGGGAGGTTGACTGTGTGCTGGTTAGCCACCAAGTCAAGACCCGTGAGGCTCCCAAAAAATCTGTCATTTTGGATTTGTAGAGCACAACTTATCACCCGGGGCGGGGGGAGGGTTTCCAGCTGCTGAGGGTGAGCCGATTAGTGAGACAGTCAGGTCTTGAGTGCTCTCCCTTCTAAAAGAGAGAACACCGATGGAAGTCTGAACATGGGAGGGTAGACAGGCAGATTCGCGAACATGCAGGGTGCAGAACTCGGAAACGGGTTAGATTACCAAACTATAGGTGAGAATTAGACTGCCCCAACCAAGCTCTGTGCGTTTCTACAAAACAGCACTCAGAAGAGTGTTCTTGTGAACCAGACCTGTCAGTCATAACTGTCTGGTGATGACTTGGTGAAGCTTCTTTGTTGGAAGTGAGTGACGAGCCACCTCACTTACAGTGAGCAGGTACGTGGAACAGGAGCTCGCTAATGGAAGTGGAAGTCAGGGGGCTTGGTGTCAGCGCCAAGACCGAAATGTGCAATTCTGGAAGATAGGGTACGGTCTGGGGGCTTGGGAGAGAGGCTCGGTCTGTTATGGAGACCCAAGCCAGAGACACCCGCACAAGAACTCTGTGAAGTATGGAAGCTGTGCACTGCGTCTGCCAGCACAAGGTGACTAACCCTCATCTAACCCCTCCACACTGACTGAGGCCCCCTAGAGCTGGGATTTGTGCTGTTACTGGGGGTGTACACGCCCCTGCACAGGAACTGCATTGACTGTCCGTGCAGAATGGAGAAGCCTTGTCGAATGTGTTACTTTGACATAATATGCATCTGCAGTGATTAATTTTTGTCGTTTTTACCTCATTTTAATTGTAAAATACCTTTTGATTTTACTACATTCGAATAGGAACTTGACTGAGTGATCTCTTGCTTCAGGTGTTAGTTATGCTGGTAGTGTTAACTCTTCTAACACACCTGTAATAGCGTCCCGTCTCCGTTCTGCGTTACTGAGGGGCAAAGAAGGCTGTTTGCGCGGTGGTGCGCACATTTTCCCACTGAATAGCCCGGCTTCCTACAGGTACAGAATAAACACGCACCGGAAGGGCCAGCTGGGGGCGGGCGATGGATACACATTGAATGTACTCCCCGCAGTCAGCTGCAGGGGGGCCGTCTGCATTCTGCACGCCGTGGTCCCTCGCTGGAGGGGGCTGCTCGGACCTGCCAGTATGTATATTAAAGTCATCTAATGGAGATGGATGTTATAGCGGCCTGATGAACGCATACTAAACAGCCGGGGGTCGGTCCACAGGGGACGCCCTCATTGTGTATGCGTAGGAGCGCCGCCCGCTGGGGAGAGAGAGAGCTGCCGCGACACGAACATTCACACTTTCGCCTTTACTGAAGGCGACTACCGTGACCTGGGTAGGTATGCATGCTGAACTCACGTACTGGCTGTGTGTGGATGAGGAACCCGGGCAGTGGCGAGCGGGAGGTGCCGAGGCCTGACTACATATGCATACTAAACTAAATACACTCACTAGCCTGCCTGCGTGCATGTTAAACCCACTTAATGGGGGTGGCTGTTAGGGCCTTGCGGTGTGCATACTAAGCTGCGTTACTGGGGGGATTGGTTATCAATGCACCCTAAATGTAATGGAGGGGGGCTGCTGTACTACTTTGACTAATTAGGCAAAATGAATCAAGTTTGCGGTGTTTGCGCCCCCCTGGGTTGTCTATGGATGATCATTCTGGTGCCTGACGCGAGGTTAGGGGTGCTGGGACATGTTATGTTATGTTAGGTAATTTTGTAGACGCACAGCTGCCCCAGCAAAGGGGTGTCCCGGCGTTGAAAGCGGAATCAGAAGGCAGCAGGACTAGTACGCAGGGAACAAAAGAGTTTTAATGGCCTTGTGAAAGGGAAGTAGGCCATCCAGACGACGGGTCTGAGCGGGAAGAGAATTCCACAACTTGGCGGCCAGATAGCAAAAGGACCTGCCCCCAGATCTTGTACGTTTCACCCGGGGGACCACAGCCAACAGCTGCTCCGCAGAACGTAACAGGCGGTTGGGGACATATGGAATCAGCAGGTTAGATAGAATCTCTGGGGACGATAATGTAAGTATTTTACTGGGAGTATCTGCACAAAGTGCTCTTTTACTGAACTAATCAGCCCTTAGATTAGAGGCGCTATCCCTTCACAAATTCACTAGCCCATCTATAAGAGCTGGTGCCCAATCGCAGAAGGAACTAGCCCTTAGATAAAAGGAAGTGGTTTGTCCCAAGACACAGTGGAGCTGTCAGTGGCATGAGCTTCTGCATCACACTCCCCATCTTTTACAACGTTATAGGTATGAACTGCGGCCACAGAGATATATGAGTTGTGGTCTTGGTTCTCAGTTGTCTACTACGAGGGCCTTGTGATGTAAGTAGTGCTTCAAAGTTACCAAGGTATGGCAAGCCGGAGACTGCTTAGAGTTCTTCTAAACACTTATGTTATCGTACTGCTTGGGGAATGCCGTAAACTACCTTTAATCCCCATCGCACCTCTTGGTTACATTAGAACCTGTGCGAAGAACTATAGACTTCTCCAAAGTACCTATCTTTGTCGTTGGCAATCTGTTGTTGGTCACACCCGAGAAATACACTTGCTGGAGAGTTTGCAGATTCAAGATTCAGCTTTCAATGTGCGTGCAGGGGTTAAATGGAAAATAAAGAGATGGGGCCCAAAATATGTGACCCCTGATATCTCCTCTATCACTGGTGGAATGGTGTACTAGCCAAGAAGGAGCCTTCCAGTCAAGCTATTTTGAATTATTATTATTTTTTTTTTTTGCAGAGTTTTATATAGCGCGAACTAGACCCGAACCGAATCAGGTATCAGAGCGCTTTACATATTTTTCCAGTTACGTAACATTTTACGTTTCCAGTTACTTTCATTTTTAGGCACGGGGAGATTAAGTGATTTGCCCAGAATCACAGGAGGTTTTGGCGTCGTTACCGAGACTCGAACCCAGATCCCCAGGTCGAGCGCCCTAGCCGTTAGGCCAACTCCTCTCCCCAATTAATTCCAATGAGAGAGAAGGGTCCTAGAATTTCAGGGTACTGTTCAACCTTTGTTGTTGCGCTCTCCAAGGGTGTGATGCCATATGTTTGGTAGGAAATGATTCCATGAACTCTACAGAGATTCAAGAAGATTAGTCAGACCTGGCGTTTTCAGCGGGTTTATCCCCAGACTTTTTGGCCTCCTGTTTCTGATCTGGTTCTCCAAGGGCTTGGTGTAGAGCTTGCCTCCTGTTCTGAAGTCTCATGGACACAAAGACTTAATTTCCTGTCCTCTAGCATCTGCAACTGCTGTTTCAGCTACCACAGAGGGGAATTGCAGCACCGACGCTAGGCAAGCAATGCTGCAACCTGTAATGTAGCCGTGGGCACCGCTCATGAAGTGCACAACGCCCCATCCTGACTTGCATCGCAGCCCCGATGCCTTGTGACGCCACACTGAATCGACTGCAATGCTGTTGCCGATGCCGCTGTCTGCACCAGAGTCAAGGGCACTGCTCGGGACGCTAATGACGCACCGCCCGAGTCATACCGCAGCCCCAACTTCACCGACACCTGTGCTTCATCCTTGTGGAGCCGATACCTGACCTGGGTTACTTTCTGAATTCATCAACTCCGCACCGTAATAAGGAACCAATGCCTCGGTGCCACCATGACATCACCTCCCAGGCAACAGTAAGGAACCGATGCCTCGCCTCCCCTGCATTGCAGTAACAAACCGACTCCTCACCTCCCCCCTTGTTGTAAGGAACCAACGCCACCCGGCGCCAATGCAGCATCACCTCCCTGACGCCATGCACCGTCTTTATTTTCATTGTTTGCCAAGGTACTGTTCTTTGAGGTCTGTGTGACTCCTGCCCAGACGCCATGCACCTCGCGGTCGGCTCCGTACTTTGGGATTTTCATCTGGCACAACGTCGTAATAGCTCCAGGTGGAGTTATTTGTTGCTACAAGCGTGATTTGTTTGAATAACCTATTTTGGTGGAATTTGAATATATGTAGTGTAGATTTTTGTCTTTTTGGTCTTGTTTTGCTTAAAGATTACTTATTTTTTTCTAAACTGGTGTGTCGTCCATTTGTAGTGTTTTCCATGTATTACTGTATATGTGCAAAAATGCTTTACACACTGCCTCTGAGATAAGCTTGTCTGCTCGTGCCAAGCTTCCAAGAGGGTGAGCAGGGGTTTTCTAAGGGCATAACTACCTCAACCTGACTAGAAGCTAGGGTCTCTACTTGGACAAAAGTGCAAACCATTGCCAACTAGAGACCCTATTTCTAACAGTATCGAAGGAAATGAAGCTTGTGGAAAGCCGAGAAAGGGACACATTGTGTCCTCTTAACTAGCAGTGATTCAGTAAACCTACCAATGGTGAGGGATCAGAAGACGGTGAGCCAGAGCCTAGAGAAGCTCTAGTGGGTGTGATTCCTTCTGTTAAGGTACCTTTTAATAGAATGGCTTTTGGCCTTCCCTCTATTATGGGTTGATCTGGCTTGCTCTTCCAAGGCAGCCTCCTCGTTAGCGGCCTCATTTTATCTTTGTCCTCTGGGATGTGCACGGAACACTGGAGTCAGCTGTGACAGCAAAACACAGTCGGTACACCTGACCATTAGGCCCAATGGCAGCCATTTATATCGTACTCTTGTTTCTTTTACCTATCGTAAACCAAGTAACCAAGATAGCCCTTATCAGACTATGTCTTACTGGTGGTCATTTTCAAATTGTTGTCCGCCTTAAGCCAGTGGATGGGATTGGTGTTAGAAACACCACTCCACGAGTATCATCCACTCAATGGTGGACTTCCGCTCAATTCAAGAACAGCAGAGAAGCTCCCTCCGTGCATGGGGGACTGATTGGATCATGGACCAGTGGATAACCTTGGATTTAGAGTAGCTATACCTCAATGAGCCGCATCAGCCGTATACCAAGAGCAGGCAGTACACAGCTAAATAGCAGTTCCCATTATGCCTAGGGGCCGATTCCATTAGACGAAGCATGAGAGAGCAGCTGTAAGTGCTTGGTCTGTGGTGGGGATGTTGTCTCTTTCCTTTTCCATAAAACGACACCTCTAGAACCCTATGTTAAGGGGAAATGGTGCATTAGTCCTTAGCCTGCTTTGAGCTTGGTACTTTGCAAGATCTCCTTCTGGCTGCAAACTGAGCAATCTCAATGCTCCTATTACTGGAGGGAATGAATCAGAAATGAAAAGTGAACTGGAGAGATTTGCTGTTGGGGTCTACCAAACTCTTAGTGCCTTCTGTTGCAACTAAGATGGTTCCACAAAGGTCCTCTGGTTTTCGTTCAGGCTTTCTCAGAAAACTAGCTGGTGTGTTGCGGGGGCAGTGGGAGAGGATGTCCATTTGGAATTGTGTAAAAAGGTTTTGTGAAATGCAGGTTCAGGGGGAATGGTAATGACTGTTAATGGGAAGACTTCATGCTACTAAAAGCCAAAACATTTTTGACATGGAGCCTACATTTGTACTTTACAATCCATCTGATAGGAACAGATTATGCAGTCAGACAGGGGTGCACAAGTCTTAGAAAGGGAGTGTGGTACAGCTTTGAAAAATATGTTGTAAAAGATATCCAGTCATAGGAATGCTGTAAAGCAAAGAAAGTTTACCCACTCAACCTCCTCCGCTCCCACGGCCCACTCAAACACTTTTCAGAGGCCACAGGTTTCGATGGCAACTGCAGCCTCCAGAACCTGGAACAGGGCCATTTAAGAAGAGAATGTCCCAGGCAGTCATCCATTTTAACTGCAGCTAGCCAGGCCATCTTCAGATCTAGTGACCCAAGGCTAGTGTAGTGGTAGTGACTAAGGAACAATTTCAACTGCAGATAGAGGGAGAGAGGATTCCGGAATCCCTTACATGAGTACTTTGCTTGCATTCAGCTGTGACAGCTCTCTTCCCTGACCTATTTTGGAAAGCACCTTGAAACATTTCAGTGAGATCTACAGTGACCTGCTGACGTGCCTTGAGAGATTGTTTCGTCCATACCACCTGAAGTACCAAGTGGGTTGATGCATGAGGTATTTGTTGATCCCACATTGTCTTGATTCTGCTGAGGTGAAATGCTTCCTGTTTTGACACAAGCTTGCTTGCTAGCCACCAGAGATGTATAGACTATATAGACTGGTATTTATGTAGCTAAAATGTAGCTGGGGAGCAATAGAGTGTGGTACATAGAAATATGGTAGCCACCAATACTAGATGGGTGCAAGGGAAGGAGTGGACTAATACTCTGCACAAAAGCAGGCCAGATTGGGCTGGGAGGGATTCCTATTGAAACAACTGAGACTTGTGGAGGAAATGGATCCTTATCAAGGACCAATGAGACGCTCTTTGAATCGTTCTGTATTGACCTGAAGAACACGAGGAGGGTGCAGCTACAAGCCTAGAGTCATTCAGATGGAGATGGCTTGGCTCCTGGCCTTTTTTACTTTGGATTGTTTTTTACTTTGTATCTTGCAATGTCCAGATTCAGTGTTGTCTCTTTGGTCACCTAAATTGCTTGTTTTAACAAGATAGGGATGATAGTGTGCTGATTTGATGTGATTGAGGAGACCTTGATGATGATGATGCAGTCCGGGAAGGGGGGGGGGCGCTGGGACATGAGATCTGGTAATATTTCCTCAAGTATTTAATGTGTTTCAGAAGAAACACAGTAAATAATATGCCCCTAGTGCCACTTTACCAGGCACCCCTCCCATGGTAGGGATACGATTCCGACCGCTGCCTCAATGGGATCTTGGATCCTGTCGGAGGTGGTGGTCTTTCCCCCCGACCTCTGCGGTCCGACTGCCTGCATTTAAATACAGAGGAGGACCAATGGCCTGCCTGTACGCAGTCAGCCACCAACAGCTTTTGGGGGGGCATCAGACATTGTAATGAGGCCCATAGTGTTGTTGTCATCCAGATCCTTTGGCAATTGTTCTAAATTCTGAATCTGTGAGACAGGATTTTATTGACTGTTCAACACTTAAAGAAAGTTTGTACTCCTTCTATTTCTCCTCCAGAGAAACATCTTTGATATCTTCTGTTACCTAACTCTCTTAAAACATTCCTGTTCCCCTTCTGCTAACGCATACTAAATTTTGTGCATTGTTATCTCACCAGCATATGGATCACTAGCACCAACAGACCCTTTAGTGTGGTAGAGCGCTCCATAAAACCCAGTATACAATGGCATCAAGGTAGGTCTGTCGCCATCTTGGTTATTCATGTGAGCCTATTATTGCACCTCTTCTACCATCTTCTGAGGAATAAAATGGTGTCTGGAGCAGACATGATTAGTGGGGTAAAACAGTCTGTCTTGCATACTATGTGGAGCGCACACATTTCCCTCAGTGCCAATCAATGGCTGAGTGGTGAGTTTGAAGGGAAGAAGGTTGCCCACAAAGCCCATGTCACAATTCTTAACATGCTCTTCACTTATAAGATCCTGAAATGCTGAGTCGGGGAACCTCCCTTTATAGAGGAATCACGGGGAAATTTTACTCTGGGGGACGGGTAAGGCATTCTCGTGCTCACGGGCGATGGTTTTGTGGATGGAAGTGGATATGCTTGTGGCCTTTGGGCTTCTCTCTAATCCTGTGTTGCCCATAGAGACTGTCAGCATCAGCCCTGCTGTGTTTGGCAAGGGACCACAAACACTCTGATATTTGAAAAAGGTTCCTTTGCAATATATTCTCTAACTAGGTAGTTTGAATCTGTAAGCTATTTCCGGGACCCTTTACCCTGTGATTCCTTATTTGTAAAAGACAATAATAATTCCTGGTTAACATAACATCCATTATAGATTATATATCAGCAAGAAATCTCTTATTACTGATCTCTGTGTCACATGTGCTTCTCTCTCAACTAATGATAGAGATCTACCTGGATACACCAATATGAGACTTAGAAGCATTTCGATCCCGAAGAGCCTTGCTCTGGGCATTAGCTCAGCCACCTCTCTGCCTTGATGCCAGGCCACTGTTGCATGCATTGTCCAGCTGAAAGTTTCTTCCATGCAGCTTGGCTCCTTTAACTACTTTTTTGACCCTCGTGGAAACCCTTTTAGGAGGCTGCCATGTTGAAGTACATACACTGCTGTGTTTTTACCAAGAGAGTAGGTTGTACAATTAACTCAGTATGTCAGTCCAAAAGGCTGATGTCTTTGCATAGAGTTGCGTTAAAAAACCAAGGACGAGACTCGTCTCTGAGAGGAACACAGGGCAGAGTTTGAGCTGTCTTTCGCTAGGCCCTTAACGTGACTTTCTATCAGAGAGTAGAACAAGGCACCTTGTTTATGAGGAATGAAAAGGGGGACATGACAATCTGGTTGCAGAACACAAAGCTTTGTCCTCTATTTGCTATCCCTCACTTTGGGGACAGGGGGGCAGTTCCATCCTAGTTGCAGCCAGTCCTAGGGCAGGTGGAATGAGACTAGCACTATAGCTTGAGGTGCTGTCCTGTTCTTGATGATGCTGGTCCTGGGGTAACAAGAGACTCTGGCGGGTGCAGCAAGTGTTTGAACCCAGTTTTTATGGGGCTGGTACTGAGGTATTAGGCGCTGTCCCATATTACGTTCAGCTTGTTCCAGGATAGGAGGCACTCTCCCATTTTACAAATGTCTGACCCTCAATCCCAATGCTGTTGGCTGGATTCATGTGGTCCAGAGCCTTCTTGAGCGAAGTTGGCCTTTGAAGAGTTGCTTTTGTGAATGTAGACTGAAAGTCAGGTGTAAGGAGATACAGTGGCTTAACTGATTGATAGTGGGGACTGGTTGTGAAATGGCTGGTCACTAAAGGAATGGTAGCATGTGGCTTAGCGGCCAAAAGGTCTGGTAGTGGAAGGCCTAATATTTGAACGATTGGTGCTTGAAGGCCTCATCACTAACAGCAGTTTGGAAAATTTCAGAAAGGATAGTCATGGCTGCTGAAGTGCTTTGGCTGAAGGGCTACTGGTTGAAGGCTTTTGCTGGAAAGCCTGGTCGGCTAAGTCCTGGAATGATGGGCTGCCTGCTATGATCTGAAAACTTGGGAGTTCAGCCTCCTTGTTTTTGATCAGATTTCAACTACCTGTCTGCCTTGCATCAAGAGAAAAAGTCATATTGGCTACTGCATGCTTATACTTGAGGATGGCAGCAATAGTAAAAGTTAAACGTTGGACACAATAAGCCCTTCTTTCTCCATCCCATCTATGTTTTGCTATATCTTGGCAGACACTCACTTTTTAATGATTAGAATGCTAGTGCAGACTGCCACCTTCAGGGGTCTGTCATACCCTACAGAAAGGGGAAGCGCAGTTCCTGTGACCACAGCAATCCTTTGGAGGACCTAGAATGCCTCAACTTAATAGGCAGAGAAGTGGAAAGGTTCACTGAATGACTGTGGCAGGTGGAACTTGGAAGATGCACCCCACTCACTTCCCAAGAAGAAAAGGGAGGCATCAGAAGCCGGAAGAAGGCTTTCCTTAGGAGGCTGGGTCAGTGGACAACGAAGAACAAATTAAAAAAATGCTCCCACCATCTGCAAGGAGGCAGGAGCAAGATACAATGGGAGGACCTCAGGGAACCATGAAGACTCCCCTGAGCAGATGGGTTTAGTAGCCAACGAAGAACCCAAGTTACATTCTGCTCCCGCCATTTGTAGTCAAGAGCAAAATACAACAAGAAGTTCCTCTGAGCAGGCAGGAGCAGATGATTAACAAGGAGGCCATAATCTCAGAAGCCTAGAAAAGACCCATCTTCTATTGAGATGTACGGTGAATGGCAGCAATGAAGAGAGAGTAACCAATGGCAGATGTCCCTCCCACTAGGCCTAGGGTAGGAAGTGGCCGATGGGTATTGAACAGTCCAGAACATTCAACTCACACCACATTTAAATGAAGAATGAATGACAATACCACAAGATGTTTCTTGGTTGAATGCCTTGTGGGGCATGAAGTCCAAACTTTAACTGTGCAACCAAGACTACAAGTACTAATAGGCATTATCGTTCATCCCTGAGTCTTTGAAGCCCTCCTTAATCCACACACCTCAAAAAATCTCCGCCCTCCTTCCACGGCACTTACTTGATGGTTTTCTTTTCACTTCGCCCCCCGCGGCTGGAATCCGGGGTCCCCACTGTCTCCAGGGAGTTCTTATACCGTTTACCCTACAAATGGTAAAAGAACGAACCATGAGAATTACATTTTTCAAAAGGTGTAGTTTGTAGTGACAAATAACCTAGAGTTGGGTGGGAGAGAATTAAAGAATCAAACACTACATCACAATGCATTAACTGGCCACAGTTAGTTGCCGACTTTAAGCTTGCCTTTGACCATGTACAATGCTCCACTGCCTTCTGGCTGGGTTCGCCCTACAAATATGCCACATACATACATACAGAGATGGTGAGGCGTGAAGGCAAGGAGGTTTAAACAACTGCCTGTTCCTTTGAAAGGGCATTTTGACTTTCCCAGGTATCCATGTTCAACCTGCAGTTTTCTTCCACTGATCACTGTGCGTGGAACGGGTGCAAAAGTTTCACCTCATCTGACTGCATGTCTGATGTTGGACTAACAACGCAGCTGGAAATGTGTTTGTGACCCTCATTTGGATGGACCTGCCATCATCTTCCTGCTGTCGCAGTCAAAATGATTCATCCTTTCAAATGTGCTTAACAGAAAAATTGCCATTGGTCAGAGGGCCAGATTATTATGACTCATACAGGCTGAGAGCTATGAAGGAAAACTGAGCACATGATGCTACCTCTATCATGGAATCACTGTGCATCGGCATCAATGGATCCGAGTATGTGCAGCAATGGGACAGGTACTCTGCTTGAAGCGGGGATGGTTAGGCTTATACAGAGATGAAGTATATGGGAACATATGAAGTACAATCCAGTAGGATTCCTTTCTCCTTTGACTACGACAAAAGAAGTCCCCATCAAGATGCAATGTTTGGTCACCTTGCTCTCATTTCTTACTGTGAGGCAGAAAGTGCCTTAAACTTTCTAATTTTCATGACTTGCCTGTAATAGACTTAATGCTTCTAGGAGGAACAGCTAATGCAACTGAAAGCTGTTGGAGACTCAATTCCATAGAGAATAGTATCTCTTACAGGACTGACTCAAATTCTTTTGTGACGCATTAGTGCTGCCTCGACTGAACAGCTACGATTAAATCAATTCAAAATTTTAAGATCACAGAATCATTTTATGTGCCCAGACATATATGTATGCATTTTGGTTTAGATACCAAGGAGAATTGCAGCCGGGCGAATTCAGATTCCAATCATCCACCGCATGCTATTACCGGGTGCGGCACCACCTCAGACCAAGCCACTTCAGGTGATGACAGCACATGCCTGTCTGTCACGCATCCATAGAATGAACCGCGTGACACCCCCTTACTCCCCCTTTCTGCCGCTGGTGGGTTTCCCAAGGGTCGAGCACACTACACGGAGCAGATGCTGCACGCATGGTCTGAATGCTCATTGACGGACATAGGCTCCCTATACCTCGACGAACAACTTCAAACCTTTGAGACACTTATGGAAGACTTCGGGCTCCCAAAGGGACAGTTTCTTCTGTACAGACATGCCATTGGAAGACTGCCGCAAACTGTGGCAAACAATAGATGCAGAACCCCCTACGCACTTGGTAATTCATGCAGTACTACAGATGGGCCCCGGGCGCCACTTAGTTACATGGATATATAAAGCCATATGGACCCTTAAGCAACCCGCCCTTACACCCCACAGGGAGTAGTGGGAAATAGACTTCCATAGGCCGTTACACGATAGGGAATGGACTTGTGCATTGGAATTCACTAAAAAAGTGTCCTTGAACTATAGCTTTAAAAACATACAACTGCATATACTACACCGAGCGTATCTAACGCCAGAAAAGTTACAGAAGTACTTCCCCGGAAACTCCTTCACTTGTCCCAGATACCCAGAGCCTAATGCCTCATTTCGGCACATGCTATGGGATTGCCCCACACTCCACACCTACTTGGCACCAGTCCACACCACACTTAGGACGGTCACGGGACTCCCGGACCTATACACATGGGAGGCTAGCGCCCTTGGAATCTGCAAATGCCGCAAGAAGATTAAAGTAGAAATGCGCTTTGCATCCTTGGTGCTCCTCCTGGCGAAGCGATGCATCACTATGCATTGGAAAGCACTGGGAGGCCCTCCCCTGGCGGCATGGGTGGGTGCTGTTAAGAAATGGGGCGCAGCTAAAGAGGGAATACTCCGCACAGAAGAGGTTAAAAGGATTTGTAAACTTCCCATTTATATGCCTTGGGCCATGTTACTCCACTCCTTCACACAAGAAACACTGACGACACCGGGATCCGAGTCTACTGGTTCTCCGGGGGTGCTCGTGGCCCATGCGGCTGTCCGGGACGACTCGTGGAGGGCCAGGTCGCCCCGCGGGTCGCAGCTGGCAGCCGTGGACGGACCATAACAATGTTTCCATGAAGGTGACCTCCGGCATTCTCCCCCTCCCCTGCGCGTGCCAAACCAGCCACAATGTACCAACCAGGCGATCACCCCCAAACTGCAGTAATGTGTGACATAGTGCACCCCAGTTCTATACCCCAAGTTTGTTTCAGTTTGAATTATTTTATCACCACCCCTACGATATAGTGCTAGCAGAGAGAGCATGCCTCACATCCCAGCGTACACCACAGGCTGCCTCGTGTGGGTGCTGACACAGCTCCATCACTTGTCCCTTAGACCCATCATCGCCTCTGAAGCTTACGCGATAGATTACAGACCACAATGTTACCTAACCTCATGCCAAGATGCAAAATGAATGTGAGATTTCTCATGTCTACCAATGCTATTGTTACTACTGTGATGTACGTAAATACAGAAAATGCCAATAAAAATATTTTTTTTTAAAACCATTTTTGTTTGGTTACATGAATGAGAAGAACTCTGGTAGAAATTTTGCTGGCAGACTTTGTGACATAGGCCAGTCTCGATGTATGTAGTTACCGGGCAGCCACATTGTCCACAAGAGCCCAGAGGCAAACGGGTTCAAATGAATGTAACATTGGCTAATTTTTGGTAGCTTGGTCTGATTGGCAAATCAATTCTCATACAGATGTAGGAAGGATCCTGGAAATGCTAGTAGACTGTCTCCACCTGTACACATGCACATGCTGTGGGTGGCACTCAATGTGTGCCCGAAAGATGTGGTCACTTCAAACTTTCATGTATTATACTGCAAATAGGTGAAACTGAGAAAGACACACATAACAACACATACATAAAAAACACACATGCAGGTATCACACTGTGGGAAGACAGTCGCCTCACAATAGCCCTGGGTAGCAACTAAACAGTGCAACACCCGCACTTGTATGCACACTCTCGGACACACACACACACACACACATGCACACTTGAGAACACAACACATACACACACACACCTAAATTTACACACCAGACTATAATAAGCACATCACAGACCAGTAAGTGCACTCTATAATTATACTCCTCAAGTCATAAAGACCCCGGTCACCTACACAGACAAAGCTGTAAACTCACATGTTCAGGGCCTCTGGGATTATGCAATAGAAGTGGACCACATTATGGAGGATTAACTAAATTATGCAGCAAGATATGCAAACTATACAGCATAATGCAGCATATGTTTTGATAGTATTGCTGAATGGTGACTATTTAGCCTTTGCGAAGAGCCTTGTACTGCAATAGGAAACATTTTTGTAAAATTTGATCCGTTTATCCTAGAAACAATTTCTTTGTGTGAAAATCTATCAGTTATGTACCAGAAAATAGGTTATGAGGCAAATCCATAAATATATGGTCAATGTCACAGGGGCAGAATTGCATAATTTCTGTGGCAATTGGCTATACTAACTAGAGAAATGAACCTCAACACTGGACATTAGCTAAGCACCGCGCAGCATCCGTAACCTCGGCTATAAATCTAAGCACCAGGCAGTTAACTCCGACACTGAGCTATAAACCAAGTACTGGCTAGTTACTTCCCACTTATTTATAAACACCAGCAGCAGCAGCAGTAACTTAGCACGTTCAGCTGTAAACTCAGACAGCATGTATTACATTCACAAGTGGTTAGAAACTCCAGCTCTGTGCAATGCATTTACATTGGTTATAAACACTGTTCTGAGCAATACGTGTACAAACTGTTATAAACCCTCCGCACTTTGTAATACACACACACTATTATAAAATCCCGCTCCGTGCAATATATTTACAAACTGCTAGAAAGTAATCCACAGCTCTTTGTAATACATTCAAACATGCCGTTACAAACTCCTGGTCTGTGTGATGCATTTACACACTGCCAGAAAGTAATCCACAGCTCTTTGTAATACATTCAAACATGCTGTTACAAACTCCTGGTCTGTGCAATACATTTACACACTGCTAGAAAGTAAGCCACAGCTCTTTGTAATACATTCAAACATGCCGTTACAAACTCCTGGTCTGTGCGATGCATTTACACACTGCTAGAAAGTAATCCACAGCTCTTTGTAATACATTCAACCTTGCCGTTATAAACTCCTAGTCTGTGCGATGCAGTTACACACTGCTAGAAAGTAATCCACAGCTCTTTGTAATACATTCAAACATGCCGTTACAAACTCCTGGTCTGTGCAATGCATTTACACACTGCTAGAAAGTAATCCACAGCTCTTTGTAATACATTCAAACATGCCGATATAAACTCCTGGTCTGTGCGATGCATTTACACACTGCTAGAAAGTAATCCACAGCTCTTTGTAATACATTCAACCATGCCGTTACAAACTCCTGGTCTGTGCGATGCATTTACACACTGCTAGAAAGTAATCCACAGCTCTTTGTAATACATTCAACCTTGCCGTTATAAACTCCTGGTCTGTGCGATGCAGTTACACACTGCTAGAAAGTAATCCACAGCTCTTTGTAATACATTCAAACATGCCGTTACAAACTCCTGGTCTGTGTGATGCATTTACACACTGCTAGAAAGTAAGCCACAGCTCTTTGTAATACATTCAAACATGCCGTTACAAACTCCTGGTCTGTGCGATGCATTTACACACTGCTAGAAAGTAATTCACAGCTCTTTGTAATACATTCAACCTTGCCGTTATAAACTCCTGGTCTGTGCGATGCAGTTACACACTGCTAGAAAGTAATCCACATCTCTTTGTAATACATTCAAACATGCCATTACAAACTCCTGGTCTGTGCAATGCATTTACACACTGCTAGAAAGTAATCCACAGCTCTTTGTAATACATTCAAACATGCCGATATAAACTCCTGGTCTGTGCGATGCATTTACACACTGCTAGAAAGTAATCCACAGCTCTTTGTAATACATTCAAACATGCCGTTACAAACTCCTGGTCTGTGCAATGCATTTACACACTGCTAGAAAGTAATCCACAGCTCTTTGTAATACATTCAAACATGCCGATATAAACTCCTGGTCTGTGCGATGCATTTACACACTGCTAGAAAGTAATCCACAGCTCTTTGTAATACATTCAACCATGCCGTTACAAACTCCTGGTCTGTGCGATGCATTTACACACTGCTAGAAAGTAATCCACAGCTCTTTGTAATACATTCAACCTTGCCGTTATAAACTCCTGGTCTGTGCGATGCAGTTACACACTGCTAGAAAGTAATCCACAGCTCTTTGTAATACATTCAAACATGCCGTTACAAACTCCTGGTCTGTGCAATGCATTTACACACTGCTAGAAAGTAATCCACAGCTCTTTGTAATACATTCAAACATGCCGATATAAACTCCTGGTCTGTGCGATGCATTTACACACTGCTAGAAAGTAATCCACAGCTCTTTGTAATACATTCAAACATGCCGTTACAAACTCCTGGTCTGTGCAATGCATTTACACACTGCTAGAAAGTAATCCACAGCTCTTTGTAATACATTCAAACATGCCGATATAAACTCCTGGTCTGTGCGATGCAGTTACACACTGCTAGAAAGTAATCCACAGCTCTTTGTAATACATTCAACCATGCCGTTACAAACTCCTGGTCTGTGCGATGCATTTACACACTACTAGAACGTAATCCACAGCTCTTTGTAATACATCCAACCATGCCGATATAAACTCCTGGTCTGTGCAATACATTTACACACTGCTAGAAAGTAATCCACAGCTCTTTGTAATACATTCAAACATGCCGTTACAAACTCCTGGTCTGTGCGATGCATTTACACACTGCTAGAAAGTAATCCACAGCTCTTTGTAATACATTCAACCGTGCCGTTATAAACTCCTGGTCTGTGCAATACATTTACACACTGCTAGAAAGTAAGCCACACCTCTTTGTAATACATTCAAACATGCCGTTACAAACTCCTGGTCTGTGTGATGCATTTACACACTGCTAGAAAGTAATCCACAGCTCTTTGTAATACATTCAAACATGCTGTTACAAACTCCTGGTCTGTGCAATACATTTACACCCTGCTAGAAAGTAAGCCACAGCTCTTTGTAATACAGTCAAACATGCCGTTACAAACTCCTGGTCTGTGTGATGCATTTACACACTGCTAGAAAGTAAGCCACAGCTCTTTGTAATACATTCAAACATGCCGTTACAAACTCCTGGTCTGTGTGATGCATTTACACACTGCTAGAAAGTAATCCACAGCTCTTTGTAATACATTCAAACATGCCGTTACAAACTCCTGGTCTGTGTGATGCATTTACACACTGCTAGAAAGTAATCCACAGCTCTTTGTAATACATTCAAACATGCTGTTACAAACTCCTGGTCTGTGCGATGCAGTTACACACTGCTAGAAAGTAATCCACATCTCTTTGTAATACATTCAAACATGCCATTACAAACTCCTGGTCTGTGCAATGCATTTACACACTGCTAGAAAGTAATCCACAGCTCTTTGTAATACATTCAAACATGCCGATATAAACTCCTGGTCTGTGCGATGCATTTACACACTGCTAGAAAGTAATCCACAGCTCTTTGTAATACATTCAAACATGCCGTTACAAACTCCTGGTCTGTGCAATGCATTTACACACTGCTAGAAAGTAATCCACAGCTCTTTGTAATACATTCAAACATGCCGATATAAACTCCTGGTCTGTGCGATGCATTTACACACTGCTAGAAAGTAATCCACAGCTCTTTGTAATACATTCAACCATGCCGTTACAAACTCCTGGTCTGTGCGATGCATTTACACACTGCTAGAAAGTAATCCACAGCTCTTTGTAATACATTCAACCTTGCCGTTATAAACTCCTGGTCTGTGCGATGCAGTTACACACTGCTAGAAAGTAATCCACAGCTCTTTGTAATACATTCAAACATGCCGTTACAAACTCCTGGTCTGTGCAATGCATTTACACACTGCTAGAAAGTAATCCACAGCTCTTTGTAATACATTCAAACATGCCGATATAAACTCCTGGTCTGTGCGATGCATTTACACACTGCTAGAAAGTAATCCACAGCTCTTTGTAATACATTCAAACATGCCGTTACAAACTCCTGGTCTGTGCAATGCATTTACACACTGCTAGAAAGTAATCCACAGCTCTTTGTAATACATTCAAACATGCCGATATAAACTCCTGGTCTGTGCGATGCAGTTACACACTGCTAGAAAGTAATCCACAGCTCTTTGTAATACATTCAACCATGCCGTTACAAACTCCTGGTCTGTGCGATGTATTTACACACTACTAGAACGTAATCCACAGCTCTTTGTAATACATCCAACCATGCCGATATAAACTCCTGGTCTGTGCAATACATTTACACACTGCTAGAAAGTAATCCACAGCTCTTTGTAATACATTCAAACATGCCGTTACAAACTCCTGGTCTGTGCGATGCATTTACACACTGCTAGAAAGTAATCCACAGCTCTTTGTAATACATTCAACCGTGCCGTTATAAACTCCTGGTCTGTGCAATACATTTACACACTGCTAGAAAGTAAGCCACAGCTCTTTGTAATACATTCAAACATGCCGTTACAAACTCCTGGTCTGTGTGATGCATTTACACACTGCTAGAAAGTAATCCACAGCTCTTTGTAATACATTCAAACATGCTGTTACAAACTCCTGGTCTGTGCAATACATTTACACCCTGCTAGAAAGTAAGCCACAGCTCTTTGTAATACATTCAAACATGCCGTTACAAACTCCTGGTCTGTGTGATGCATTTACACACTGCTAGAAAGTAAGCCACAGCTCTTTGTAATACATTCAAACATGCCGTTACAAACTCCTGGTCTGTGTGATGCATTTACACACTGCTAGAAAGTAATCCACAGCTCTTTGTAATACATTCAAACATGCTGTTACAAACTCCTGGTCTGTGTAATACATTTACACACTGCTAGAAAGTAAGCCACAGCTCTTTGTAATACATTCAAACATGCCGTTACAAACTCCTAGTCTGTGCGATGCAGTTACACACTGCTAGAAAGTAATCCACAGCTCTTTGTAATACATTCAAACATGCCGTTACAAACTCCTGGTCTGTGCAATGCATTTACACACTGCTAGAAAGTAATCCACAGCTCTTTGTAATACATTCAAACATGCCGATATAAACTCCTGGTCTGTGCGATGCATTTACACACTGCTAGAAAGTAATCCACAGCTCTTTGTAATACATTCAACCATGCCGTTACAAACTCCTGGTCTGTGCGATGCATTTACACACTGCCAGAAAGTAATCCACAGCTCTTTGTAATACATTCAAACATGCTGTTACAAACTCCTGGTCTGTGCAATACATTTACACACTGCTAGAAAGTAAGCCACAGCTCTTTGTAATACATTCAAACATGCCGTTACAAACTCCTGGTCTGTGTGATGCATTTACACACTTCTAGAAAGTAAGCCACAGCTCTTTGTAATACATTCAAACATGCCGTTACAAACTCCTGGTCTGTGCGATGCATTTACACACTGCTAGAAAGTAATCCACAGCTCTTTGTAATACATTCAACCTTGCCGTTATAAACTCCTAGTCTGTGCGATGCAGTTACACACTGCTAGAAAGTAATCCACAGCTCTTTGTAATACATTCAAACATGCCGTTACAAACTCCTGGTCTGTGCAATGCATTTACACACTGCTAGAAAGTAATCCACAGCTCTTTGTAATACATTCAAACATGCCGATATAAACTCCTGGTCTGTGCGATGCATTTACACACTGCTAGAAAGTAATCCACAGCTCTTTGTAATACATTCAACCATGCCGTTACAAACTCCTGGTCTGTGCGATGCATTTACACACTGCTAGAAAGTAATCCACAGCTCTTTGTAATACATTCAACCTTGCCGTTATAAACTCCTGGTCTGTGCGATGCAGTTATACACTGCTAGAAAGTAATCCACAGCTCTTTGTAATACATTCAAACATGCCGTTACAAACTCCTGGTCTGTGTGATGCATTTACACACTGCTAGAAAGTAAGCCACAGCTCTTTGTAATACATTCAAACATGCCGTTACAAACTCCTGGTCTGTGCGATGCATTTACACACTGCTAGAAAGTAATTCACAGCTCTTTGTAATACATTCAACCTTGCCGTTATAATTTCCTGGTCTGTGCGATGCAGTTACACACTGCTAGAAAGTAATCCACATCTCTTTGTAATACATTCAAACATGCCATTACAAACTCCTGGTCTGTGCAATGCATTTACACACTGCTAGAAAGTAATCCACAGCTCTTTGTAATACATTCAAACATGCCGATATAAACTCCTGGTCTGTGCGATGCATTTACACACTGCTAGAAAGTAATCCACAGCTCTTTGTAATACATTCAAACATGCCGTTACAAACTCCTGGTCTGTGCAATGCATTTACACACTGCTAGAAAGTAATCCACAGCTCTTTGTAATACATTCAAACATGCCGATATAAACTCCTGGTCTGTGCAATGCATTTACACACTGCTAGAAAGTAATCCACAGCTCTTTGTAATACATTCAACCATGCCGTTACAAACTCCTGGTCTGTGCGATGCATTTACACACTGCTAGAAAGTAATCCACAGCTCTTTGTAATACATTCAACCTTGCCGTTATAAACTCCTGGTCTGTGCGATGCAGTTACACACTGCTAGAAAGTAATCCACAGCTCTTTGTAATACATTCAAACATGCCGTTACAAACTCCTGGTCTGTGCAATGCATTTACACACTGCTAGAAAGTAATCCACAGCTCTTTGTAATACATTCAAACATGCCGATATAAACTCCTGGTCTGTGCGATGCATTTACACACTGCTAGAAAGTAATCCACAGCTCTTTGTAATACATTCAAACATGCCGTTACAAACTCCTGGTCTGTGCAATGCATTTACACACTGCTAGAAAGTAATCCACAGCTCTTTGTAATACATTCAAACATGCCGATATAAACTCCTGGTCTGTGCGATGCAGTTACACACTGCTAGAAAGTAATCCACAGCTCTTTGTAATACATTCAACCATGCCGTTACAAACTCCTGGTCTGTGCGATGCATTTACACACTACTAGAACGTAATCCACAGCTCTTTGTAATACATTCAAACATGCTGTTACAAACTCCTGGTCTGTGCAATACATTTACACCCTGCTAGAAAGTAAGCCACAGCTCTTTGTAATACATTCAAACATGCCGTTACAAACTCCTGGTCTGTGTGATGCATTTACACACTGCTAGAAAGTAAGCCACAGCTCTTTGTATTACATTCAAACATGCCGTTACAAACTCCTGGTCTGTGTGATGCATTTACACACTGCTAGAAAGTAATCCACAGCTCTTTGTAATACATTCAAACATGCTGTTACAAACTCCTGGTCTGTGCAATACATTTACACACTGCTAGAAAGTAAGCCACAGCTCTTTGTAATACATTCAAACATGCCGTTACAAACTCCTAGTCTGTGCGATGCAGTTACACACTGCTAGAAAGTAATCCACAGCTCTTTGTAATACATTCAAACATGCCGTTACAAACTCCTGGTCTGTGCAATGCATTTACACACTGCTAGAAAGTAATCCACAGCTCTTTGTAATACATTCAAACATGCCGATATAAACTCCTGGTCTGTGCGATGCATTTACACACTGCTAGAAAGTAATCCACAGCTCTTTGTAATACATTCAACCTTGCCGTTATAAACTCCTGGTCTGTGCGATGCAGTTACACACTGCTAGAAAGTAATCCACAGCTCTTTGTAATACATTCAAACATGCCGTTACAAACTCCTGGTCTGTGTGATGCATTTACACACTGCTAGAAAGTAAGCCACAGCTCTTTGTAATACATTCAAACATGCCGTTACAAACTCCTGGTCTGTGCGATGCATTTACACACTGCTAGAAAGTAATTCACAGCTCTTTGTAATACATTCAACCTTGCCGTTATAAACTCCTGGTCTGTGCGATGCAGTTACACACTGCTAGAAAGTAATCCACATCTCTTTGTAATACATTCAAACATGCCATTACAAACTCCTGGTCTGTGCAATGCATTTACACACTGCTAGAAAGTAATCCACAGCTCTTTGTAATACATTCAAACATGCCGATATAAACTCCTGGTCTGTGCGATGCATTTACACACTGCTAGAAAGTAATCCACAGCTCTTTGTAATACATTCAAACATGCCGTTACAAACTCCTGGTCTGTGCAATGCATTTACACACTGCTAGAAAGTAATCCACAGCTCTTTGTAATACATTCAAACATGCCGATATAAACTCCTGGTCTGTGCGATGCATTTACACACTGCTAGAAAGTAATCCACAGCTCTTTGTAATACATTCAACCATGCCGTTACAAACTCCTGGTCTGTGCGATGCATTTACACACTGCTAGAAAGTAATCCACAGCTCTTTGTAATACATTCAACCTTGCCGTTATAAACTCCTGGTCTGTGCGATGCAGTTACACACTGCTAGAAAGTAATCCACAGCTCTTTGTAATACATTCAAACATGCCGTTACAAACTCCTGGTCTGTGCAATGCATTTACACACTGCTAGAAAGTAATCCACAGCTCTTTGTAATACATTCAAACATGCCGATATAAACTCCTGGTCTGTGCGATGCATTTACACACTGCTAGAAAGTAATCCACAGCTCTTTGTAATACATTCAAACATGCTGTTACAAACTCCTGGTCTGTGCAATGCATTTACACACTGCTAGAAAGTAATCCACAGCTCTTTGTAATACATTCAAACATGCCGATATAAACTCCTGCTCTGTGCAATACATTTACACACTGCTAGAACGTAATCCACAGCTCTTTGTAATACATTCAACCATGCTGATATAAACTCCTGGTCTGTGCGATTCATTTACACACTGCTAGAAAGTAATCCACAGCTCTTTGTAATACATTCAACCGTGCCGTTATAAACTCCTGGTCTGTGCGATGCATTTACACACTGCTAGAAAGTAATCCACAGATCTTTGTAATACATTCAACCATGCCGATATACACTCGTGGTCTGTGCGATGCAGTTACACACTGCTAGAAAGTAATCCACAGCTCTTTGTAATACATTCAACCGTGCCGTTATAAACTCCTGGTCTGTGCGATGCATTTACACACTGCTAGAAAGTAATCCACAGATCTTTGTAATACATTCAACCATGCCGATATACACTCGTGGTCTGTGTGATGCAGTTACACACTGCTAGAAAGTAATCCACAGCTCTTTGTAATACATTCAACCGTGCCGTTATAAACTCCTGGTCTGTGCGATGCATTTACACACTGCTAGAAAGTAATCCACAGATCTTTGTAATACATTCAACCATGCCGATATACACTCGTGGTCTGTGCGATGCAGTTACACACTGCTAGAAAGTAATCCACAGCTCTTTGTAATACATTCAACCGTGCCGTTATAAACTCCTGGTCTGTGCGATGCATTTACACACTGCTAGAAAGTAATCCACAGATCTTTGTAATACATTCAACCATGCCGATATACACTCGTGGTCTGTGCGATGCAGTTACACACTGCTAGAAAGTAATCCACAGCTCTTTGTAATACATTCAACCGTGCCGTTATAAACTCCTGGTCTGTGCGATGCAGTTACACACTGCTAGAAAGTAATCCACAGCTCTTTGTAATACATTCAACCGTGCCGTTATAAACTCCTGGTCTGTGCGATGCAGTTACACACTGCTAGAAAGTAATCCACAGCTCTTTGTAATACATTCAACCGTGCCGTTATAAACTCCTGATCTGTGCAATACATTTACAAACGGTTATAAATCCCAGCTCTTTGTAGCACATTTAGTTAGTTGCAAATCGCAGCAAGGTACAGTACATTCACACTGGTATAAACCTCAGAACTGTACATTTGCATACTACTATAAACCACAGCTTAGTGCCTCGCATTTACAATGCGGGACACCTCAGCTCTGTGTAATACATTCTCACGTTCAGCAGTACAGCCCAGCTCTGAGGAACACATTCATGTGCTTGGATACAAACACCATCATTGTGAACTCACATACTCAACTATAAACCAAGCTATGTGCAACACACACACTCGTCTGCAGGGGACTGGCCATAGCGGGCACCGGGCAATCCCTAGCAAAGAGCTCGGCGGCACCTCCATCTACCCACCCCCCCTCCTTCCCCTGTGGGGAGGGGGTAGAGGGTGGGGGGGTGCGCCGGCCGAGCACTTTGCCGGGGCCGGTTGTGGTTCCCAGTCCGGCCCTGCTCGTCTGTACATTCAGCTCTGCGCAATTCATCATTCACACACACAACTATAAAAATCAGATTGGCACAACTAGTTAACACACTCAACTAAAAAACCCAGCTCTGTACCACACACTGAGCTGTACACCCAACTCTGTTCAACTAACTCACATATTCAACTATAAACTTAGCTATGTGCAACCACTCAGCTCTGCACCCCATCACTGTCGAATACATTAAATAATTTGGCTATAAACCGCAGCACTGAGAAATCCTTTCCCACAATCAGCTCTAAGCTCCAGATTTCTGCAATGCGTTTACACACTTCGCTTTAAATCCCAGCTCCATGCAATTCATCAGTCCCACGCACAACTATAAACATCAGATCTGCACAACTAGTTAGCACACTCAGCTGTACTTCCAGCTCTGTATAACTAACTCACACATTCAACTATAAATCTAAATCTGTGCATCGCACTCAGCTGTACACACATCTCTGTACAAGTAACTCACTCAACTATAAACCTAGCTATGTGCAAAGTACTCAGCTGTACACCCAGCTCTGTGCAACTAACTCATACACTCAAATATAAACCATGCTATGTGCAACACACTCATATGTTAGGTCTTTGATCTAAAAGAAACTTTTTTATGGATGTTGCATGAAACATAAACACAATCTCTGCAAAATGTCTGTAATATACTCTCAAACATCACCCAAATTAAAAATAAATTAAAGAAAGACAGTATTTAAAACAGTCTGTTTAAGAATTATTCAAAGTCATCAGAGCAAGGCTGAGCCGAACAGAGCAGGCTCTATCGTGGCCCCCCTGAAAGACTTTGCTCATGTCTTAAAACGCCTCAGCCCATTGGTTCAATTAGGGCTACAGATGCTAGAATGCATTGTGTTGTCAAACTACAGGCTAGCGCTAGAAAGTTTTCCTAGGTGACATGAAACCATCTTGTCACCTTAGGTTAGAACGACAACAACTCAGGCGTTCACCCGAATGGGGTACCTTCTGCTGTACAGAATAAGACTAAGAGCTCCATAAACTGTGACCGCAAACCAATAAATAGAGCGGCCACAGTACAAAGACTGTGGGAGAAGACAGAGGTGCACAAATCTGCCAGCTTACTGAAACCATAAACTGCACGCCTCTCCATCATGCTGCTGCTGAGCGATGCGTTCCATCACACAATAACCAGCACAATGGTGGTCCTCATGCACAACATGGAAACACTTCCCGCACAGGATCAAAAGACAGATGACACACCTCCAACCACACACCTAAGTGGTGTAGCATGTGTCCCAAGTAGGCAAGTGCTTCAGTGCCCCACTTAGGGATAACAAGCAGTAAGCACTATAGAGATGTTGCAAAGCAATACTCTGTCTCAAAACAATACTCGCACTCTGCTTCCAACCTCGAATACCACACCAAGCAGTAAGCCCAGCTTGCTCGACGCCCTCGCACAAAGTTTTGCCTGATTGCACCACTTCTTCCTGCCATTTAATTTCCATTGCTAGGCCCTTCACCATGCCAGCCACCTCTCCCTCTCCAGTCTTTGGGTGCTTATTGCATGTTCCTGGCAGTGAATTAATCCCAGAGATTAGGGAGGACAAGGTGCCACACAGCGCTGAATCATGAAGTGCCCCCGTAGGCCGGCGAACGAGATGAGTCGCGATCTGCATATTCATATCCCACCCCCGGAGGCATGCATCCAGACATCCACCAGCCTGGGGAATAGAGCGGGTCTGCACACAGGCAGCACGCACACTCAGTACAGAGGTGCCCGGGCCATAAATGGGCAGTGTAGCGATGCTGTGTGGTGCCATGGGCTCTAGTGCAAGCAGAGAAAATACCTCATCTGCCTGAAAATTGAGCACTAAAAGACTGCCAAATTTGTAGTGCAGTTAACCCCTAACACTCCTCTTTGTGTGCCATGCCATTCAGTAAGCACTGTGGCATGGCCTTGACAAGTGCAGCAAGTGCAGTGGCAGCAGGACTCAGGTGTGCAAGACCTTCAGCACCCCAATAGTCCTACAGGTAACCTACCACTCGACCTAGAGATCCCACTTACGAAATAATGATACCAGTAGAAAAATATTCTTATTTTTCTTAAAGACCCTTTCCCATTCTATTAGTGAAACAAATTGTTGTCCCCGAGCACAGCACAATAAATAATGAATCTAAGAGAAAAGAGAAACCAGATCAAATTGTTTTTGTATTCAAAGTTCATTCAGTCAATTCCCTTTATTTTATTTTATTTTCTCTTTACAAGCGTGAAATTCCCATCACATAGTCAGTCTTCATACAATGTTCATTGGAGTCATACAAATGTAGCCAGAAAACCAAGCCGTCACGTGTTTCGTCACGGGAAACAATCACCCAATGACTTCATCATTCTATTAGTGTCATGCTTCATCATCGGGTCTCATTCTGGCTTCTATAAAGCAAGTTGGGCTCAATCATATCCAGTGAGCGCTTTTGATATTTTCAGACAGGGTTGAAAGAAACAGGTTTGGTTTTAGCACTGGTGGTGCCCTGTGCAACAATTTTTTGGGTCCCCCATGATTTTCGCCATTCCCTCACAACCACCCTCCTGCAGTGCCCCTCATCGCGCCATAGTTCCTTCTTCACATACATTTTATTTGTTTTAAAGCACTGTTTGGGGTTGGCTTTACAAATAAGAATCTATTTCTTCCCAAAATATACCATTTTCAGCAACATTTGAAATATTTAATGAAAGACTAAGGGAAAAGTTCTAACCTATATTATACAGTTTGCATGCAGCTCTTTGGTGGAACTTCATAGTTCACTGTGCTATATTAGAACTGTAATTTATGAACTGCAAGTACCAAAAGGATCTATGTGACAAAAGCAGTAACCCGCTGCACTTTACTCATAAGTACAATTCTGTGATCTGCATAGTACACACTCTTTCTCTGCAAAGATCTCTCTCCAGCAGGAACATTAATCATCAGAGTTTTCTTGACATTTATGTTGTTACCGGAAATCTGCTGGGCACACAGGAAACTCTGCAGCATGTGCTTGTAAACCCATACATTATTTCTAAACACAACGCCCCCCAAGGTTCGCCCCCCCAAGTTTCCCCCCAGGTGTGGCTGCACCAGTTGCACTGTCCTAAAGATGGCCCTGGAAAGAAATAAAAACACCTAAGGGTCACTGCAAACTGCTTTCTGTGCACTCATCAAGTTGCTGCACCAAGATATGGCGATACCTAGAACTATCCTGCTCAATGATGTGGTCTTTATTTTTTTTAAACTGGTTACATAGTACGAAGTAACTCATGTAAGTAATTCCAGAGTCCTATAGTTCTGCAAAAACACTGGCACTTATTAATGACAGTCTGCTACCTGGTGGCACAGTGTGTATATGTTTGAGGAGAACCCATGAGCAACCTATTCAATATACTTAAAAAAAATGCAATGGGTCCAATACATATTTACAACACTAGGTGACATGGAATACTCACATTTTTGCACTTATATTAAGTGATGGATAGTATTTGGCGATGCTGGCAGGGACAATCGATATTGCCAACCACCTCGGGCCCTGGCACTTACCGTTTTTACAAATTAAGCTCCCTAAATCCTGCGTAGGTGCTTACCCATTGTGGATGCAGACATGTCCTGGGACAACTGATGAGGCATCAGGTTGTGGCACCACTGTGTCTACTGCCCCTTACATGTAGACTGTCATTCAGTATCCAGAGAGCTGCATTTTGGAGATGTTGCTAAACTGAATGTTGGCTGCAATCACAACAGGACCTCCCTCACAACAGAGGTGGTCTTCCGACTCCAGGCTATAATGGACACTGTCTTCAGTCCTGAACATCTCACTGACAAGTTACTGATTTCAGGAGTGTTTGTCTAATTAGTTCAATGAAGGCAAAACCAAACCACAACATCCAGAATGAATTAGGCACCACACAACAGTACAGGAAAAAGTTTTCAAAATGACCGAGAGGGAATTGGTAACCATGACCATAATGGTGCCTTGTCCGATGATAAAGAGTAGTTCTAGAAGTAGTCAAATTTCGTATTGCGGGTACCAAAGGTACATAGCCATGGGCCTATCATAGAGCAGAACACCATAAACCCCCTAATAAGACAATGTGTATTTTATTTTATCTAGCAAGTGAACTGAGTGAGTTAAAGCTCCTGCTGACATCGGCATCGATTCTGAAGGTCACAAGTTTGAATCCTGGCAACATCTTTTAAAGGGCAAAAAACTGAGTGCCATTATAATAGGTAACTGTATGATTTGTTATTTGCAGTTTAGAAGAAGCAGAAGGTGCAATATTTTTAATTAATTATCAATTTGATATTATTGTTTACATGCAATTGATTGCTGGCCATGTGGCTCATTTTGTGCTGTTGTCAACTAGCGCTTGTGTGGATGTTGCTGGATTTTCAATAGCCCGAGCAGCCTATAAAGATCATTTTGAGTTTATTCACATAACAAGAAGTTATCTGCATACATCAAACTACTTCTGGTCTTTGATTTCAAGCACAGTGGCGCAATCTGAGGGCTTTCCAAATAGGATACAAAAGTTGAACAACATTGAATATAAGACATACATTACTAGGAACCATTTTTGCTTGGTTGCAGGTCTTTACAACACATGCCATTACCACGTATACCTTTACCACACATGTAATACTACAAGTTGACCTTTACAACTCAAATATATATATGTGTGCCTATACACACAAATATATATGCAACTATATATTATTTGGTGGGGGACCCCAAACTACTCCTTTTTATCCCTTACCTTTCCTCACCTTTAAAAACCCACCCCAACTACTAAAATCGCTATTACCTCCCTTTAACTCTACCCACCCCTGAACTAAAAAAAATCACCCTTACTTCCTTTAGCTCTACTCACCCCATAATTCTAAAATCATCTGTACCTTCCATAACCTCTACCCACTCCCAAACCTTAAACTACCCTTACTTTAATTTACCGTTACCCACCCCTAAAACCACCCTTACCTCCCTTTACCTTTACTTGCACCAAAACTTCATTTTAATAAAATAACTTGAAAGTTATGCTATGTTTAAAAAACATACTTATCTGAGTAGTATATTACTACATGGCAAATGGATGCATGGTAAAGGCTGTTTCCCTTTTTGTCTTGATAACTTGTGACAATTTATCCACATTGCCCAACCTCAGTCATTTGCAGGGATCTATTTATAAATTTACTATTAGCTCGATCATGCCCAGAAAAGGAAAATTTCCTCCAAAACCGATATACAATTGAGTTACAATTGACTTTATTACTGTATTTATTTAAAACAATCAAGTTTATCAAGACTATTGTGTTATAAAACAATTGCTATATAAAACTGGCTTATGGTACACTATACATGTTTACAAGTTCACTGAGTTTGTTTCTCAAGGTTTAGTGGCCCCAGTCATACATAGATTTGCCCTTGGTGAATGTCTGTTTGATACATAACATAACATGTATTTGTAAAGCACACGTTCACCCCCAAAAGAGGCATCTTGGCGCTGAATAACAGATGTTTATTGCTACCTAACTCAATGGTACTCAGAGAAAACAGAGATGAGATGTCATCCCCTTCAAAAAAAGTTCTCAATTGCCTATGTTAAATATTAACAAATATCTTAAATTATTTGGTGTCCAAATGCACAATTATAGTATAAGTGCAGTGCGATAGCGATGGCATTTTTTTTTTATTATCAAGATGATACTACACTTCCAAAACGTTGGCAAAGAAATTCTATATCCGTTGAGATATACAGGAGGAATGTTAAGGCAGCAGCTGCAATTCTGTCCCTGTCTACACGATCAAGTTAAAAAAATTCCAAGTTCATTTTTCTGAATTTTCTGCTATTAATCAACATCCAAAACACCTCTTTTTATTTATTCATAATTTTAGAACTCCGTCAGCGAAAATTCTGCCTGCATTGCCTCTGCCCTGGACAGACCATTTTATGATTCCGGCTCGGTGGCAGTACGATGCCCCAGTGGTATCTACACCTAGGGTATTCACGGTTGAAAGAGCCTGGTCTAGGCTCCCAGTGGATACCTGGGCGGTACACCTGGAGGCGTCCCGTCCCGTGTTCGGGACGGACCCGTTAGTAGTCGATGAGGAGGTAAATGCTTGGCTGACCAACTCATTGGATACCATCCTCCCTAAGAAAAGACGTCTTACCAGGGGCAGGAGAGTGGGATCAGCGCCCTGGTACACGCCAGAGCTCAGAACACTGAGGAAGGGCTGCAAGAGGCGGGAGAGGATCTGGAGGAAGGATTGGGGCGAAGAGAGCTGGAGAGAATATCGGGTGGCCCTCGCTGCTTATAAATCCGCCATCCGGGCAGCGAAATCTGGGTTCTATGAGGAGAGGATAGGCCTCTCTTCTAACTCATCAAAAGAGTCTTTTAAGGTCATCAGAGAACTCTTGAAAACCCCCGAACCGCCGGTCTCGCATGATAACCCACGTGAGAAATGCTTAGAACTGGCCTCTTATTTCAAACTCAAGATTGAAAATATCTTGTCATCCCTCCCTCGGTTAGTCCAGGAGCCATTCTCGGTGGGTAACCTAGGGTCTTGGCCCGGGGTGAGGACAGCAGAGCTGGCCTCCTTTGGACCAGTCACTGTGGACGAAGTTCTCGGGGCTTTGGCCTCTGTGAAGAGTGGGTCCCCGAGAGACCCGGCCCCAATGAAATATCTGAAGCAGGTAGCCCCCACCATCGGCGGCCCAGTGACGGATCTTTTAAACTTATCCCTCACTCAAGGTGTGGTGCCCCCCAGTTGGAAAGGAGCGGTAGTCAAGGCCCTCCTGAAGAAGCCCAGCCTAGACCCCGCCGACCTTGCGAACTTTAGGCCCATCTCTTTACTCCCTGGCCTTAGTAAGGTGGCGGAAAAACTTGTGAATAGGCGTCTATCGGGCTTTCTGGAATCCCACTCCCTACTGGGTGACTCACAGACGGGTTTTCGCCCCGGTCAGGGGACGGACACCGCCCTGCTAGCAGTCGTGGAGAACGGCAGGAGCATTTTGGATTCAGGGGGATCGGTGGCAGTGATCCTCCTGGACCTCAGTGTGGCATTTGACACCGTAAACCATCAGGTGCTACTCCAGCGACTGTCGGGGGTGGGGGTCTCCGGGACGGCGCTGAAATGGCTTGCGTCCTTTTTAGAAGAGCGCACGTTCGAGGTTTGGGAAGGCCACGAGAAGTCAACATCGTTCCCTCTCCAGTGTGGTGTGCCACAGGGCTCATCGTTGAGCCCTACATTGTTCAATATCTATATGGCCCCGCTGGAGAGCGTGGTACTTCCACTGGGAATTAAGATCATCAGCTACGCCGATGATACCCAGTTGGTGGTAGGGCTCCCCCAGTCGGCGAACCAGCCCGATCAGCTGCATGCATGCCTGGTTAAGATTTTTACCTGGATGGGCAACTCAGCCCTCAAACTCAATGGTTCTAAAACCGAACTGATGATGTTGGGGAACTCTTCTCCTTCCCTGCCCCTAAGCAGCTGGCCCAGCTGTCTGGGAGTGCCACCTACCCCTAAACAGGAGATTAAGAGCTTGGGGGTGTGGCTGGAGCAGGACCTTTCCTTTAAATCACACGCCAAAAAGACCGCAGGCGTGTGCTTTGGCCTGCTCCGATCAGCTCGGAAGATCTTACCCCTCCTCCCGACGGCCACCAGGAGGCTACTAATCCAGGGGCTCATCATTTCCCGGCTGGATTACAGTAACGCGCTGTTCCTGTGGGCGCCAGAATCTACTCTGAACAAACTGCAGCAAGTACAAAATGCCGCTGCCAGGCTTCTGACAGACCTTCCCAGGTGGCAATCAGCCCGTCCGGCGCTGAAGGCGCTTCACTGGCTTCCAGTCAGAGAGAGGGTGAAGTTTAAGGCACTCTGCATGGCCCATAAAATCTTGCAGGGGAAAGGGCCACCCATCCTTCGTGGTATGGTTCAACCCTACAAGGCCCCCCGCGCTCTTCGCTCAGACCACCAACATCTCCTGCAAGTTGCGAGAGTAAGAAAGGCCAGGTCTGGTGGCAGAAGATTCTCTGTCAATGTGGCTGCTCTGTGGAATTCCCTTCCGCTTGCCTTGCGTTCTGAAACCGGCACCTTACGATTTCGTAAATTTTTAAAGACTTACCTGTTCCCTGCTTAATTGAGTCGTCTCTGTTAGGGCCGCTCTTTCTGGACAAGCGCTGGGATGCCCAAGGGTAACCACGCGCGATACAAAACTCATTAATAATAATAATAATAATAATATTTACTGGATTTTTGTTAGGAGAATTGTATTAATTTAATAAATATTTCTGTGGAGTGGGTGACATAGATCCAGGATTTTCCTACTAAACCAGTGTTCACACATTAATCTTCATTTCTTAAATTTCGTTTGGAGGCATGACATTTTTTAATTAAACACTGTATGTAAATAGAAGCAAATAGTTTTTAGCTCTCATAACGTTTGTGAATATGTTAAATCCTTTTTGTTTGTTGTTAAGTCCAAAAATATTAAAAATATCTCAAAAATTCGGTCTGAAAGTCAAATACTTAACAAATTGCATTTTCTAAACAAATGACTTCCAAATTTAGAATCTTGGAAGTACTAAACTGGCAGGTGCCCAATTTTTTTCCCTTTCAATGTCACTACGGTTCCCTCCACTATGGTTAGAGAGTGCCACAAATTACATTTGTTGCTTTTCACTTTTGCTCTCTAAATTGAAAAAATTAAATCAAATGTATTCTGAATGGTACAGCTGAAAGGGCAGCAGAGTTGAAATGCATAGTTTAAGATTCAGTACCCTAGAAACATCGGCATAATTTGTGACATCTCCTCTTTGCAGCAGCCATTTAGGTCTCGTGATTTAGTTGATTCAATTTTTACCAACAATTGATCTATACTCTCTGAGATAATACAAACACAAAGTATAGTCGAACTAACTCAACTTATTTAAAGTTGCGATATGTGGACTGATTACAAGATGTTACAGGTAAGAGTTAAAATCTCCTGTAGTAATTTAAACAAGCTGATTTATTCTCCGCTTGGGGCTCTTTTCAGGATGTGAACATATTGCCTCTTTTTATGCCCCCTCTATTTTGGACATAAATAAAGTGTAGCTAAAAAACGTGTGTTTATTATGAACACAGTAGAATGAGCAGCCATGAGAGGAGAGTTTCCCTAAAGAATAAAAGCACAATCCACAAATTATGAATCCTCACCAGATACTTAGGGGCATATTATCAAGGGGCTTTATCTCCGCTTTTTTGGCTTTAAAAGCCAAGAAAGCGGAGATAAAATTATCTCCCTATTACCAAGCTGTCGCTAACACCAGTTAGCGACAGCTAATAGGAGATAGTGACCATCTTGGGCACCGCTTTGCATGTCAGTGATATTTATCACTAATGACATGCAAAGTGGGCGTGCCAAGATGTTAGCGACTGGAAACAGTCGCTAACATCGCTATCTCCTATTACCAATTTTTGGAGATATTCGCGCTAAGAGCGAATATCTCCAAAAGCTAACACCTGCCCTGAGCAGTTCTTAGCCATGTTATCCAATGGGAGGTGGATAACATGGCTAAGAGCATTTGCTCGATAATGCATGAATATCGCTGACTTTTCAGCGATATTCATGCATTGCGGCCGTTTTTTATCGCATTTGCGATAAACCTTGCTAATAGCAAGATTTATCTGCGATAAAAATCGCCGATTTGCGGCGATAATTTTTGTCTCTAAATAAGTTAGAGACAAAAATTATCTCTATTGGTTGGTAATATGCCCCTTAGATTTATACCTCGCAAGCACATACACTGATTTCAATGAGTAGGCTGCGTGTGGTGCTACCTCATGCTATGTTTATGAGATTTCTGATCACAGTGTTGCACTCACTTCAGTCTTATCAGATTGTGCCTCAAAAATCTTTCTTTCTGTTGACCATTTTATCTTGGAATCCTCTTTATGTAAACCCAAAGGTGCTGATGTGTTAGGGTTGCAAATCGGTTAATAATTTTGCATTTAAAATAGCCTTTTCTGAATCTCTAAGTGTGTTTAAATACAGTAGCGGCCCATGGAGGGAGTGCTGCGGGCGGTGTTGTGGGGCAGGGGAGGGGCAGGATGGGGGGTAGTAAACTCTGGCTCACGGCCGACCGGAGTAATGTAAATAAATAAATAAATAAAACAAATTTCATTGCACGCGCTGAAACGCCAAATGCGTCTTACTGCACGCAATGAAATTCGTTTAATTTATTTATTTATTTTCATTACTCCAGTCGGCCATGAGCCAGAGTTTACTACTCCCCACCTTACCCCTCCCCCGCCCCACCTTACCACACCGCAGCACTGTCTCTACAGGCTGCTACTGTTTAAATATGGTCATAGAATTGGTAATTGGAGTGGTGTGTTTTCGGCATCCATCCACAAAACTGATTTCGTACTCAATGTATCAAAGATTTCTGATCGAAATTTAGTTGCCATACATTGGAAAATTACAGATTCCTGATTTGGGGGGTATTAGCAAAACTTATAAATAAATATATACTTATTTGAACAAACACACACACATATATGTATGTGTATATGTTTATTTACAGATATAAAATGTAAAGATATTATTAAAATAATGTATTTGTATAATCATTTACTATTTTTATTTTTAATTTAATTATAACAAGTATATATATATATATATATATATATATATATATATATATATACACACACACACATACAAACTAAATTACAAACCGTAACAAATAAACTGGATTTTTTTAAACATACCAATTTAATTACACATAAAGAAATTTAAGCAAAATAAGAGAATACATTTCACTAAAATATATTATATATTATAAACATTGCTAATTAAAAAAATATATATTCAAAATGTTTTAATATACAGAAACATAATAATAATATAATTTGAAACATTATAAACAAATTATAAAATTCTGGAAAAGTACACATATTATTCCCAGTCCAGTCTGTGCAACAGTAGAGAAACGTTTGATTCAGGAGGGGTAAAATTGACTATTCCCACTCCAGTCTGTGCAACAGTAGGGGAAGCACTGGACGCAGGAGGGGTAAAATTCACTATTCCCTCTCCAGTCTCTGCAGCAGTAGGGAAAGTGATGGACACAGGAGGGGGTAAAATGGACTATTCCCACGCCCCTCAAAGCAACAGAAAGGAAAGCATTGGACTCAGGAGAGGGAAAGTTTACTATTCCCACTCCAGTCTGTGCAACAGTAGGAAAAGCACCGGACCCAGGTGAGGTAAATATTGCCACTCCAGTCAGTGCAACAGTAGGCAAAGCATTGGACTCAGCAGAGGTACAATTTACAATTCCCACACAAATCTGTGCAACAGTAGGGAAACCGCTGGACTTAGGAGAGGGAATTTTTTTTATTTCCGACTCCAGTCTGTGCAACAGTAGGAAATGCACCGGACCCAGGTGAGGTAAATATTGCCACTCCAGTCAGTGCAGCAGTAGGCAAAGCATTGGACTCAGCAGAGGTACAATTTACTATTACTATTCCCACACAAATCTGTGCAACAGTAGGGAAACCGTTGGACTTAGGAGAGGGATTTTTTTTTATTTCCGACTCCAATCAGTGCAACAGTAAGAAAAGCGTTTGACTCTGGAGGGGTAAAATGTATTATTCTCACTCCAGTCAGTGCAACAGTAGGGAAAGTACTTTGCTTCAAACACATAACTTATTTTAATACATACCTTATTTTAATAAAAGTATTAATTTAATAAAATTATAAAACTAGTAATCTAAAATTAAATATATACATTAAAAAACAATGAAGCAATTACAATTATTATACTTAAAAATACATACCTATCAATGCACATTTAACATATATCTAAATTAAAAAATTATATTGATTACATAATTTACATTATTAATTAACAATTAATGATTTAATATTAAATACATCATTTATAATGAATTAATTATTATTTAATTAACTTTCCACCCTATACCCCATAAACCCAACACGCACCTATAATATAACTTAAAAAAATATTTACCCAAATTACATACTTAATAAATAATTAGTGTTAATAAAAAACGATATACATTCATTATGCTCAATTAACTTCCCACTCTGTACCCCTACAAACCTCACAAACTGCTTATTATTTTACAAATAAATTTAAAATATAAATAACTTAAAATTACAAACTATATTTAAATATTAACAAGATTTACACAATATAAAACATATACAATTGTAATATAATTTAAACACATAAAGAAACTTAGAAAACTATATTTCTTACCTTTCTTCTGTGTTACGATATTAAAAAAAATCAATATTTCTGCAACTCAATATTCTGGGGCCTATTAGGATGGCGGGCGGACTTTTGTCCGCCCACCTCCCTAGCGGTGCTGGGACCGACCGGCCGATCCCACACCGGCGATTAGGAAGCCACCACTACCGTGGCGGTGGCATCCTGCATTCCCAGCATTGTGACGGGCGGTGCTCACAGCACCGCCTGCCACAATGCTGGGAATGCACTGTGTGCATTGTCATGCACAACGTGACAGGCGCCGCGAGGTGCTTGCCACCATGTCCATGACAATGCAGGGGGATACCATAGATTCCCCCCATGTGGAACCCCACCCCTCATACCCTGGGGGCCCGCAACGGGCCCCCGAAAGCAAAATCCACATGCCTTTCCGTGCGGAAAGGCTGCTTCCCGCTCCCATGCTAATATGGATGGCGGTGTCTAGCAGACACCGCCACCATACATAGCCCCTTTTCCGCCCGGTCGACAAGTTGACCGGCAGAACACTGGCGGACGGCCTTTCCGTCCGCCTGGGTCCCCCCGCCATGCTAATATGGCACGGGGGAAATGTGTGGCGGGCAGGGTAGGATGTAGGGCGGATCGCTACCACCATGCGGGCAGTGGTGATATGCCCTACATCCTAATAGACCCCTATGTCTGAATACCCTTTATGTAAATTGATCACAGATAGAGTGGTCAGCTGACCCTAACAAGCCACCATCCCTGTGATGACCATCAATCAGGGTGAGTCACAATGAGCGACCTGCTTCATTAATATTCATGAGATAGGTCATATTGCAAACCACTTTGAATCATAATTTTACAAACTGACGTATAAGTACATAGGTCAGTTTGTAAAATTCTTTACTGGTCACAATAAATACTAGTTGAAAATTGCAGGCAATTTTTTGCAGCCAGTTCTGGCACAACATAATATTCAATGGACTCAGTCATTTTAATGGCTCCAAGTTGCAGTTTAGAACTAACATCTGAACCAGTGTAAAATGTTTCATTTTTCTGATGGAATCCATATTTGTTGATATCCCACAACTTCCTCATTCTCTCTGCCTCTGGGTACTCTTCACCCTGGCAGCCCCCACTATTAAAACATCATGAGCCATTGCAGATTGTGCCACTCACATTGTGAAGTATAGCAAGCAACACTGCTGGGCCGTGTGTCAGAATACTGTAACATTTAGCTCATGCCATGTTACATGTTATTACCCCATAACAGCCCCTTGCATGAATAGGCGGTATTTGACACTGCTGTAAAAAAACAAAATGTGTAAATTGCTTCTTTTATTATGACTTAGGGCCTTATTATAAGTCTGGCCGTTCATCAAACGCTAGCCTCATGGTGGTGATCTCCCGACCGCTCTATTACGAATCGGCTGCCTTGGGACCACCGCAATAGCCGCAACTGCCAGGGAACTGCTGTTCCCTGGCAATTGTGTGGGGGTACTGGGGCCGCATTATATGTGGCAGGGCCACTACGGCCCAGCCAAGCATATTACAAGTTTCCTCACCGCCACTCTTCTCATGGAGGTGCGACCGCCATGATGAGTGTGGTGGTGAGGAAACAAAGGGGGGCCCTTGTGCCTCATGCCATGTGGATGCACACAGGGGGGCACAACATGGGACCCCCTGTGTGCATGCACACCAGTATCTGCACGGCATGGACTGCAGCAGACCATGCAGTGCAGGTACTTCCTTTGATATTCTCATTGCGGTTGGAACACCAAAGAATCGCTTGCCAGACCAGGAGAAAACCTCCGATCTGGCGGGCGGTTCCTACACGGGTTTGACGGTGCGGGATTGGGACCATCCTGCTCCTGCACTGCCAAACTCAAAATAAGGCCCTTCACTGCAACTACGGGCGTAAAACAAAAAATGAAGATGGTCAGGCTGAAGGGAAAACATAGACAAGGTTACCGATGGTGTTTACGTGAGTCAGAGTGCTGTACCAACAGTACCCATACACAGTATGCAACTCCTCCTCATATAATTATGTGCTCAACGTAAGCACATAAGAACTTAGTTTACTGGAGAAACCCCAAAATAATAGTTACCTTGCAGAAAAAAGCAAGGTGAGCCCTATGAGGAAGTTAAATGAAAGATAGAATACTTTTGGAACCAAGATAAAAAAGGGACTTTTTCTGTCGCTAACCCATATTGGAGAATTCTTCACTGGGAAATTCTCCCATCAACCCTTCCAAGCTCCACCTAACCTTAGTGGCTGGAGTAATTCTACCTTTTTTTAGGTCTACACTAAGGGCCCTATTACAATTTGGCAGTCCTCCTGTAGGACCACCACCTCTGCGCCCACAGGAGGACCGCCAAGCCTGTGGTGCACCTGCCCACTGGATTCCGACTTGAATCCAGGGCGGGCAGGCTGTGCTTCGGCTGTCTCACGGCAGTGGCTGTATTAGGCTAATAGGAGAGCCTTAACAGCACACTGCAGCTGTGACAGCCTCTGCAGCACGTTCATGCATGGTGTGGCATGCACCAGTTCATGCATGCCACACCGTGCAGGAACAGGGGTGCAGTTCCAGGGGGGCACAAAATGTTGGGCAGGGGGTGGGGTTCAGGGGTGGGTGCGGCTTTAGGGCTGGGGCGTTTTTTTCTTTTTGAGGTTCTGGGGGCTGGGTGAGGAAGGTGTGGTAGGGTTTGCACCAGGGGTTTCTTTTAGGGCTTTGGGCCAAAACCGGCTTTTTTTATAAGGGCAGGGGGCTGGGAGGGTTGAGCTAGGGTTCCAGTTTTAAGGGTGAGGGCTGGGGGCTGGATTTTTTTAAGGGCCAGGGGTACTTTGTCAGGGGTCCAGTTTTAGGGCTCAGGAAACCTTTGCCACAGGTATGCCTTTAACATTCATGCTTTTACAACGAAATTGGTTGCAAAGGCATGCGTGGTAAAGGCATAATCGTAATAATCTACGTAGTAGAGGTTATGTGTGATAGTACTTTGGAAATAACAAAGTGAGGGGACAGATATTTCTCTTATAAGGTTAAATATCTTGGAAAATGGGATGAGGTACTTCACAGCCGTCTACCCTTTGGCTTAGGCAGACAAGATCCATCCTATACACTTCCACCACTCAACTGGGATCCTCATGATCCTTGTTTGTAGAGACGAAAATCCACGTCTGAATCTTGAAGATAAAAGAAGACTCAGACATTGACGTTAGTGTTCCTCAACAGAGATCCACGCTTTTATGTGGAACAAAGAGGGTCAATTCCATCACTGAAAAGTTACTGGTGGATGTCAGTAAATAATTACTTATGAAGATACAACCTCTATGGCCGAGGTCTACCATTACCCCTATGTAGAGTATAACGTGGACCATTTCTACCCTCAGGACGATTGTGAGAAAGTCCTACAAATTAATCTTTGAGTCTAAGAAAACAGTGTTGAGTGCCTGCTAGAACAAGTGCCTTGGGAGGCCTACTCTCTCTTCCTTCGCCCTCCTCATTGCTGGTGAAATTGACAAATCTTTCTTCCACTAGACATGTTGAAAATGAGGCCACGGATTCTGCCCTAAGGAAGTGTTTGATGCACCCTTCTCAGCCTACTGTGGCAAACACACCCTCTTCTGCCCAGCATAAAGGCTACTTTGTCTGTCTTTCCGACATGCACTGTCCCACGAGGGTCAGGGAACACCCAGGGAGATGTAAATAAACTGATTGGGCACCTAATCATATAAAGAGGCTTTGCTCATTTGCCACAAACTGTGGCTCGCAGAGTCATACAATGCACTTGACTAGCATACATAGTTGTGACTTCCTGGATGGGACTTGCATCCTGCCCGTCCCATCGAGGTTGGGACCAAGCTGGAAGTTCCTCCCATGCCACAGCTCTTGCCTGAAAGTGCCTGAGATGAGTCATAAGTCGCCCTCAGGAGAACAGAGGAACTACTCAAATTCAGTACAACCACTACAGAGAATCCTGAACAAAGGTATCAGAGTGATACGGAACCCCACAAGCAGTGATTCTGTGTGCTGAAGACACTTCGCCCAGAGTGATCAATTTGGTAAATGTGGGGACCCTCCTCTGTAATTCTGGGAACAGAACACTTGGTCTGACATTGAGTGAAATTGGCCCTCATTGAACTTGGGCTTCTATGTGAACAAAATATCTTAAAGCAACACTAGCTTTCTCGCACATTGCACCCAGAGCCTGGAACGCCCTCTCTCTTCACATTAGGGCATCCTCCTCACTTCTTGAAATCCACAAGAAGCTGAAGACCTGGCTCTTCAAGTAACTACCTGTGGCACGCTTACTCACCACTCCAGCGGACCCACACCTATACACCTGGATACCCTACCGGGTGATGAGCCGCACTTTACAAATCCAGCTAACATAACGTAACATAACATAACACTAGTTAGTAGTGTTCCTCAACTGAAGAAACAAGGGAATGAGCCTTCTCTGACTCCCCTACCCAAACTAATAACTCACTCAAAAGAGAAGGACTAGGGGGAGGAGCCAAGATGGCCGTCGGAACGGTCGTGTAAGCGCCCGGCTCCGCGAGCCTTTCACTCCTGCATCGATATCCTGCCTCTTTTCCTATGCCTGTGATGCGGTAAAACGGAGATTGAAACGCGCTGACAACGCTCGCGTTCCTCCGAAGTCCCTGCCTGCTGTTATTGCGGAGATCTGGACACGCCGCATTTCTTCCACGGTTGTCCCTGGACCCTCTGTCTGCCGCCGCCGCTGGACGCTGTCTCACCGACGTCGGAGAGACGATATGGGGATGCCCTGTTGTTTGCGGTGCTGCTGCCGGCTGCAGTAAGAGATGATGTGTATCCTTCGCGGAAGTGGCGGATTCCCTCTGGGCTGTATTGTACACTGACGAGGTGGGATTTCCCTCTCGTAATGCCTCCCATTGTCCCTCTGCTGACGAGCTGAGCTGCCTCCATTTTTGAACATCCTTCCTGCCTAGGGTCGCCCTCCTCGCCTGAAGCACCACTCCGTGCTACGAGCAGTGTCTCTACCTGCACCCCGACCTTTCCCCCGGGGTTTGTGTCGCCCTCCCCCTCTCACTGGGGTTTCATCGGCGATAAGGTACTGACGCTGGTTTTTTGGGATGGGCTGATGAATGCCCCCTTATCTCCCGGGGGTGCTATCCTGCCTGGTCTTGAGAGTGGTGACGGCCCGACGGCAACAACCTACGCCATGGACCGCTTGGAGCCGCAGCGGGATTTGACTCATGGCGATATCCTGGCAGCGCTCGCCGGCTTATGGGACACATGGCTTCGATGCACCCAGCAGCTGGGTTGGAAGATTAACGACGCCATTTCTGCCCCGGGGCGCCTGACGCGATCCGGCTCCCTATTATTTCCGATCTCTCCTGAAATGGATAATATGTTTCTACATGCCTGTCCGGTACAGTGGATGATTCCTGGCAACAACGAATTGTATCAGTCGGTTGATGGAGCTGCTGTTACATTGTCTCCCCCCACTTCGAGACTTGTGACTCTGCCGTTGCTTTTGTCCCCATTGCCTTCATCACCGCCTTCTCGGCTGCTGACCCTCCTGGCCGCCTTTCCCTCTAAAGGCATTTCTCTAAGGTGGTGGACTGTTTTTTATCCTGTGCATACGGGGACGATGGTATTCTTGGACACTGGACATATTGTAAAATGGAGACTTTCACTTCATCTTCTCCTGCGTCTTCTTCGTTGGGGGCGGCCATCTTGTCCTTTTGTTCTGCCTTCGGTGGGCTCCCAGCGGTGGCCATGTTTGATGGGCTTTCGACGTTCGGGCCAGGGCTGAAGGTTTTCTTCTCATTGACTTTGTTTGTTCTATGGGCGATGATTCGGACTGGGACGCTTTCTACTATGTTTGAATGCGCTGTTTTGAATGTTTCTTTTCCCCACCTCAGGTTGTATTAATTTGTCCTGTTGTTGATCCTTTTGGGTGGGGTATAGTTTTCGTGCGGGCTGTGGAGTCTGGGAATAATTGGTTCTGGCCCTCCTTCGGGTTTCGGTGCTCTATGGGAGTTTTAGATCGGGATGTTCCTTTCTTGCTCTCATAATTTAGGTTCTTTCCTAACCCTCTCCTTTTTCTTTCTTCTCTTCCTATTCTACATTTCGGGATTGCTGGGCGACAGACACACTGCTGGGGGGGGGTAGGCCGTAGCCTCCGCATGCGTGTAGGGTGGGGGGTGGGAGTGGGGTCCTTAGTTTATGGGTTTTAGTTTCTATGGTGCCTTTGTTTCTTTTTCTTTTGTCTTTCTTTTCTTTTCTTTGGGTCCGTGTGTGGGACTAATGCGGGCGGGTGGCGGCATGCGATGATTCGATTGCTCCTGCTGTTACTTTAGTTACACGTACCTTGGCCGCCGTACCGCCGGGGGAAGCTTGACTTTTGGGCTAGGACTGTCAGACTGATTTGTCAATCTATTGCCGTTACGCCTACACGGACTCAGCGTTCTGCTTCTATATTTTATATTATTGATCTGCAAGTGCAATGCTGACCTTTATTGTTGCTACGAAAAATGTTTAAAATCTACCTTCATTGCTCCTTCGTCACGGTATCATGTTGAACTAAGCTGTGGTCTTTGATGCTCGCTTGGAGTTATGATATTACTGTGTCGCCATATTGTCTGCGCAAGTGCCTTCACGTTTTTGTGGCCAGCCGGTTGGTTGTGGGCCCGTATATTGTCTTCTTAAATGCACAATAAAGGTTTTTGAAAAAAAAAAAAAAAAAAAAAAAGAGAAGGACTAGAAACAACAAAATAGATCCACCTTGGAGGATGGAGGAAAATATTATCCGTTGTAATACCCTCCACCGAGATGGCTAAACAATTTAACATGAGAGGCAAAAGGAGAAAAAAAAGACATTGCTTTTCTTAATACTGCCCTCACACACTTTACAGTGTCATGCTTCATCATAGGGCCGCAGCAAACGTCCAGTTGCAGACCAACACACTGGACGGAGCGTGATTTTTTGTGTATGAAGAAGAGTGGAGAGGGAAGTAAACGAAAAAGGAAAAAAGAAAAGATGAAAACAGAGGAAAAAGTATTCCCTCAAGAAGGGACCAAAGAGTGCAGACAAATATATTTAAAACATTCTAAGGGGATAACCACTATATGGCTTTATTCATGTGTCCCCTTGGTAGGATTAAAACATGGAAGATGGGATAATCAGGGGAGGTAAAAGCCCCTATATCCCTACTGCAAAAACCAATATGTTTCAGCCAGTACTATGAGCCCATCCGGGTCACATTGGCCTTCGCCAGGGTATTGATCCCTTTGTTGTATAGCGTTTTAGGACCCTAGTGTAATTTTCCAGAATCATGCCCTTATATAGGTATAAAGTACTGTATCCTTATATAGGCATAGAAATCATAACCATATTAAGACATAGCTCAAGTAGTCCTAATATGGCTTGGCTACTTCCACTAGATCCGAAAATGTACAACGATTTCTTGGAAAAACCCGCCTTCAGCAGTCAGGGACTTCCCCATGCATGAATATTAATTTATCTAAGAACTCATAGAGTTTTCAGAGAATTAAGTCTCTAATGACGTTATTATGTCCAATCTTACGTCAAACTCGGCACCTTCACGGTATAAATATGCCCACACTTGTCCAAACAAACACACAGTGCCCGACGCGCCCTGCTGCAGCAAGTGCTGAAGGAAGCCGACCCCCCAGCTGACGCACTGAGAGACGCTGTACTTTCTCCAGCCAAGAAATCCAGCTCCGGTGTTTCCAGGCTACCCTTGCAGGTTGCTGGGAAATCGAGTCCTGAGAGAGAGAGAGATACCAGATCTCCTACATTCTAAAAAAAAGGTACGGAGCTGATTAGACCCTAAAAGAATTCTTGGATTAGATTCTTGGCAAAGAATACTGAAACTAAGCTACACCTCACTTACTTCTTTCCTTGTACTAGACCTAGGTTAGGTACACCGGGGTAGGCGTATTTTAGAAGCACCAGTTGAGTACTTTTAGTCATTATTTATCAATGTATGTATTTTATGTACTATATGGCATAGAAACCATATCATGCTTTTACAGTATTATTTTATAATACTCTTCGTACTGTACGCATTGTACTTTACAACAAGTATTACGATTGTAGCAGTTCATTTCTTATGCTTGAGAAAGAAGACTGTTCAATAAATACCTTTTATTGAAAACGCCCGTCTCTCTATTTCTCTGCACCTCTGGTGAAACGAAGCATGCACGATTGACTGAGTGAAATAACTATCTATCTTTCCGCGACTCTAGAGATATATTTCTTATTCTTGGGAAACAAAGTTGTCATGTTTATGCGGTTGTCAGAAACTAATCCCTTCTTGTTCATTCGAGAAAGTTTCTAGTGACCTCTGAGCTAGCTGGCACATACACAATTAAGTCTAGTATATTCGGTAGAGACCTAGTCGACTCAGCCCTACGTCTAAACTACAGGATATACTATTCCAATGCGCAGAGCCTATTCCCTATTGGGAATATAGGAACTACACTACACCTTATCTTTTATGATCTTCACCCCTACTTGTTGCAAGGTGGAAAATCTCCAATAACTCACTCTCCAATGGTCGCAGAGAGGAATCCTTTTTAGGAGTTCACAAGTTCTTCTCTGAACCCGGGACCTTAGTGGGAATGTGGTGCTTTTAGTCACACTTACTCCAAAGCACCGCAAATGTACGTTTCGTACATCGGTTCCTCAACTGGCCCACACCAAGAATCTTGAGTTTGAAGGCATCGATAATGAAAGGTTTTTGCGGAACTTTGGCTCTTCTGACTGGAATTACAACTCTGTAGGTTGTGGTTACAGTCATCATATTCCAAAGGACTCCCCATGAATTGTGGACCATTGACTCTGTGTGGTATACAACCAATATCGAAATCTGTTCTCAAAGGCCTGGATTTTCTGACCTTATCAGAGAAATAGCCAGATCTCTCAGCAGGATGACTAAATGGTATTTTCTTTCCGTGACAATCATTTCAGTATGAAGACATAGCAGATTTAAGTTTTGGGTTACCTTTGCCTAGTGAGAGTCCAGCGTGGTGTATCCTGGTCACCGTTGACTGATTTACATATGGTTGGTCCCCTGCCTGAAATGGCCCAGTGAGCATAAACAATGGAAGAGAATGTTCCTAGAGTAGCTAGCCGTATTGAAGAATTCCGTTCACCATTGTGGGGTTTCTAGCATACATATCTGAAGCAGGCACGTCAACCAGCTGAGTTATTTTAGCAACATCAACTACCTACTGCGATGCAAAATACTTTCTCCTATGACAGGCAGCCTGAAAGAAATTACTCTATAATAAAGTAACTCGAATAAGTGATTGCATTTCTTTTCACGGACAAGACGATGTGTCTTGTACAATGGCAAGCAGCCAAGCCCCGCAGGGCTGAAACTCATGCATAATATCTCCAGCAAGAGCACTGTAGTCAAGCGTTAAATCATGCATGACTTGTTGCTGATGTTAACCAATATAACCCGTTAGGGCCTTCATCCATCGCCCGCTGCTTGTGTTTTGCACGCTGATGCCTGAACTTGCCTACTCCTGAACAATCACCATGATACTAGAAACAGTAATACCAACAACAACGAATATTATTACATGTCAGCAGCAACATTTCTGATCCACTGTAAGCCCCCTCAGGCAGCTCTACAGACAGACCTAAAACCAGCAATGGGGAGGGATGTGGTGGTGGGACTCCATTACCTGCCTGGGAAGGAGGAGCATGGGACCTTTCACAGGTGTCTCTTTACCTCCCTTCTGAGCTGGAGGAGTGAGGCATGCGGTGGTGTTAATACAGATCACTGGTGCAAGGCGGGGGAGCTTCGGCTCCTGATCTGATCTGATCTGTTGTGCAATGTTTGTTTTTGGACCTGTTGACTCACTGGCTTCTTGCGTCTCATTGGCTGAATGAGTGATGCGTACCCGGAGAAGGGATGCTCAAGAGCTGATGCCTTGTTGCTCTGGAACGGACATAGGAGGGACTAGAATACAAACTGATTTCCGTGAGATGCGTTGGTTGGCTGAGACGGTTTGGTTGTCGTTCAGGTGTGCTTGTACACAGATTTCTTGCAGTTTCGTAGATGATGAAGATGATGAGGATGCAGTGATATGAAAATATTCTTTGAGTAATGATGGCTGCCTGGCATGGTTAGTTTGTCCATCAGGTATGCTGGTTCACTGATTTCTTGATGTTTTGTATGGAATGCAGGAGACGTGAATAAGGCAAACGTGAAGAACGGAAAATAGAGACCGCACACACGGAACCCTTGAGCATTGGTTAGTTCTTCGGTCAGTTGAGCATTTGCATTGAAGATTTGCTGCTTTAAGTGATTGTCACACCCACCTATGTGAGGAATGCACTCAGACAGCTTCTCTGCTCCCTGTAGTCTGAAAAACCTCCATGGCAAGTGCAGAAAATCAGACTTAAGGGTAAGAGGGTAAAGGGGTAGCAAAGGAAGAAATCGTTTTCTTCTTCTCTGGTGGAGCGCTGTAATACACACAATATTATGAAACATTTCTAAACACTGTGGACCATAACTGAGGTGCCAGTTTTATGCATTCATCCGTAGCACTCTCAGTCCTGGGGGTGAGGAAGAGGATAGTCACAGGACGTGGACTCTAGGCACAGCCTTGATCCGCCTTTCAAAGGAGGCGGAAATGCACATCAATGGTAAAGTCTATCGGTTTGTAGTTGAGAAAGTTACAAATGAGAAGTGTTTTAAAGCGTCATTGATTATGCCTTTAAGCATAATGACCCATTTTGTATTCTGATTTTACATTTATAAAAATAATAAAGTGTCTGTTTTGATCAAATAAGCTTATTTAATAAAAATGAATCAAGTCATCACATGGTGTGCATTCAATATAAGTAAAATCAACCCGGTGGTACTATAAACAAAGGTGCAGTCGTTGCAGTGGTAAGTCTTGAAGAGGGAGGTGAACAAACAGTGACAATTTTACAAGAAAAACCCCAAGATTATAGTAGGCTTGTCACTATGAAATGGAAATATATGCACAATTTCAAACTGGCTATTAAGACCAGTAGAGAGTATGGAATATTAGGCTGAGACCATTCGTCAGTGGTACAGCCCAGACTATCAGTGAAGCCAAAGAGGAACATTTCTGCAAACCCAAAGGAGGTATAACAAGTCTCAGGCTGATTTCACTAAGAAGTAGGTCAAACCATTTACAGAAGATCAAAAAATGCAGGCTTCTATGAGCAATCACTGGACTGCAGGGATACGTCCTACTGTAGTCCAGTGATCGGTAATACATGACCTGCATTGTTTGATGTCCTGTAAATGATATGGCATGCTTTGTTGATCCCGGTGATGTTGGTACACTGAGAGTAACTGTAGCTAACAAGAATGCTCAAAAACTCTCATTAACAAATCAATATGGAGCTTTGTTGTTTTCTGTTGCAACAGAGTAGATGTTGCATATAACTAGTTTCTAGTAATGCCATTGTGTTGTGGTAAATAAATAAATAATACCCTATTTTTGACTAGGCATATAGCATAACAGATAGCTCAATAAATAAGAGTCAAGATTCGAGGTAGTAGGAGTTTCTGCAGGTTTATTACAGCATAAGGACAGGATCAGGACAACCTGCATAGGATGACCCAACAGGGGGAAAGAGGCCCAGCAGGGGAAAAGAGGCCCAGCAGCTGCTGGGGCTGGGTCTGGGATGAGCGCGCTAACTTTTAATAATAATACATGAACTTATATACATAGCGCAAACACATAGCATTACATTGCAGTAGGCGTAGCAGTGGGTGGAGCAGAAGGCGTGACGTGTAGTAGTCGCGAAAGATAACAGTAAAAGTAGGTGTAACTGGGCGTATACATAGACATGTGGTGCAAACGTAACAGAATATGTCATGAATGGGGCGGAAACATAGGAGGGGGCTACCTAAGGAGCCGGGACCTCTAACCTGGTGGTGCACGCAAACTGGCAATGACGTATTACTAGGAGAAGCTGGGGGCTATGAACTCTGTGCTAGGAGCAGAGACTAAAGTCTGGAGGATCGGAGCGACATGTACCTAAACCCTATCTAGTATCTGATGTTTAGGGAACATGTTGATATAAACTAGAAGTCATGAGGGGAAAGGCTAACTTGATTCTAAGACTGGACCATGCATTATTCTACATGTAGTGCGTGATGAAGAATACTAAATGACCATTAAATACAGTATTTCTCTAACGTGGAGCCGTGAAGGCTAGACAATGACGGGAACTATTGATGCAGTTCAGTAGCTTAGGAATGCAGAGAAGGAGGACTGAACTGATAACTGGAACTATAACATACTTTTGGCAGACTCAGAGGCAGAGCCAGGATGCACCGGGCACTGCGAGGCAGGAAGTAAGTGAAGGGTCGAGGATACAGGTGGGGGCTGTACCGCTCCTCAGCGAGACTTCAGGAGACAGGAGCTGAATCTGTGGTCCGGGCCCTTTTGAGGCCTGGAAACGGGGACTTTAAAATGGAATAACGTGCACACTGAGAAACGTGGCAACGTAACTTTACATAGGCCTGATATTCGTAGTATTCACGAGGACTGGAAACTGGCATACTAAAGGTGGACGCAACTGTAATTGCGTCATTAATCGGACATGGGGAATAACATATGCATATTGGTCATGCACACATAACATATGATGGATGAGGCGTAGGGACACAGAACATGGCAAAATTTACTTTTCCACATTCCCTCCTTGTCACTACGTTTCCATCAGGAAACATCAATTTTCATGATACCATCTATCATTTCATACAGTACCATTTGCTTGTCTCGAATTATCTTGGAACGGGACTTAGAACGGGGCTTAGGACTAGGAATACAAGAGGTAGCACACATGCTGCAAATCGCAGGGCCACATTGTATACAGAGGCAGCAGCTAAATATGATCGCTACTGCAATACTTAGAAAGGACAGGAATTTCCATCCCCATGCGGAAATTATATTCCAGAACCAACCGGACCATGTCCAGGTGCCTGGATCTTGATGTAACAGATGGGCAATTTTATGGAGTCTGGTTATAGCTGAATAAACAGACGGCGCGTTATTTGGAATGAAAATGCAGCAACTAGATCCGAGGACTCTACAGGCCCCGCCCCTATCGGCCAGTATGACGTCAAGGACGAGACGATTCTGTAAAACGACAATTCTCATAAAGGATTGCTCTTCAGTTAAGTTACCGAGAGCGGAGGCAGTCTCATCTACTACTGCTTCAAGGGTTCTTGTTAACCTACGAATTAGCTTACTATTTACAACTGTACCTAAATAAGGGAAAACACCTTTATCTATATCAATGAATTGCTCTGCGGCAGTTTCAGTATAATCGACAATCGGGAGATTTCTCTTGTGTCTAGTATGTACTAGGAAGGAATTCCTATGGTAGTCAGGTGGGGCTAGAAAAACAGGTGGCAGTAGGAAGGCAATGTAACAGGTTCCCTCCCAATCGAGGGGCAGACGAACATATGCAGTTTGACCACAAACAAAATAAGAATGACGTGAGGCTTTAAAAATAGATTTCCCACTGTCACTATACTGAATAACAGTAGTACATTCACTATGGCCTACGTGTACAGAACCATAATTACGGACACATAATTCGCCTTTGACTGGTAGTACTGAAATAGCAGGTGAGTCTGGAGTAGTATCAGACTGAACATTCAGGACCATGAAATTCGACGAATAATTACCTAAATTATACACTTCATTTTCTAGATCTAACCCGGTTCTGTGGGGGAGACCTTGCTTGTCTGGGAAACATGTACTGTTAAGAAAAGACATATCTGTTGCGGATGACGTTAACGTGGACCATGCTCCACACGAACCATTATGTGAGAACGGATAAGGAAAGAGTGGCAGAACTCCCTTCGGTGTCTGGAAAGGGGGGAGTCGACCACACACCCAACAATTAGTGGCATTGCTGGTCTGGTGTGAATAATGTAACATACGGACAAACGAATTATTACGCATAGCGAGGCGGTAAGAATATTCGTGAGGAGGCAGATCACTAAACGTGTGCTCTACTGTAGCATTAGCAGACTTATTTACATGAGAAACTGGAAAATATAGGAAAAAGGCATAACTGGTGCAGGAAATCATTAGGCTGATGAATAATATGAAACTTAGAAAAACGATACATTGAATTGAGTTTTTACTGACTCTCTCACTATGGGGGTCTATTTTATACATGTCAGAAACAGTCTAACCGTTTCACCTAGGGGAGGACTTATACAATCAAACCGACTGACTTATTTTACTAGACCGTAGTTTTAGCTTATACTCCTGTTGCGGAGTTTTCTCTAACAGGGAAGGGGTTGTAACAATGTCTTTTGCGGGACAGTCCTTTAAAACAATGTCTTGGCAGTCTTTAAAATCCTGGGACTCCTTGGAAATGTTTTTAGAAACGGGTTTCAATCCATTGAAAAGTTTTACATGAGAAAGGTGGACCCACCCCTTCCTGCCTTCCAGCTTGACGGCAGTACGGGTGGTCAAGAGGACCTGACGTGGCTCCTTCCAACGAGGTTCCAGCGGACTTGATCTGTCAAAATTCCGGACCATCACAAGGGAACCTGGAACGATTTCATGCGGTGCCACCTCGGTATTGTCTGGAAAGGCGGCGGCAACCTGTGAACGACATGAGTTGAGGGCAGACATCAAGGAAGCTAGGTAATCTGTCAACATATTACATGAAACATCGGTAATACTTCGGGGTCTAGGAGTACCCCACATGTTAGGGGGCGGCCGAATACGACCTCATACGGGGACAGACCTGATCTGGAATGTGCGACCATGCGCATATAAAATAGAGCGACTGGCAGAGCTACTAGCCAGTCCACACCTTTTTCTTTACAAACTTTTGCAATACGGATTTTCAGGGTCTGATTATGTCTCTCGACTAGACCGGCTGCTTCAGGATGGCGTACACAATGAAACTTCCACTGGTACCCTAACAACAGGGAAACGTGCTTCATGAGTTCAGATGAGAATGGCTGACCGTTATCAGAATATACGACTCTAGGGAGTCCATATCTAGGGAAGAATTCACGAACCAACTGCTTGGCAGTGGTCCCGGCTGTGTAATCTGGGACTGGATATGCTTCGGTCCATCTGGACAAAGCGCATACAACTACAAGGACATACTTGAAACCTCGACATCGCTCCATTTGAATATAATCCATCTGGAGGACCTCAAAAGGGTGGTCAGGGGGCTGGAAACCACCTTGTTCCACCGGGACACTTTTACCTGGATTAAACTGACAACATATCATACAGGTACGGACTTTCTGCTTGGCTGCAGCTCGTAAATGCTTGTTGAACCAAATGTTCTGGATACTGTCTAACATAGCTTTTTCTCCTAAATGTGCTGGACTATGTGCGGTATTGATAATGACTTGAACCATAGAGTCGGGGAGAAACCATGTGGCTCTACCCTTTGTTAACCATCCTTGATCTGTCTGGACCCCTCCTTGTTCGGACCATTTCTTGATTTCCTCGGAAGTAGCATGTAACTGGATATCTATGACATCTTGTGTAGGGTCCTTAACTGTCATGCATGTAGTCGGATCTGGAATATGTGTCTGATTAACTGGAATGTCTAGAGTCTGTGCTGTAAGCTTGGCTGTGCGGTCTGCTAGATCGTTACCTTGGGAAATAATGTCAGTAACTTTCGTATGTGCTTTGCATTTCATGATAGCAATGGATGTCGGTAAATGTATGGCATCTAACAGAGCTTGGATAAGGAGACCATGCTGAATCTTGGTTCCATGAGAAGTCATGAAACCTCTCTCCTGCCAGAGCACTCCGAAGTCGTGTACAACTCCGAATGCGTAACGTGAATCTGTATAAACATTAACTTTCAGGTTCTTGGCGTGTATACAGGCTTGTGTCAGAGCAACTAGCTCTGCTGCTTGAGCGGACAGGGTATCAATACGGTATGTTTCAATAACTTCGGTGTCAGTAGTCACTGCATACGCGGCGACTAGTTCTCCTGTACTAGTTCTCATACATGAACCATCCACATAAAGTGTCAGGTCGGGATCTGGTAACGGAATGTCTGTCAGGTCTTGTCTTGGCTTTGTCGTAATGTTAACTACTTCCACACAGTCATGTGGGTCAGGGTTCAAACTGACTGATGGTAACAGTGTAGCAGGATTCAGGACGTTGCAGCGTCTAATTTCTATGTGTGGCTGGAACAGTGTCAATTCATAACCTGTTAAACGTGCAATTGTCAAGTGCTGAGTTTGTGTTCGGTTTAAAAGAACTTCCACGGAATGTGGAACTTGTACTGTCAGGGAATGTCCTAAAACTATGGAATCACTTTGTCTGATAGCTAGTGCGGTGGCTGCAACTGACTTAAGGCACGCAGGCAACGCCTGGGCGACTGGATCTAATGTGCTAGAAAAGTAAGCACAGGGCTTGTATTGTCCTGCTTGATCTTGTGTGAGAACAGATAATGCTGTACCTTCACGTTCAGTAACGAAAAGTGTAAAAGGCTTACTGTAGTTCGGTGTAGCTAGAACTGGAGCTTGACATAGGGCTTTCTTTAACTCGTTGAAACTAAGTGTATGTTCAGATGTCCAAGGGAGGACAGTCGATACGGCTGCCTCCTGTGTCGTTAACTGTATCAGTGGCTTGGCTAGAAATGCATACTGGGGAATCCATTGTCTACAATAAGAAGTAAGGCCGATAAAAGCACGTACCTCCTTCTGGGTTCTGGGCTGGGGAAGACTCGCTATTAACTGGATACGATCGGGTGTCAACTGCCTACCCCTCTTGGACAGCAAGTGTCCTAAGTATACCACTTGCTGGACACAGAATTGAAGCTTCGAAGGGGACACCTTGTGCCCCATCTCGGCTAGAAAATACAAGACTGTAAGTGATGCTCGCTCGCAAGCACGTTCAGAACGGGCCGTGATCAGTAGATCATCGACATACTGGAGCAGGGCAGTGTCCGTTGGCATGTGAATGTTATCTAGTTGTCTCTTAAGTGCCTGACTGTAAATACTAGGACTTTCTGTGAAACCTTGAGGAGCGCGTGTGAACATATAGCTCCTTCCATTTAAACAAAATCCGAAAAGAAACTGGCTGTCTGGATGAATAGGAACACTAAAAAATGCATTCTTGAGGTCTATGACAGTGAAGAACGTGGCTTCAGAATCAATGGCTGTTAATAGGGAAGAGATATCTGGGACTACTGGGTACTGAGGAATAATACATTTATTAAGCTCTCGTAAATCAATCACTAATCGATATACTGGGGGTGCATTTGGATCAGTACGTTTCATGACTGGAATGATCGGAGAATTACATACATTGGAGTCAGTTTCTACAACTACTCCTTGAGCCATGAGCTCGTCAATAATTTTGGATAAGGCTGCTACAGCCTCAGGTGGCAATCTGTACTGTCTGATTCGTGGTAACACTACACCTGGTTTGAGAGTCACACGATAGGGTGTGATTTGCATATAACCTACATCTGTTGGACCTTGCGCCCATAAATGCTGCGGGACATTAGACAATCTTGAATCAAAATCTCGTAATACAAAGTGACCCTTAAAGTCACGTAGGAACAGACGTATTCCCTCTGGGGAACAGCAAATAACTGCACCTAACTCTTTCAGTGTCTTAATGCCTAATAGATTTTCTGGACATGACTTAGTAAGTAACAGATCAGTAGTGCGGGACAATGGACCTACTTCTAGAGTAACTGGCTTTGATATCTCGTTAACGATGGGTTTTCCTGAAAATCCAAGGGAAACATTTCTTGAGCCTGAGAGCGGAGCCCCTGGAACTTCGGCATGACTAATAGTGGTCCTACTTGCCCCTGTATCGATCAAAAACTTTCTGTCTTTCCCTAATACTTGACTGTGAACATAGGGACCTTCTTGATCTACAGGTATCTCGATGAGAGGCAAGCCTACCTCCCTCTCTAGGCTGTTTCATGAATATGGCTGATACTCTGGATACTCAGACTGTGCATACTGGTACATCTGTGATGTGACATGCTGTGTTGCAGCAATAGGCTGCGGTGCTGTAACTGTCTGTTGTGCATTCTGTGACTGAGGAGTCTGTGAAACTTGTTCTTGTCTAGACGGACGTGGTCTTTCTTCAGTCTTACCAGTAGCTATGTTATGTTTCAGAACTGCACACTTGTTTATAAAATGACCTGGCTGTTTACAATAATTGCAGTTCCCTTTAACGGGAGCTGCAGGATGACTGGCTTGATTCGGACCCCTCTTCTGACTGTCTTGAGGAACAGATTGTGCAACTAGCACTTTCATTTTCGTGTCTTTCATACGTTTTCTCTCGTGTTCTTGCTCTTCCCTAATTCTATTCTGGTGATACTGAAGCATCTGGAGCATCTGGGACGGAGTATTTGCTTGCCAGGTGCTTTCAACTTTCAAAACTCGATTTTTAATTTGTGGACTTGAATTCTCGACTAATTTAGTAACGAAAAGGTGAGGGTATGACTCACTACTTGTCTTGAGACCACTGTTAATACTAAAACATTTTTCAAATCTAGAATAAAAATCACTAATATCTTCGTCTTGTTTCTGTTTACAGGCTGAGATTGCATCCCAGTCTTCTTTTCTAGTTGTCAATAATCTGGGTAAAACTTGAATCAATAATTCTGGTAATTCTTTACATTTATCTCCAAGACCGGTACCTGGTACTCGAGCCTTGTCTTCAGCTTCTAGAGCTGTCCAATCGATCTTTTTCTCTCCCACCTCCCATTCTTTTTCCTTTAGCTTTTCATACACCCCTGCGGGTAACAGGACCTTTAACATTTTAATGATATCTGGGTAAGTGTATTCTCCCATACGGAGCATGTCTTTTAATTCTCTATGGAACCCTGCTGGATCTTTGTCATGACAGGGAATTAATTTCTTCATTTCAAGAAGTTCCATCTTTGTTATTGGAGTGTATACAAACACTCGTTGCATTTCGCCACCCGTCCCTCTGACTGGGTGGACTTCTCGTAACGGATTCTGTCGGTCTATGTAGAATGGTTTACTTTCTGGAGGTGAGACATGAACAAAATGCGGGTTCAGAAACGTTCTATATTTGTGACGCTGTTCTAGGATGACACTAATTAAATCGGTACCTAGACCTCTCCATCGGTACTGGAGTAACTCGTTCAGGATATCATGTAACGGACCTGGATCAGAGTGTTGACCCTCATACAGAGTAATGAGGTGCTGAATCATATACATACCCACCAGTCGTTGCTCGGCTGGGGGCATTTTCAGAAACATTTGTGCCACTATTTCGTCTGGAAAAGTGGTAGAATCAGTAATCCATCGGACTGCTGATCGGGCTAGTTCTTGTTCATGCATGGTACTTAACTCACTATAACCGATTCGTGATTTCAGAATGTGATCGGTAGCTTGAAATACTTGTTCTAGAGAACCTTGTTCTGGTGCTGAATGATGAAAAATAGACTTGGGTTCTAGGCGTAAATGGCGATCTGGAAATCTAGATTTTCCTACATACGCTATTCTGGCGGGATTCTCGTCTTCTTCTTCTTCGGGATCAGAGATACTTTCTTTCTCGCTTACTTGTGCTGCTTTACGCTGTTCGTGTATCTTTATTATCTCTTTACGGATTTTCTTGTACATACTCTCCATAGCACCGACGGTCTTGTGCTTACCCTCGGCTATATTATCACTCCACCTTGTCAGGATTCTCATTTCGGCGGAATCTTTAGACGGGTAATCTTGTTCTCTTATTAGACAATTGATCAGGAACTTTAATATCATGAGCTGGATCTCGGCTTTCCTTTGAGACATAGTCTCGCTAATACTTTCTGGATCATCCCCTGTACGGATGAAACGATATATTCTGTCTAGATCTTCTTTCATATTCGGTAAGGTGACTAGATACTCGGCCACCTTTCTTACGCGAAATGAATATAAAACCATATTATCCTCGCCTGGGACTGGATCATAGCAACATTCGGCAAGGGATTTTCTTATTTCTGCAACAGACTGATACCTAGGCGTACGCTGTGATGCTTGTGCATGTAATTCGGCTAACGTTAAACGCTTGTGTGGCGGCGGGGTTTGAGGAGGACCTCCTCCTGCAGCCCCTAAACTGGAGTCGTCTACTGAGGCTCTACGTCCTGGCAGGGTGGGAAATGGAAATGTAGGCTGGACTTGTATGGCGGGCTGGACCGGGGGTACCGTAACAGGTACTCCGGTGTCTGGAGGAGCGGGAAGTGCCTGATTTACAGGGACTGGCGGAGCGCGAACAGGATTTGCATATTCTGGGACTGTGTCGTCCAAATAGGACGAAATAAAAATATCAGCTGCGGTCGGTTTGTGACGTAGCTTGGTCGGAACTAATGGTGGCGGGAAATTACTGGATGCCTCTGGGGTCGCTTTTGGCAAGCCTTCGGCAAGAAGAGGATACATACCCTTAATGAGGGCATGCCTCTGTCTGTCTGACTGTTCGGCTTTGACTCGTTCACCTATCTCGATTAATTCTCTTTCTTGGGCTCGTTCTTGGGATTCTCTACTTAACTCTGACTTTCTGACTTCCTTTTCGGTTCTTCTATGCGCTTCTTTACGCCATAACTCGATGGCATCTTTCTGTGACTGTCTGGCTTTCTTTTTCCATAATGCTTCTTCTACTCGCATGATACATTCGGCATCCCATGTACCCGATACGGGCCATCTATACTTTTCTTCTAACTGTTTGGTATACTCTACCCATAAATCTAGATACAATATGGCGCTTATGCCATGTTTCTGATACATAAAGTGACCTGGACTGTCCCTAGGCGGGACAGGAACTGCTTCTTCTAATAAACCCTTTCTAGTTTTTAGCTGACGTAATCTTGAAAAGAGCGGCATTGTAAACTTGAATCGGAACACAATACAATACACGAAGAACAATAACAATTGGGAAAACAATTCAGGCATACCACGACATTGGAATTACATTAAACAATATCATAACATAACAGTTCGAACAGAATATTACCTGGAATACTTGAGAACAGAAACAGAACAGAATTCCTCGAGAACGGAACAGACTAGAATTACTGGATGCACTGCTGAAACAGTACGGAACATACCGGTCCCATAAAGGAACGCATCAAGACCCGTATCCACCTGGGTGAACACTTCGTTTGTGAGTCTGGGTACCACCAACCCACGGACCAGGAGTCAATTTAGATTGGTCCTGTCTAGATACTACCCCAGCAATGGTACTCACCGGGCAGCAAGAACGGAAGGCCTCGGACGGGACTGGGCTGACGACGACGGACTTCGGACTTCAGTTACGGGTGGGCCTCCGGATACCTCGGACCTTGGACTCTCGGCTTGGGCTCTGGTCGGGACTCGCCGCGTTCCTCCACCGTCTCGTTCGGATGCTGGACCGCCTCCTCCGTCTCCTCCGTGGGCCTGAGGGATACTTGAGCAGAAATATCTGCCACTGCGCAGAAGAGTTCCGTCACGACTGTAGAGGGTCAGGGGGTCGGCGTGGCTTCACCGACGCGTGGGGAAAGGGCAAGTCCCTGTTCGGGCGCCATTATGTGGTAAATAAATAAATAATACCCTATTTTTGACTAGGCATATAGCATAACAGATAGCTCAATAAATAAGAGTCAAGATTCGAGGTAGTAGGAGTTTCTGCAGGTTTATTACAGCATAAGGACAGGATCAGGACAACCTGCATAGGATGACCCAACAGGGGGAAAGAGGCCCAGCAGGGGAAAAGAGGCCCAGCAGCTGCTGGGGCTGGGTCTGGGATGAGCGCGCTAACTTTTAATAATAATACATGAACTTATATACATAGCGCAAACACATAGCATTACATTGCAGTAGGCGTAGCAGTGGGTGGAGCAGAAGGCGTGACGTGTAGTAGTCGCGAAAGATAACAGTAAAAGTAGGTGTAACTGGGCGTATACATAGACATGTGGTGCAAACGTAACAGAATATGTCATGAATGGGGCGGAAACATAGGAGGGGGCTACCTAAGGAGCCGGGACCTCTAACCTGGTGGTGCACGCAAACTGGCAATGACGTATTACTAGGAGAAGCTGGGGGCTATGAACTCTGTGCTAGGAGCAGAGACTAAAGTCTGGAGGATCGGAGCGACATGTACCTAAACCCTATCTAGTATCTGATGTTTAGGGAACATGTTGATATAAACTAGAAGTCATGAGGGGAAAGGCTAACTTGATTCTAAGACTGGACCATGCATTATTCTACATGTAGTGCGTGATGAAGAATACTAAATGACCATTAAATACAGTATTTCTCTAACGTGGAGCCGTGAAGGCTAGACAATGACGGGAACTATTGATGCAGTTCAGTAGCTTAGGAATGCAGAGAAGGAGGACTGAACTGATAACTGGAACTATAACATACTTTTGGCAGACTCAGAGGCAGAGCCAGGCTGCACCGGGCACTGCGAGGCAGGAAGTAAGTGAAGGGTCGAGGATACAGGTGGGGGCTGTACCGCTCCTCAGCGAGACTTCAGGAGACAGGAGCTGAATCTGTGGTCCGGGCCCTTTTGAGGCCTGGAAACGGGGACTTTAAAATGGAATAACGTGCACACTGAGAAACGTGGCAACGTAACTTTACATAGGCCTGATATTCGTAGTATTCACGAGGACTGGAAACTGGCATACTAAAGGTGGACGCAACTGTAATTGCGTCATTAATCGGACATGGGGAATAACATATGCATATTGGTCATGCACACATAACATATGATGGATGAGGCGTAGGGACACAGAACATGGCAAAATTTACTTTTCCACAGTGTTAGAAAGGCATGTTTTTCAGCCATAAATCAGCAACCAACTAGCCATGGAGGCTTTGATGGAGCTGGGTGACCAGGCATCCTCTGTATGAGGGGCATGGGTATCTCGAACTTGACAGTCCTAGAATGAGTAACACCGAGATAACTTTATTTGACAAAGAAAAAAGATAGGGAGAGAAGCTGTGTTGGTAGCAGGTGGCAACAACCACCTCTGCCATGGAAAGCCCTGTATTTCCTCAGTGTGAACAAGAAATCCCACATGCTGATTCAATGCTGCTCCCATAAACCCATAATTTCACACCTGGCCATCTGTCTTTGCGACATTCAGATTGTGCTATTTTCTGAACCCGTTATCTCACACATGGCCATCTGTGTTCCCGGCCTGTGGCTTGAGGGGTGAAGAGTATCTCGGATCAGGAGTGGGAAGAAAGCAGTAAAGCTTGTCTCACTCTGACATCAGCAGATTGTGGCAGCTCAGGGAAGAAGAAAGTAGACATTTATTACTGGCTCAAGGAACTACTTCCCCTTAGCTGACCAGGACCTAGTACATCCAGTGTACTGCCGATCCCATGATACTCACAACATGGATGCTATAGGGATACATTTCTAAACACAACCTTCTCTCCAACCATCCAGTGGGATACAGGAATAAAAGAAGGAGAGAACTAGTCACTTTGCATTATCTTGAAGATCATTCTATTGATAACTGTAACCCTGTAGGCTACAGTCTAGATACATAAATCTACAGGTCACAGTCTCAACAAGCATTTACAATGCAATGGTTTTGCCTTTGTTAAAGTTAGAGCTATTGGCATTGCTCTTGACACTCTGAAGCTCCACTCTGAAGCTCCACTCTGAAGCTCCACTCTGCACTCTGAAGCTCCACTCTGCACTCTGAAGCTCCACTCTGCACTCTGAAGCTGCACTCTGAAGCTCCACTCTGCACTCTGAAGCTGCACTCTGAAGCTGCACTCTGAAGCTGCACTCTGAAGCTCCACTCTGAAGCTCCACTCTGAAGCTCCACTCTGAAGCTCCACTCTGAAGCTCCACTCTGCACTCTGAAGCTCCACTCTGCACTCTGAAGCTCCACTCTGCACTCTGAATCTGCACTCTGAAGCTCCACTCTGCACTCTGAAGCTCCACTCTGCACTCTGAAGCTCCACTCTGAATCTGCACTCTGAAGCTCCACTCTGCACTCTGAAGCTCCACTCTGAATCTGCACTCTGAAGCTCCACTCTGCACTCTGAAGCTCCACTCTGAATCTGCACTCTGATGCTCCACTCTGAATCTGCACTCTGAAGCTCCACTCTGCACTCTGAATCTGCACTCTGAAGCTCCACTCTGAATCTCCACTCTGAATCTGCACTCTGAATCTGCACTCTGAATCTCCACTCTGAAGCTCCACTCTGAATCTGCACTCTGAAGCTCCACTCTGAATCTGCACTCTGAAGCTCCACTCTGAATCTGCACTCTGAAGCTCCACTCTGAATCTGCACTCTGAAGCTCCACTCTGAATCTGCACTCTGAAGCTCCACTCTGCACTCTGAAGCTCCACTCTGAATCTGCACTCTGAAGCTCCACTCTGCACTCTGAAGCTCCACTCTGAATCTGCACTCTGAAGCTGCACTCTGAAGCTGCACTCTGAAGCTGCACTCTGAAGCTGCACTCTGAAGCTCCACTCTGAAGCTCCACTCTGAAGCTCCACTCTGAAGCTCCACTCTGAAGCTCCACTCTGAAGCTCCACTCTGCACTCTGAAGCTCCACTCTGCACTCTGAAGCTCCACTCTGCACTCTGAAGCTCCACTCTGCACTCTGAAGCTCCACTCTGAAGCGCCACTCTGAAGCGCCACTCTGAAGCTCCACTCTGAAGCTCCACTCTGAAGCTCCACTCTGAAGCTCCACTCTGAATCTGCAGCTCCACTCTGAATCTGCAGCTCCACTCTGAATCTGCAGCTCCACTCTGAATCTGCAGCTCCACTCTGAATCTGCAGCTCCACTCTGAATCTGCAGCTCCACTCTGAATCTGCAGCTCCACTCTGAATCTGCAGCTCCACTCTGCACTCTGAAGCTCCACTCTGCACTCTGAAGCTCCACTCTGCACTCTGAAGCTCCACTCTGAAGCTCCACTCTGAAGCTCCACTCTGAAGCTCCACTCTGAAGCTCCACTCTGCACTCTGAAGCTCCACTCTGCACTCTGAAGCTCCACTCTGCACTCTGAAGCTCCACTCTGCACTCTGAAGCTCCACTCTGCAGCTCCACTCTGAAGCTCCACTCTGAAGCTCCACTCTGAAGCTCCACTCTGAAGCTCCACTCTGCACTCTGAAGCTCCACTCTGCACTCTGAAGCTCCACTCTGCACTCTGAAGCTCCACTCTGCACTCTGAAGCTCCACTCTGCACTCTGAAGCTCCACTCTGCACTCTGAAGCTCCACGGCCCTACGTGTGCCTTGTTTAATTGGTCTTGTCGTTCTTTGATTTTTATTGGATGTTTTTATGTGTTGTCGATCTAATATTTGCAGTTTGTCACACACATCGTGCAGGTAAGCAGGATCAAGGGCAGGACGTAGATGCGGGGGGGGGGGGACCAGCGCGGGTGAGCCCGAGGGATCAAGGTCAAGGGCAGGATGACAAGGGACAGAGGGCGGCAGGCAGCAACGGCGGGTGAGCTCGGGCAGAGAAAGGGCAGGATGAGGTGGGTTGGGTAAGCGCTGACCAAGCAGCGCCAGTGCACCTTAGCGGGCCCCGCACCTTTCACGAGCACTGACTCAGCTCCCTGGGGTCTTCACTCCCGTAGGTCACCACCACGCGTGCTCTCACAGCCCGAGCTACCTGTCACACACGGAAGAGCGAGGGATCGTGGACTTTACTCCCCCTTTGAGCCCGGGGAGAGCGAGAGCCGCTCTTGGCACTGATGCCTCCGGCGTGATCATTGGGCTATCAGGAGCAGCCCCCGTGATGCTGCTGTCACTGACTGATCGCCCCCACACCTGATGTGTGGGTTGCAGAGTATTTTGTTGTGCACGCTTAACATTCTATGGTGCATAAATTGATGTGTTTTGTTTTATTTCTGACTGTTTCCGTGTAATGAAGACTCTCGTTAATGTTGCATCAGAGAGAAGCGGGAGGGGGCGGGAAAGGGGGAGGAGAGAGCTGACGACGGCCGGCCGGAGCAGAAGACGGGCACCAAAACAAGCGGGAGGGGGCGGGAAAGGGGGAGGAGAGACGCTGACGACGGCCGGCCGGAGCACGAAGGCGGGCACCAGGAAACAAGCGGGAGGGGGAGCAAGGGAGGTGCCGGCAATGCCGGAACAGAATCGGGGGCGTTCCCGGCGTCGCGTGACGTCGGCAAAAGCCAAAGAATGTCGGGAACGCCCCCGAATCTGGTCCGGCATTGACGGACAGGCCCCTCGTCCAATGGCTAGGCTCCATTTATGGAGCCAGCCAATGAATGACGAGGGCCGAACCAAAGCCACACTACAGATCTCATCAGGATTTCGCCTGCGCGAAAAAGATGCGCAGAGCGCATCTTTTTGGCGAGGCAAAACCTAAAAATGGTGACGTTGCCTCCTAGTTCTGCTGAGGTCTGAATGGCTTTTGATATTGTCTACCATTAGAGTGTGTAAAACACACGTTCCAAGAGTGGGAGTTGGAGTAGCTGTGCTGAACTACGTCTTACTTTCTTAAAGGAAGGAGCCAGATAGAACTAATTAATTACTCAAGATCCTAGATGTTTAAATTTTGTTCAAGGGGTACCGAAGGGTTCAACTGAATCAGCACTATGTTCATCGGGGGCTGCTAGGAGTCAAGATCTGGAAAGACGAGGGAATGAGAGTACAACAATATTGAGATGATAACTAGATATACTACTAATTGTCCTTTCAGGCTGACATTAATGGAATGAACAATATCCTCTAAAATTTGGAAAGTTCAATGATTACATTTCCTAGAGCACATTACTAGGGCTCTCCAATGTTGCGAAGTCTGATGGCTCTCAGTAAGCAAAGCGAACAAAGGTTTTTTGAAAAAAAATGTTGAGCAAAAAAGGCACCCATGCAGCATGTTTTGTTTATGTTGTGTTAAAGGTTTTTTAAGTATATACCATTTGGCGTCTTGGGGCTAGTGTCTATCATGATGAACAGTACGAAGGCAATCAAAAAGATTCAATAAGGGAACCAAAGAGCCCCGTTTTTAGTTCTTTCCTAAATTGATGCAAATTAGGCTGACATCTGAGATGGATGGGCTGGGCAGAGAATCCCACCATTTAGAAATGGAATAAGAAAACCTTCTCCCTCCTCAACGAGCTTTTTTGATTTTGGGGCTGATCACTTGCATGGCTGCGCTTAATCGGAGAGTTCGAGAGGGAGTATACCATGTGAAAATGCACTGAAGTAAAGAGGGCCTTCTGATGCAATGCTTTGGGAGCCCAACACAAAGCCTCAAACTTTACTCTGACTCTGATAGACAGCCAATGCAGTTCTTTAATAGTTTGTGAGGTTGAACAACATTTTGGCAAGTTCTTCAACATTCGAGCTGCCACGTTTTGCAGGGTCTGCAATTTATTGAGGCATTTCTCTTGAGATCCTACATATAGAGCATTACAGTAAACTAATTTGATAACTGTTTTTCTCAACTCAAAGGAGAGTAAGGGCAAAACCTTTCTAAGTATTCTTAAAATAGGGAAGCAGGAGGATGCAACCTGCTTGGTGTGGTTAAGTTTGGTATCAGACATTACACCCAGATTTTTTACTTTCTGGCATGGCGTGGAAGAGGTCCTAAATTAGGTGACCGCCAGGTAGCGTTCCAATAAAGGTTTTCCTTACCAAACAGTAAAACTTCGTTTTTTCCCGAATTCAGCTCTAAGCAGTTTTTCTGCATCCAATCTGCAATGCAAGTCATGCAGGCATTAAATTGTTTGGCCACTTTTTCAGACTCCGAGGAGACCGACATCACAATTTAGGTGTTGTCAGCATAGAGGTACACGGCAAACTCCGAGGCTCGAATAAGTTCAGTCAGCGGTGTGATGTATGCATTAAATAAAGTTGGGCTAAGCGAAGATCCCTGGGGGACCCATATGGAAGAGTAAAAGGGGCAGAAGTAAACCCCACAAGATCCACGACCAGCTCTCTATCTAACAGAAAGGATCAAATTAATTTCAAGCCTGAGCCTTTAATGCCTATTCTTTCAAGACGCGGGAACTTTCCTACTTCTATGCAGGATCCTGGATCCATACAGCAGCACGCTGTCGTGACAATGTCAAGCACTTCCCCTTTCTCTTTTCCCGGAAGTCGCATACTTTCATGGGTTAGGAAGCTCCACATGGCCTGGGTGTGACGGAATGCTCCTGAAGAGCCCTAGGATCGGAGAAGCAGAAGCATCACAGAGGTACCAAGAAAAATGTGGAACTTTTTTATTTAGCTCCTCATATTGAACTTCTGCCGTTTCTATGCACTGTAAATCACTCGTGGTGCTATTTCCAAATTTGGTGGGAATCCACTTACTGACCTCGAGAGGATGGAGGGCTAAGGTAACCAGATCAGGATACAAACGTATTACACGCAAATCCCAACAGATGTAAGCAATGAGTGTTAACTCATCAGAACTTCCTCCTGTACAGAATGGGAGCCTATTTCAGTGGTGCTGAAGTTGTAGAACGAGGGCTGAAAGGAATGGCATGAAAGAGCGTCTTATGCACAACGCAGGGAAGTCTTCCCCAGAGAGGGCTGGGAGTGCCTGGAAACACCAACCAGTAGGTGCGGTGAGGTGTGGCAAACCTCCTTAAAATGATGTTCTATAAACCACTACTTCCTTACTAACCTCCCCATTTAACCTCTGTCGAGAATCCAATTTGATGAATTTTGATGAAGCAACTGATAACATTTTAACCAATAATTTCCATGGCACTTGATTCAGGACCATCCAGCTTTAACTGGCCTGGTCTTGTTTCCTTATTTTTGTTAATCATACATTTTTAATATCCAATATTCTTTGCCATGTTGAATGCAGCACCAAGAAGAGTGGTGCATGAAGGCTTCCAAAAACAAACACTTTGCTCAACATTTTGTATTTCATCATAGAGAGCCTTGTTTACTGTGCTTACTGATAAGAGCTAAAACTGCTGAGCTTTCTTGGATAAGAGTAAATTGTGTCTGCTGTGCTACCTCTTGCTGCCTTCTGTCCTGTCAATGACTGTGAGCTGAAGACATAAACACAGTCGTATCCCAGAACCCACTGGGAAATGTTCAGGCAACCAGCCCTCTAGTCCTAAAGTGATGTGCCTATGGTCCTATAGAGAAACACTGGACAACTTGTGTGCTCTCATCAACCATCAGTGGAGCGCACTTAGGGGCATATGTACAAGCCCCTATCGCCACCGGAGCGTCACTTTTTGTGACGTTCCCGTGGCGATAGGGGCCTTGCCTTACGTACAAGGTAGCGTTAAGCCACTTAACGTGGCTTAACGCTGCCTTGTACATAAGGCACCCTTTCACACTATGTTCAGCGTGCAAGGGCTGTGCAGTGGGTGTTGTGGTGGGTGTTCCACCGCAACACCCATTGTATTTGACGCTGCCCCCTATGTACAAGGGTTGCGTACATAGGAGGCAGCGCCAACATTAAGACCTGGAAAACCCTGGTCTTAAGGTGGTGAAACGAGGAGAAATGCATTATTTCTCCTCGTTTTTGCTTTTTCCATTTGTGCTGCCTTGTGCAAAATCACATGGTTTGATTATGTACAGGAAGATGTCCCTTCCTGTACATGAACAAACCTTTTTAAAAATGCCATTTTGTAACTGTCATTTGTGCTGCAAGAAGCAGCACACATGAAAGTTACAAAATGGCATTTTAGGATTGATTATGTGCAGGAAGGGACACCTTCCTACACATAACCAATCCTCCCCTGCACACAGACACCCTTGCACTCTGGTGCAAGGGTGCCTTCGTTGGTGCTAAGTTGTGAAACTTAGCGCCATCGCAGGGGGAAACGCAAGGCTGCCCCACATTCTTGTAAATATGATTCAGCCTTGCGTTTCCGAAGTGGCAGAGCGTGTCGTTAAGCCCAGGAGGCTAACGACACGCACCGCCACTTTGTCGTACATATGACCCTTAGAGTTTTCAGTTGTGTTCTCACCTCATATTCTATATTTTAGGTGAGGTTTTATTTCAAAGAAATACGTCTAACTGGATATTAATCTCCAATAGTAGTGATAACTACTGTGTTGTTTTATATCTGAAGAGTAATCCCTAACTACATTAGGAAGCCATGACTGACTGACTACTGCTGCCTCAGGAGGGTCCATGAAACTAAGGGAGAACTTGGGGAGAGCCCCTGAAATGATGTGATTCCCTGACATCTTCCTTTTACCTTGTGGTTTGTGTTTGCTATGTAAGTCATCATCTACTAGATAACTGTTCTCTGGAGTTTGCAATTTAACAGGCAACTTCACCTCTTGATATGCTGTATTCAAGAATTATAGAGGTAAGTAGTTTGTCTCTAGATAGCAATAAGATCTCCAATTGATGTGCTGAGGGAATGGATTTTGTGTCTTACAGGAATCAATATCATTTTATATCCAATATAATTCAAGCCACAAATAATACGTTCTTAGTTATCATAACATATTGTTTCACAAACTCATGTTTCCAATACAGTTCTATCAAATAAACGGGTATTTCAGGAGGGAATCTGAATCTAGAGGAACCCTAAATATCTTGCTTGTGTTATTAAGGTCTAGTGTTAGCGATGATACAAGGATGAAACATGAAGGGCCTTTTTGTGAGACATCATAAATTGTATTATAAATCATGTTCTGCGTGGTTCTTTTTGTGGCAAAGATATCCTCTCGAAGACCATATTGTGGCACCAAGAAAAAAACTGAAAATGAGTCCAGAAAAGAGATTTTAAAAATACAAGCTCAGCTGCTAATTGGTTTAAGCATTTGGCAGGTTTATAGAGCGCTTCATGTTGCCTTTCAGCTAATTCAGAGAGCTAAACGCAGTGAAGAAGACAAATCACCTTGTTAGCTTGAGGGTAACATTACAGTGCGATCAGTTAGGTAGATACTTATTCAATGTTCTTCAGACACACCCCTTTATTGCTTAAAATCTTGATTGCAGATAAGTTTGAAAAAGTCTGTTTCTAAAGAATATTTGCAGTCAAAATGTCATTGCTGTGTCTTATTCTCAAGCATCCTGCTCGCAACCAAGTCCTGCATGCCCACCCTAAGAATGGAAAACCCCTGGACCTAGATGACTCTGTAAGCAGGAGACTAATGTGGACTTACATAGAATAAAAGTGTGTACGTTCCGCACACCCCACTGGCTGCTCCCGTCTCCATGGAAATCCCCTGGCTAGACTTAGATAAATCAGAAAGCAAAAACTATGGAACATGACCCCGCCTCTGCCATTTTATTTGCATAGCGATACTCTGGTGCATTCTGAAAATAACATACACAAAGCATAGAACCTCGGTTCCGTCAGCGGCACTCCCGAGCACCACCAACAGCAGACTACGACCTTTCAAGTTACCGTGCAAAGCAACAAACCTGCTCCATTGCATTCCCACCCCATCTTCAACCTGGCAGCCCCTGGTAGTAAGTCAACTCAAAAGACGATATTTCACATGTTCTTTATTCATTCATCAATGTGGTGAATTGATACTTGTTGGAATACAACCATCTTGGATCAAGCGCATGAGCTGCAAAGCACTATATCTCATCAAAAGTCAATCACATTTTAACATTAGTCAAGCACAGGGATGAATAAATCCTGCAACCTTTCTTCAGAATTATCTAGACGTTTCTACAGAATTGTCTAAGTGTTGTTTTGCACGTATCCAAACATCCTACAAAATCTGTATGAAGAAAGAACACATAACTAGAGCTTAAGGAGACTTTCTTTATAACATAACTGGGATAACCAAAGGAAAATAAACTACTAAACCTTTGAAAAAAGAAAGGATAGTGTTCACTACAAGTATTTCTTTATTTCCATGCTGGCCAAAATCAATAATTATCCGTGAATACTTTAATAATAGGAAATGCAGGATGCGTACTGTTTTCTTTGTTGAAAATGTCTTTATTTTCCTTAGGTCTATGATTACTTTTGTAGTAATAACCATGTGTTAAAATGCCAACCTAGCTAGTGAATTATGCCGGGCTTTTGATGCCTAACTTGCCTTTTATAACACAGTATATATCATGATGTGCCTTTACTTGCCATACAATTAACCCTACCTATAACTTGCTCCTCCACTGTGGCATGCTTCCAATAGCCTTGATCTCGTCTAACCATTGCTCGCAACAATATCTACAGCTCTAGGACATTGGCGCAAAACACAATACCAAACAGCAATACTGGCCAGCAGTCAGTCTCAGTCTCTCTCTCTCTCTCTCCCTCTCTCTCTCTCTATCTTTCTGTCTCTCTCTCTCTCTATCTCTCTCTCCCTCTCTCTCTCTCTCTCTCTCTCTCTCTCTCTCTCTCTCTCTCTCTCTATATATATATATATATATATATATATATACATATATATATATATGTATATATATATATATATATATATATATCACAATGCAGATGTTTCCATGTTTACAGCGCATTTGAGGTGCAAAAGGGTGAAGGGATGAGCCCTATAACCCCTGCATGTAGTGTTAGCCTGGGCTAATACTGCGTACGTTAAATAACAGAATACCCATGCACACTCTAACAATGTATAAACAGTTATGTCAGTGTAGACACTTTAAACAACGGAGACAAAGCCTATTATTAATACAGAAATTATTATTTTCTTAAAATCAGTCGAATGAATGTAGTTTCTTTAATGTTCTGAACATGAAAACCAGCCAACACGTGTTTCGTCGCGTGTGGGACAATCTTCCCGCGACTCCTCAGGGCTATGAGTGTCGTAGGGAAAGTCGCTCCGTCGGTGATACTTCCGACCCGACAGGGCCTAGGGCTGTGATAGATACGTGGGGATATAGGTTTAGAATTCTTGTAAAGATTGCCCGTTGTGTAGAAACGGCACGGTAGGTAAATATGTGGGACCCTAAAGGGCGAGTAGAAACATAAGTGTAGAGGTCTTGAAAATAGTGGAGGTGTTCGTTCCTCCACACAGAGCGGCAATCAAGTATGTCGGTGAAAACTGGACATATGGTGTCATGAAATGTTGAAGTGTGTGTCTCCACGATGTTATAGGATAAAGTCGGATCCCATCTCATGAAAGGTATAGCCCTTCGATCTTTGACGGGTGCGTCTGAAACTGCCTGCCGTTCTGTGTACCGGATATGGTACACTTATGTTTCTACGTGCCCTTGAGGGTCCCACATATTTACCTACATCAAGGAAGTGAGCATTCCGTTTTGCTTTTCCACCCAGACGTCTGTATCAGGCTTATTTGAACTGCGGGAAGAAATCAAAGTTTTTCTGGAGGAGCGAGACTGTGATCTGGTTCGGGCTTTGCAATCACAGGAATTTGCCCAAATGTTGGCTTACTTTCATTATTTATTATTTGCTCATTTGTAAAGCGCATGAATCGCCTCACATGGGGTATCTCCGCGCTGGAGACTGGTAAGGTAATGTCGGTTGACTCAGAACAAAAATGTTTTCAACTGCTTCCTGAAGCTAAGATAATTATGAGTTAGTCGCAGCGTCTCAGGGAGCTGGTTCCATAACTTGGGCGCAAGGTGAGAGAAGGCTCTACCTCCCCATTTTGTTTTCTTGAAACGAGGAATAACTAGGAGGTCTTTGCCTTCCGAACGAAGCTTGCGCGAAGGCGTGTAAACTGTCAGTTTGTTTGATAAATATGACGGGCCAAGTTGATGAAGACTCTTAAAGACTAGACAGCAGATTTTAAAATGAATTCGTTTGTGGACCGGAAGCCAATGTAATTTGTGAAGAAGGGGTAGGGAGGGGGTGCGGCAAGGGGCATTGGTGACCAGTCGGACTGCTGTGTTCTGGATCACCTGCAAGGCCTGCAGGGCAGAGTCTGTAGCCGAAATGAGAAGAGCATTACTAAAGTCCAGCCGGCTTAGAACCAGTGCATGTATCAGGGTCTTACGGGTAGTAAGGGGTAGGAAGTAAAAGACTTTCCGTAGGAGGCTGAGGGCATGGAAACCAGATCCTCTCGTAGATGCTATGTGCTCCTCCATGTTTAACTTGTTATCAACAAGAACCCCTAGGTTTTTTACAACTGGTTTGGGGGTTGGGGCCGCACCTAGTTCTTCCGGCCACCAGCTCGGGGACCAGCTGGTGATTGCCTCCGTAAACAGCATGATTTCCGTTTTGGTTGTATTAAGCTGGAGGAAATTTCGGTTCATCCATGCCTTGATTTTAAGCATGGCTTCAGAAAAAATGTCACGGATATTGTGAGCATTAGTATCATAGGCTAGGCGCAGCTGTCTATCATCTGCGTAGGAGACTGGGATAAATCCAATCTCTCTAAGCAGACCAGCTAGTGGAGCGATATAAATATTAAAAAGGGTGGGGCTAAGACAGGAGCCCTGAGGGACTCCCTTAGTGACCAAGGTGGTTTTTGCTTTGAAGGGGCCCAAGTTGACTGTTTGGCTCCGATCCCTGAGAAAGTCAGTCAGCCATTCCAAGGCTTTATCCTGAATGCCTATCTTGCTCAGTCTATCCAGAAGAATCGGATGCAAGATGGTATCAAATGCGGCGGATAGGTCGAGCAGTACCAAAATGACTGCTCGACCCCCGTCCCCTTGCAATCTAATATCATCCAAGACCTTGACCAGGGCCGTCTCGGTACTGTACCTAGGTCGAACTTGGCTGACATTTTCATTCATATGAATGATCTGAGTGTTTCTTTTCAAGGAAAAAGGATAAACATATTGAAAACTTTCGAAAAGTTGAATTCCTTCAAAGGAAAGGTTTCCCTAACCTGTGGTAACTTTTCATTGAAGGAATTAAACTTTTCAAAAACCTTCAGTAAGTTTGTATTTGTGGTTGTTTATCTTTTTTTGTTTACCCGCAGTACTTTATGTGGTTTTATTTATGGTTCCAAAAATAACAAGCATTTGCAATGCAATAGGTCTCCGATTTGCGAGAGTATGAACTATTGACATTGTAAATGACAATGCTTTTTATTTATATGTTGGAAAACCTGCAAGCGGCGAAATGTTTACTTGTAGTCCTTGTTTCAGAGAAGCAACGCTTTTACTGCCAGCCTTGCTTTTCGGAAGCAAGGATTATAAATACAAAGTGCGTGTTTACGCACCACTTACAGGTTTTCAAAACATAAATAAAAAGCATTGTCATTTACTATGGGTTATAGAATTTATTGACAAATGTGAAAATATTTTTGATTGTCATGCAGCCCCAGAGAAGTGCTGTGCTTGTGTGACCTCTTGCTTTTTTTTATGTAAATTCTGTTGATTCTGTATGGGGAGGTGGGTAGATAAGGGTGTGTGTGTTTGTGCAAGTGTGTGTGTGTGCATGTATGTGTGTGCATGTGTGTGTCCACATGTATGTGTGCACGTGTTTTCTTGTTTGACATAGTGCAGTTCAGCTTCTAGCAGGGTATCGCTTTCTCCTCCCCACTTCACAGAAAAGGTTACAGCTTTCCCTTTAATTCTTGGCACATGAGGTTAAAGCGTGGCTGGCAGGCGGAAACCAAGTGAACGCTCGGGTCGTTTGGGGCTCGAGTGTCCAAAATGCGGCTGCCCGAGGCCACCGTAGGGGGCCACTCAGGAGGGCGGCCCTCTAGTACCGTCGGGCTTTCCCCCCTCCCATTTCTCTCCCCCCCCTTTTCCTCCAAAGGGGGGTTGGCTAGGGAGGAGTTTCCTCTGGGTCGTGGATGGGCCACGTCACGTCCGGTGCACCAGGCAGGGCGAGGGGTACATAAGTCCCCCTCGCCATTTTCCCGGCCTCTTTTGCACGGGACGTGCCGTGTCGCCTGGGGGGTGGACACGCTGTCTCGGGCTTTCTTGCTGACGCTGTCCATTTCGGGCCCAGAGTTGTGATCTGATCTCACGGTGAGTGCTGATCCTGACACCCCCCTTCCGCTCGCTCCCCCACTTGGGGGTTGTAGCTGGGCAGGGCGGCCTGCTTAGGTGCGGGCCGCTGTCGGGGGTGAGTTTGCGGCAGTTCCCGTGGGGCCCTGGGGGTGCCGTGGTGTGCCCCAGCTCTGGGGGCGCTGTGGGCTCAAAGAAGGGGGGGGAGATTAGGGGGCGACAGCGGATCCATTCCCAGGCTGCCTTACAGGTCAGAGGAAAACAGAGACACACCGGCGGGGATAGGCCTGCGGGTCTCTTTCTGTCAGGATGGTGTTCGGTGCCCGTTTGGGTGCATCAAGTGCCGAGCGTCGCTCATTGCCCCCACCCCCATTGGATACCGCACGCTCGCGGGTCCTGTTTCCCGTACTTGACATGTCAAGAATGCTGACTACGAGTGGCTTTAATTGTGCGGGAAGCAGGCCGGGTTGCCGGCAACCACAGGCTTTGTAGGGCGCTTGTAAAACCACCCCCTACTGAGGGGCTGGTTTCAGCAAGGGCACCTACCTGTGGGTCGGAGGGTGGACACTGAATGCGGTGCTCAGGTGATGGACCGGTCGCGGTCAAGGCCATGGAGGCAATTTCTAAAAAAAAAACGTGCAGTAGCTTGGGCACTGCTCTGCACGGTACTGCCTGGGGACCATTACACGGTGCTGCGCCCCCACTTTTTGTTACAGGGATTAAAATGGTGCCCGCGGGCAGAGGCATCCATCCATCCCCTTCCCCCGCAGCGTGTTAGGAACTGTCAATGAAAAGTGTATTTTTTTTATGAATAGTAAAACAGTGAAGTGAGCTGGGTGAAGTCTGGAGTGTTCTTTAATTGTACTGGCAAAAGTATTCTACACATTATTTTAATTCCTGTGCATTTCACCCAGAGGACTATGAGATGGTTAGCAAAGTCAATACTAGAATTATTAAATGGTATACTTAGAAGTAAAATAGTTTATTAGGCTTCCATCATCACAATTCTCGAAAAAACAATTTGGGATACATGGTAGGGCTTTATGCCGGGTATTCTACTGATTTCCTTAAAAAAAGATACGTTTCCAAGCCACCACAAGCCCATTCCAATTTCCAGGTTTACTTCCAGAATAAGAAAAGGTTTTAAGTCCATTCCCTTGGAGGCCTTTTGTGTTGAACTTATATAATCGGCTAGGATGTACCAGAAGAGACAACTGTGCCGAAATACCCAGGACTGCATGTGTGTTCTGATAAAAACTTAGAACATAGGAGACAGACTTCTTTCCTCGGATCAACCAGCCACTGGTCATCTCAAGGGGCAGTCACAGTAACTAAGACGCCCACCGCGCCACAATCAGTTGTTTCACCCCTCAACCAGCGTTTCCATACATATGCCACAATCCACTGTCTAGCCATTGCTCAAGTGCTGTAATCGCACAATGATGGAGCCAAGAGTTTGGGTGGACGCATAGTACTTTCCACAGTTTGTCTCACAGAATTCTTGTGGACGTTCTAATGGACATTTAGTGGGCATGCAGGCACATTATAGCAACCACTAGAAGAATCGTAATGAGTTTAAAACTGGACTACTGCCTTGTAGGAAACTGAAATGCATATATCCTACAAACTGCTCTTTCCTTTTACACCCACAGTTGATGCATGTACAAACACAACCCACTTAATGGCGGATCAAATTTCAATCTCGAAGGAGAGGCAGTACCTTACCCTTGGGGAATTGGTATTACTATTTTAACCTCATAATAAACGGCTACCTCTGACAGAAGGAAAAGGCATAATATGTGCCCTTCTGTGAGGAAGCAAAAATTGCTCATGCAATACCGAATAAGACACTGCTACAGAAAATAATGCAAAAGCATGTACAGAGTTCAAAACAACCTTCACTCTTGCCTCGTGTGAACCCCTGCCATGGAATAGTCAGAGACAGGGTGGCCACAAACATTTTAGCCTGGTAAAGTCTTTGACAGTTATTATATTCTGCAGTTAGAAGAAGGTTAAAAAAAAAGTTATCTACCGGCTATATTGGGGAAAGAGGAAATCCCTTTCCAAGTGCTAAAATGTTGGTAGAAGGAAACCACAGTGCGCACACACAAAGCGATTAACAAAGTGCAGAAAGTTCTGCACAACCGGACAGAAGATTGTGACCAGATGTTCTCATTTAACAGATCGGCTGGTGTCCCCATATGCTCTGCCCTGCATTGTCCCAGATTTTCCCCCTGTGAGCGCACGCACCACGGAAGTTGTCTGTAAAGGAGAGGGCCCGAGCCACTTGGGATTGTTGCAAATGGGATTAGAGGAGGTGATTTAGGACAAACGTGCGTTCGGCGGCAGGGATGCGTGCGCGGACGCTATACTGAAATGCGAGTCATCCTGCCAAATAAAAATACAATTGACAGATTGCTATTTACCTTGCTTGTTGGTGCCGACCGCTCTTCATGCATCGCTGCTCCTGAGAGCAGTGGGGGTGGGAGGGGTGAGTCGGGGATTGTGTTTGGAGGCCTGGATACACCTGCATGGTAATGAGCACTATTTTTTTTAAAAACAATTACGCTTAAGGATACTGAAGTTAGGCTGTGCTGCTTCCGGAATGAATGGAAGTTACGTCTGGCATGAAGAGCCAATAATGAGGCTGATAACTAAAAAAATGCAAAAGTTAACGAATCGCAAGCCACGAGAAAGTAAGAAGCAATGGGCGGAGTTTTTTAACACCCATATTCATTACTAGATGTCTCGGAGAGACAGCGCATGTGCGCTGCCTAGGCCGCGACCTAAAAATTTGACTATTCATTTTCAAATGTGATATTACTTTAGTAGGGGGTGCAAACATAAATCAAACGTTGAACTGGCTGATAATAACGCCAATTCTTCAGTACTTTCACCTCAATTATCCACAGGTATTACACGATCGGCCAAAGAGTTTTAACCATCTAAGCATTTTAACAAAATGTATCCATGTATCTCATCTACTGTATTTCTTTACACTTACTTTTCCTGGGGCATGAAGCAGGCATGCAAGTCTACATGTGCACTGTAACATATGAGAAGTCAGATCCAAGACTACAACTCTTTTTTCACATTCACCAGAATAAATCACTATTTCTTATAACCAAAAAAAAGGTGAAAACTCTTTCAAATAACCCTAACAAAACCTAAACAAATTTGCACCCCAAAAACAGGATAAGCACAACCAGGCGTCTAAAAATTTCCTGTGAGGAAGAACGTCCAGGCTCATTTTCTACAAAAAGGGGTGGGATGATAAATGAAATACTGTTGATGGGATATTGGAAAAAAACACTTGCCAACACTTCTGGGCAAACAGCCTGGGATAATCTTTACCTAATCTTCTGTAGTCGGCAGAGGTATTTAATATATTTGCCAAATAGGACAGAATGCTAGCACCACTGCTTTGTGAGCAAGTCGTCTTCAAAACAGTGCAGAGGTGGCAGCCAAATAACTTATTTTGGCACACAATTAATGTTGTTTAATGTGTATACAGCAGACAATTTTCCTCCAAATGACAGAACTGTGAACATATTTCAATAGCAGTATTTGGAGGTTTCCAGCAACTGTCCAGGCATGTCTATAGAACTGGAAATGATTATTGATACTCCTGCGAAATGGCCAGAAGTGAACAGAAGTAACCATATATTTCTGCAGAATTGACCGCGTTTTTACTGATTTATACAATGGTCACCACCGAATATCCCAGAAGCTTCTTCGGGGTTACCCAAAAGTTTCTACAGAAATCTTCACACGTCTAAGAGCATTACCCATACATCTCTATCGAATTCTCAGAGTTGTATTCCCTATTAACCTTTGATTTCTGCACATCAGTGCTCTCCTTATACAAAGTTGTGGTAAAGTAACTAACAAAAACAGTGTGTACCCAAATATTTACAAAATGTTCTTCAGTGCTAGCCACCTTTGAACAGTGTTTGCCAGACTTTCTAATATGTCTCTAGCAAAGATCAGGATCTGTCACTTCTATGATCATTGTACACAGTTTTGCTCTGCCTACGGGATTTGTTTGGATACATTCTCTAATTTCTGTAGAGGACTGGGTGACAGAGCATGTGCAGTCTCTACCCTGACACCAGTCGCAGGGGCGTGGCCTCCATGGAAGGAACCATGTGGTAACCAATGTAAATCGTTCGAGTTGGGTTGGAATACCTGCAACATGGAAAGGGAATTAAGTCCACATTTTTTAGTAAATGAATCATTTGCACACACTTTAAGCCAATGACACTGACCAGAATTTGGAAGGATGAAAAATGTCATTTTGCAGTGGTTGTGGATCCCCAGCCTTAAAGATTTTTGTAAAGTTTAGTGACACACGGGGCACTTTGAAGCAGATTGAGTCACTAGAATTAATAGGAATTTTGTCTTATTTAAGGACCCTTAGATAAGTAGTTTTGAGGGTTCTATCCCCAAGGAAATATGACATTTAATGACAAATTATTGAATTTAAAACTCATATGTCAGTGACACTGATCAAAGCTTGGTAGTATTTATAGACACTATAGATGGCTAAATTCACAAAATAACACGCAACACTTAGCAATTATCCGTTTTGCATATGTAATTGTGCACTTTGCAATCATCTACAATGCCCGAAAGAATATGCCCTTTGCAAAATTTCATGATGCTACAGCTTTGCCTCATTTAGCATATTTTTCAAGTTTGTATAATATCCCAGTTCCAACATGCCAACTTTGCACATACTGAAGTTTTCCATATAGTGACCCGATTAACACACTTGACATTATTCGGTACACACAGTTAGCACACTTTCCAGTAAATGTATGGTTTACTAGTTACCTTCCTTGAAATATCAGAAATTATGCATCTCCAAGATTCTACAGCTCCCTAAAATATTGCACCAGTTAGTACAATATCCGGGTTTTCATGTCCTAGTGAGCACACTTTACAAAATTCCATAACGCGTCACTTAGCATACTTTTCAAATTGCCAAACTTTCCACCTTTGCTTCTTTGCTAATTCCATTAGAGCCTCGGAAAGAACACATAGCAGGTCTCCAAAGTGGCCCAGCTAGCACAATTAGCAACATTCCTTAACCGCTTAACCGTGGCGGCAATTCCACCATGGTGCTGCGGTTTAGCGGAGTGGGCGGGCCGTGGCGGCCAACAGACGTGCGCAGCACTACGAAGGTAGTGCGCGCGACGGCCGTTGGCCGACAGAAGCACGCAAGGGGTTAATGCTTGGCCAGGCCTGGTCTGATGAAAGCATTTTGATCCCTGCCATAAGGCTAACACTGCAGTGCCTGAGTTCTGATTGCCTGGGACAGGATTTGTTGGAGGCGGGTAATCGATGCTGGTTGCCATGCAGTTCATTGTTGAGTGGCTGCTCCCAGCAGTGGCTCCTCCGCTATGGTGGAGGAGCGTCGTCCCTCCCTCCCCCTGCCAGTTGCCTCAAAACGGCAGGAAAGGAAAAATAAAATGATAATAAACACGTTTTATTATAGTTTCATTTTTCCTTTCCCAGTGAGTTTTTGGGGTGCTTGGGGGATGACAGGCTGCAAGAGGAGTGGTGGGCATGACGGTTTGGCCAGCCGTCTCAGGCTGGTCAAACTGTCATGCCTACTAGAGCTGTCTCCAACCCGAGCCTTGTTACCAGGATGGAGACAGCAGGCACAGGATCCCAGTCTAACTGGGAGTGTAAATTCACAGTGCTCAGGCTAATTCTGATGCTGCTTCTAGCTTTACCAGTAGCATGAGAGCAGCATCAGGATTGGCCACAGTGGAGTCTGGGAGCCTTTGTCTGCGGAGGAGCGGAGAAGAAGAGTGCGATGCGGCCGGCTGCAGGTACGTTTTTTTATTTAATTAATGTTTTTTTGTCGTCCCGACCTCTTACCCCCCTGCCTTGCCACTCTTCATCAACACCAGTCGCAGATTGCTGCTTCAATGTGGACTCAGTGTATTGTCATCAACACAAATGCATTGCAGTGTTTTGGCACACACTTGTGCGGTCTAGTCTACTGTTGCTTGTTTTGACTCATGTTGTTGCTAATAATGCGGAATCATGTGACAATCCCTTAATGCCAAATCATGTGACAATCCCTGTTTTTTAACACTGCAGGCCAGCCAAGGCATTGAGCAAAAATGTAGGGAGGAAGGAGCGAGACTAGGAGGACTGAACACGCAAAGAGTGTCAGCTTACTGGTTTCACAACAGTCAATGACCAGAGACCTTTCCTCGTGGGATGGGGGCATCTGTCAGGGCTCAAAGAGACCTTTAAGGGGCAACCCAGCTTGCAGATTGTCAGGTACAGAGAAAAAGAAGGGTGAGAACATTTGCTAATTTTACCAAAATAAAGTGCATACAGTTGTAAAGAAGTGGGTTTCTGTTGCAGTAAACACCCCCCTTTTTCCTAGATTTCTGATGCACTTTGACTTGATGTGCCTTGGGCTCCTGCCAATCAGGTGCCCAGGGCCTGTGTTCTTTTCCTTAAACTGTACTAAAGCCTAACCCCAATGGGCATCTCTGGCCACCTGTCAGCCCCTGGTAAATGTTACCCTAGGTTCCTAGGGCATTGTGACCAGAGAAGATCCCTAAGGGCTGTAGCACTTATTGTGCCACCCTTAGGGGCCCTGTACCCTGACACATCCGCACTGCCTTTGCAGGTTGAGTGTCCTGGTGCAGAACTAAACAAAGAGTCGACATGCATACATCTGTGTGTGCCATGCCCATAAACACACTGCCCTGGCATACACCAGTCACCCCTCTAGCTGGGTGCACTATGCCAGTGGTGTGGGCACAGGCGCATGAGCCCTGTGCCCAGGGCCATTCCTGGGCACTGTAAGTGCAGTGATGCCATTAAGAGTATATGGTGCTGGGAGGTTGTCATTACGAACTCCACAGCACCATGATGGCTACACTGAAGACTGAAAAGTTTAATATCAAACTTCTCAGCACATTAAACCCACACTGATGCCAGTGTGGGATTTAATGTCAAATGCACTACAGAGGGCAACTTAGAGTAGCCCCCTGAACCTAACCTACAATCCACGTCTTGTCTGAGATACTGCCTAGGCTGCTACACAGCAGACATGTTGCTAGACCCCTCGGTAGAGAGCCATCTGCTCTCCTGGGCCTGCAACAATGCACGTCCTGGGCAAGGTGCTAGATCTCCTCCCCCAGGATGGGCAGGAGAAGCTTCAAAGGCATGCCACCTTTTGTGAGCTTCTCCAGGCCACTTTCTGTACTCAGCAACTGGCCCCCACCAGTTCTGACCCCCACTCTGGTGGGAAGACTGGCGGGAAACCCTAAGTGAGGAAAGGGGATGTGCCAGCCTATGCCACCCCTCAGGTGGGAGAGGCGAGGTGAAGCGCAACTCCGGGCTCCGGACATCTTGAGGTTGGGGAGCCCTGCCCAATCAGAGCTAGGCTCCTGCCCCCCTCCCACAGGAGAGGAGCAGGCTAGGGGGTGTACTCACCCCAGCTCAATGTTATATTGTGTTTGAAATTGTGTTGCCTATTGCAACCACTGTAGCGATTGTACTTACAAAGTCTATTGCCTATTTGCAAAGCAATTACCTAAAGTCACTCATATTGAGAAAAGTATATTTTGATACCTTGTTGGTTCTAAAATAAAACAACTATATCTTTTGATACAAAACAATTGGCCTAGAGTTCAGTTCTTGAGTATGTGAGACCATTTGCTGACTGAGTGTGTACAACAAATGTTTTACACTGTCCTCTGATACTGCCTTACTGCTCGACCAAGATACCACTTTAGAGAGTAAGGTTTTATCTAACTTTAGCCTCTGCCATAACTCTGGGGACTGTGGACTCTGTGCACACTGTACCTTACTTTGGTCCAGTATACACATAGCCACTTTCTTACAGTCGTTACTTGCGACTTGCTGTCCTACAGATGCTGGGGCAAAACTGAACAATCTCTTTTGGTGACAATTACATGAGGATCAGGCGTGGATGAGTGATGTCTAATGGCATCGCCCAGACTGGCGGACTACTTCACGGCTGTCCATTTCACCCTGAACTTTAATGCACACCTAATTCCTTGACCTCTGTAATTCACCTTCTACCTCCACCCTCAATCACAGCTTCTTATGGTCTGATCCTCATGAGCTTCGTATCCAGCAGCCAGGCACAGACACATCTGGTGATATCAGTCACCACAGGCCTCCTTCAAGCAGTTCTAATTTTAGAAGACTAAAAGCCACATGTACGTATGTTTCATTTTGCGAGTTCCTAATAGCAAATGTTTGCAATTCACTATTAGGAAATCGCAAACGTCTATGTACGAATGTGTCCTTAACAAATTTAGTGATTCTTAACTGGGTCGCAATTCACCTACCTCATGAATATTCATGAGGTAGGGCGTAATTTGCGACCCATAGGGAATTAGTAAAACACAGGGATGGTGGCCTGCTGGAGACAGTAGACCACAATGTCTGTGTTTGCTTTTAAATAAAGCAACGTTTCTTTTTAAATGCAACCCGCTTTCCTTAAATAAAAACAGTATGTGTTCAAAAAGAAAAATTAAACGTTTCAGTTTCAGTTTTTAAGAGTAGGCAGTCCACTGCCTGCTCCCAAAAAACGTTTTTGCAATAGTTCACAAAGGGGAAGGGGTCTCCTGTGACCCCTTTCTGTTTGCGACTGGGTTACCACCTACTTGAAGTAGGTGTTAAAATGCGAATGTTTTGCAACCGCATTTTGGTCACAAAACATTTGTACATGGCACTGCGAGTCGCTATTAGGAAGGGACGCCCTTAACATGCCCCTTCTTATTCGCAAAATCCAAATTGGGATTCAGTAACAAGTTACCAAATTGCTATTTGGGCTTTGTAGATGCCAAACAGCCTTTTTACATTTGCAAACGGGCTGATTCTGCAAATCGGCCCGTTTACGAGCGGCAAACAGGTTTGTACATGTGGCCCTAGGTTCTGATGCCATATTTAGCCTGCAGTGTTATACAACCAGATAACTCTCTCAATAATCTCAAAGGTACCAGAAACTGTTCTTTAGTATTCTTTCTTTGTTGGTCAACAGCAGATATCCTCAGAATGTAAGAGCGTTAATTGACTTCATGTAGACATTCCATATGGTGGGTTCTTGTAAAGAGTATTAGTCAGTAAGATAACTTGTTAAGTTATGTCACTGCCATTTATAAAACACATAGTCTGCGCTGGTGTGGGCTCCTAGCTGTGTAGGAGGTACCTGTGCACAGGCCTCCTAATTTTCTGCAGAGTCTGGATGAGTCGTCCTCTGATGATATGTCTTGAAGGGTGTTTTGTGGTCCTTCTTTAGGTAGGTGACGTCAGTATTGTCAAGGCACAGTGGGTGTGCAATTTTCATGTTGGAAAAATCTGCTGGAGAGCATTTGCTTACGCACCTCCTAGGAGAGTGACATGCCCTTTTGGCAATGGGCCTGATGAAAATAGCTTTGTGGCATCTTTGGGCTGTGTTGGTTTATGTGAGATGACTATTAGAGGTAGTCTAAGCTGGATGTTGTTGGCTGGATAGCCTCTTTGGGATGTGACTAGGCCTGATGTTGCTGGCTCTTTTTGCGTCTTTGGGCTGTGGTGGTTTATGTGAGATGGCTATTAGCCCCTTCGCTGCGGAGTTAATTCCCCCACGGTGCAGAGGGAGCGGGGGGAGAGGGCGTGGCGCCGCGGTGCTCATGACGAGCCCAGCTCGTCATGAGTCACAGTGGAGCTGTGCTCACTATGAGCTGGGCTCGTTACGACCCCGCCCACTGATTAATTTGCCCGCACAGGCGGGGAATCAATCGCGTGGACGGCGCAGAGCCGTTATGACGAGCCCAGCTCGTCATGAGCACAGCACCACTGTGACTCATGACGAGCTGGGCTTGTCATGAGCACCGAAGAGGCTAATAGTCTAAGTTGGATGTTGTTGGCTGTGTAGCCTCTTTTGGATGTGATTAGGCCTGATGTTGCTGGCTGTTTGCCTTCGTTGACCTTTGTTAGTGTATGTGAAACACTACATTTAATGTGCTGTATTGGATGATTATTATGTTGTATTATAATGCAAGTGCTTTAGGAAGAACATGATAGCTGAACATATAGCACACAAGAGCATTTGCTCACGCACCTCCTAGGAGAGTGACATGCCCTTTTAGCACTAGGCCTGATGAAACTAGCTATGTGGCATCTTTGGGCTGTGTTGGTTTATGTGAGATGGCCATTAGAGGTAGTCTAAGCTGGATGTTGTTGGCTGGATATCCTCTTTGGGAAGTGACTAGGCCTGATGTTGCTGTCTCTTTTTGCGTCTTTGGGCTGTGTTGTTTTATGTGAGATGGCCATTAGCCCCTTCACTGGGGAGGTAATTCCCCCGCGGTGCAGTGGGGGCAGGGGGAGGGGGTGTGGTGCCGCGGTGCTCATGACGAGCCCAGCGCGTCATGAGTCACAGTGGAGCTGTGCTCACGATGAGCTGGGCTCGTCACGACCCCGCCCACTGATTAATTTGCCCGCACAGGCGGGGAATCAATCGCGTGGACGGCGCGGAGCCGTTATGACGAGCCCAGCTCGTCATGAGCACAGCTCCACTGTGACTCATGACGAGCTGGGTTTATCATGAGCACCGACGAGGCTAGTAGTCTAAGCTGGATGTTGTTGGCTGTGTAGCCTCTTTTGGATGTGACTAGGCCTGAAGTTGCTGGCTCTTTGGCATCTTTGGGCTGTGTTGGTTTATGTGCGGTGGCCATTAGAGGTAGTCTAAGCTGGATGTTGGCTGTGTAGCCTCTTTTGGATGTGACTAGGCCTGATGTTGCTGGCTGTTTGCCTTCTTTGACCTGTGTTGGTGTATGTGAAACGTTACATTTAATGTGCTGTATTGGATGATTATTATGTTATATTATAATGCAAGTGCTTTAGGAAGAACATGATTGCTGAACATATAGCACACAAGTGATGTGTTGAATGTACGTGGTTGTTCCGTCTAATGTATACTGTTAAATGCAGTTGTGGATGTTTTTAGGGGTTGTAATTTTATGCTGGTGATTATTTTTTATTTTTACTATTAGTTTGATATATTTGTTTTTTATTCAAATCCAAATCCATTCCTGTTGTGGCATCTTGGCGCTAGCATAACAATAAGACTACAAAGTGCAACTAAGACAGAAGGACTGAAGATCAACAAAGCAGTTAAATACTATTGCGAGCACTGCAGAGAATTGCAGCTAACCCTCAGATTACAAGAATGAATTCCAAAAGCGCAAGCTTCACCTTTCACCCTCCTGTGGTCTATAAAACAAGTAGTTTAAGGTTTGGTTAAAGAAGTAACTGTTACATATCTGCCAAGAGTCAAGTTCGTGTGTGATGTTGGGTATGTTAATGAGCAACATTAATATTTAACAATCAAACAGCAGGCACAATCCAATAACGTAAAATACCCGTGTCTCGGCGCTGTTTTTGTTTCTGGAATACGAGCAATTTGTCTTAAAAGCTGCCAGAGGCAGTGACAGCGGTGACTAATTCTCTTTATTCACAGTTACACAAAGGCCTATTCTCTGAATAAATGTACACAAAATAACGCACCAACACTGGCATTGTTGTGTGAGGGATGTGGGGATGGAAGCTTAAAGGGAAGGAACACCACCGCCCTACATTCTTATATTAGTGGCAGAGAGAACATCTGTACTCTGCGACAGGTAATGAGCACGCTAAAAAAGGGGCCACAGTGCTTACAAGCATTGGCAAAGCCAAAAGACCTCGGTTTAATATGCTGATGCATGTAGACTTAGCACTTTAGAGCGAGACATACTGGAGAGAGACAGCAGGAGCGAACAGAGAGGGGCTCAAGATTCAGTAGTTCAAAGCAATCTCTCAGTTGGAGGTAGGTAGACGAATACACTGAAACAAACAATAGCATTAGGTAGATGAATACTCCACTGGGATGAGTCAAGATGTAACTGACAAAACGTTAAGACAATGGCAAACAAGCATTTGCAAAGCAATAGGTCTCGCATTTGCGAGATTTTGAGCTATTAGCATTGTAAATGACAATGCCTCTTATTTATGTGTTTTGAAATTCTGCAAACAACGACTATGAGTACAAAGTGCACATAAATACAAAGCATTGTCATTTACAATACCAAAAGGTGAAAGTTTCGAAAATGCGAGACCTATAGCATTACAAATGCTTGTTTAACTTTATCCACCTTGCACAGGATCAGGGATTCTTTGCAGCGTGTTTAGAATACATTGGCAAAGTAAATGGGTCCCAAAGCGAGACCTATTGACTTTGCCAATGCTTATTAAGTAATGCGTCTAGTAATATACACGTTTTATGGATTTTAACCATGTGGTTACGATCATAAACACCACTATTGAGTTACAGCCGCTACCTAACCAAAACCGTGGACTGAAAAATTGTACATGATGCATGAATCCCATCAGCAGCTGATTTCCAGAAGGACTTTTCCACAATTATGGAATTATTTTGCAATTCTGTAATGCATTCACTCAATTCCTAATTGTCCTATCCAAGCCTCTTCCCCCCTTATAATTTTTTGGATCCCAGTGACAGAACCTTCTGTGTGCCCAAGAATGGACCCGAGCCCACTTTATAGCTATAAGGCGAGAGCTGACTGCCTCATTCATGTAACATGTAAAATATAAACAGGAACTAAATGTCAGATATCGATTACCTTTAAGTATTTGCATTTAATGTTCAAAAATCGATCAGTGTTATTTGCCAGTAAACTGGCCCCGTTGTGTATCTGTTTCAACGCCCGATGGTAATTATCAATGGGTCTGGGGCCCAGCCCAGTTATACCACTGCAAAACGAAGAAAACAACTTTCAACATAAAGTTATACCCACAGGGCTGCTCTGCTGTGTTTCTCCCCTTCTTCTTCACAAGGGCTCCCCTTCTCTCTCTCCTGACAGGGGCGTGAAATGACGTGTAGGGTCTGGCGGAACCCTGTCTCCAAGAACCCGCTGGGGATCATGTGACCAGGGTCCCTGACGAGAATCGAAACTGAACATAACTTTAAACAAAGGCTACAGGGCATCCTGTCCCGCCAGAAGCAACGCCGAGTCAAACTGAAATACATCAATGCCAGAGCTGGAGCAGGGGCATTACTATCAGGGCCGCATAGCACTCCGTTGGAACTGTCAGTGTCAAGGCGCTTTGTCTATGAGGGAGAAAGAGTGAAGCAAACCCAGTGTTGATGGAGGCGAGACAGAGCGGAATACGAGACTGACAGATTGTCCATGATAAGCGCAATACCGCAGGAGTGTGACAGAGAACCTGTGATGACTGATGGACAGTGGAAGGAGGGACAGTATGTGACAGGACAGAGAACAGCGATGAACATATCGAAAGTGCGAGGATGAGGGCTAGAGAGACAGTGATTAATGGAGGCCAGTGGAAGAATAAGGGGCAGAGTCTTCGGAAGAATTGAGGGGCAGTGGGAGAGGAAGGGACATAGTCTGCAATGCATGAAGGGGAAGTAGGGAAAGACAGGACAAAATGTAAATGAAAATAAAAATAAAAAATACCTATTACCCAGGTAGGGGGGGGGGGCGGGAATCGAACTCCCAAATCTCAAAAGGACGAAAGGTACGTGCAAACCTCTGAGCTATTGTCGGAACCAGTGTCTGCAAAGCAAAAATGGGTGGTCTTGGATATGGAATTAGTAAGCGTGAGACCTACTCTCGTTACCTCATATTTTGAGCAATACGGGAAAAGCGGGTGTCAGACCCCGAACTAGAATGACTGCCGGTGTGTAAAGGAAGTATCACGTCAACACCAGGATCGGGACAATCAACTAAAATGGTAGTGAAGATCTGCAGCCCAGGAAGCACGACCCGTGCCATCGAGAAGCCGTGGCAGATATCTTGAGGATGGGAGAGGTTTGCGTGGGTGTATTTATCGGGCAAAACCTGCATCCACCAGTTCACGAAGCAGCCCCGGCGCAGGAAACTAAGCGAAACAATTACAAGTTGTTCAGTAGATATACTTTTTTAACAACACAGCACATCTAGCATTTGAGAATCAACACAAGGATGTGCCAACTTTGGACCTGGACAACAGGGTTCGAGCCTGGGGTGGGCAGTATCACGTAATCACAGACAAAGTAGTCCCTAAATGAATACCTACCAGCTAGCAGTGGAACTACACTGTAGTTGGTCGGTGCTACTTCCTGCAAAACAGCTGCAAAGCGGAAGTGAGGTATCGGACGACCAACCAATCAATCAGTGAGATAAGCAGAGCAATGCCAGTTGTAACCAATGAGAAGGGACAAAACAAATAGAAACAAAACGGGTGGAGATTCACCACTAATACTAATTACTTGATGCCTCGTAGAGGCAGCGCATGCGCTGCCCTATGCGAGACCTAAAAAGGCTGGTTGAAAAATTCCAGTGGATGAAAGCGGCAGACACAAAGCCCGCTTTATCTAGATTGTAAGCTACAATTCTGTGTGACAGCCGTGCTGTTAAAACCAGACCTAAACCGGAGAAAGTGTCAAAGCTAAGTGGAAGTTAATTGTCAACTCTGAACTCGTTTTGGCCAAGTGTGCTTTTTCACAAAATCCCCAGCTGCCTCTGACACTATTCCTGTGTCCCATATATTTTTTCTCATTTTGTAACATACCATGTTACTCTTCTGACATGTTATCACTGCTCAGATCTTACCTTTAATTGTACATCACTGCTGAACTCTGTTGTGTTTTGTTTAAGTCTTGGAGTCACCTATGATGCAATGGACTATTTACTTAATATCCCTTTATATATGTCTTGATATATGTTTGTTCTCTAACAGCTTTGGGAAAGTTAATGGGCATAGGTTGACCAAGCAAAACACGTGTTGGCTGACAGTTTAGAAGATTTAAATCTTCTATGAAATTTGAAAAAATGTCAGTGATTGTAATCAGTAAATACCACATACAGCACTTAACATCAGTGTTCGCACACCTTTCTTTGAGGTTAGTCATGTGTGGTACTACTTTTATTCATTTCCAAACATGGCTTCAGCCTTGAGTGTATTTTCCATTTTTAAAGCACATTTGTCACAAGGGGGAAAATCTGGGTTTTGATCATCCTAACAATCAAGTATTCTAAGCATTTTACCTGCATATTTGCTTTATTTTTTATTGTTTACATATGCAGAAAATGTATTGTAGAATTCACTAATTACTATGGGCTTAATTAAGATGACAGTCGGAAAGCAATCTGACTGACTCCTTGTCGGAATCGTTTCTGACTGACTCAGGTTCGGCGTGTCCGCCAGACTGATTACGATGTTTCCGAACACCGTTCGGTTGGAATCTGATTGACTTCAATCGGAGCCTGTGTTCCAACCGACAACAAAGGCTCCCATTGAAAAAAGGGATGGTTGCAGAAAACCTTGCACCCTGTCGCAGGCTCCCCATGGTGCCTACCACACTGTGCATGGTTGTAAAGAGGGGTCCCATGGGTAACCCCACTGGCCACAACCGGAGGCCTCTGGGTGAAGGGAGCCTGCTACGGGCCCCCAAAGTCAGTTTCCGACAGTAGTTCCGTGTTGGGCAGACCGATTCGGAAAGGCTGTCCGAATCCGTAATACATTGGTCGGAAACATGGTCCATAGACCTGTACGATTCGGCTTCGATCGACACGGAGTCTGAAAGACCGAACGGTTAACTTCTATTGTAATCGGTCAGTCGGAAATGTTTCCAAGTCACGGGTTAGGAAAATCTGAATGCCGTTCGGAGCCTTTCCAAACAACATCGTAAGGAGGCCCTATGACTTTTTGTATGATGATTTTCAAACAAAGAATTTTAGGAGAATTTATCTAGGAAAAAATAAAAATTAATAAATGTACTACCCATTTCAATCTGGTAAAGAAAAAAATGCCCTTCACCCCTAACTGTCAAAAGAACCCTTCATTTTGTAGGCCTTTCCTACAGACAGCTTTTAGCTATTTGTTTTCAATGATTTATTGTGTACAATACCAATACCATATTATGACTACATCGGCCCATTGGACTACAGGGCCTTAATATGACTACATCGTCCCATTGGACAAACTTAGTCATGGTGGCGGCCCACCCACAATATTCCAACATTGGCAGCTGGACCGCCACGGAACCACTGCTGCTACCAGGGACCCACAATCACTGGCAGTCTTGCAGTGGTATGTGGCTGCTAATATGCTGGCAGTGCCGCTGCGGCACCGCCAAGCATATTACTAGTTTCCTCACCACCACAGTGTTCATGGCCGTGAGCCCGCATGCACCCCAGTTCTCTCAGGGCATGGACTTGACAGCCCCTGCCCTGGAGGAACTGCCTTTGATGATCCCATTGTGGTGCCTTTTTCTTAGGCACTGCCAAAGAACTGCCTGCCAGAGGCAAAAAAAGTCATAATCTGGCAGGTGGTTTCTTATGGCTTTGGCGGTCTTGGAGTGGGGCAGTGGTGTGGCGACCACGCTCCAAGACCGCCAAAGTCATAATAAGGCCCTCAGAGTGAGCTTTAATCCTCCCATTGCTTATCATTTGCCTCCTTTCTGGTCAATATCATTTGCTTATTTCTTATGTAATGGCTTTCCTTCCATTTCTTTTGTTCATCTCTTCCTGGGGTATAACTTCTTTACCATGCTTTTGACTGAATGACCTGTATCCTTCCACTGCTAGGACAAGTAACTACTTCCTTTGAGCATTCAATGGGAGTTGTGTCTTTCCTTACTTTGCACTACCCGCTTCACATCCCTCCAACTCTGCATAGTTCATGTTGCTCTTCACCCTCCCAGCACATCCACAAAAGCAAATCAAAAGGTATATTGTTGGCATATTGTTTCCAGGTTTGATGAAAAGGCAGGCTTTGTAATGCTGCTTTTCTTTAATAACATACTTTCCACGTATTGCCTCAAAGCCAAGGCCACCGTACCCAAAGGCAGCATTTATGTTACTGGGGGATCTGAGGAGGGGTGGCAGGCTGCGGTCCTCAGTCAGTCCGTTTAAGAGGAAGAAGAGTGAATATAAAAATATCTGTACTACCAGAGGCATGTAAATTTGCTCTAAGGCAGGGATACTCATAGTACGGCCCGCGGGCCAGTGGCGGCCCGGCAAGCCTTCCCTGGCGGCCCGCGGACCTTGGAGACATCCTACCAGTGTTGTTAAGAAAAATGTAAGAGTGTCCTGTGTCCGCAAACACTGCCGGTTGCAGCAGCGCTCTATGGGGCCGGGCGATTCCAGTGAAGGTCAGAGTGGAGCTGCAGGGGCTCCAAGAAGGGGCTAAAGAACAACAAAGCCCCATTAACAAGTAAGTGGTCTTTTAAAGACCTGTTAAGTACTCGGGTGCGGTGGAAAGCTGTCTCAGCCCCGTCTGACACACATGCACGCCAGGCGAGGTGGCAGAGGGAGGGAGAGGGGGGGAGAGGGAAGGGGGTGAGAGGCAGACAGGTGGGAGGGAGACAGAGAGTGACAGAGTGCTTTCCTCCAGTATTTAACTATCGTTTTTTTTTCCTAACTCGGGGCTCCACTTCTATGCATTTTAATTACTGATTGTTTCCAGAAGGCAGGGTTAGAATGGAGGAAGCTGCCTATAGTGAAGTCTGTGTTTGTGCAACGTCCTGGAAGCGTGGCCACAAAACTGTCACACAGAAGCAGGAATTATAAGTAGCTCTTTAAGTGGGGTGTTTGAAAATGTGTCGGGAGCAGCTAAGGAAGACATATATCTAGATTTAAATAAACATGAAAAAGCAGCAGCAGTCTCCTCGGAGGCCCAAAATCATGTGAGGCACTTGAATGATAGAGAGCTCTTTCATTGGAGGAGCCCGAGACCCTCACACGATGAACTGCACCGAGAACATATCAAGAGGGTAAGGGATCTGAGGTGAAGACAGCCACCCGAGGTGAGCCGGAGAGACCACCCCCGTGGAGGGAGCGGGGTTCTCGTCACAACCTTAATGGTGAATACAAGTGGGGGAGGGAGGGGGCTGCTGAACCCCTCCCTAGAAAAGCTCCGGGGAGAAACTTTTCCTTGGAGGGGTGGATTCATCTTCCGAAGACCCTCACAGGAAGGGCAACAGCGAGAAAGAACTATGTCCTGGATGGGGAGGGATTCTCGACAGCAAGAGACATTTCGTGGGAGAGTGAAGGCATCTGAGGGTGGGGAGATGTGAAATAGCATCCGGCTAACACCTCACCCTGCCGGGAAGGGGAGTGAGGGAAGGGGAGTGAGGGAGGGAAGGGGAGGGAGGGAAGGGGAGTGAGGGAGGGAAGGGGAGTGAGGGAGGGAAGGGGAGTGAAGGAAGGGGAGTGAGGGAAGGGGAGGGAGTGATGGAAGGGGAGGGAGTGAGGGAAGGGGAGTGAGGGAGGGAAGGGGAGTGAGGGAAGGGAAGTGAGGGAAGGGGAGTGAGGGAAGGGGAGTGATGGAAGGGGAGGGAGTGATGGAAGGGGAGGGAGTGATGGAAGGGGAGGGAGTGAGGGAAGGGGAGTGAGGGAGGGAGTGAGGGAAGGGGAGTGAATGAGGGAAGGGGAGTGAGGGAAGGGGAGTGAGGGAAGGGGAGTGATGGAAGGGGAGTGATGGAAGGGGAGTGAGTGATGGAAGGGGAGGGAGTGAGGGAAGGGGAGGGAGTGAGGGAAGGGGAGTGAGGGAGGGAGTGAGGGAAGGGGAGTGAGGGAGGGAGTGAGGGAAGGGGAGTGAAGGGGGGAGGGAATGAGGGAAGGGGAGGCAGGGAGTGAGGGAAGGGGAGTGAGGGAAGGGGAGTGAGGGAAGGGGAGTGAGGGAAGGGGAGTGAGGGAAGGGCAGTGAGGGAAGGGGAGTGAGGGAATGGGAGTGAAGGAGGGAGGGAATGAGGGAAGGGGAGGCAGGGAGTGAGGGAATGGGAGTGAGGGAAGGGGAGGCAGGGAGTGAAGGAAGGGGAGTGAGGGAAGGGGAGTGAGGGAGTGAGGGAAGGGGAGTGAGGGAAGGGGAGTGAGGGAAGGGGAGTGAGGTAAGGGGAGTGAGGGAAGGGGAGTGAGGGAAGGGGAGTGAGGGAAGGGGAGGCAGGGAGTGAAGGAAGGGGAGTGAGGGAAGGGGAGTGAGGGAGTGAGGGAAGGGGAGTGAGGGAAGGGGAGTGAGGGAAGGGGAGTGAGGTAAGGGGAGTGAGGGAAGGGGAGTGAGGGAAGGGGAGTGAGGGAAGGGGAGGCAGGGAGTGAAGGAAGGGGGGTGAGGGAAGGGGAGTGAAGGAGGGAGGGAATGAGGGAAGGGGAGTGAGGGAGGGAGTGAGGGAAGGGGAGTGAGGAATGGAGAGGGGGATGAGGGGGAAGGGGATTGAGGGGCAAGGGGAGTGAGGGTGAGGGAGGAAAGGAGATGAAAGGAGAGGGAAGGGAGAGGGAGGGAGAAGGTAGGAGAGGGAGGGAGAGGGAAGGAGAGAGAAGGAGATAGGGAGAGGGAGTGAGACAGTCAGAGTGAGGGAGAGATAGGGAGAGAGCGGGAGAGGGAGGGAGTGAGAGGGAGTGAGACAGTCAGAGTGAGGGAGAGATAGGGAGAGAGAGGGAGGGAGTAAGAGGGAGTGAGACAGTCAGAGTGAGTGAGACAGAGGGAGACAGGGAGGGAGAGAGGGAGAGATAGAGGGAGGGAGACAGAGAGAGGGAGAGAGAGAGAGGGAGATGTGTGTGTGCCGGGTCTGGTGGCTCAGTGGACGAAGGCGTCCGCTGCAGGGACCTGTGTTCAACCTCACGGTCACAGTTTTTTTGTTGCTCTAGCCCCGCCCCCTCCCCCTCCCCCACTGACCCCTCCCCCACCGGTGCGGCCCTCGGACACAAACCGCACTGTAAATTTGGCCCCCGAGAGAAAGTTTGTGAGTACCCATGCTCTAAGGCCTGCTGCATTGCACAAAATGGCTGCAGCATTTGTTCCACTTCCTAGTTGTATGGAACATCAATGGCAAGCAATTTCCTTTCAATCTGACACTTTCTTAGAAATCTACTATGTTCTTTCAAGTACCTCCAGTTAGCCTTTTAAGTTATGTTTAACCTGGGACAAGTACAATATGTTTCTTTTAAGTTCTGTTTAGCATTCCCTGTGTGAACTTTGAAAAATAAAGTATGCTATTTAGAAAGATTGAAATAGTTCAGTTTTGAGATACCCTATAATAAGTGATTGCTTTACCTTCAAGCATTTATTTGATTTATTTATTACTTTTTTTATAATGGTTTACAAGCAAGCACTGGCAAAGTCCCTAACTTGGCACTCAATTATAAAAGCGAGACCCATTGACTTTGCCAATGCTTATTTCTTCATAGTTCCGAAGGGTACTGTCCTATTTCTACAGAACTGTTCACTTTTCCATTTTGCTACTGATTAGGTTATCAGCTCTTTTGCAATATGTTATGTTATGTTATGTTAATAACTTTTATTCGGCGCACAGCTGCCCCACACAGCTGCCCCACACAGCTGCCCCCGCACAGCTGCCCCATCCTGACCCAACAAAGCTGAAACTTTTTCCAAGAATGGAATGCCATTGTGCCAGTGACAGGGTGAAGCAGTGGGGGTGATTTTTTTAAAGTTAAGTTAAAATGTTTAATGACAGGAGGTGCTGACGAGAGGCAATCTGGGTTAGAGCAGAGGCTAGAGACCACTGGCTATCGTGTGCTTAACAAATTTAGCCAGTAATGGTAGTCTGAGTACCAACGAGGCTTAGTCATTCACATGTAAGGCCCTGAGGACTTCTTGGTGACATGAAATATATACAACGGTTTTGAAGGGCATGAACTAAGACTTTTTTTAAAAGTATAATCACTAACTGTACAAAAGCTTTCCATTTTGATTCACTATCTGCAAATATAATTTATGTGGTTATCCTAATCACCTGCTACTGATTTGACCACCCGGGGCCGATGATGGCCATCTCTGGCACACAAGACCCACGCATGCCTAGCTGCACTCCGTCTTTAGGTTTCGCCTGCAAGAAATCTCTAGTATTTAATATATTTTAAAATGGGGCTCTTATCAGTTCCCATAACCGAATTACTGTGTTCATTAGCTTTTGTGGGGAACTTTCTTATTGTTTACTTCCCCTAGCTGAACACATTTAAGATACCTCTATCTACTAAAGTTGTTCACTGTCAAGATAAGATCTCTTCCCATAGAGCAGGCAGACAGCTTCTGACAGTATGCTGTGATGCTTGCTTTTTATTACTTTGTTGTCTAAAGCAGATGCTTTAGCCTTCAAACATTTGTGGCGTTTCCCATTCATGCCTCATTAGTATTTGCACTTTGTGGGCATTATCGGATTGATTTTTTCAACTTAATCTATTTGGTCATTATGATCAAATTCTAAATGCTGTAATAAATATTGCATGTTAAAAATAAAGTTAATATACAGGAGCTATGCTATATTTTTCTACTAAACAGACAGCCACAAGTGCAGTTGCCTTTCAGACACCAGGGTCCTGGTTTGAATGGTGCAGAAGATGCAGCAGCAACGCGCCCAAAAGTTGTCAGAGCTCCTCTAAACACATAGTATTGCTATATTTGATACTAAACAGGTAGTCACAATTACAATTACCTTGTAGTTAAGAGGGACTTGATGTGAATGGTGTAGTAGGTGCAGTGGCACCACGGCCAAAAGCTCTAGGGACCCCCTAAACTCAGGTTATAGCAAAAATATAAAAACTAAATAGGCAGTCACAAGTGCAGTTACCTTGGAGACAACAGTCATTAATTTCAATGGTGCAGCAGGTACAGTGACACCAGGACCAAAAGCAATAGGCACCCACTAAACACCTAAAATTGCTCTATATTACTACTCTACAGGGAGTCACAATTGTAGTTACATTGCAGGTAAAATGGATTGCCTTAAAGGGAGCAGCAGGTGCAGCGGCACCGGGGCCAAAAGTTATCATAGCTCCACTAAACACCAAATATTGCTAAATTGTACTCCTAGAGGCAGTCAAAAGTGCAGTTATCTAGCAGGAAACAGGGTCATTATTTGAATGGTGAAGCAGGTGTATTGGCACAGGGACCAAAAGATGTCAGAACTCCTCTAAACACCTAATATTGCTATATTTTACTACTAAACAGGCAGTCACAATTTCAGTTACCTGGCAGTAGAAAGGGGCTTGATTTAAAGTATGCAGCATGTGCAATGGTACTAGTGCCAAAAGTTGTCATAACTACACTAAACACCAAATATTGCTATTTTTTACTACTAAACAGGCAGTCACAAGTACAGTTAACTTGCAGGCAACAGGGTCATTATGTAAATGGTGCAGCAGGTGCAGTGGCACCGGGCCTACACGATGTCAGAATTCCTCCAAACACCTAATATTGCTATACTTTACAACTAAACAGGCAGTCATAAGTGCAGCTATCTAGCAAGCACTAGGGTCATGATTTCAATAGTGCAGCAGGTGGTGTGGCACCAGGACCAAAAGCTTCGGGCACCCCACTAAACACCTTATATTGCTATATTGTATTCATAAACATTCAACCACAAGTTCAGTTACTTTGCAGACAACAGGGTCATGATTTGAATGATGCAGCAGGTGCAGTAGCACCGGCCTCAAAAGTTGCCAGAACTCCTCTAAACAAACAATATTGCTATTTGTGACTGCTACACAGGCAGTCACAATTGCAGTTACCTTGCAGTTAAAAGGGACTTGATATGAATGGCGCAGTAGGTGCAGCGGCACTGTGGCCAAAATTTCTAGGAACCCCACTGAACCCAGATTATTGCAACATTTTACTACCAAACAAGACAGTAACAAGTGCATTTATCTAGTAGGCAATAGGGTCATGATTTGAATGGTGCAGTAGGTGCAGTAGCACCAGGACCAAACACTCTAAGCACCCACTAACCACCTAAAATTGCTATATTTTACTACTAAACAGCAGTCACAAATGCATTTATCTAACAGGCACTAGGGCCTTGATTTCAATGGTGCTGCAGGTGCAGTGGCACCGGGGCCAAATGTTGCCAGAACTCCTCTAAACACCATCTATAGCTATATTTGACTACTAAACAGGCAGAAACAAGTGCAGTTACCTTGCCGCAACTAGGGTCATGATTTCAACGGTGCAGCAGGTGCAGTGACACCGGGCCCAAAGCTCTGGGAACTCTTCTAAACTCCAAATATTGCAATATTTTACTACTTAACAGGCAGTCATAAGTGCAGTTACCTTACAGACAACAGGGTCATGATTTGAATGGTGCAGCAGGTGCAGTGGCATGGAGTCCAAAAGTTGTCATAACTCTTTTAAACACCAAATATTGCTGGATTTTACTACTAAACAGGCAGCCACAAATGTAGTTCTCTTGCAGGCACTAGGGGCATGATTTGAATGGTACAGCAGGTGCAGTGGCACCAGGCCTATAAGTTGTCAGAACTCCTCTAGACACATGATATTGCTTTTACGTTAATTAATTCTATTATTTCCCTATTTCATTTTTTCAAAATTTTGCTATTATTTACCTGTACTATACCACTAGTAGCAGCACAATATATTGCCTTTTTGTACATGGACAAGTCATAAAACTTTAACAGAATTACTGTCACTTTTTTGTACAACTACTCAGCTAGCAACAACTTACAACAAAAACCAGCTTATTATTAATCACACAAACCTAATGCATTTACCAATGCTTGGTATATGTGCGAGGAGGTCACCGAGGGTTAACGTCTCTATCCTTGTAAGCGCAGACGTAGACATGATTTGCATACATTTGAAGCGATTTCCTGGTAGATATGTCAAACATTTCAGCAGAGGAAATGACACTCCAAACACTGCTGCAACAACTTTCTTACAGAATGTGCCCGGGAGCAAATCCGAAGACGCAAATGTGAGTCGTCCTATAAGTATGCATGATGAAACATGTGAAACATTTCACCACATCAACACTTCCTTTAAACTGGAAAGGACTGAAAACTCCCTGTGCCTTAGGAATGAGGAAGGTTCCCTTTCCGTTTTCTAAAAAAGCGAGTTCATCAGTACTAGAGGTGGGCGAGACAAGCCAGAGCCGCGCCGAGGATCTGGCTGGGCTGTAAGTGCCCATGAGCCATGAACATGTTTGGCACCTAAAATGTGCAGCAAACAGCATATAGAAATATGATGAAGACCCTTCAAAAATTGCTAAGGTGCATTTCTTTAACTTGCAGAACCAGTTCAACTTGGTACATCAGATTATTTTACTGCATTGAGATGCATTTTTTAAAAGGTACAGTTCTCGAATATGAACTCCTGTGCCCCTTGTCTTTCCAATCGAAAGAAAGGTGTCTCCTTCCAATCGGACCCACACGAGGAGCCCTCCTCACCTGGACCTTGCTGTCATGGTGTAGTGGGAGGAGCACAGGGGAAGCGGGGGGGGGGGGGGGCTCCTATGGTCCCAGTTGCAAGGAGACACATTCTGCAGATTAGGCCTCCTGCCTGGCTGCCCACACAGAAGCATGTGGGATGCCTATTGTTCTGCAGTTTACCTTCCCCTCCCTGCCCCCCCCCCCCAGTATTAACACGTAAGCAACATCACACTTACAGACTTTATGAGCTGTAAAAGAGGTGCCTGTAGGGTGCCTGCGCCGGAGGGGCTGCAGCAAGAGAGGGGTCTGCATAAAGCACTTTCAGGAGCAGAGGCATCTATTGAGGTGATAACAGCCCTGAATACATCACCTTGTGGGGAAATTAGAGGGGAACAGCACATTCCCTTTCTGCACAGGGCCCCAAAAATTCTAGAACAATCCCTGTAAACAGGAAGTGCAGAAAGAAGCCAATGCGGGAGAGGGTGGGCATGGCAGGCTTTAACTCGGTGAGGTTTCTAGGCTCCTCCCATGGTGCCTGTGGGGGTGACCTTGGGGGCTATGCCTGTGGCCTGTGGCTAGAGCTCCTTCTAGGGGTACGAAAGAGCAAATAGTAAAATGGAATCTGGTCATTTCAGGTGCAGGAACAGTGTACCACACGGAGTTTGCCCTTCGTCGTATTGGAATATGTATTTCAGCTATCACCTCTAGGCGCTTAAAGAATCACTTGGCAGATAAAGGAGAGAAACAAGCTTTGGTTAAATATTGCAATGCACTGGAGGAAGGTGCTAAAAAAAAAAACAGAATCAATGTTATGTGGAGATGTAAACGACAGCATCGTGGCAGCAATGTTAGGTTAAATCATTGTCACGCGCTCATAGAATCTGTCGTTCTCAAGGCTTGGGAGACAGACATGATGGTTTGGGTGAAACGATCAGACTCATGGCAGCCTTGGACGGGTTTGTCTCAGTTTGGAGAACCGTGGAAGAGACAGGAAGTCTATCCAACTGGCATTCCCTCAAGCTTTCCTGTCTCCCAAGCCGGATATCACTTTGTCATTTCACATTTCCTGCTGCTGTGAAAATGTTGCTTTGCTGAGTCCCTTAGCGAGAGAAAACATCTCCTACGATTTATTGATTTAATAGCACTTTATGTGGGTTTCGTGTGTGTCTACTTAAATCAGGGCGAGAGAGTGTAACTGTCGCAATAGAGGAAACAGGCTGATGGGGGTTAAATGTGGGGTTTGGGAGGGGTAGCAGGAAACAGCAGTAATAAATGGAAAAGCAACACCAGGCCGATTACCTGCAGCAGGTCACTTGTTATCAGTGAATATCGTCTCCAGCGGCGGCTCCTTCATACTGGCGGAGGAGCATGGCTCCATTTAGTGCAGAATGAAAAATGAAATGATAATAAATCAATGTTATTATCCATTGTTGACAGGGCAGGGACTGGGAGAAGGAGTGGTGGGCACTTGTAAACGAGCATGTTTGTTTGGCTGTCTGTCCTAGGCCGGCCAAACAGACATGAGCATTGTGGTTTCTTCAATCCAGCTGTGGTCGGAGAAACAGCACAGATTCCCTGTGCCTGAGCAAGCATCAAACCAACCCGCTCTGGTCAATTCCCATGCTGCTGTCATAGCATGAGAGTAGCATCTGGATTGGATGGGGAGGCCTTGATGGTACTGCTGGGTGCAGCAAGAACAGAAGAGCACCGAGGCGCGAGGTGGCTGACTGGTAGGAATCTGGTAAGTTTTTTATAAAATTATGAATCCTTCCCACACCCCCTAGCCTCCCTGCGGCTACCGCCCCGTCGCCTGGCCACTGTACATTGGCAGCAGCCGTGACTGCTTCTCGACCCAGCTATCCAGTACTAGAAATAAAAGTAATTATGTGCAGAATTTTCTTTCCTCGCTGCCTTCGTATAATTCTTTTGAATACTAGGGGTGGTCTGAACTCACAGAATCTGTCTCTGCAGAATTCCGCGGCGTTAAATAAAAACTAAGCAAGATTCCGCAGAGTTTTGCCAATTGGCAGGAATAGGCATGTTGCGCTGCTCGTGCTGTGATTTAGGGACGGGAGCGCGTTCGACCCTGAAAGCTGTTGTAAATAGAGAGGACCAACATTTTACCCGGCATTATGCATCTAGCATAGCGCTTTAAACTGAATGTGTTTGTCCACTAGAAACAAGTGGAGATCACAAAACAGACTGGATACTAAAGAGCTTTTGGAAGATGGAATTGTAGCCTAGCTTCAGAGTTATGGATCACCTGTAAATGCTTGATAGAAACCTTGCCAGCTCCAAAATAGAGAACATTCCCATAGTTCAGCTTCGATAAAATCAAGGCATGGATGACACAATCGTCCTTCGCCACATATCAGCTTCACTTCTAAAAGGTCACTTGGGTCGCTAGAGAGTCCATGCCTTGTATGGAGAGCAGCGCTACGGCAGAGCCAGTTACATGCCAGTTGTGCCTCTAAAAGAATAATAGAGATGGAGCAGAGTCAGCCACATGTCAAGATAAACTCCAATGGCCAGTAGACCTGCGGCAGAGTTAGCCACCTGACACACTTACCTCTAAAAGTCAGTGGACTGGAGCAGTCTCAGTCATGCTAAGCTTACCATAGTACAAGCAGCATGTGGTACTTTGATCTATTCCCATGAACAAGGTCAGAGTGGCTTTGTGGTCCAGTGTAAAGAAATGGCCGCCTGTCGGATGAAAACAATTACTGCGTCATTTCAATGATCAGCTTCTGGGAAAATCTGTGTAGTATCAGAAAGTGAGGCTACACCGCAGCCAAATACGATTTCCTCTCAATCACAGACCAATCAACCACATATAGCAAAGACATTAACAAATGAGTAAGTCCAGAGGGCCCAGAGAGCGAGAATGCAGGCTGGTCTGCTAAGATTCAGAAAGCATCTAATTTACTTTGGCATATAAAATGTTTCCTTAAACTTTTAGGTGTGGCGTGCTAGAGGAACAAACTGCCAGCCAGAATACAGTGAGATAATAGATGAGATGCTGTCCCTTCAAGAAGGCAGAAACTGAGATTCTAGGATTTGACTTAGACCAACGGTGTCTAACTTGGGCCAAAGAGAGCAATATTTTTAAGATATTCATCCAATATAGATTTACATGTAATGGGTGTATGATAGGATTCATTTACATAGCTTGTGGCTATCTTTAACCGCCTGCATGGATCCAATCCACCTGGAGTTGAAAGGCAACCATGCCTTGTACAATTGCATTTAATATGGCCTTGATGTCACTAAAGATTAAAATCACTGAACACTGAATGACCCAACATTGTTACTGCCTGTTATGCTGCCTGGTATGTAGGACGGGAAACATCCATTACAACGCAGGCATTATGATGCTGCCAATACAACACAGGTTCTATTACAAGGCATGCTATTACAATTCATGTGATTACAACGCTGCCCAGCACCTTCGCTGAGGTAAGCACCCAGCGGTGTTTAAATAGTAAATTACATTGTAATGGTGCATGCGTTGTAATTGAGCTTGCATTGTAAAAACCACATTGTGATATTTTGCTTTGTAACGTCATACTTCCTTGTAGGACAGCAATGAAGGACCTCCACTTCTGTCCATCGACATCTATTCATCAAAATGCCTGAGGTAGCAAAAGTGACTTCATGTGCCCTTTGACCCCTATGTGACATCACAGGAAGTGACATCACATGTCCTCTAACCGGGTTACATAAGAATTGGCATCATGTGACCTTTAACCTGGAATGTTGCAGAAAGTGACAATACATCATCTTTGATCTGATTTCATTACAGATAGTGACATCAGGTGACCTTTGATGATCGAGCCAACCTACTTTTGTGTTCCAACTTTCATAGCTGCCAAGGTTTCAGATTGCTATGTGTGACATTTTTATAATTTCTGTGTAATTATGAGTGACATTTTAACTACTATGAGTGACACTTTCTCACGAGCAAAAGCAGGCAGTAAAGATGAGGGAAACATGTACATTTCAGAAATGACACTCATTTGAGCAAGAAGAAACTAAGAAAATCTTAAAACTGCTACAAATCACAGATCGTAAACTGATCGTAATTTGGGAAATATGCAATGTATCTTTGGTACATTCAAGTCTTTTAACAGGGTTATAGGACATCTCTGCTGTTATAAATCCCTGTGGTAGCATTCATTTAATAACGACTTACATTTTCTCTAGTAATGTCATAACACTACACTGCACAACCTAGGTAAGGGAAAAAGAGAAGTTTGTCTCTCTGTGTGTTACACTCATTGGCTCAGCCGGCAGCATGCACTCTCAGCTGCTGTACAGTATAAAAGTCAGTCTCTCCCTAGTCGCAACGCTTTTGAAGACCTCTGAATGCAAAACTGGTCAGTGGCATGCATATTTGTATTTTGTGTAATTATTAGAACCTTTTTGTGAATTAGCGAACTTCCACCCTGTATGGATTGTGTTAAAAATTGCCAAATTCGCAGTCCCTTCTTTGCCGTGTTTGTGAGGCGGGCCTGACCTAAACATCACCTGCTCAGCCTCTCTCGGACACGGAGGACGTGTTGAAGGAGAATTTTAGCATTGCCAGGCGACTGCAACAATTATTGGGGGCCCGGGCTGGGGCACAGGCTGAGGGAGGAAAGAAACATCGGAAAGCACCAGAAATGAAAGTGCACATAGCTCAGGAGTGGAAAAGCAACTTCTATGTAATTGATGATTTTTAGTTAATACATTACCTGCTTTTCTCAGGCACTGATCATCATGTTACTGGCCAGCTGATCCCGGCTGGTGGCGCCGCGGCCGAGTGGGCTGGGTCCTGGTCGCGTGACGACTGATGCCCCATCTGTATACCAGTGCCCGTCCCTCCATATGAATATACAGAGTGGACGTCAAGTGCCCCTCTCTGCGATCCCTGCTCCTTGGCGTCCATCTGAAGGCCGCCCTTCCCCTCATTTTATCACATTGCACTCTGTCCAAGGATTAAGCACACTGACTCACTCACTTTTTTTTGCGAGTGGAGCATCAATTCGATTTCGGCCGCCTCGTGGCCGCAACGACTCCCGCATCCAAAGCCAGCCGCCCGGGCATGATTCAGACCGACTCTCAGTCTGAGCAGTAGATGAAGGTTCTAGGCAGCGGCCACTGCGTTCTGTGGGGTTCTGCCGGTCGCGGTGGCGGGGATTTGCCTTTATTTCAATTAAATGATTGACCTCTGAGATGCCCACTGCCATTACCAGTGCTGTGCAGCCTTCCCCCCACAACCACTCGCACGAGAGTGAGGCCGATCTCATCAACGTCATCTGATCTATCAGGAATCCCGCGCTGAGCGGGGAATATACCATTGTACGGCTGCACGCACGCAAGTGCGTCCTATAAGGACCAATTGCCGGGGGAGGTTGGCAGGTCAGCCCACCTACTAGGTAATACATCAAAACACTGTCCAATCAGGATGAACCATCAAAACACAGCAGACTTCGCATAGGCTGCTGTGCCCAGTCTGCTTTGTGTTTGTGTAACCTAACTAATATCAGACTCTACAAACCACAAATACCGGTAATACGCTCAGCTTTTAAGTACCCTGATTTGCGTGACAATCATTTCACATGCGGGAATGCGGTAATGAAACTTAAAATGCGTTAGTGTCACACTGGATGTGTGACACTTGGCAGGGCTGAACTTTGATTTTATTGCCTTAGGGCAGGCCCATAGACAGGCGGCCAATGGCAGCTGCAAGACAGAGCAAGTGCTGTGACCATGTGCCCACCCATCCCTTGCTTCTCCTATTGTCACTATGTGCCCAGCTCTGCTCCCTTGTACTGTTCTCTCACCGTGTACCCATTTCTCTAGCCTCCAAAGACTCTAGCCTCTGCAATGTGTGTCTGTTTTCAAACCAAGCCTTCCAGGCTCTGGTACCAATAACTCTTTTGTTAATGAGTGTTATACAGTGCTACTCATTCTAATGTAGCTTGCCAGAGTGCTTTACATCACAGATATATTATACAGAGACAATGACAGAGTCAATATATGGGAAATGTTACTTAAGACAACAAGGACTACAAGGTGTAGGAGCTGTATTGGTAGGCATTATATGTTAAGAGTGTTTGGTCTGGAGAAGCAAAAGGGCAACTTACGAAGTTTTCATGCCGGGCAGTAATGAAAGTCGCTGCGCTGCATTGTGTGAAAAGGAGAGAGCACAGCAGGACCATATCTGCTAAGATATAGTGTTGTTACTCTCTCTCCTCAAGTGCCGATGCACCTTAGGATGCCTAGTACCAATGCATATCCATTGCTCGACAGTGCAAAGGTGTGTGCTTGATGTCAGGCATAGGTTTCATACTGGAAGGGTACCCTTTCAGTACAACATTTTATTCTTTGACAACGTTTATCACTTTTCCACTTTGTAAGCATGCTCTATGGTGAAGCACGCATGCAAATTTGGAAAAGTTTAGAGAAAATAAATATTTCCTCCAACTTTACGCTATTTGTTTGATGCAAATCCCTTTCCCCAAAGTTAGTAGAAAGGGATCAACATCAAAATCCATGGATGCGTTCATGGGATTGTGGATGTATGACGTTACGATGCAAACACTTACAATGCATACTTTTACATGCAACTTCCATTTCAACACATGCTATTACAATTCAAGCCATTACTACGCATGCACCATTACAACGGAATTTACTTTTCAAACACTGCCGGGTGCTTACCTAAGGGAAGATGCTGGTCAGTGAGGCACATGCGTCGTAATGGCAGGCGTTGTAATAGAATGTGTTGTAATGGAACTTGCGTTGTATTGGCTGCGTTCTAAAAGCATTGCTTTGTAATGCCTGGGTTGTAATGGATGTTTCCCTGGGAATATACATGTACCACTGATGGCTCGCTTCCTTGAAACAAAGTAGAACATAGAGCTACTTTGTGTTACTTTAGGGCAATTCAGGATTTGCACAGGAAAGTCAACCTAAAACAACACTTTTGTGATGCAAACCAAATCTACACCATAATTTCAGAATATGAAACATAACAATGATTGAGGGTGACATACTGATACAATTGTATTACTATCCATAGGAGATCTTTGTAGCAACCTTAGAATTAACAAAAGATTGAGGGAAAAACAAGTTTCAAAACCTATCCTAACAATTTACATGCAGACCTTTGATGCCAGTTCAGAGCTAAATGTGCTATATTAGAATAATTGTAACTTATTAACTCCAAGTAACAAAAGATTCTCTCTCAGAAAAGTAGTAACCCACTGAGCTATGTACATTAAATACAAATGTGTGACCTGTATGTCACACCTTGTTCTTTACAGCGGGAACATGATCTCTCCATGCTACTGCATCATGAGTCAGAACTATGGATAGACAAAACACACATATTTCCATCAAGTGCATTAACCACCAGAGATATCATGCTACTGTTATTATCCACTTAAAAGTTCCAGGAACACAAAGATCTCTGCTGGCTGTTCTTATCTCACTTCAACTTGTCATGCAAGCGGTGTCCCCTCGAGACTGGCACCCAGTGCAGTGACAACGCCCTAAACTCAGAACTGCTGCTTATCCCCATTTAAACAGTGTTACTATATCCATAAAGGTGCATAAATCACCACCATGCAATTTCCATAAAAAAATTATTTTAATTTGCGATCTGAGTAAGAAAGTATGCCCAATCATGTAATTTGGAGAACGTTTTCTCTTCTATTTTTTCAGTAACATACAATTACATTACTAAACCATACAAAAGCAGTGCGAACAATACACAGCTGTCTAGTAGCCTCAGATAATGTGCGATTCCTTTAGAAAAGGCTTGCATTGTAGAATACTGTAGTTGGGACATTTAGTTTCACCCTTAACACTGTAACAATAGGCATACAAATGCCACACAAGGTTGATGATCCCACCCATAACATGGGGCTGCTTTGAAGCAACGTGGGCATATTTAAATGCACTAACATAAGGCTTTATTGTATCTCTGCATGGCAATGGTGCAGATCTTTGGTTTCTTGCTCAACTCAGCAAATAATAAATAACTGGGAATGTCACTCCTACCAACTGCTTGCCTTTGGTTCTAGAATAGTGGCAAGTCATTCTTCTCAACTCTTGTGCAGTCCAGGTGAAATGCTTTTAATTATCATGCACTCGGACCATTAGGAAAGTCAGCTGTGTCTCAGGAGATTGGACCTCGTGAACCTCCCCTTCAGATTTAACGCAGAAGCAGCAGAGGCCCGAACCATGCCATCTTTTAAATAAAAAAAACAATGCACATGCATGGATTCCAGTACTGATCATTTTCGTGTGCTCTGTGGCACCAATACTGTGACCCTACAGAGCACAAAGTAGTTCACGCCCTCATGCTTAATGGTGGATTGGGTCACAGGGGGCTGTTGCCCGGAACCAACCTGCAAATAGGTACAAAAGGCAACAGTTAAACGTTTTCAGTTTAAATTGTTCACTGTTTCCATCAGGCCCAGTTGCTTTCTAAAAAAGCAACTGGTGGAGACTGAGAGGAAATAAAAAGCTACAATATTTCACAGTAGCACTGCTTTGAGGCTCTCAGATGTCAGGGGATCCCAAGAGCAGTGCCGGGGGTAGAAAGACTCACACGACCCCCTAAATGACATCCATGCTACTGTCTGTATTGGGAAAGTTTCTGTACAGTGCCCAGCTGTGGCTCAGGGTCTTCATTTCTGTAGCCACAGGTTGCATTCGGGTGTTCTTTGGCCTTTCTATCTTCCATTTGCCTGCTGGGGTCCAGTGGAGAGCTATTCTTGTGATAGAGCCTTGTTCTCTTCTAACAGTGTGTCCTAATCATCTCCATCTTTGTCTCATAATGATGGTGTCTTTGATCTCTAGCTTGCATCTGGCGAGCAGTTCCTGGTTGGAGATGGTTCGCGGCCAAATGTGCAAGATTTTTCTCTAGTTTTCTCAAGTTACTGTTGTGTAAGGCTGATGGTTTGATGATGTCACTTTTCTTCATCCGTCAGCATTTTGATCTATACGAGAAAGTGGACAGGACGCATCTCTTGTAAAGCCTCAGTTTGAGGTTGGTGACCTTACTGAGATGACCTCCACACATTGTTCAGCATCCTAAACATAATCTTGGGCTTATTCAGTCTGCTCTTGATGTCAGGGCCTGCCCCTCCAACATGCTTCATAGTACTGACTAGCTAGGTGAACTCTTGAGTCATGTCCACCTTGATGGGTGAAGGGTTTGGGATGTTGAGTGGCATGACATCTGATTTCTTCTTGTTGATCTTCAGGCCTACTTGTGGTGCATATATGTTGAGGCGAGATGTCTTTTCCTGCATATGCTGGTGTGTGAGAGAGCAAGGCTAGATCATCCGCATAGCCTAGTCCTCCAGTGTAGAGAATAAAGTCCACTGGATGCCTCTGGCTTGGTCGTTGTGCATTGCATCACGTCACCTAGTTGATGACTATGCGAAAGAGTAACACTGACATAATGCATCCCTGTCTCACAACAGTCTTGACTTCGAAGCTATACTCACTATCTCTCACCTCAATGGTAAAATAATCATAGAAGCTCTTGAGAAGGAGAACTATAGGTTGCAGTATGCCACAGGCTTCAGTATACACGAGAAGCTGTCATAGTGGATACTGTCAAAGGCTTTCTCAAAATCAATTAAACTGACCTATAGTTGCCTCTGAAAGTCAATGCTCTTCTCCAGGATATTACATAGAGTATGGATCTAATCAACACACCCTCTGCCCTTGGAGAAACCAGCTCATTATTTTAACTGTTTGTCCACACCATGAGAAATGCACTGCATAAAAATTCTTGCCACGATTTTACTCAGGACTGTCAGAAAGGTGATTCCACACCTGTTATTACAGTTGAGCATCTTGACAATGATGCCCTGGTTCTGGTCATCTGGTACTTTCTTTCTCTCCCAAATGGATAGAAACAGTGGTTTGAGGATCTTTGGTTGATGTTTCAGGATCTGCCTTTAACATTTCTGCATTCAGGTTGTTGTGGCCAGGAGCTTTTTCCTTCTTGAGAGATCGGATGGCAATGACAATTTCTTCTTTCTGTGGTTGGTCGGTTCACATTCAAGACGGCCTCTGCTTCTGGGATGTCCGCTTCATTTGTTCTTACTAGTCTGTTCAAAACGTCTTTGATGTGCTCGGTCCAGCATGCTTCTTGCTTTTTCTCTTTGGTGAGTAGTCTGTCTTGCTTGTGCATGTAGATGTGTTGTTTGTATATTGCACAAGATTTACCACTTATTAACTTTGTGATCTTGAAAAACCTTCTCCAGTTCTCCTCTACTGGCTGCCTCTTCTGCTTGGCTGGCAAGGTTATCCATGTACACCTGCTTGCCTGCTTTCTCTGTTTGCTTCTATGTACTGCTGCTTGATCTTCTCCAGCAGCCTGACAGATTTGGCCTCCACGACTTTCCTTTTTGGTGTTCTCCAGCCTTCAATAGCTTACAATGTGCTTTGTCTTTTCAATTCTTCCTCTTCCCTGTCTTTGTCCCCACCCTGCAGTCACAATATGACCCTGATCAGTCCACATTACAGGTTTCAGTCCTTTCAGAGGACAATGGGAATGCTCTAATCCAAGGTCTTCCAGACTCCACGCGGAAATTTCTTTGGGGCAACTGACACAGTGCAGCAGTCTCTTCCAGGGCCTGAGAAATATGGTCATATCCCCCCCATCCTAAGGAACCTCCATTGGCTCCACTTGCCAGCCTGCACCATCTTCAAAATCAGCTGCATCATTTACAAATCCACCATGACCAGAACCCCTGCTTTTCTAGCAAACAAGCTCCCCATCTATGGTGGTTCTAGGCACGCCCACAGTCAGGACAACATCATTCTGCAGACTAAGGAGTGTAAAAAATATTTTTTTAGAACAAGGTGCAAGGCCTTTTCATTCTATGTACACAGGATCTGGAACAACATCCCATGACCATCAGTTCCGCTTTAACAGTGCTCCAATTCAGAAAATAGTTGCAGACTCATCTCTTTAAGGGAACACCACATCACAATTTATTAAATGTCCACACCCCAGCTCCCCCTTTTATTAATCATTGGCTTTATGCCTTTTCACTGGGATCACGCTATAGAAATAGCACATCCATACATACATATATACATACAGAACTCTCATCAACCTATATGATTAGTTTAGTAGTTGCCTTAGGGGAATCATCAGCCCTGACCAATTACCTGGCATTAACCTTATGGGACACATAGGCTTGTACAAATGAACTCATATTTACCTAAGAAGATTGTCATCTCATCATCATGCACGAATGAGCTTACAGACTTCTATCAAACTCGAAGGTCTGTTTTTTACAATGAGTTTACAAACTGCTAAGAAGGCACATAATCAATTATTATGGAACTAGCCATCAGGTAGAACAATCATCCATACATGTGAATGAACTTGCAGGCAATGTTAAAGGGCTTACCAACCGTACAAATGACCAGGTGGTCATTTCTAAAAATCAGCAATCCCGAATTCATACTGGAGGATACAAAGATTGGTTTGTGCTTCTGCACAGATGATGTGTTCTACACACACTCTACAAAGCCTGCAACAACCTTCTGGTGCCAGAAAATGCAAAGAAGCATTGACAAAGCTAATACATATCACTTTTCAATGATCCCACCCTATTCCTTGGCTTTGCAACCCAAAAAATTCCAATGCTATTGTGAATCATCAAAATAAAATGCTTGTTTGCTAATGCAGAATAACACTGTCAAAAACAAACAAACAATATTTCTGTATTATAACTTGACCATATGCGCCATGACATGGTGACTCTTTTTTTATTTACAATTGTTTTACTGCTTTAAGATGGCAGAACAGTACATGAATACAATATGCACAAAAGTGAAAGCAGCAGGTCAGTAGCAAATTGCAGCTGCTGTGTCCGCTAAACAAATACATTAATATTTTTTTTATAAAAGATTGGGAAGGGGGAGTAACAGAGGAGTGGTTGAGGGTTTACAGAGCATCAAACCACTGATTCTGAGCAGCAGGAGCAACAGAGGGCAGAGAAGCAAGGAGGGCCTGGGCAGAGGAGTTTGAAAAATAACATTTTGGAGGATGAATAAGCTGTGAGGGGTAGGTGAAGAAATGGATGAGCTCGAAGTGGGGTGGCGGGAAAGCAACATGGAGGGTATGAAGGTGGAGAGATTTGAGGTGGGAAGCAGCACTCGACAGCACTCGAGGGAAACAGCAAGAAAACACATGGACTCGCATGAAGTGCTGATAGAAAAAGAAAAAAGTAGTTCCTGGAATGTAAATAATAAAACCATGCAAGTCATCCAATGAAAAGGATAATAAAGAAGCTATGTTCCTTTGGGAGAGTCAAACACAAGAAGCGTAAAGTAAGCCATTAAATAAGAAGCAAGCAAAGGAGACTGATATGAAAATCAAACACTGATAACCAATGGGCTAATCCAAAGTCAAGTCTAAGTAATGGTACTGTCCACAACAGATCTTCAGCTACACACAGTTAAAAGATGTCCGTAATGGGAGGCTTAGGGGGAAACTCTGTTACTTGTTGCACTTCTCAAATACCCTGTGGCAAGCAGTTGAACCTGCAATGTTTAATAGTGTAAAAAAGAATAAAAAGATCTGTGCTTAAAACGCTGTCTGTAGGCAAGTAAAAAAATATTGAGTCATTGCTTTGTTGAAAAAAAACCAAAGTATCAAATGGAAGATTTGAATGTATTTGGAGATCGATAAGCCCGATTCACAGAACTAACTTAAGACAAAATTCTAAACTTACTACCATTTACTCATTTTGGAATTCACAGAAGGCGCTTACTCATTTTGGTATTCACAGGAGGCACTTACTCATTAATGAGTAATTCCAAAATGAGTAAGTGCCTTCTGTGAATACCAAAATGGTAGTAAGTTTAGGATTTTGTCTTAAGTTAGTTCTGAGAATCGAGCCCCATAGAACACAGCTCACACCCAAATACCTCCCTACAGGGAGTTCCATCAAAATAGTGATTCTAAAATATCTTGGGAACAAATATTGCATAACAAATAGGAAGATGTGAAGAATACAATAGGATAGAATATTTCCAATAAAATGAATGTACGCTTAAGTATTTTTTTAATACTGTGGTTAATAATATTGTTGTGTTTAATATTGTTATTTTTACAGTGGGTTTACGTTTCTATATCATGTTATTGCTTTAAAATTTGTTTTTTATTTTGTAAGTATGCTATATTTTTATTATAATTTTAGGAGCAGGATGTAAGGTTTGTAGCAGAATACACTGCAAAGTAATTTATATATATATATTTTAAAATAGTTTTTTAATAATTGCAGCATATATTTGTAATATATCAATGCAATTACTTTAGTAGCCACGCTTTGAAGTGTTGTTTGTTTTCTTGCATTGAGTACATCAAAGGAAGAAAACAAAGAAAACTTCAAAGGTACTATGATGACTGCGAGAGTAGCAGAATCCTGACCTTTAACTGCAAGTATTCCAACACTATCAATATGAACATGCTGTACCTGCAACAACTACACAGTATGAAACTACGATCTAACAGGCTGGCATGGCAACTGGAAATTAAATCAACATGTCTGTAACTACCGAAAGCAACACCTTCAGCAGTGAATGCAGTTTCAAAACTGCAACTTTTACAGATGAATATCAGCTTTTCAGATGAGGCCAACAGACTGCACGGGGCACAACAACTCTGAAGAGCAGGGGCCAGGGAACCAACTTGAACAACAGAGGACGAGGTCGAGGCTGAGCAGGTAGCGACAACAGAGACTTTGCAAAAGTAAACCATAAAAGTGGCACAAGATCACAGGCACGCGTGGAAACAAGTGCAAGGAGCCCCAGTTCAGGAGTGCAATGGACATGGGGATGCTAAATAGAACTATCATCAACCTTATTAAAAGAACTATCTCAGATATTGATAAGACCACTCTCTACTGTCTCTTAAGGTTGGGCCAGGCTGTAGCACAAGCTCCCATGGGAGAAATGGTGTGGTCACATTGTAATACTGGTGTCTGGACCGCCAACTGGAGGTCGGTCAGTCCCGAGAAAGCAAAGTCCGTTCGACATTGTAATAAGGCCCATAAGGTACAATATCAATACTTACAGTGTGCTTTGTGTCTGCCTAGTGCTTATCATTGGTTGGCTTTCTTGACAATCCAATGGATTTCCCTCATCGTACTGGGATTGCCCTCCCCCAGAGAATATATTTTTCACCATCCTTTTGATTGGATGATTTGTGTTCTTCCATGTCTGGCATTTAGGGAACAACTTTTATTTTCCTCTCAGCACTCCATGGAAGTTTATGCATTTTCTTTCTCTCTCCCCAGGTCCAGCTTTCACTTCACATCCCCACCCACGCAATGTCTGTGATGCTCCCCACAATCTCCCCCATTTTACTCATTGTTGTTTCCTTTGCTGTGACTCAGAGTGGTTTGGCACTTTGCAGGTGGATTATTGGATATGTTTTTTTGATTTTAGATTTGTGTTAAATCATCATGAACTACACTGCATGGACGATTTTTGGTTATGCTTTGTGACTTATTAGGTGCTTTAATCACTCTAATAATTGTGGTCTTATAATATCTATTAACTAAAGAATGAATGATTGTTGCTGTACTTCTTTTAATGTCTTGAGAACTGAATTGTATATGCGTCAAGGAAGTTGTGTTTTCTATGGTTTTTGTCGGATAAGATAATTGGATTTGTTGTAGTTCAATGTCTCAAGATATATTGTTGAACTTGTCTGAAGGGTAGTCTGTTTTGTGAGGTACTGCATAAACACATTTTAACCCGTTTGCTGCTTCGAACGTTCAGCACCAGTGCTGAACGTTCGAAGAAACGGGTGCGGCCGCGTCGGCCGTTGTACGTGCGCAGCACCAGGGAGGTAGCTCGCGTGACGTCCAACGGCCGACGGCAGCAGCGAACGGGTTAAGAGTGACTTTGATACTTGAAGCTTGATTTCCTGAAACATACAATGTGAGAGAGAAAGCCGCAACCTAGATTGGACTTCACTATTTGAAGCATTAAACAATTAGGATCCAGTGACCAAAGAAAAGGAGAGAAAGAAAATAAAAAAGCAGTTCAGATATGCAGTGAACCAGTGGAGTCCAAGTGGGGCATGCACAAAAAAAGACTGGAGAGAACGTACAATGCAAAGTGTGAGGTTATTTCCTGCGAAACCTAATGAAACGGGCAAAAAAAAGTGCTGATTTTAAAAACAAAAATCAAATATTAGGTGAAATAATTGACTTGGATGAGAAGGATAATTTCGTATTTGATATCTGTTATTCTAGACATACCCCTTACACAGATGGTGTACAGAGAATCACCAGTACTTGATATGGGTGTGGACAAAGCAGGTATAAGCACACATGAAATAACAGCACTTGGTCCAGTAAGCGCTCTTCATAAGGGTGCATGGCCAGTTTTAACTGGTCCTAGTGGAATTGCAACTGCTGTGGATACAGCGGCCTCGGTTTGCTATTACACCACTTAAGAAGAGGAACAATTAATATTGCTAATTTGAAAAAGCAGCTGGGGAAATGTTGCAAGGTACAATTCATACAAGAAGATTGCTTGTATATAATTATGATGAAATGAGATATTTAATTGAAGAAGCAGTGAGATGTGCAAACAAGGAACACAATAAGCTTGAAGATTTTGCAGAAGAATTTGACAACTATTTATACAATATGAGGAGACAACTACATACATGGAATTGAGAGAGGCAGAAATCTGTTATCTCCTATTAAAGAATTAATTGTTTCCATAAAAGATTTGACATATTTGAGTAAATATATAACAATAAAGTAGTGCTAAAAAGACTAGATTGATACATGTGGTCATGAACGAGTCTGACCCAGAATCGCTTTTGACAGAGTTTCTTTTGCAAGAGTACATGGATTGAATTGTGTTCATGTTCCCTGGTACAGGGTGATCTCTATGTTTTCACAACACATTTTCCAAAATTGAGGGAGGAACCATACAGGTGGTACAATGAAGTTAACAGATGAGTGACTATTTCAAAAGTGCTTTGCGTCTATTTGAATATACTGTTTGGGATTATCATTCCTAAGGATTTGTGAACAGAATGCAAAGTGGCTGTTGTATTGGCAATAGGGGAACCCTCAAGAGTTTACCCTAACAATGCTCCTGCCGCCCTAGTATAGCAAATACATTGAGTAATATATTATTTTAAATAGAAAGTGCTGGCGAAAGAGGTGAATTGGGCAAAAATAATGAGAGCCATTCAAGACATGCAGAGTATGCGAATGCATATTATGAGCTGTTTATGCAGATTTATAGTAAATACAATGGTGTCAAAGAGTAGGCAAGAGAGGGCCTTACCGGATTCATATATGCTTTTATTTTGGGTCTACGTCTGGAATTTAGGGTCTTATTTACAAGCCCCTTGCACCGCTGGAGTGTCACTTTTAATATGGGAAAAAGTGACGTACTGGCGACGTAAGGGGCTTGTAAATAAGACTGTGATGAGTTGGCAGACCTAGAGTATTGATAGGATACTCAAGTATGCCAAATACTGTAATGACGGTTTTGGAGCCAAGCAGAAAAAGGTTAAGAAGAAGTTGACAACTGCGCAAATTAAACAGATTCAAAGAGATAGTAAAAATCAGATGAGGAGTTCAGATACGGATTTTGTGCCATCTGCAAGTACTGGTGTGAGTGCAGATTCAAAATTTGAAGTGCAATGATTGTAAGGAGTGGGAACAAGAAGTGACATGGGGACATACAAGTCCAAGGTAGGGAATGAATGTGAATGTCAATTTATTAAAACAGAACCCTGTTTGTCATTTCAATAGGGAAATTGGTCACTGGAAGCGCAAGTGAGAAATCAGATCAAATTCAAAATAATTTTGTAATCCTGATACAACAAAATGCAAATCAGTTACAAACACAATTTAATATTCTGATTTCAAAACCTTCTATGTAGAATGTGCAAAATCAGGAACAAATTCATACGAATAAGCCTGTAGCGCCGACGTTACAGCAAACTATGAGAAACAAAATGTCATGCAACCCAGTGTTTCAAAAGAATCCATTGATTCTGAGCAGTGAATTTACCCAGTTTTCACTGAATATTACACATTCATAATGACAGTGGCTAGGGAGGGAGGAGGATTGCATGCGTGGTGCAGTCCTAGTGGTAGACCAGAGTAGCCCAAATATAGATGGTGAGCTGAATGGCGACCCCCATATCATCTTTCATCTTTAATCAATACTGGTGCTACCCGCTCCTTTGTATGTTCCAGAGAGGTCCCAAACCTATCTCCCTTGTGAAAAGAAGTCAAAGTTGTAGGGCTAGGCAATAAAAAATGGCTATTCAGCTTTCAGCGAATTTCCAAGCTAAAATATGGTCCATGGAAAATTATCACCAATTTATAATGTGTGATTTGATTCCTGTTAATTTGCTTGGTAGAGACTTGCTTTGCAAAATGAATCATGTGATCTATTGCACACCGGATGGTGTCACAATTGAGACCCAAGAAGTAGATTCAGTATTTAAAATAAAATAAGTTGAGAGTTGAATTGTTCCCAGTTCTTTGAAAAGATAACCTTCCTCTTGATTTAAGAAATATATTGAAAGGAGGAGTATGGGATTTCACAGGTAAAGAAATACGATTAATAAAATGTGCAGAACCAGTTAAAATTCAGATTAAACCAGATGCAGTTTATCCTGTTACTTGGGAATACAAGCTTTCATGCGAAGCAGAATAGGGAACGAAGCCTGTCTTAGAAAAAATATTAAAGATGGGTATTTTTAAAAGGTGCTTGGAATTCCATGCAACTCACCCATAATGGGCATTAAAAAACTGAGTGGAAAGAAGAGGATAGTCCAAGATCTTTGGAAACTAATTAAAATTGCAGTCCCATGTTGTCTGGTGGTACTGAAACCTGCAGTGATTTTGATCAATATTCCTGCAGATTCAGAGTGGTATGCAGTCATTGACATATGGCAGCGTTATTTTCCATTCCACTTCATGAGAATAACCAATATTTTTTCACATTTTGATTTCTCAATAAAGTTCTTGTTTGGTGTCAAATTCCAGAGGGGTATTACAGAAAGCACTTCCATCTTTATTCACATTAGGAAGAAGGATTTGGAAAGTTAGCAACTACCCTGTAACTAAACGCAGATGAACTTTTATTGGCTTAAATGTAGTCCTGTAAGAAAAGAGTAATTTACCTTGGCTACCATATTGAAAAGGGGGCAAGGAAAGTGTTCTAAGAACACGTTTCAACAATCCTGAGAAGGAATCCTCTAACTACCCAAAGGGAAGGAAGAGTATTCCTGAAAGTGGTTGGATATAGTCATCAGTGGATTCCAAATGTTCCCTGATTGCAAAGCCTTTACTGAGGCTAACTCACTGGGATGTAGAGGATTTGGTGCCTTTTAATGGCAAATGCATGAAAGCATTCCTACAGCACAGAGAGATTCTTTGTAGTACATCTGCTCTAGGAATGCCCAATTATAATACAAACTTTTTGCTTAACTGTCATGAAATAGAAGATTGTATCTTGTCTGTTCTAGATCAAAAGCATGGTGAGGTAAAGAGGCCTGTTGCTTACTTCTATGCTACATAAGATCCAGGAGTCACAGCTGGTCCTGGTTGCTCGAAGTCTGTAGCAGCTGTTTGCCTGGCCACTGAGCAGAGTCAAGGGATTGTTATGGGTCATACACTTATTGTGTTAGTCCCACCCTCAGTTGAAATTTTGCTGATTTGTTCACAAACTCAGCATCTGACAAACAGGTGCCTTCTAAAGCATGAACAAACAATACTGGCAGCTGAGAATATTTCAATAAGAAGGAACAATACCTTGAATCCTGCAACACTGCTACCAATTCAAAACAATGGCAAAGATGCTGATAGAGACCCAGAACATTATTGTATCAATCTAAAAGAGTTGTGCATCAAACCAAGATCACACGTTTAGAAGTGTCTCATAAAGTAGCTTATCTGACTTTGTGGATGGTTCATGTTTAAGAGACCATCAGGGAATACTGAGAGCAGCATATGCAATCTTTTCCATTTCTAAATTGTTGAGGCATCATACTTGTACAGTGTAATTTTAACACAAGTAACAGAGCAGATTGCCCTAACGAAAGCCTGTTGTGTGGCAATTTACACAGACAGCCAATATGGATTTGGAGTGATACATGACTTTGGATAATTATGGTCACAAAACAGATTCATGACTTCCTCTTGTACTCCTGTTCATAATGAAGAATGCATTCTAAACCTGTTAGTTGCTTTGCTCATAAGATTTGTGATAATATGGTCCCCACTGGCAGTCACTATGCCGAATCAAGTCACAGAATACTGTGCTCTTGAAACTGGAACTATTAAATCACATTAACTAGAGCAAGAATAAGAATCAGAACAATGAGAAGTGGATACAAAAGTTGATGATGCAGATAATGGAAACTATTTTTTTGTTGTATCCAACAGTAGCAACAGTAAGTGAACTTAGAAAATTACAGGAGGTGCTAGCAGGGGATGAAAAAAAGATGTGGGAAGCAGCAGGTTGTAATAAGAATTATAACGATCTTTGGGTAACTCCCAATCACAAGTGTGTTGTTCCAGATTCAATGCTGTAGGGCATGGCCAGGCTTCTACACAGACAATGGAATGTAGGACAACATGGTCAGGATATTTGAACATTACTGGCACAACACAAAGTTCAGAAGTGCAGCAGAAGATTTATGTCAAATATGTATTACTTGTCAGAGTATTATTCAGCATGAAAGCTCACTTGCTACTATGAGTCACATAGGCAAATCTGAAGGACCATTTACAAGAATTGAAGCAGACTTAATAGAGATGCCTGTCTATAATGGGTTTAGATATATTCTTTTAACTGCCTGTTTGTTTTCTAAATGGATTGAGATCTATCCAACCGAGAGAAGCAGCAGTATGACTGTAGCCAAGCTCTTGTTAAGGGAATTAGTATCGAGGTTTGGCATACCTATGTCTATTGAGACAGATCTAGGAAATCACTTTAAAGGTGAGGTCCTAAAGTTACAGTGTACAGCTTTACAAACTGAGCAGATGTTCCATTACAGTTATAGAACAGAAGCATGAGGTGTGGTTGACAAGATGAATGGTACCATGAAGTTCAAGTTTGTAAATGTGTGTGCCTCAACAATCTTACAATGTCCAGGTGCTCTTCCTCTTGTTCTGGTAAGCATTAGAAGCACTCCTAACAGAAAGATTGGACTTTCTCTTCTTGAGAGCCTCATGGTAAGGGCTATGCAGATTCAGTACATTGCTTCAGCAGCACTTAATAATAACCACTCAATAATTGATAACACCAGAACACAAGACTCCCCACTCTCTCAGGAATTGCGATTACAGGACACACCCTTCCTCTTGTACTTGTCCACAATAAGATTTGACAGAGGCACAAATGCGTTTAAAATTTTTATTTTACCTAACATGCTCTAATATGCAGTAAACGTGCCACAACAAGCACACAAGCAGGAAAATGCATAACACCAATATGGTAAGCATAGTGATTACAACAAGCACACAAGCAGGAAAATACATAACACCAATATGGTGAAGCATAGTCATTAGTCTGTAATTCATGAAAGGAGCTGTCATTATAAAAAAGACAGTGTAGCCTATTCTCCCTAAACTTGTATATAAGCAGAATGTTTATATATCAGAAGATCTTGGGGCGTTATCTGCAGACCCTTTACCTTAGTCTATAGATGGTAGATCTACATTATGGGTGATGTCTTGCTCTTCTCCCCAGAAAGGGTGTGCTCCCTACATGTGTAGTCCAATAAGACCAAAGTACATATTCCCAAACAACAGCTGCATCAATATGTTTTGTCTAGGTCCTAGGGCCTGACCAGAACAGAATAACAAGGAGCATTGTTGTTTGACACTTGCTCACAATGTTCAGACTAAATGCCAGGAAGCTGCAGAGTGTGAACACAGTGAAAGGTTCTCATGTGAAAACAGCAAAAGGCAGAGGCAGTTGAAAAATAAACTTGTTTAGTAAGACAACAATGTTCCCATGGGCCATGTGACACATTCTCTAATGATTTTGAAGTTCATGACAAACTTTTTACAGTTATGAGGCATTAGCCTCCACATCGAGAATTACAACCTCCTAGACAAAAAACAATCTGGCTTCCGTCAAGGTCACAGCACTGAATCTGCACTCACCCACATAATGGATGACATACTAAAAATGCTAGATCACAACAAATCATGCCTAATGATACTGATTGACTTATCCTCTGCTTTCGATACGGTTAAGCATGACAACTTATTGTCCCTACTGGAACGAAGGATGGGCCTAAATGGCTCAGTGTTACAATGGTTCACCTCCTTCCTAAATAACAGAACACAAAGAATCAAGATGAGGCATTCACTCTCTCAAACCTCCATGGTCACCATAGGAGATCCACAGGTCTTAGCACTCTCACCCTTTCTTTTTAATCTACTCATGGAACCCCTGGCAAATGCATTGAACTCAGCAATCATTCTATATCACCTGTATGCAGACGACACTCAACTGTATATAAAAATCTCCTCACCATAAGACTTCATCTCCCTCAACGCTATTTTACATAATACCCAAAGTTGTCTCACTAGCAATGACCTCATGCATAACACCCAAAAAACTGAATTCCTTCTCATCTCCCCACTCAACCACACACCCAAGATAGACTTATGGTTGAAGCATCTAACTTTCTTTGACTGTGCTCCCCACATCATTAACTCCGCAAAATCTTTGGGAGTCACCATAGACAAACACTTGAACATGCAGGCGTAAATCAATAATGCCACCAAGGGAGCTAATCATCAGATGAGTATCCCAAGGAAACTTAAACCCTTCCTCCCACAGACCGACTTAAAAATGGTGGTATAAGCCTTAGTGTTACCAAGATTGGACTATGGAAGCACTACTCTATGCGGTCTCACCAAATACAAGCTGGCCTTGCTGAGGGCATCACTTAACGCTGCGGCCAGACTGGTCTCAGGAACAAAAAGAAATAACCACTTATCTCCGACCTTGAAAGTCCTGAACTGGCTACCCTACGAGGCAAGAATACACCTAAAGATCACCTGCATGACTCATAAAGCCCTGCATAACAATACCCCCAGTTACTTTGCACTAAAGCTAGAGCGATCAGGAGGATGCAGACAATTGCGAAGTGCGAGGTCACTACTACTCAAACCACAATCCTGCCATAAAAAGAGAACTGGTTGCAGAGCATTCTCAGGGATCGCACAGAAGATTTGGAACTCCCTTCCTCCAGTGGTACACGGAATCTCTGTCTTTACCTCCTTCAAAAAAGAAGTAAAAATGCTTCTAATGAACAAATTCACATCCTAAGACTTAATTTCTATGAAGACTACTAGTTACCTATGCTATCCATATACAACTGTCTACCTCTTTGTTATTAAATGGCGAATACCGAATGTATGTATATACCTCAACCACCTAAAGTTTAATAGCTGTGTATTGAAAAGGGCTCAAATTCCCTCTTGGATCATTCTCCACCTTGAGACAGGCGGTATCCGCAATGATATTATCAAGGTTGGATTATGGCAATTCGCTGTATTTAGGACTGCCCCAAAAACTTTTGGACAAACTTCAAGTGGTGATGAATGATGCCGCCAGGCTCATTTTTAAGAAACCAAGGAACTCGCATGCGTCCCCACTTTTGCGCGAGCTACACTGGCTGCCAGTAAGGCAGAGGGTGCTCTTTAAAGGGCTCTGCATTGCACACAAATCACTCTATGGAAAGGCCCCAAGATATATTAAGACCCGTTTGACTCCATACATACCGGGTAGGGCGTTAAGATCTGCTGAAGCAACCCTTCTTACCCAACCACGCTTCAGACTGGCCACAGTGGGTGGCCGTGCCATCTCCAATACCCTCCCAGCAGTTTGGAATAATCTGTCGGCGGATTTGCGGAAGGAATCCAATTTGATGTCCTTCCGGAAGAAGTTGAAAACTGTTCTTTTTCAGAAGGCCTGGGTTGGGCTATAACTCCTGGTAGGGTTTTTTTAGGAATTTGTTGTGCTACCTGACAAAGCGCTTAGAGACCCCTGGGTTATAACGCGCTATATAAATCGAATAAAATAAATAAATAAATAAAATTCTTCGATCACTACTAGTCACATATGCTATCCATATGCTACTGTCTACCTTTTTTGTATTGAATGGCGAATACCAAATGTATGTATACTACCTCAACCATCTAATGTTTAATAACTGTGTATTGTAAAGCGCTTCGATACCCTCGCGGGTCATGTTCGAGCTATATAAAACTTGAAAAATTAATAAATTATATTGGATTACTGAAGATGTCTAGCTGATGTGGTGAAATCTGTCTCTTAGCAGGTGAATTTGAAAATGCTACCAACAAAAAAAGTCTAGTCATGCACTGCAGCTAGGTGATTGGGTCCTGGTAAAGAAACTAGTCTACAATAATTGCTTAGAGCCATGGTGGACGGGGCCACATCAAGTTAACTTGTGATTGACAGTGCTGTAAAGGGTGTTGGTATTCCACAGTGGATCCATACAGCTCACAAGAAAAGAGTGAAGAATGCTGATGAAGAACTGGAGATAACAACCACTGATTCACACTGTCGAGCTCAAGTTCACTGCGTGGATCCAGTGGGGTGGAAGATAATCTCAGTTAAAGGTTCAAGTCACCAGATTACATGCTGACAAATTGAAAATCAAGATGAAACATTGTTGCAAAGTCATGAACAACAAGAAGAAATAGAGACTGATGTTCTAGTTTGTGAAATTTAAGGCTGAAGATCTGAGTCTCAGCAACCCCCAAAGGAAAGCGATTCAAAGTGAGCCAAGTTGCTGATGTTGATCAAAGTACAAGTCCAGATGTGAGTGGGGAAGATTCAGCAGTAGTCACAAGTGAAGAACCGGAGGTTGAAAATGCACTTTGAGGAGACAAGTGGCCCGTATCCGTGAGAAGCAGCAAAATATTTCATATGAAGACTGGGAAGACTCAAAGACCAGAATCTATCAGAGAAGAACCAGAGACAATTGAAATTGATTATGAGAATAGTGAAAGTGAATCAACTGGAGCCAAAAGACCAATGAGAAAAAAGCTGCCAAATAGAAAGTACATGTTGGAAAGTGGGTTATTGGTAGGGCAAATGTAGGTCTGCCACTGGCAATAAGGCCACAAGCACATGATAGGACTCAGCATAGGTCTTAGAAAATTATTCCTATGCTCAACCCTAGGTAACGTGGCTGTGAGCAGACAGGCTTAACTTCAAAGACAGGTATGTAAAGCATTTAAAAACACAATTTCAGTAAATAATTAAGACACAACATAAAATAAAAATCCCACACCAATTTATAAAAATAGATAATATTTTTATCTTTTAATGACACCAAAATGAAAAGAAAAATCCACTGTAGGGAACCAGTGATATGAATTTTTAAAGATGAGTCACTTTCTAGTGCTTAGAAACCAACAGTGCCCCTTTTAGTCATTTCGTTTTCTCTGACAGGGACACACCTTCATAAACAGTTCTGAAGAGTTTTCTCACCACTGTGGTGTGCCGCCTTCTTCAGCAAGCGGGCTCCAGTTAGCACTCCTTCCTGGAGTTCTGCTTGCAGCTCCCAAAGTATCCAACACACAATCCAAGGTTGTGGAATCTCCAAAAGGGTCCTTGAAAGTGTGAAACCTCAATTCCGCAATCCACTTGAACAAAACCCTCACAAATCCACTGGTACTCCAGGCTTTGAATTCTTTGTGGGGCTGTCCAGGTGAGCTCTGTTTACCTGTAGCTTGCAGGGAGTTCCACTCTTGAGTCCTTTGGCAGCAAGGTAATCCACAGGGCTGCAGTTTCACTTGGTGCAGTCTTCAGAGGTTAGGCAGAGCAAAATCTTTTCAGCAGGGCACTTCTTGCTTCATTCAATTTCAAGCAGCAGATCTGGAGGGCTCTGCCCCTCTCAGATACTTATTCAAACTTCTCTGGGTAAAGCACCAGTTCACTTCTGACCAATGAGAGCAGGGTAACTTCTCAGAGTTATGACCACATCCTGTAGAGTGTGGCATTATTTTGTCCCAGAGTGCCTCATTCTTCCAAGTCCATAATGGCTGATTTTCCAGCAAGGAGGTAAGAGCTGGCTAAACACACCACCCGGGATGGCTTATTTCCATGGCCTCTCCCCCTACCATCTGCACATACCTTCCTTAAGTCTTGCCCTGACTCTGGGTCAAGAGTGTAAGAGTGAAACTGAAAACCAGGCCTCCCGTCTGTCTTTGAAGAGGATGGTTTACGACTCTACCCCCTGGCCTGGCATTCCTATAGACCAGCACACTGCCCTCTCAACAGAGTTGTTAACCCTAGGGGTTCCTTATCACCTCTTCAAAGCAGCCTGGCTAATCAACTTAACTCTGACCAATCAGGGCAGACCACTGGAAGGCTGAATTTTGGCTTACAAACAAAAAAGTCTTAAAACTTCTTGTAGGTACTCTTTAGGAGAAATTCAACAATATAATATTGTTGGATTTACTACTACCATTCTGGGAAGTCTTTGAAATGCCCGCCTAGTCTTCTCCTATCAATATTTATTAATCAATAACTTCCTACCATGTTAACCTATGGGCCATGGGGTTTGCAATGAGGAAAATGACTTGGGCCAGTTTTCTAGCACCAGGGCTTATAAAAACATATTTTATAAGTATTTCCCCAATTTCTACAGGATCCCCACTCCCTGTGGATCTAGGGGAGACTTCAGGGGTTCTGAATCTGCAGAAATATTGCATTGCAGATCCTCCTTACCCAGTTCTTCTAGCATCAAAGTCGAATTTGAGCAGCTCTTTAATACAATGTGGGGAGTGAAATGTAAAATTTCACTTTCCCCAGGCATACAAAAACTCATTTTATAAGGGTGTACCTTATAGATAACTGACCCCCTACCCCATGGATACCGAGGGGTGACCCTGGGGGTCCCTAATATGCAAAAACATTGTAGGTTTTTCTTTTTTAAGTGCCCCTACCCCCAAAGTGGAGTTTGGGCACAATTTAAGGTTTAAAAGCAGCTCTGGCAACCAGTGCTGCTTTTCAACTGACCTCGGGCTTCAGCACTGCACACATGCTGGTGCAGAAAATCTGCTGGCCTCTAAACTGCCATGCCCCAGGATACTGGGGACTTCTAGATAGTTTCAATCCCCTGCCCTATTATATACTAGGGGCTTATGGGGTAAGTCATGCCAATTACAGGGGTACCCCACCATACCATAGTGTACCCTAGTGTATGTTGGGTGTCTTAACTGTATTCTAATGTGTTCCATTTATCTTGGCACTGGCCCTGGGCCTGGTTAAACAGAGCCCAGGGTCAGTCAGAGTCAGTTACCACCAGTTCCAGTCAGCAAAAAGTTGGGGGGTGCCCAGGGCACAGGATGACTTTGCAACAGTACATATTACCTGAGTGGATTTATCTAGCAGATTTAGAGTCAGATGTGGAAGTCTATGATATGACAAACTGCTGTCAGGTCAACCAGAAGCAGAAAAATCTACTGTGAACTTTTGTTAAGTCCTGACAAATATTGAATTAAAATGTTTAACCTTACGGGAATTGACTGATTAATGTATCGTATCGTAGGTATCCACATGAAGATAATAGGGTTTCCTGAATTATTGAACTGAAAGAAGAAATAACGTGAATTTGTACCTCTTGAACATTTGTACCTTTATTATACGTTTTATTTTGCCTCAGTAGAAGATGGCACACATTAGATGCTGGACATTTTTAGCATGTTTTTCTTGATAATGGTATTCATAATTCTAGTAGGTTTAATGTTATGTCTAACTTCTCTGGTTGGATATGATTCTCCTTCATAGAGTCAATTAATTACCATACATAATGAACTGGAGCACATGAGATTAACACATAGGGATAGCTCGGTGGGTAATTACAAGGATAAAATTTATTCAAAACCTGTTATTGGAGTATGTTAGAGATTGTTATTTATGTGCATATCTTCCATCCTGAGCAGATCATGTAATGTTTTTATGTGCGCTTTTCATAAGCAAGTGTTTTTGCCGCCATATCTTTACACTTTCATGCTTCGTTGGAAGAACTTCCTATATATGAAGAATCTGGGAATTGTATTAGCTATTCTACACATTTAAAGAAGATTGCACAACCTAATTTGAATATTAATAACACTAAAAATTAGCATGTATGTAGTCTGAGTAAAGAGCAGCATGAGTTTCTTAAGGAATATAATGAGTGGAGGGTAAAAATCCTAAGAAACTGGAAAGATACAAGTGAAGTAAAATAAGAAATTGAAGTTGAAGAGGAATTTAGAAACTCAAATGTGCATCCGAGACTGAGAATGGAGCATGAAAGAAGGAAGAGTTACATATATGATGCATAAGAAATCTCAATGAATTAGGCCAATAGAGTTTGTTGGAGCGAGTGAGTATGAAAGGAGTTATGTGGTTGATGATACGCTTTTTATTGGCAAAGAGCCAACATTTAGAGAAATGTATTAGGTGTGGGGTTAGACTGCCTATTTCAAACTGCCTTGTAATTGGGTGGGTAGTTGTTATCTTGCTTTGATATACCCTCTGGTTTCCATTGAAAAGAATGAAGCATGGATTTGGACATTGTGTTAGATGTGTTGGGTGCTATGATTCTGTCTATTGGTGTGAATATGAATGATGTGAAAATTAGATTACACTTGTAGATTGCCTTGTTACTAACACTGCAGGAGCAGTAACTGAGATTACAGAAACAAAACAATGGGTAGTAGTGATTTATCATTCACACTTCGTTAGCATATCTGTGTCTGTTGTCGGTATAGTATGGTTAACACAATTGCTTGTAAGACAGAATGGTGCTATTACATTATATACACCTTACTACCCAAGGTGTGGCTTACATACTGGATCCCAAGAACCAGATTGTATACAACTATTACAGCGTAAACCCAAAGCACCTTAATCAGTATTATAAATTAGTCTAAGGTCCAAACGTTAAGGGCTTGTTTTTCACAACAATAGTACAATTTATTATCTTGCATAGGAACTAGTATGATCTTTGGTACAATCAAAAAGTTCACAGCTTCTTTCTTCAGGAAACAGCCAACACATGTTTCGTCACACAGTGACTTTTTCAAGACTCATATAATAGATGTGAAAGATCAAAAGTCCAAGTAGTAGAATTCAAAATGGTCAGTTGGTGTCTGCTGCAGCATCTCTAAGCTATGGTGTTCCACATGCTGTATTATGGCAGCAGGTGTTGATGAGGTGGTGGGCTGTGCAGACCATTGAGAAATATGGCAAAAAGCCACAGTCTGAGGTTATTATATGATCAGCTCACTCATATAATAGAAACAAAAGATCATGAGTCAAAGTAGAAGAATCCAAACACGATCGCTAGGTATCTGTTGTAGCGCCTCTAAAACAGTGTGTTCCACACACTGTAGTATAACAACATGTGTGAATGGAGTCAAAGGTAGTGGGTGCACAAACAGTTACGAAATGTGGCATAGTCAGGTTGTTATATGATCAGCTCACAATAGAGTAATGGAGGGTTAAGAGATCCTCAAGTACTGGTGCAAAGATGTGTAGAAATAAAATAAATTTCCGACATAATTAGTAGATCTCAAAGTAAACGTTCTGTGTTTGTTATCATTTGATGGAGTCCATAGTAAGCTCCATTTTGTATGAAAAGATGTCTCAGTGAAATTAGGCAGGATGATTATGCAGAACCGCTTTGCACTAGATAATCTTCTTGAGAAGGAGGGTGGGGTCTGTCGGGTTATCAGGGTGAGAGAGTGCTGCAGCTTCATCCCAGATAAGAGTAGCTTGTTCATGATTTTGTAAGCAATGTAACTAACATCTCTTGTGAAGAGAGATTTTGTAGAAATGATTCAACATTAAATCTGTATATGTGCATTAATATTAGCCATTTCTCATTTGAATTCATGTATGTGTTTTAACATTGAACTATTGCATTTATACAAAATCATTATGATGAGTTTTAATGTGTTTTTCTGGCTAAGACTTAGGTTTAGGCCTCACTTAGGCCTTAACAAAATCTTTATTAAAATGGCTGCCGTATTATGATATTCATTTTGTGTTAATACTTCTCGCTTGTCACTGCACACATCAAAATGTGCGCTGTTTACTTTGTGTGACATATCTTTCTTGAAGAAGCCTTTTCCTACTTTCTAAGGCTCTTCCAGCTAGCACACTGTATTACATTCATTCACAATTCTTTTTTCTTGTTCATATAACTAGTTTGTTCGACCAACTCTACATGATCTTAGGTCAGAAGGGGGAAATTAATACTTATGTAGTGGGTTAGTGCTAAGATGGTATGGTTATATGACGCTTTAGAAATATGAAATGCTATTTGCCATAGTAATATTCACACCATGCTGACCTTTGCAGGTTCTATAATTTCCTGTACTGAAAATGGCTATCAAAATCTCTGGATTTGGAGGTGAGCCAGACTTTCTCCTGAGCCTCTATGGATGCTGCCTAATTTTGAATTTAATTGATGCACATTTGAGGCAGTCCATTTTCCTCCATTTTGCTTATTATTACATTATTACTGTAATCTATAGACTTCATGATACTTGATAACTATGTATATTTATTGATTCAATAAGACTGCTGCATTTGCATTTTTCTTTTTTCTGTAGTGCACTATTAAATGGTAATAAACCTACATGTTTTTTCCTAATTATTGATTTCAAACTCCCTTTTCGAGTCAATCCTTTCATATTGACTACATTTGAAATACTATTTTGACTCATGTCTCTGTTGTTAACCGGCATGTACTAAAACCTCCAAGACTTACAGACTCTTTGGTTGTGCTGATCCCAAATTTTTCCAAAAATGAGTAAATCCTGTCGGAAGCACTTGACACCTTGCATCTCACCCATCAGGCATTCCATGCCTCGCAGGAATACAGCAGCAGCTGAAACAAGTCTGAATGGCTTCCTTAAAAACGTTTAAAATCCCCTTGGTGTTATCAAAAGCTCGCAGGTGCTGTGAGTGTTCTTCTAACTTGATCTAGTGGCACCTTAATGAAAAATCTAAGGTGGTGAAATACTTTGTATCGGATAGAGCGGACAGCATTGGGCAACTACACTGATGTTAAGACTGCAAACGGCAATACTGTTTAATGACACACTTAGACTTGCGAGAAACAACTACTGGAGGCAATCAGTCTGTTGCCTTCCCTGGAACTACAATCCCTCATCACAGAGTTTGTTATGGCATATTAAATGTTTTCAGCTTGTAGAAGGGGGCTTTGTTGACCCAAACGTGTTAAATTGAAAAATGAAAGTGATTTGGTTCTTAAGCACGTCACAATGTATATGAAACCTAAAATGCCAATCATTTTTTTTTAATCTCTCATCACAGAGTCTTTTCAATTCCTATTATATAGCTCGCTGCACATTGATGAGCATTCTTGATGCTTTTGCCACTGTAAACTGTGGCTTCATTTCTTAGCCTAACTTCATGAACATAGTTCTTAAGACAGCGCAATTTTGCACTAAACATATTCAGTGATCTTGTGGAAAGCCCCCACACATCTCCTTGATGCAGATAGACCCGAAGTAAAGCATTTGGATGTAATATTATACCAAGATATTTTTGATGGGGACAACCTAAAATATTGTCGACTTTCACTGCTATATGTATCTTTTCTTTTCGTGAATCTTTACTTCTATTCAATCAGAGTATGAAAATACCCCAATATTTTGATCTGGTCCACCCATACCAGTTTAACATCCATTTTGTTGAGAAACATATTTCTTTCATAAAACCTTTTAACTACCTCAGCTCAACACGGTTGTTTATGGTTCTAACAATATCATCCAGATTACTCAATTTTCAGATACCAACTTGTAAAATGACTTCATCACACACTTCTTTCACTATCTTCTCACCTTTTATTCACTCCTGCAACATTTGGCAAATTGAACACATCTGCTACACTTGTTAGAAATAGCTTCGAACCTGGACTCTCTTTCCAATAAGAAATACCGACAACACTTAGATCAACGTTCTTACTAACATCCACTCGCAACTCTTCTTTACAGCTCATCATATCGTCTAAATGCTTTGCTGTTATACATACATCAGCTAGAGGAGGCTTATCTTTAAGCCATAACTCCTGTCTAATATTCTCCAGTTTGTAAAGCGATTTCTTCATGCAAAGCCTTTTGCGATTCCTTATTAGCGAAAAATAAGGATTCGCTAATAAGGAATAGCAAAAGGCTATGCATGAAGAAATTGCTAAAAAAATAGCGATTTCTTAAAATTCCTTAATTGCGACTCGCAAATTGCGACTCGCAATTAAGGAATACCTCCCCATTCATTCCTATGGGCCTAAAGGCCCATAGGAATGAATGAGAAGACAATCTCAATTTGCGATTCTCAATTAGAGAATCGCAAATTGAGATTGCAATTTCAAGGGTGCCAGGGTGTCAAAAGGACACCTTGTTGCACCCCTGAAATCTGCATATGGGTACATCTTGCACACACACATGCCCTAAGGGCATGTTTGTGTGTAAAATGGAACTTTGAAAAATGCACTTCCCCTATTAGCGAAATCGCTAATTTTTTAACTTTAATGCATTGCATTTAAGGAATCTCAATTTGAGATTCCTTAAATGCAATAGCAATTTAAGTAATCGCAATTTTGCGATTTCTTAAATTGCGATTTTTGCATTTGGGATGATGCATCCCAAATGCAAAAATACCGGTCGCAAAGGGGCAGATTCTGAGAATCTGCCCCTTTGCGAGCAGTTTTTAGCTTGATGCATCTATGCCTAACTTTCTTAATGCTGTCAGATATCCTTTCTCAGACTCTCAATTTTCTTGTACACACCTTTTAAAGTGGAAACTCTCACAAATTTGACTAAATCAGTAAATAGTGTATGTCTACCTTCATAACTGCTGTTTCAAATTTGTTTAGACCATAGGCATCCTATTCCGAAGACAAACTCTTGAGTAATTGATAAAAATGTCTTTCCTCTTGCTCCAAATCAACTTAGATTCACCAGGCTGTGATAAGAAAAATGGTGGTGGTTTTTCGATTTACATTATCCTACTTATTTAGAAATGGGTTAATAAATGTCAAAGAGTGCTTATAATTGTATTGCAGTTTCCAAGCAGACTTTGCTGTTCTTAAAAAGAACTTGTACTATATTGTTTTGTAGTTTCAAAATGACATAGGAGAGCAGATCTGTAATATGCACTATGTAACATTTTCCGCCAAGAATACAAAGTTTATCATAACAGTAAGTTATATGTTTTCTGTAAATAATTCTCTGTTGCAGTTCAAGGTGTATTTTAATACTGGCCCATAAGGAACATAAAAATATAGACTCAAGGTTGTAAAACCAGTTAAAAAGCAACACAGTATGGAACAGCATGCTACGCGTTGTCCGAGTTCTTAGGACAAATGTCTTCGTCAGCGCAAGAAAATAAACAGCAGGCGCTGAGACGTATTTCTGTTAGACTTTTTCTTATGCCACACGTAAAATTCAAACAGAGTTTATTTCAAAACACATCTCAGATCAACTGCAGTGTTGTGCGTAGACCTTTACACCACTTCAGTAAAACACGCAGGTGTATGCGAAGGTAGTTGCACCCCTATGATTTATATTTCGGGGGACTGGAAATTCACCACAAATGTGACAGATATCCAGTCTGCTGTATTACAAGTGCATTATATTCTATGGCACTTGTAATATGGCGGACAGGATATGTGTCACGTTTGTGATGGAGTATCCCATCAGCAGAAATATAAATCAGGGCCTAAGCATTTCAAACCTCTACTAGATTTGAAGCCTGGGGAACCTGGGGGTCAAGGGCCTTTTTGCTGGACCCATTATGAGGAGGAGGAGGAGGTGGCATCTAGAGGGTCCCTCTGGATCTATTATGAGGTGGAGGGTCCCTCAGGATCTATTATGAGGTGGAGGGGGCTACAGGGTTCAGGGCAGGGTCCAATATGAAGAGCAGGCATCTGCAAAGGTCCCTTCAGGGTCCTTTATGAAGAGTCAGTATCTGCAAGGATCCCCACCTGCAGGGCTCAATGAAGGGTCGATTATCCTGCTAGGAGTTGGGTTCTGCAAATTCTACATTCAGCTGCTTTGTTATGAAAATTGTAGAATGCATTTCTAAAATAAAAATATTAAGTGTAATGTGATTTTTAGCAGGTAACGATGGCAGCATGCATGGTAATTCTGAAACAAAACGTTTTCAGTTGGACCTGGGATGCCCCACAATGGAAAGGTGCATCATCATCTGTAGTGTGCTGAGAATGTGTGGAGCACAACATACTGATGTTACTACATGTGTGCATACCATGTAGGAAGCAGGGGCAGCACTGTGACAAACTGAGGTGAAATGTGGCACTATCCAAGCAGCAACACTGCATCCCAGCCTGCATTCTCTACGCATGGGGGGCGGTGTGCGATTTCGTCCCTTTCTTTTCTGCTGCTCTTCTCCTCTACGTCTACAGCTTCCCTCGGCTCTCCTGGGAGTTACATTGATCTCACCTAAGAGGTGTCTTAGAGGATCAAAAGATGGATGCACATTCTGAGAGCAGGGAAGACACTTATCTGAAAAGATGTTCACTGGGGAGGCACTGATAAACTCCAAGCTCTTCCGGGCATGACACAGGAGACACCGTGATCAGTGACTGGCACCAATGAGCATGTCGATGAGACACAGGAGAGTCACCGATCAGCAGCTGACACCACTGTGCATGTCGAAGAGACACTGAGCAGCCTTTAAGTCTAGTGTCCATGTCACATTCACAGAAGAGACACTGATCAGTGGCTGACACTCCATGCATGCCAAAGAAAAACGCGAGACACTGATGAAAGCCTCACACCACTGGGGATTGCAGAGAGACTGGAGTCCATGCTGCCACACGGAGCTCACCAGGTACGGAATGGGGCAACAATCAGGCACACAAGGAAAATAAACAAAGATTAAAAATTTACTGCATGCTTTGTCAATTAGTACTGGGATAAATAAACTAACACTATTCAAAAAACGCTTTGATGTGTTGGTAATTTCGAAAAATTAAATAAAGGATAAAGTCTACTATTTGTAAGGGCCGCTAATCAATCAATACCCATTTATTCTTCATATGTTGTTTTAGTGAATACAGGTTTTGTTCAACCCGCAAAAAGGGTCTAGACATATCGTTCTGATTTTCAATTGCAACAAAAAAAATATCCCTCAGTGTCATCCATAGTTACCCTCTGTGCTTTTCAAGACTTCTTCAGAAGGAGATGAAGCACATAACTGCTAAAACAAAAGACAACTCCAGCCGAACTGAGACACTTTTTCACTATGGATTATTTTCAAAATAGTGAGGCGCCCCCACATCAACAGTGCTCCAAATAGCAAGGATCAACTAGCTACCTGTAAGGGATAATGGTAACAGGTTCATCCTGATGGAAGTAGAGTTACAGACCCGCCATTTTAGTAGTTCACGAAAGTAACTAGCCACAGCCCGTGGAGGCAAGAGCGGTGAGGCCAGGTTGAGGGGGGTAGGAGGTGGGAGGAATTCGCCAGATGACCACGAGGAAAAATTAAATAAATAATAACTTTTTCCTTGTTCGTCGTCTGTCGTAATCCCGCCACCAAGCCTCACCCCCTCACCCATATTACCTGCATGGACAGCGGCTGGAAGTAACAATGAGGTTTGAAGCCTAAGAAATCCAAATAAAAGAGTGGCAGATTTTAGCTATGAGAAGAAAACTACACTTGCCAGGAGGATATCAATTGTGTGAAGAACTAGTAAGAAGGGGATGATACCAGATTGGAAATCGATAACATGTATGTTTCAATATAAATTAACAATTAATCCTATTCTAGAACTGTAAATTTGAAAATATGAAAACTTAAAATTAACATAAAAATCATCAGCAAATAAATGAATTCTTCCAACTGCACGTATCATTATTTTATGATGCTACCTTCCAAATAATGACTTCTAGTCTTTCAATATAAAGTAATCGGCATACCTCACTTAAGCTGCGGAAAGCCAAAATATATCATCAGTCACAGCCATGCAGTATATCAAATTCAGTCATACTCTAGCTATTTATACATAAATAAATGTTCTTAGTTACATGCATATGCTATAGTCATACGCCCCAACTTTTCTGATGTCTGTGAGACATCAACCGTTTCAAAACACTGCGGTCCTGGTTATGAAAGGCCTGGTAGTTTGGCAATTCATATAGCACACTGTACACTCACTGTACACTGATGCTTCCCAAAGTGGTATTTAACGAGTATGGAACTACCTCATTGTTCGTATTTCAACACCTTGGAATGGGAGATAACAAACGGATATTGCATGTTTTCCCCATTAAGAACTTCAAAACTTGTTATGTACAATATCGTCCATGTATCACAAGTAACCAGAAAATGTAGGGTCATTTTCTTGCCTCAACATGGTTGTATCATAATATTGCCTGGTACCACGTTGCAACAAATTGAACAATCGAAAGCTGTTTGTGTACGTCGCTCTGCAAGAAATTGTTCATAATTTTCTTTGAATGTTTGGCTTGTTTCACATTGTGCCTAATATCTTTGTTCGCGCTACATGAGAAAGTAGGTATTCCTTTAAATAATTAAATCAGGTTTTAATGAAAGTTACAGATCTTCTAATGCTTTAGGATGACAGCCTTCATTGTTTCAGTTTGCATTGAATGTGAATTCGTGACCTGTTTTTTTTCAGCTCTTTTAGCACCGAGAAATGTTTGTGCAGGAAATAAAACCATTAATATCAACATTCGAGCTCTATTCACTGTTGCATTAAAATCAGAACTCGCATAACCTTGATGTAGAAAATTCTCTTTCATTCCTTGCATTGAGCTCTGTAATTGTGCAGAATTCGTGATAAAATGTTGTTCACATTACAACTGATGCTGCCATAGACCTTGACACATTACCGCTGTATGAAAAGTACTAGCACACAAAATATTCTCTGTCTCTTTCAGTGAAATGAAAAGAAGATAGTGCTCCCAAAAGCAAAACTTGCAGTAAATGTAATTATGTCATGACCCATGTTTATAGATTTAAGAAAAAAAAACTAGAGACCGTATGCTATGTGTCTTGATGACTAGGTGGTATCAAGCACAAACCTTAACAGGCGCGACTCCACGTAATGGCGGAGGAGTGTCGCCTCACCGCCCGTGCCAACAGACGATAAATAAAATGATTATAACGCAATGTTATTATCCTTTTATTTATGCTGTCTGGGCCCTGCAATACAAAAGTATAGGGCAGAGAGGGCCGTAGAGTGCACTCATAAGTGCGCATGTGTGTTTGGCTGGCCGTCCGAGGTTGGCCAAACACACATGTGTGAAGGGATTGGTGGATTGTTCTTTGAGCATTGCTCACAATGCCAAAAGGCCTTGTAAGAGAGGCAACAATCTGCAGGACTTCCTGCAATAAAAAAACCATGGGAAACCAAGGGCCCTGCAAGGCTCCCAGCAGGCTCAGACATCAAGATGTAGAACGGGGTTGGGAGGATACCGAGTTTGCAGCAGTCAGCCATATCACTATTTGTAAATGCAAGGCTTTCTGTTGGATCAGAAACAGGCTGTGAGGACGGACGTCCACGGTCCAGAACTATAGCTCCCTCAGAATATCTTTCGTTGCTTCGTCAGTGCATAACAGCTGATTGCAGGCCATTTAATTTAACCCAATATCAGACATTTCAATGTTCAGACAGGTGTGTGGCATCAAAATGTTCTTCCAATCTCTGATGCCTGAGCTATAAATTGTATCGCGTCCCCCAGAAATTGATCTTTCTATCTTTGCTGCTTATAACTTCGTTTGGTGGCGGCTGTGTTTCAATGTGTGTGTGTGCGCAGGTGGACTAGTCTATTCTCATTACCATGAATGTGTCTATGCAACTCTAACTGCTTGCAAAGATCCCGAAGAAGCTGCAGCCAGGCCTGCATCGAGTCCCACTGGCTCCTGAGTAATCCATGCACGATCACGTGAAAATGTTGCTCACTTTTGAAAATCCCTGCAGGGGACAAGCCCTAAGATCTGCTGCTCTGCCTTTATGAGATCCAGCCAGAACGAGGCTGTGCGCCTGCAGCTTGCTGTGGTCTAACATCCTAAGGCCACTGCCTTGGCACACGCAAGCGATGATCTGACAGGGGTCTGGAAGCTAAAGTGTCAGGAACAGGCTTCTGCAGCCCCCTGCTGCTAGGTCATTAGCTCAAGGAAGGGCCAGAGTGAGGTTTCTGTGTCAATGGGCCTTGGGGACCGATGAGAGGTTTGCCCCCAGGGAATTTGGGCAACGAGTCAGCCCAGATAACATTATAACATTTAGGCTCGTTTTAGGCTAATCCCAATTGGGCGGTTTTTTTGCACATTTAACCGTACATTTTACGACTGCAGGCACCATTTTGGTGACACAGTGACTGTTTACAGGCAGGGCCGGTGCTAGGCATGGGAAGTGTGGGCAGCTGCCCAGGGCCTCGTACTCAGCCCACCAGTATGGGGCCACGCACGAGTTTAACACACCAACAGCCCTCATCAACGGCCAATTCAATTGAAAGAAACACATCTCTTTCAACTGCGCCCATGAGAAGGAGGGGAGGTGGCCCTCCCTGGGCCTCTTAGGGATGGTGTCCCAGTTGGAAGGAGACACATTTTGCAGGTGTGTCCTGCAATTAGCCCTCCTTCCCATTCAGAGACAATGTGGGACTCCCATTGTTCATTCCCTTTTAGCCTAGGGCCCCAAAAATCTTAGAACCGGCCCTATTAACAGGCACTTAATTTTGTCAGGTGATTTAAATTTATAGATGGCAGATGTGGACAAACAAGTGCAGGAGGCCATGCGCCTGCTATCAGAGGCAGGGCGTATGGACCTGCTTCCACTGGGAGCGGGCATGATGGCACGTTCGTGAAGGCATGAGGCAAGCAGAGTGGCAGCAGTGATCCTCTTCTGCTTGCCTCCATGTGGGGGCTCGCCGTAGATATTGCAGGTGAGTTTCCGCGACCGCTCACTATCCAGGAGAGCGGCCCGAGGGGAGCGTGAGGCATGCTTGCTGGGAAAGGCCCAGCGTGGGGGCCTGCGATTGAATTTATGAAGGGGAAAGAGGGAGGGACTTCAGCACGCCCAACGAATCCAGCTGAAGTGCTGGGGCAGTTGGGGAGGGAAAAAGGGACAATCTGAGGTTGCGGGAGGAGGGATCGGGAAGGGGAGGGGTGGTGAAGTATAAAGGGGTCCAGAAAAAAAGAAATGGTACCAATGAGCTCTCTCTCACTGTAGCAGCTGGAGCCCAGGATGCACAGCTTAATAGAGAAATCCTTTCTGAAAATATCTTTCTTTTTGTAATCAACTTTAATCCATGCAATCATCAGAAGTAATACATGTATCAACAAGTAAATTAATTTTTCTTGCCAAGTTCAACGAGTGCTGAAAAGGCTTTGCTATACACACACCAATGAGCTCTCTGCCACAGGGTAGAAAAGAGAGAGGAGGGATGCTGGCATGGGTAAGCCAGACAAAATGCTAAATTGGGAGCTTAAAGGGGACAGCAGGAAAGACCAGACAACGGGAGAGTTAGAGAAGAATGTGGGGAGGGAGACAGCATGGAAGGCGGGTCATGGGGTGGCCCCCTGTGTTCCTAGTGGCAGATATTTGTTGGAGAGGGCAGGGGCATAACACAGGCTCCCGCAGCCCCCGCGGTGCAGGGGGGCCCCGAGGTACAGGGGGCCCCCTCAGCACAGTACTCAGGAATGAGAGCTCTGTAATAAATCCGGAGTGGGGGCCCCTCTGTGTACATTGCAGGGGGCCCCCTGAACTTTTGTTACACCACTGGGAGAGGGCCCCACGAGCAATGAGGGGCAGGTAGAATGAAGAAGGGGGGTTGGAGCCGCCAGACGCCCAAAGACCGTACAGTGCAGCGGGAGGGGCAGCGGGATGAGAAGGGCAGCACAGGGGCCCAGGAGGAGGGGGAAGGGGAAGAGGAGGTTAGGATTTGCAGAGTGGGAACAGATGGTTAGTAGCGTGAGGCACCCTGCAAGGACTTACTTGCGGCTTGGGGGAGAGCAGGGAACGGCGCCGGCAAGGTGAGGACGCCACCCGGCAGGAGGAGGGAGGGGCGGAATGGTGGTGCAGTTCGCATCAAGGAGGTGGGGGAGCGGGGTGTGATTCCGAAGGGGAGGTGGCATTGCAAAATCTTGCAAACAAGCTGAAAGAGCCTGGCGTAAATCATATCAGCCTGAAAGAAAAACTCAATATCTTGCTGGTATCAAGAAATATCATAGAGCAATCTGCAGGGCTCGTGCCGCTTACTTTTCTCGTGAATTCAGTACCAGTACCAACCCGACCAAACTCATTTTCAAGGTGCTCAAGGATCTCACGACTAGCAGAGCATCAGCTGCTGAGATCTGCTCTTCCTCCCATTGTGAGGATTTGGCTGCTTTTTTTATTGGTAAGGTGGAGGGTATCTATCGTGCCTTCCCCAGCTCCACAGGGTCTTTGCAGAGATTGATACCTGCTTCGAAAACTACTTTATCTCTATCTCACCTCCCAGAGCTTTCTATGGAGGATTTTGACAAACTTGCAGCGAAAGTTAAATCTGGTTCTCCTAAGGATCCGCTACGGCCTGCTCAATTTAGAGAATCGGCCCCCTTTTGCCTCCCTCCTTTACGTGAGCTCATCAATTTGTCTCTATCCTCTGGTTCTGTCCCTGGCACTTGGAAACAGGCCCAGGTGATTCCCATCTTAAAAAAACCTGCCCTGGACCCATTAAAATTGGAGAATTATCGTCCCATTTCCCTCCTCCCGTGGGCAGCTAAACTCACCGAGGCCCATGTTAACACCATCTTATCTAGCCATCTCCATTCTGCTAACATTTTAGATCCTTCGCAGAATGGGTTTCGGCCCGGTCACAGTACCGAGACTGCGCTTCTCTCTATGGCTGAACACCTTCGCATGTTGGCTGATTCTGATTACACCGCGGCACTGGTCCTTCTTGATCTCAGTGCCGCGTTCGACACGGTCTCCCACGATATTCTACTTCAGCGTTTGGTTGAGGCGGGTGTCGACAACATGGCACTTGAATGGTTCCCATCTTTTCTATCTGGTCGTACTTTCAAGGTTGCCACTCCACCTTTTGAATCTAAACCTCATGCGATTGCCCAGGGAGTCCCGCAGGGATCGGCTCTCAGCCCCACTCTGTTCAACCTTTATGTGCAGCCGCTGGCTGCTGTCGCCAAGCGTGGGAACCTTACTATGGTGTCCTACGCTGACGACACGCAGCTGGCGGTTGCAATAAGTGGGGCTTCCGATCTTGAGGCTGCTAAGTTCCGTGAGGGGCTTATTTCTGTGGCTCGTTGGATGACTGATGATTGCCTCCAATTGAACGCTAAGAAAACCGAGGTGCTCATTGTTGGGAAACAGAGTCATTTATGGGGCGACAATTGGTGGCCATCTGAGCTCGGTCCTACCCCTATCTCTGTTACTGAGGTTAAAAATCTAGGGGTTTGGTTCGACTCTAAACTTAGCTTCACCACTCATACAAAAAAGTTAGCTGCCATGTGTTTCGGGACCTTGCGTAAGCTTAAATCCATCTTTAAATTTTTTGATGCGCCTACTAGACAGCTTATTGTACGAGCTATGATTATGTCGAAGTTAGATTACGCCAGTTCTCTTCTATTGGGAGCTAATCAGACTGGACTCTCTAGACTTCAACGCGTTCAGAACGCTGCCGCCAGGGCTCTGGTTGGCTTACCAAGATTCTGCTCAGCCAAAAAAATCATTCACAAGCTCCATTGGCTCCCTGTTGTTCAGAGAATTCAGTTCAAGTCTCTCTGTCTTTCATTCAAAATCCTGAAACACTCTTCCCCACAGATTTTGAAGCACCTCATCTCTTTATATGTTCCATCACGGTCTCTGAGGTCCTCTGGTCTTCACTTGGCTACTGTACCGCGTTTCAAGAGGTCTAGGATCGGCGGCCGCTCTTTTAGAGTGCTTGCTGCCAAGCTATGGAACTCCCTTCCTGTCCATATCCGTATGATTGACGGACTCTTGTCTTTCAGGAGGGCTGTTAAAACTTTCCTTTTTCCTTTAGACTCCTAGTGCTGTTGTGTTTTGGGTTCCTGTTATTGCTTCTGCCCGGTTTTTCTGTTCTGTCAGCGCCAGGACGCCCCTTTGCTGGGGCATCTGTGCGCTCTACAAATCCGGCTAACATAACATAACATAACATAACATTGGGTTCCAGAGCAGGATGAAGGACAGGCAGATAGGGAAACTAACAAAGGTACACCAGACCGAGCTTTTCTTTTTCACGGTCAGACTTGCGGGGACATGCAGACTCGGGTGAGTCATATGCGGCTCATACAACCAAGGGGAAGAGATGGTAGGATCCTGGGTTGCCAATCAGAGGTCGACGTGGGATGGCTATAAAACTGCTAAAAGAAGGTTCAGGGTAACCTCTGTAGTGTATCAACCAGGACGGCTCACTGCGGCCTTTGGGGTGGCTGGAGAATGTGCGGCGGCAACAGGTAGGGGTATGGTTGGGATTACTCCTATTTCTCTCATATACACCACCTGCACACTCGATTGAATAGGTTTCTTTGCTCCACCAGATTCAGCCATTAGGTGATGCACACTGAGTACCTTGGTCGTACACTGTCTTTCCCCAGTCTGATCCTCCTGACGTTTAGACCTATCAGAGACTGCCCAGAGATTCCTACAAGGAGATTTAACCCCTAGTTGCTTGAAGATCATGTTTTTGGGACACGTTGGCGCGCACTATCACAGGTTATTTTGCTCACAATCAAGGGTCTGCCTCACCAGTAACAGACAAATAGGAGGCTTTTAAGGTGGTAGTGAGGGGACACTGTATGGACCAGTCAGAGTATGTGAGGAAAGAGCTTAATAATACATTACTAGATCTGGATGTTAAACTGCATGATTTAGATAAAGGGTTGAGGGCAGATGTACATATGCAGGCTAGGCTCTGTGAGGGCAGGGATCTGTACAACAACACACTAGAGCACCTGCGTTGTCACGACTACGAAGCGTACACGGAGAGGCCAAATGATGAAGAGGGTAGACTACTTGCTTGGCTTATCCATCTGGAATTTGGGGGTCACCTATTACCCCGGTCAGTTCAAGTGACGATATGCAACTTTATGTCCCTGGTGAGATCAACACGGCGTTCAGGGAATACTATGAATCCCTTTATGGGAGACCGGAACCACTAGATGTAGATGGCTTAAGCGCCTTCTTGGACAGAGAGCCCTTGCGGGGACGGGACCCAGTAGCAAGGGGGGAGCTGGGTGGCCCAGTGTCAGTCCAGGAAATTAGGGCTGCCATCAAGTAAATGGCTAACGGGAAGACACCGGGGTCTGACGGCCTCCCCGCGGGATTTAATACAACATTTGCCGGTTCTTCGGCCCTCCTGCTGGAAACCTTATATGCAGAGGCATTTGGCAGAGGATTTCTGCCTGACTAGGGAGGCAATAGTGATCCCTCTCTCAAAGACTAAGGAACAGAATGTCCCCTGTCCATACTTAATATGGATTTTGAAGTCCTGGCGCATCGGCTACAACCATATATGCTGAACTTAGTGCAGAATGACCATAATGAGTTCATTCCGGCAAAGAGCACATCCGTTAATCTTCATAGGTTGTATCATGTCTTATACCACCCAGGACTGTTGACTCGCACTGTAATTTTGTCGATTTCCCTAGAGAAGGCCTTTAACTTGGTTTACTGAGATTATCTTTATGAAGACATGCTCCGGATGCATCTGGGGTAACAGTGGGTGGAATGGGTTTGACTGTTGTATTCATCTCCCATGGTAAGACTAAAGACAGGACACAGTATCGCTGCAAGATATAACGTTTACAGAGGCACAAGGCAGGGATGCCTGCTGTCGACTCTTCTGTTTGCTCTGGCTATAGACCCTTGACAGAACTGTTTAGAATAGATGGGGCAGGCTATGCTGTGATGGTAGATAGCATATAATATCACTTTATGGCGATGAGCTCCTCCTTTATCTAAAAGATGGTTCAATGGGGGCACAGGATGCAGGGCCGGACTGAGAACCAAAACCGGCCCTGGCAAAGTGCTCCGCCGGCCCCCTGGGGGTGCGACCGAGCTCTTTGTCGGGCCGGTTTTCGGCCGATTTTGTTACAGGACCGCTTTTGCAGCTATGCTGCAAAAACGGCCCTGTAACAAAAATGGGCCCCAGGGGCCCAAAACCGGCCCCCAACCTTGCGGCGCACCGGGGGATTGCCCGGTGCCCGCAACGGTCAGTCCGGGCCTGACAGGATGCAATGGCCCTGTTGGATGAGTTTGGAGCAAATAGGACGAAACATCACAGTAAAAAAATACATACATTTACACACACAAAATAGCAACAAAAAAAGGCGCCGACGCCTTTTGTCCTATTTGCTCCACTGTGGTTTAGTCGTGTATGGTAGTTTGGATGAATGTTAGGAGGTTTGGTGTGATCAGATGAATGAATCATATTTTAGTTGCTGTTTTTTTGGGGGTTACTGTATGTATCTAATCTGTAAATTTGGAAAACTGTATATATAGAATGAGAATGTTGATGACACTACATTGTTACGATTATATTTTTATGTCAAAAAATAAAAAAGAATAATGTTTTCTAAATAATTTTTGCTGTGGGGCAATGTTGATATATATTCAATGAGGATATACTACCTATATATTAATGTGATACCCAGGTAAAGTCATGTTTCTGCATTGAAAGTGCTCGTAGTAACCTTGGATAAGGCCGCGCATGAGTCAAGAAGAGGCACTATGCCTATTCTGAGCCCTGCACAAGGAAAATCATTCGGGCCTTGTCACACTAGGCGTGAGCACCGTTCTCCTTCCTGCCCCACTAGAACCAGGTCCTGCATGCTGTGGACACTGCTGAGCATTGAGTGCTGAAGGTGCCTTTTAGAGGTCGAGCCAAGATAGCATCTTTATAGACTGATGGCTGCCAGCCAACTGCATCCTTGCTAGGAAGTCACTACGGAAACTCCTTGATACCATACACTATTTTCTATCTAGCTTACAGCGCATGCTTTATCGTGTATGTTTGGTGTGTGCGTGGGGCTGTAGATAGTAGTTATGACTGCATATCTGCATCTTTATAAGAAACACCCCCGAGACGAGACCCTACCACACCACAACACCTCCCATAGCCCGGGCTTCCGGTGGCAGTGCCTGCTAATCTTGACAAGAATGACGTCAGGTTCCCTGTGAGCGAGCCCTAAACATGGAGTGTCGACTGTGCTTTGGTCTCCCTCGAATGAAAGGCAGCGTCGTGAGATGCTATAAAGATTGGCAACTGTTTTAGGCCAGCACTAATCTTCGGGTCTTTTTAATTAAGGATCGTGGGTAGATGCGTGATTTACTGCCACGAAAAAAACTGTCCACGGAAAGAATTCAGCACCATGTAGGGAACCACAAGTGCTGAAGAACTAACTTTAATATAATGTCTGCATTAAATAGAATTAGTCCTCGCTGTTGCCCATTTCCCCAAATTTATTTCCGTGACTATACATGTATTCGAACAGTGGAACATAGTCCTGTTTTCATTTTTTCATATTATTTTTACTATTTGATCTTTAAATATATGTATGTTTGGGGCGTGGCTTGGACGCCGGGAAGATTGGCGGCGTAATTCTGTCCTCCTCCAGGCAGCTGCATCCTTGTCGACTATAGAGGGCTGCTATCCGACCCCAGTTCCTGAAATAGGAGGAATTCGCATGTCGGAACCTCATCCTAGCATGCCCTGAAAATTTGGGCCGATTCCGAGCTCGGAATCCTGGAGGGAAAGACCTCTTCGTTCCGACCGCTGATGGCTGCGGAGCGGGACGGAGACTGATGCCGGCTATGACAACGCGGCTGTCCGGGACACCTGATCCGCTCCACCGCAGACTGTGACGGAGCCTAAACGATGCCGAAAACGGCCTCAATAACTCCCAACCAGCGACACGAACTATATCAGAATCGTGAGTAAAGAGACTGCTTCTTGCCCACGTTTATGCTGACTGATAGGGAAGGGGAAAAACGGCGCGAAGTATCGGCAGTTTAAATGGCGGAATGATCAAGCTCCCGACTTTACCCGAGGCATTCAGCGTCCCCGCTCCTATGATCTGCGCTACCTATATGCGACTACTGGGGCCATCTGCACTGGTCAGTGAAGGCTCATAACCACAATAACTCGGAACCTGAAGGGGTCTGTGTGCAATGCGCGGCAGCTAAGGACACGAGACACGCTTCAACAAAATGGCGGCAACTAGTGCATTGCGACTGGTTCTAGCGCTCAGCAACACAGCCTTATACCCTCACTATGGCTATTAATATAATGAGGGGCATGTGCACTCTGTCGATTCCTGAACTGTCTCTTCTCCATGCCAAAGCACCGGGTGCAAACGGACTTGCCGGAATTAACTTTTTGCAATGGCGGCTCCCCAGCGTGTCTGACGTCGGGCTGACATCGCAATTAGATCAACCTGCTGCTAGCTCACCCTGCTGTTCTGTTGCTGTAACTGGGACTGTGCATACGATTTTGGCTATGAGGAGTGGTGCAAACGCTTAAAATCTCCCATGCAGGCGTATTTGTGAAGTAAAGCTGCGAGTAGCAATTGATAGAGGGCATGAATTAACGGTTTTGAATGGCGGCTCCCCAGCGCATCTGACACCACGCATCTGCCACCACGCTTGGATCACCCTGCGCTTTGATGCCGTGTGGCCTATGGTGTAAACAGCTGTGCAGTATATCACTGCACACATTCATAAGACCAAATTAAGTGCTTGTTAACTGCTATAAGTGCCAGATTTAAAGTCATTAGTAATAAGGTGAACTGGGAGCATCTATATGTAGACAAACCTGCAACAAGGTGTGTTATACTGATTGATCCCTTGCAACAACTTATTGTAACCGATATTTACAAGGAGTGACATATGCATTATACAAAATGGCGGCGCCTGCCGATGAGTGCTCATGAGAGGGAATGCAGCTTATAGGTTGTTAACGCATACATAACTTCCCATTAAATAAATCACTTTCACTAAGAGAGAAGTGTCTAATCTGCTGCCCTGCACTGTCACAACACAGATCAATCTCAACGCTGTGTATCTGGTGAGCAGCGAGGTATTTACACAACACATCCCTGCACACGACTAAAGAATGGGGGACAAGGACAATGGAGTAGCTTCTAAACGCCTGAAATCTAACCCACCGACACCAGTCAAAGGGAATAAAGGAATGGCAGGAATGGCAGAAGCCATGGAAACAATTCTGAGCAGACTAGAAGAAGTTAGAGAGTTGGCCAAATCCACCAAAGAAGAGGTTGTTGCTATCCGCCAGGATATCAAAGATATCAATTCAAGACTAACGGAGTCCGAGAGTAGGATAAGCAAATTGGAAGATTTTGAAAATGAAACATGTGGAGCTATCAAGAACCTCTCCTTATGTTCGGACCATCTTGTGAGGAAAGTTGCGGAATTGGAAGACAGAAACAGAAGGGGGAACCTAAGAATTTTTGGTATGCCGGAAAAATCAGAAGAATCCCATGCCTCATGCATACCCTTCCTCGAGGAGTGGTTCACACAGGCCACAAATCTAACCTTCACTCAACCACTGGAGTTCGATAGAGCACATAGAGTACCAGGGCGAATCTATAAGGATCAGAAGGGCCCAAGAGCGATTGTGTGCAAACCACTAAGGTACCAGCACACAGAGCAGATACTTACCTTCCCTCGCAAACATAACCATGTGCTATGGAAGGGTCACAAAATCTTTATCTCACAAGATTTCAGTAAGGAAACTATGGAAATCAGGAAAGCCTTCCTTACACTGAGACCACAACTGAAGTCACTTGGTCACATGTATGGCTTTATTGGCCCAACAAAGTTTAGAGTAACAATACAAGGTGTGACCCATGTGTTCTCTGACCCACGAAAACTGCGACAACACCTGTTCGACCAAGGAGATGGCACCATGGAAGTCTCCCCTTCAGCTCAACAAGGAGCCTCTTCATCTGGCCTAGGATGAGCTTTTGATTTTGGTTTCTGGTACTATCACTCTCATGTTCCTGACTCCTCGTAAAAGTACCTAATCTGACCTGAGTCCAGTATGAGGGTCTCTTGACCGATATTGTTACATGGTTAATGGCCACGACTGGATTTGGTCAATGTCCATTTAAAGCCTACTCGCCTGGCGGCCTGTTCTGTTCTGTTTGGTCCTGTACTGTCCTCTGAACCCTTTGGGCCCTCTGCCAGCGAATCCTCTGATACCCGGAACTGTGTCGAAACGATTTCTTAAGTCCTTGTCTTAAAAGTTGTATCTTAGAAGTTGCATCTACGCTGTCATGATATTACTCATATTACTCTTGGACCTCAAATAAGTACTATGCTGTGGTGTTGTTCTGTAGCACTCTTCCATGATGTTATGTACTCCATGATATCTCACCTGCAAATACTGATGTGCTTAGTTCACGCTACCAAAATCAATGTAGTGATTTTTCCTGTACCCAATGTTATGGCATTGTTGTTGTTTATTGTTGCCTACAGGCCTGGTTCCTTCTTTTTCTCTAGACTGGGGTTGCAGCCCCAAGGATTAATAGCTATGAGTAAGCTGTTTGGAGGCGGTCTCGAGGTCGTCATTCCCGAGTCGCCATGTTCTTTTTCTACTACTGGGGAGGGAGGGGTGGGTTGTGGGTGAGGGAGGAGGGTGGAGGGAGGTTGGTAGGGATTAAGGGGGGGATTGTTTTTGCATTTTGTATACTGTTTTGTTTTGTTTTTTCCATCTTGCATCCTAGCGTGCATCCATTGTACCACACTGCATTCCGAAGCTTACATTCTGTCCTTCAATTTCCTGCATATTGTGCTAGCCCTGCAATTAATACGAAAAATGATATTGCCGGTATTGTCAAAGGTATAGGACTCTCTTCACGACCCAATCCGTATGCATTCACATGTGTTATGAGACAATATCAGATGTTGTATAATTGATGGCTCCTGTTATAGATACTCCAATAGGGACAACAACTATAGCTAACCTTAGAATATTATCGTTGAACGTGAAAGGCCTTAACCAACCGGTTAAACGCCAGAAGATACTTGATTATCTACATAGGCAACGTGGAGATATAGCTCTGCTGCAGGAGACAAAACTAGAAGCGAAGCAATTTCACACACTGCGCAACAAATGCTACACCGAAGTGATAGGCTCTGAAGCAATCTCAAAAAAGAATGGGGTGGTGATGCTAGTGGCCAAAACTGCAAATGTGGAGGTGATCTCCTCTACAACAGACACGAAAGGTAGATGGATTTCGGCGAAACTACTTAAAGATGACACTGAATTCTTTATCACGACAATATATGCCCCAAATGCACACAACCCATCCTTCTGGCTAGGCCTCACAAAACAGATCAATTCCATCCCCGACACGGCAGTCCATATTTTGGCAGGCGATTTCAATCTCCCATAGGACCCGATACTAGATAGAGACTCTAAATGCGTCTTTCGCCCAGGCAGGGCCCATAAGGCGTTCATGAAAATGTGCAATAGGTTCCATATGGTAGACACGTGGCGCTTATTACATCCTGATAGTAGAGACTATTCCTTCTACTCCCCACCACATGACTCATTCTCGAGAATTGACTACGTACTCATATCTAAAAATGCGGTGGCCAGAGTTGAGGACGCGGACATTGCTCCCAGCTTAGTCTCTGTTCATTCCTGTTCATTCCTGTGTCTCCCTCACACTATCTAATGTTAAACCATCTACCCGTCAGTCCATGTGGTGATTCAATGATGCTATTCTTAATGACACGAAACACAAAGAAACCCTTGACACCGCCATTAAAGATTTCTTAATGATAAACAAAAGAGGGGACACCTCAGACAACATTCGTTGGGAGGCACTTAAATCCACCATGAGGGGACTTATCATAAAAATATCCACTGCAATTAATAAGAACCGCACCGCGGCCTTGTTGAAGTTAGAAGAGGACATCTCAAAACTCCAGCGCAAATACCTGATGGGTAGAAACCCTAAAGACCTAACTGAACTGTCCAATCGAAAATATACCTATAACAAACTGATCAGTGAAAAGGCGGGTATTTGGCTGGACAAGAGGAAGCGTTTTAAAATCTGTGACTCGAATAAGGCGGGAAAGGGGCTAGTGGCTTATCTTAAATTTAAAATTCCAAAAAACACCATTACCGCCTTACTTGATGGGAATGGCACTCCTAACTCTGATCCCACTAAGATTGCGAAAATTTTCAAAGACTTTTATGAGAAACTCTATGCTAGGAACATACACGTTGACAGAGACAAAATGGAGACGTACCTCTCAAAATGTACACTTCCAACACCTACGACCGCAGAAAGGGAATCCTTGAACGAACCGGTCTCTGAATCAGAGGTTATTGCCGCGATCAAGTCCCTCAAGAAGGGGAAAGCCCCTGGCCCTGATGGCTATACAGCACCATTTTATAAGACCTTCGCCCATACTCTTGCTACTCCACTATTGGAGGTCTTTCAAGAAATTAGCACCACAGGAGAGGTAAAGGGAACTATGGCTGAAGCCGTAATTGCAGTAAGCAAGGAAGGCAAAGACTCTAAACTCCCCAAAAACTACAGGCCTATCTCGCTGATAAACTTAGACTGTAAGCTCCTGGCCTCGATTTTAGCAAGACGCATCCAGAAGGTTCTGCCGTCCCTAATACATCCATCACAAGCGGGATTCCTGAAGAACAGGCTATCGAGTGATAACACTAGAACTCTGGCTCACGTTATTGAAAAGGCGAGATTCTTATCCACACCCACCGTAGCAATTACACTGGACGCTGAGAAAGCGTTCGACAAAGTAGACTGGACTTATTTAAATGCTGTACTACACAAATTCGACCTGGGTCCTCTATTCACTAAATTAGTCATGTCCCTCTATGCCTGTCCCTCCGCTAGGGTAAGAGCCGGTGGCACTTTTTCCACCCCCTTTCGTCTGGAGCAAGGCACTAGGCAGGGTTGTCCCTTGTCCCCGTCCTTATTCCTCCTGGCAATTGAACCCTTTCTGTACTATATAAGGGAAAATCCCGAAATTGCAGGAATTCGGTTCGCAGACTGTACAATTAAACTCACGGCCTACGCTGACGACGTATCGGTCTTGAGTGAAAAAGCTGATAAAGCTATACCAGCATTACTCTCCACAATCGAAGAATTCTCAGGTGTATCCGGATACTCCCTGAATAAGGACAAAACAGAAGTGAAATTATTAAATAACCTGTGTGATAAAAACATCCTGGGCGACTCCGGACTTACCTGGCAGCCGAAGAGTTTTAAATATTTGGGTTTGGAATTTGAGAGGGATTTGATAACCAACCTAAAAATGAATGAAGAGATACTCTATAAAAAATACAAAAACTATTAGATGGTTGGTCACCGAAATTCCTCTCATGGTGGGGTAGAGCGGAAACGTTAAAAATGATGATCAGTCCCCTGGTAAACTACATGGCATGTATGCTCCCCATGACCTTCACAGAGGATTTTCTGCATAAGGTAGAGAAGTCATTCACGGACTTCCTGTGGAAAGGGAAGAAACCGAGAATTGCCATGAAAAAATTGCAACTTCCAAAGCTCAAGGGGGGGTATAGGTTTACCCAATTTCAGAAACTACCAAACCGCCTTTCTCTGTAAACAGGGAGCTTCCTGGTTTGCCGAAGACCCTAACTATACGCCTTTATGGATTGACATTGAGAAATCCATTATAGGCAAGGCCCCACTTTCTGCTGTGCTTACAATGGACCTCTCACACCTTACGCATTCTAAATACATCATGCTTAATACCAAGAGAGCTCTTTTGCGAATAGATCGCATTCACAAGAATGGTCTGCAAATCCACAATTCCTCTTCTGCATCTTTATGGCGCAACCCATCCATTAAAATCAGCGGCTCGCCCCTTGTATGGGACCACTAGTCTGATAAAGGTATCAATGTGGTTGCAGATCTCCACGAGAATAACATGCCATTGCCCTTCTCGACTCTGCAGGCGAGACACTCCCTAATACCGATTGACTTTTACGCTTTCCTGAAGCTAAAGTCAGCTCTATCCACACGAACATTCAAACTAGCGACACCTTGGCTAAAATCTATGCTCCCTCACTTTCACTCCTCTGGACATTTCGTCTCAAAAATATATAAACTATTTGCACCAACACCCAACAAATCGATGAGGCGCAATGAAATCAAATGGGAATCAGAACCAAACAACACTGGTATAAGCATAGACTGGGTCAGGATACATGCATCGGCACTCACACACAAGGTCTCGCCGATACTATCGCAGACCAAGTATATGATACTCAACAGGGCATTCTGGACCCCACAGCGTCTATTTAAGGTTGGCCTGCAAGACACACCGACATGCTGGAACTGCTCATTGGATGTTGGTGATCTTCCACACATGTTATTTAATTGCCCTATGCTTCACACATATTGGGCTAAAATCTTTGACTACATTGGTCACACATTTGCCATACATCCTGCAAGGGAATTCATCTACATTATCCTGGGAGCCATAGACCCACTATTAAAGGGAGACCATGACCGCCAGCTTCTGGATCTCTTGCTAACATTGGCATGCAAGGTGGTCCTATGCAACTGGAAATCAGCGGCTGAGGTCTCTTTCAATGCCTGGAGGGAATGGTTGTCCTGCATTAGGGGCACTGACAATCCCGCTCTACACTCTTCACCATGGCAAGTCACCAGCAAAACACTATGGTCCTCCTTAGATCAGGCCTCCTTCACCTTCGATCCACCATGAGGCGCTACCTGATAAAGTCGATACTTAGTAAATCCTGGGGTGCCCACTGCACGAACTATACTGGGTATGACCTATGTTCATGAGCATAATAGCTTTAGACATACTGCGCAGGGACGACGAAGTATACATGTTATTAAATGGCTGGATTGGATGGAGGTTTCTACGGAACTGTGTACAATAGTAAGAATGCAATGATGGTGTATTATTGTTTATTTAATATCACCTCTTTTACAGATCCGAAATGATGTTTGATTTCTTGTTTAATATACTTTACTTTCCTTTATTTCATGTATCGTTTTGTAGGTACTGACCCATGTTTGATTACGGCATCACTCCAATACGATTGTGAAACTACTGATGCTTTATTGCCGTTATCATTTTTGTTACTGCTCAATAAAAAAGATTTGAACACAAAAAAAATATATGTATGTTTACGAGAGCACTATATGTTGAGCAACTTTTCATTCACGTAGTGTTGTAAGGGTCTCTCCACCCCGCCACCTCTTTAGAACGCTAGCCTTGTAATTTGACCTTGATTTGACCCTGCAGTGACTCAAAACTAAGGAATCGTGGTTTTGCAATATCGTGACAGTAGCTGGACCACTAGGCTGCAAGAATAGCATTGTTGCTATTGACTGGTGCATATCTGGAACATGGTTCCGTTCGTGGGCTTCCCTGATGGGTCATCACACACCTACCACCGTGCAAATAAGCCAGCAGATGGACATGAGGACTCTGTGGCACCAGACAAGGCCTTTCAATTTATTGTACACAAACAACACGTCGAGGAATGTGCAAACCAAATAAGCCAGCAGCACCTAGGATACAACCCACACCACACACACAAATCTACAACACATCTAATGATCAAACAACAAAAAATGCATCATCTTAACACTGACTTTGGCAAATTACAACAAACAACACCAGACTCTGTGTGAGATGGAATCCTTGAAACTAAGGTGAGAACGTACTAAATGCTGTTGGCGTGGTGATGCTAGACCAATGACAGAAAGCGTGCCTAATGACACAATATGGTCCTTACTGGCTCCATGTAGGGATGAGGGAGCTTGTGTGCTTTTGGCCAGTTTGTGTGGAGTTCTTGTCTAATAATACCCTCACATAGGACTGCTTTTGTTGGCAGATACAGGCTCGGACTGAGACATCACAAGGTGACCGACCAGTAATGAAGCTCACATAGCCAGCGACATTCTATACAAATTGCAGTCATGCAGAACTCAGTGTACCATTTGCATAGACCCTCTTCCTTTCCGTGCTCATCTTCTCATTTTCTTCCTCACTCTCACCAGTCCCTGGGTCTGTGCAGTCCTCACTCCCTAATCTTGTAGGCATTCCATGCTCATTGTGCACACCACTGTATCCATTTAATGTTAACTTCTGCTTCTCTGCCTAGGAAGACCCGAGATTAGTTACTCTGGGGTTTCTCCTCAGACTGTACACTTCTGCATGTTGGAAACTAGCTACGTTTATTTCAGAAGAGGCTCTCTGAGAATCCGCAAACTATTCATTTTTGGTCTGAAGGGATTGATAGTTAGAAGCATCAGTTTCACACTGGAAGAGGAAGAATTTTAGCAAACGTTTCCCCAGTGGTAAATTCCTTTGTTCCAGCCTAATGTCTAGATGATGCTATTTGAGACAGGATTGCCAGCTCTACCTAGGGACAGTTATAGTACAAACATGTCCTCTAGCTCATTAACAGAATTACTAATCAATAATGGACATCGATCTGGCCTCTTTTCCAATCGAAGGCCCTTAACAAAGGTATGTTATTGTTCGCACCAGACTTCAATAAGCCACACCTGCCAAAGAAACTCTAACAACCCGTTTTATATCAGGCTCAAATTGCAGCAAAAGAATGAGGGCCTGATTATGGACAGCAGAACCCGTGGTGGCGGTCCCTGGACCTCCATATTAGCAGTCCACCCGCTGTATTACGAATACGGCAGTGGGACCGCCACAGGACTGCCACAACCGATGGGGATTTTTGAGCCCGCGGGGGTCCGAGGCCCTATTATGCTGGTGGTGCCACTGCGGCACCACCGAGCATATTAGGAGTTTCCTCACCACCACAGTTTTCATGGCGGTGAGCCCACCATGAAAACTGTGGCAGTGAGGAAACAAAGGTGGCCCAAGAGGGCCCCCTATTGCCTCAGGGCCATGGGGTTCCTGCAGGAGGCCCATGTTGTGCCCCCCTGTATGCAGTCACCCCCTTTCCTGCACGGTATGCATGTTACATTCTATGCTGTGCAGTAAAGTACTGCCTGCCAGACCATGAGATAACTCGAAATTTGACGGCGGGCAGTTGAGTTTGGTGGTCTTGGACAGGGCACTGGCATGGTGGCCCGCACCAAGACCACCAAACTTGTAATAGACCCTGAGTCTGACTGCCTCCAGAGGATTTTTGTGGAGCTGAAATGTCTTCACAGGAACATTTTGCGAAACCTGAGACCCAACCATACATTTAAATGTACAAGTTTTTTTTAAAATATATTGGCTAAAAGCCATAGGTTTCAGAAACAGTTCTGAGGAAGCTTTGAACACATTTGCTCTAAGTTTAGATATTGCCAAGTCCACCTGCTTTCAGAACATTGCCTCTTTGTTATCACAATCCTCAACTTGCAGGTACAATTAATAATGTAATCTTTCCACCACACACACGTAATACTCACCCTTTACTTGCAGCCAAGGTTTTTGTGTTATACCTTTCCTCCTAGGTTGCCATTATAAAGGACTGTTTAAATATGATTTTTTTGCCCCTCTGTCTTCCTTCCTTTCTCCCACCACCCCACTCTGATATTCTCTCTCGCCTCTCCTCTAGTGATAATCTCCATACTCAAATCCACACGCCTATCATGCCCTCCATCTTACGCTAGTAGCCCACAAAATTATAAATAAAACCTAGCGCCCTCCCAATGTGCCTCTCTACCTAAACTATCCATTCAATTTCTTCATCACATGTAGAACTTCACCACAGTGCTTCCAATCTGCTGTTGTGCTATCTTTCCTGAAGAAAACCCTGCTAACTCTTCCACTCCTTATAACTATCGCTGAGCATCCCAACTCCCTTCCTTTCCCAAGGTACTAGAATGCCTACTTTCAACGGAATGACTGCACATCTCTCCTCTTGTAACCAATGAAACACATGTTACCCCTTCCACTTGCACCTTCATGTGCTTCATCATCACAATCTCCTACCTTCCGGACCTGTTCCACTGGATCCATCTGCAGCATCTGACACCAAGATCACCCCACAATATGTTCCTACCTCCATACCAGTAATATTAAGGGCTCTGCTCTACAGTGGTGCTCTTCATAAGTATCCAGACAACTGCTCCTTCTCAATAGCGTGGAGCACCAAGAGATCGCTACTGATAGCTCTACCACTAGAGTCCCTCACGGGCCAATCCTAAATCAACATCATTTCTCTCTCTTTACGCTTCTCTTGGGGGTATTCTATCCTCTACTGATTTCTCCTACAATCTGTAGACTAATTTCACAAATATCTTCCATTCTTCTCTTACCTTCTCATTTTGCCTCCAGTACTCATCTAGGAGTGCCTTATCTCTAAATGGCACTGTTTAGCCTTTAGGCACTTTATGTTGAACTCCTTTAAATTGAGACCCTTTACTTTCGCTCCTCTTCAGCACCCATGCCTCTATCTAGCCTTATCCACTTCATGTGGACATCTTACCCCTCTCTTTCTCTGTTGCAAAATACAGCACTCTTTTACCCTATAAAAATAAAGATTTTTTAATTATAGCAAAACAGCAGCACGGTACCAAGTACTAAACATTAGAAGAATAAATCCCTTTCACCAATGCATGAATTGGTTCACTAGTACTTGGATTATTCCAACAGCTAGCTCTAGGGCCTGGCTCCGCATTCCTCCTCTTTGCTGGATACATTTCCTAACTGTACTAGCAGAAGCTTATTCAGTGTGCCTAGGAACACATCCACCCCTCCCCTTCGCCAAGAAGGTGAACGTCTCTACAAGTTGATCTCTGCATTTTGTTGTCAATTGTTTTCAAGGTGGTCCAAGCACTGGGCTATTGCTTGGGTTTTAGGAACAAGTTCTTTATATAAGCAAGTAATGAAGGAAGCACTCTTATATACACAGTGGCAACAGGACCACAAAGTCTCTGAGGATTCGGGAAGGGGGAAGCGGGACAGTCTTTTAGTCTCTGGGTCCGTACGAGGCGTACCCCATGCCCAGCTCTCAATCCTCGAGCCGGGGGGTACGGGATGGTGGTCGTACTGGCTGCCTCACCTTCGTCGAGTCGGCCCGGTCGTGATGGTGGTCTCGATGGTCCAGCCGGACCAGAGTACTCCTCGAGCCGCGACGAGGTCAGCAGGGCTCGATCGGGAGAGGTTCGTGAGAGCCGCGACAGCGTCAGCAGGGCTCGGATGGTCTTAGAGGTCGAGCCGCGACAGCGTCAGCAGGGCTCCGGTGGTCTTTAGAGATCGAGCCGCGACAGCGCCAGCAGGGCTCCGGTGGTTCAGTTCCTTAAGGCGAAGAAGGAGCCGCGACAGCGTCAGCAGGGCTCAGAGGTTCCAGGTGAGTCTTCTTAGGGTCAGCCGCGATCAGATCAGCAGGCTTCAGGTCCAAGATACAACTACCCGCTAGTTGTCAGGTGGGCCCAGTTATAGTCCTTTGGCTCTTTGATCTCCGGACCCTCGCAGGCAGAGGTCTCCGGCCCTGGGGGCTGGTCGTTGGCGAGGTCCGGCGGTTGGCTCTTTGATCCCTTTGAAAGATGGGTCCGGGAATTCCCAGACGCCCAGCGGGTCTGGAGCCAGCCCTCGGGGAGGCCAGAGGGGTGATCGAAACTGGCCCACAGGGGAGGGCCAAAGGTGTGACAGAAACCAGCCCCTCAGGGGAGGCCGGAGGTGCCATAGAAACTCCCTGGCTTATCTCACTCGGGGAGCCCTTTACCCCCCAGCCGGGACTGGCGCGCCTTTGGAGTCTGGGTTTCGCTGGGGCCGGGGTCACGCTAGGCCCAGGGAGACAGGGAAGTCAGGAAGGGAAGATGGCGTCCGGGCCTTGTGGGGCATGCAAGGTTAGGCGCTCGGAGCCGGGAGTGGAGCGGGGAAGGCAGGCCTGGTCGAGGTTCCAGGGGGATCTAGGCTTAACTGGGGTAGGACGACCAGGCTCGGGTTGCAGGCTACACTAATTGGGAGGCTGCGCAGGGGACTCGGGGGACAGGCCTACGCTCACAGGGTGTGGAGGGACAGAGGTGAACCACGCCACGAGGCCGGGTCCAACACGCGTCCCCCCCAGCTGAAGGCGGGGAGAACTACCCATCCTCTTGGGGGTTCTCTTCGCTGAGGCGGAAGAATCGGGACAGGCCGTCAGCGTTGGCGTGGTCCGCGCCCGGCCAGTGTACGACAGTGAAGTCCATCCCCTGGAGGGAGATGGACCAGCGCAGCAATTTGGGATTCTCCCCTCTCATCTGCATTAGCCACCGGAGACGTCGGTGGTCGGTCTGGACCCGGAAGTGAGTACCGAACAGGTAGGGCCTCAGCTTCTTCAGGGCCCAAACTACCGCGAAGGCCTCCCGCTCGATGGTGCTCCACCTTTGTTCTCGAGGGAGTAGCCTCCGGCTAATGAATGCCACTGGGTGGTCTAGGCCGTTCTCATTCACCTGGGACAGGACGGCTCCGATGCCATGCTCGGACGCGTCCGTCTGGACTACAAACTCTCGTGAGTAGTCGGGGGCCTGCAAGATGGGGGCAGTGCACATGGCGTCTTTTAACGTTTCGAACGCCTCTTGGCAGGCGGGGGTCCAGCTGAATTTCTTCGGCTGGTTTTTGGAGGTTAACTCCGTGAGGGGGGCTACGATGCTGCCGTAACTCTTGATGAACCGGCGGTAGTACCCCGTGAGCCCTAGAAACGCCCGCACTTCCGTCTGGGTCGTGGGGGCCTCCCAGGCCACGATGGCATCGATCTTGGGCTGGAGGGGGGCTACGAGGCCGCTTCCGACCTGGTGCCCGAGGTAGATTACGGACCCTTGTCCGATCTGGCACTTGCTTGCCTTAATGGTGAGACTGGCCCTTCTCAGGGCCGTCAGCACCGCCCAGAGGTGCTGGAGGTGCTCGGGCCAGTGGGAACTGTACACTGCGATGTCGTCCAGATACGCAGCGCTGAACTCTTCCAACCCCGCCAGTACCTGGTTCACCAGTCTCTGGAAGGTGGCGGGGGCGTTCTTCATCCCGAAGGGCATCACCCGGAAATGGTAGTGACCATCCGGGGTGGAAAAAGCGGATCTTTCCTTTGCTCCCTCGGTGAGGGCGATCTGCCAGTATCCACTGGTCAGGTCGAACGTGCTAAGGAAGCGAGCAGCCCCGAGGCGATCGATAAGCTCGTCGGCTCGGGGGATGGGATGAGCATCTGTTCTGGTGACTGCGTTGAGCCCGCGGTAGTCAACGCAGAACCTCAGCTCGGGAACAGCACCGGGGGTGGCTGCCTTCGGAACCAGGACCACGGGGCTAGCCCATGGGCTGTCAGAGGCTTCGACCACCCCGAGAGCTAGCATCTTTGATACCTCGGCCTTGATACAGGCCCGGACTCGGTCAGGGACGCGGTAGGCTCGGTGCCGTACCGGTGGGCTGTCCCCGGTGTCCACGTCGTGAACGCACCAGTTGGTGACGCGGGGGGTGAGGGAGAAGAGGTCCGAGAACTGTGCCAACAACTGGCGACAGTCCTCGCGCTGCTCGGGAGAGAGGGAGGAGGAGAGACTCACTCCCTCTACGGAGCCGTCTTTCTCTCTGGTACACAGGAGATCGGGGAGAGGCTCCGTTTCTTTTTCTTCCCCATCGTCCGTGGCGAGGAGCAAGCTCAACTCGGGCCGGGCGAAGTGGGGCTTGAGGCGGTTCACGTGAAGGACCCGCAAGGGGTTCCTGGGGGACTCTACATCGATGAGGTAGGTCACCTGACTCTTGCGCTCTACCACCTTGAAGGGCCCTGTCCACTTGTCTTGCAGGGCACAGGGCTCTACGGGGGCCATAACCCAGACCTGCTGTCCGGGCTGAAACTCGACCAGAGTGGCATTTTGGTCATACCACCGTTTCATTTCTTCTTGGCTGGCTTCGAGGTTTGCCTCGGCCAGCTCTCGGAACTTCCTCGTCTGGTTCCGGAGGGCCAAAATGTATCGAAACACATCGGGAGGGGGCTCTGGGGCCGCCGTCTACCACCCTTCCTTGACCAGGGTGAGGGGTCCCCGGACGGGGTGCCTGTAGAGCAGTTCGAAGGGGCTGAACCCCAGGGATTTCTGGGGAACTTCGCGGTACGCAAAGAGGAGACAGGGAAGGAGGACGTCCCACTTACGCCTCAGGGGCTCTTCGAGTCCCATGATCATTCCCTTGAGGGTCCGGTTGAAGCGTTCCACCAGGCCGTTACCCTGGGGGTGGTATGGGGTGGTGAACTTGTACGTCACCCCACATTGTCGCCAAAGGGACTTCATGTATTTCGAGATGAAGTTGGTCCCTCGGTCACTGACGACCTCTCGAGGGAATCCCACCCGGGAGAAGATGGCCATGAGGGCCCGCCCCACTACGGGGGCGGTCACCGTTCGGAGGGGAGCGGCTTCGGGGTATCGGGTGGCATGGTCTACCAGCACCAGGATAAAGCGGTGCCCCAAGGAGGTTCGGGGGTCGAGTGGGCCCACAATGTCGATTCCCACCCTCTCAAAGGGGGTACTGACCACGGGGAAGGGTTGGAGAGGAGCCTTGCGCTTCCCTCCGCTCTTTCCGCTGGACTGACAAGTGGGGCAGGATTTACAGTGGGCCTCCACATCGGAGCGCATGCCCGGCCAGTAGAAGTGGGTGACCAGGCGCTGGTACGTTTTGTCTTGTCCCAGGTGTCCCGCCAGGGGTACGTCATGGGCCAGGTTCAGGAGAAAGCCGCGGAAGCGTAGGGGGACTACCAGCACTCGGCCGGACCCTAGCTCGGCGGACTTTTGCTCGCTGTATAATAGGCCGTTTTCCCAATAGATAAAGTGGGAGCCGGACTGGTCACCGGCGGCCAGGGCGGCGGCCTGCTGCCGCGGCCCCGCCAGGGATGGGCAGGATGTCTGCTCTAGGCAGAACTCTTCTCGGGACGGTCCCCCTTCCTGGCGCCATTGGGCCAGCTCAGGAAGGTCGTCCAAGCTCGGGGTCGGTTCGACGTCGGGGCCGATGGGCCCTGCGTCGAGGGGGAAGCTCTCCCCGGGGAATAGCTCAGGGGTCTCAAAGGGTTCAGGGACCTCGGGGTCCTCGGGGGTCGCCGGGGCCGCCTCTAAGGTCACCCCTTCGGGGCGGTCCTTCGGGCGGTCATCGACCGGGTACTCACACAGGCCCACTCGGGTAGGCCCACCATCTCTAAGTGGGTCCTTTTCTCAACCCGCTGCCATGGGGAGCTCTCTAGATCGTTGCCGAGCAGGCAGTCCACCGGCATGTCGGAGCGGACCGCCACCCGTAACTCTCCAGAGACGCCCCCCCACTCGAACGGGACTTGAGCTATCCGGCAGGTGCGGACGGAGTTATCGGCTGCGATCACCCTGCAGGAGATGTGGGGAACAATCTGGGCTTCGGTGACGAGGTGCCGTTTGACGGCGGTGATACTGGCCCCAGTGTCTCGGAGCGCCCCTATGTGATGGCCATTGACAGTCACCTGCTGCCAGTACTTCTCTGTGTTGTCGGGTAGGGGAGCTCCGGGGACCATCTCCCTATCACCCAAGGAGACTAACATCATAGCTGCGGGTTCAGCTCCCTCGAACTCTTCCTCCCCCTCCTCTTCTAGGGCTACGGAGGTGATGTGGCGCACTGGGGGCCCTGCAGCGGCAGGCTTCTGGAACAAGGGGCAGCGGGGGTCATTGGCATAGTGCCCGGGTTTCTGGCAATGGTAGCAGGCTTGGCTGACCCGGGGCCCTGGCCTAGCTGGGGGAAACCCTGCGCGCGCTGTGGGAGGCGAGGTACCTGGCTGGTTTCTGGGGGGACTGCGCGGGGACCCTACCTGGGAACCCCTCTGTCTATTCTGACCCCCTCCTTCCCTCGGGCGGGATGGTCCTTGTTCGTTTCGGCCAGTGTCCCCCCCGGGCCCCCGGGGTGCTCTGGTGCTCACCCAGCGATCGGCCTCAACGGCCAGCTTCCGGGGGTCGGCCAACTTGCTGTCCAGGAGGTGCTGTCGGAGTTCCACAAAGCAATTCAGGGACAAGTGCTCATACGCAATGAGGTCGATGAGCCCCTCGAAGGTGGATACTTTGCTGCCCTTGATCCACCCTTCCAGGGCCCGGCTGTAGAAATTGACATATTCTACCCACGTGGTGCCGGGGATCTTCTTGCATTCTCGGAAGCGTTGGCGGTATATTTCTGGAGTGAGCCCGTACCTTGTGAGGAGGGCCTCTTTCATGTGGCTGTAGGAGGTCTGTTCGGCAGACGGTAGGTCGAGTAGGGTGTCTCTCCCCTCACTCAGGAATCGACCCCACAGCCCGGCTCCCCAATCTTTCTGTGGAACTCGGTGTGAGGTCATAGCTACCTCGTAGGCCTTGAACCATTGCTGGATGTCATCGTTTTTATAATATTCTTTGACCACATCCTTGGGGATGTGGACCTTGGGTTCCACTGGGGGACCAGACTCTCGGGTCGCTGCTGTTTGGTTGCCTTCGTTCCGGGCCTTTAGTTCGATTTCCAATATGCTGCGCTCGTGCTCCAGCTGGAGCTTCTTTCCGTCGTGTTCTCGCTGGAGCTTCTTCTCCTCCAGTTCTCCTTGCAGCCGCAGCTGCTCGATGACTAGCTTCTTCTCGGCCAGCTTGAGTTCTCCTTCCATTTTCAAACGGGCTAGTTCTAGCTCGTGGTTTCGGTTGCGTTCTCGGTCGGTCATCTCTTCTCAAGACAGACCTCTCTCGTGGCTGTAAGTCCGCGTCGGGGACTCTGCTCTTTCTTGCTCTGGGGCGTGGGTTTCGATCAGGGGTGCTCCCCCTCCATCGGCTTCCGTCGGTGCTGGAGGTTGGGCTCCGGTCTCCACCCAGGCTGTTAGAGCTTGTTGGAAGTCCTCTTTGGTGTTTAATCCCGTTGACGGGATATGGAGATCTTTGCAGAATTGCTTGAGCTCACGGTGCGAATAGTCTCCCAGAAGCTCCATCTGGAAGGTGGTCTTGTCGGTAGTGACGCTCATGGCTGCTCTTTGTTCGGGTAGTGTGTCAGTGCTGTACGATCCCTAGACGTAGGTTCTTATCGCGACGCTGCCACCAATGTTGGAAGGGGCAATCTCCGAGGGCCAGGTTGTGCTCACCCAGACACCCCAAGATCCACCTCTCCCACAGAACTTGCCGAGTCTTGATTGTGAGGTCCTCGCCGGGGAGGCCTTTGGGTTTGGGATCGTACACACTGAGCTCACACCACACTACGAACAGACACCACACCGTTGGGTTTTAGGAACAAGTTCTTTATATAAGCAAGTAATGAAGGAAGCCCTCTTATATACACAGTGGCAACAGGACCACAAAGTCTCTGAGGATTCGGGAAGGGGGAAGCGGGACAGTCTTTTAGTCTCTGGGTCCGTACGAGGTGTACCCCACGCACAGCTCTCAATCCTCGAGCCGGGGGGTACGGGATGGTGGTCGTACTGGCTGCCTCACCTTCGTCGAGTCGGCCCGGTCGTGATGGTGGTCTAGATGGTCCAGCCGGACCAGAGTACTCCTCGAGCCGCGACGAGGTCAGCAGGGCTCGATCGGGAGAGGTTCGTGAGAGCCGCAACAGCGTCAGCTGGGCTCGGATGGTCTTAGAGGTCGAGCCGCGACAGCGTCAGCAGGGCTCCTGTGGTCTTTAGAGATCGAGCCGCGACAGCGTCAGCAGGGCTCCGGTGGTTCAGTTCCTTAAGGCGAAGAAGGAGCCGCGACAGCGTCAGCAGGGCTCAGAGGTTCCAGGTGAGTCTTCTTAGGGTCAGCCGCGATCAGATCAGCAGGCTTCAGGTCCAAGATACAACTACCCGCTAGTTGTCAGGCGGGCCCAGTTATAGTCCTTTGGCTCTTTGATCTCCGGACCCTCGCAGGCAGAGGTCTCCAGCCCTGGGGGCTGGTCGTTGGCGAGGTCCGGCGGTTGGCTCTTTGATCCCTTTGAAAGATGGGTCCGGGAATTCCCAGACGCCCAGCGGGTCTGGAGCCAGCCCTCGGGGAGGCCAGAGGGGTGATCGAAACTGGCCCACAGGGGAGGGCCAAAGGTGTGACAGAAACCAGCCCCTCAGGGAAGGCCGGAGGTGCCATCGAAACTCCCTGGCTTATCTCACTCGGGGAGCCCTTTACCCCCCAGCCGAGACTGGCGCGCCTTTGGAGTCTGGGTTTCGCTGGGGCCGGGGTCACGCTAGGCCCAGGGAGACAGGGAAGTCAGGAAGGGAAGATGGCATCCGGGCCTTGTGGGGCATGCAAGGTCCAGGGGGATCTAGGCTTAACTGGGGTAGGACGACCAGGCTCGGGTTGCAGGCTACACTAATGGGGAGGCTGCGCAGGGGACTCGGGGGACAGGCCTACGCTCACAGGGTGTGGAGGGACAGAGGTGAACCACGCCACGAGGCCGGGTCCAACACTTGGACTACCTTCACAACATATTGACCTCTAGCACACCATCCCGGAATTTATGATCAGCCTAGCAGAACAGTTGCTCACACCCAATGCTCCAAGGTTGTGATATCTCTACCTTTTAGGTCCCCATAACGGAAGCTCAAAGCGGCCTCAAATCCGAGCCTGCGCCTTCAATTAGTGAGTTTAAAACTACCCAGAAGTGCCATCTCACGTGGTTATAACACAGAACAATCAGTGATGCACAATATACCAAAAACATCGATAGGTTTTTCCCCAACACCCTAGCATGTGTTGTTTTCCGCTGTCTATCCATTACAATCACCTTCTTCATGCAATACCTTAATCACCCAGTCTGGTGTGTGCCATCCATCCTCTCTACCATCCATGCTGTATATCGCGATTGTCCTCTTGTTCAACATTTCTGGGACCACTATCATGCCGCTCGCGTACATAAATCAATAAATAAGTACATAATGAAATATTCTTATAGACAGAGTCTCTCACAGTATTCACAAATACAACGTTTCCATTGAGGGAAATCCTCCAAGTGCCTCTGAGAAAATAGTGAGTCTGATAGAAAACACTGGGTGGACAGAAGGCAATATACCTGAGCCCCAGGAGAAGCAGTGTGCACCGCTGGATGTATGGATATGGACAATCGCTTGCCAGGAAATTGAATAGCAGATAACATTTCTTCACAGTTCCTGGCCATTTGACAGCAGATCACCTTTAATGCACCAGAAAATAAAATACCATCCCAAATGACCCAACAGTGCTGTCATCATATCCTAGGACACATCCAAATATGAGCATTGTCAACCTTTACAGGTTGCTGCAATCATCATTCAGAGTTTCTCTACAATATTCAAGTAACATTCTGTTTAATATGACAACCTACATGGGGACATTTTCCAATATGCTGGCTCTTTAGAACGCCTGTGGTCATGCTGAAATAAATAAAAGCAGCTCATTGTGTCATGAATCTGCCCGAGGCGCCCACCGGCATGCCAAGAAGAAGCATAGGTATGGATCTCAGTCGACTGTGGGATTAGGATCATAAAGGTTCAGGTATCATAAAGCTGGACAATCCATCAGATCAAATGACATGATTCCCTGATGGTAGCTTCCCACTGGACTGCTATTCATTGCACTAAGGGACAATTCATTGCATTTAGGGAAGAGATGTGGAGCAGCGCCAGAGCGGCTGACTTTGGAACCCGGGGGCTCACGGTTCGATCACCAGCGGCAGATCAGCCGAGCACCATGTGACTCTGGGCAATAGCTCGCTTAATCTTCCCGACGGCTCCCAGCGCCTTGACACCCTCGGGAAATTGTTCGTACTGGACATTTACCCATGGATTCATCCCCTGTGATCGAAATGGCGACATATAAACAAATGGATTTATACAACACACATGCCATTAAATCGCCCCCCCCCAATAATTAACTGTTTGATTATTTGTATATATTTTCCATCACCACTTGAAAATACCCCTTTGTGCCTAATTCACCTGTCACATTTTCTGCACAAGCGCCCTAAGTGCACAGGGTGAAAATGTCACCATAAAATGTATTGAAATATAGAAAACAAACACAAGTGTGTGTCACAAAACAATCAGACTTGCAAGGCGTTCACGGAAATGATTGACAAATGACATATATTGTGTTCTGGACGTATGTACAGTCAGACTTTAGTTTACTAACACTAGTATTTGTTGGATAAAAAGGTATTAGTTAATTTCCTAAAATTATACTTCTGTTTGGTAACTATTCTAATCTGCATTATGCACAGTTTCCCACTACTTCAACGTTCAGAAAATTCTCACAATGCATTGCTACTGGTTGGGGAACTTTAAAAGCTACATTTTAGAAATGATAAACACGTGAAAACCTTTAAAAAATAGGGAACACATGCACCTTGAATGAGAAAACCTGCAATGATATAAATCAAAGGGAGAATCTTGCATTCAATGACCTCTTTATTTTAAACACAAGATCGAGAATAAGTACCCTCAGGACACAGGAGACCTGGGACACAAAAATGTCACAAAACTCAACAATAACAGTTGCACGCATTTAATTCACAGTCCAATGACAGCAAACACAGCGGCCCTATTCAGAATAAAAGCACCACTTCACAAACAAGCAGCTTGGCCATAACTGTTGTACAATATGGCCAGTGGAGGAGAGTCACCCCACTACTTTCAGAGCTGTGCAGAGGCAAACATTATAATACCAAGACGTTATTATCATTTTATTTTTCCTGTTCCCAGGTGCAGGGGGGGGGGCATGGCTCGTCAGAGCATGGGCAAGGGGGTAGAGTAGTGAGCAAACTTTTAGTGCCCATGACTGCTTGGCCAGTCGACTTGGTCTGGCCAAACAGTCCTGCACACTTTGCATTCTCCCAACTAGGCTGCATTACACAGCCTGATAGGAAACATGCCAGGCTCTCTGTCCCCACCTGAGCGCCAAACCACAGAGCTCATACCACTCACAATGGTGCATTGCAGTGCTGCGATTGGCTTAAGGGAACCAATCACAATGCTGCATTGCAGCTTTGTGATTGGCTTAGGGAAACCAATCACAATGCTGCACTGCAGGCTTGAGATTGGCTTAAGGAATACCGGGTGCTTTCTGCTGTGACGCAAGAGAGGGGGCGGAGAGGCAGCGGCTGGCGACACGACCAGGAGGTAAGTTTTCTTTTTTTCCTTTACTACCCATCTCTCCCCACCCCCTCCCCTGCCACCGTTCCCTTCCGACCGCCACTGAATACGGCCCTGATTACAATTCCTGTATGGCATTCCATATGGGTGCGAGAATACTGGACCTGTTTCTATCAGCCGGTCATTCTGGCGGTAAAACCGCATGAGGTTTAGGCTGCTGAAGCAACCAAGCCGTGTTCCGTTCCACCCCAATGTTTTTCTCTGGCAATTGGAAAACATTCAATATTTCCCCTGCCAGAAATAACCTTCCCCTTCCCTCTACTAATCATCCTGACCCCCTGCCTTCATCCCGCCCCTATACAGAAGTTTGGGCACATGCATTTACCAACCGCTACCAACACGTTGTAAATATGTGTTAAACCTTTCGAAAAAAGGCAATACCCTGCAGAACACTGGACAATAAATCCAGGTCTGCACAGTAATTGACTAGTCTGAGGGGTTTAACTTGTAATAGGAGTAAACAAGATGCTAGTGAAAAACGTTGTTTCCGACCACCCTAAATCTTTCCAATTTTAATCGGCCTATGAGTGGCATTTGTGAACTACACTTGTAACATCCCCTGTTCTGAAGTTCGACCGTACCTCCCAAAACTTTGCCTACATCTCCATGTTACTCCTTGGCACTACTTGCCACATTCTGTGCATTAAATCAGTTCTGATTGTGGAATTGATGATTTGTGCAAATGTAACCGTGACTTCAAAAATAATTTGGAGGAACGCATTTCTAATACGCCTGGTCCGAAGGAAACTTATAAAGAAAGAAAAACACCACCTGTGGGCCTCAGCATCCGAGAACAAAGTAACCCCCCAACTAGCACAAACCAAATACTGGCTACTCCACAAAGCGTACTGGACCCCGGCCCGCCCAGCGGCAGTCGTAGTTCGAGAGAATGACGTATGCTGGAACTGCGGTAAAGGAAAAGGCGATCTCGCACATCTGATCTATCACTGCGCCAAGGTTAGGACATTCTGGGAGAAAGTGTGGGACCTCATTAACAAGGTAGTGGGGCATAACATTCAACCAAACTTCGCGGGGATAACAACCGTATTCATGTTACCTGAACTCGAATCTATAGAGGACAGGGACCTGGTCGACCTTCTACTCACAGCGGCGGTCAAAACAATACTAACAACCTGGAAAAACACAGGGAAGGGGACCTTCAAGGTATGGGTCAACTAGGTGACCTTCCTCAGAGGGGCGGATAACATGACAGCAAAGGTTTCACCCACACACAAGGCAAGAGGGGAAATGTGGGCCTCCCTAGACAAGATTCTGGGAACCCACAAACCCCCCTAGATGACACACAGAAGAGCCGCAGGCTCTGAAGGCTTGGCGCTCAAATGCCGGAACACCTACTCGACTTGTAAATAATAATATATTTAAAATATAAAAAAGAAAACATATTATAATATTAATTACATATAACAAACACCTACAAATATTATATAAAATAAAATGTAAAATGAATTTCCCAAAAATAAATACTTTAAACTAGAAACTATTTACAAACGAAGGCATTCATTATTACATAAATGTATTTCAATTAAAATATACTTCCATAATTAACATAATTATCAACTGAAAAAAATTAGTAAACAAATAATAATAATTAATAAAAAGTACTTAACTACCCACACTTTAACTCTATAATCCCCACAACACACACCTAGATTGAACTGTAAAACGATAAATCATACAATTAAAGCTTATTTTCAAATTACAAACTATTACTATTAAACAACTAATTATAAAGTAAGTGCAATGTATTTAACATCCACCTTTTACCCCTTTAACAGTAAAAACACTCACAAAGATAAACAATACCCAAAATAAATTTCCAATAATTAACATGAATTAACAACTATACATTAATTAATTAAACACAAATTACTTCCCACCCTTTACCCCTATACACACCACAACACACACCCAAAATGAATTACACTATTACCATAATTAATTTTTAATTAAATTAATTAATAACCATCAACAACTTATTCTTTAAAAAAAAGATACATTACTTGCCGCCCTTTACCTCTATAAACCCCAAAACACACACCTAAAATGAATTACACAGTTATCATAATGAATTACCAATCAATTAATGAATCTTAACTATCAACCAATTAATAATTAATTAATAAAAAATAATGTACACATTTAACACTTTAACATCTGAGTTAAATAAATATTAATAAATAAATAAATAATCATTAATTTAATATAAATAAATTACTTCCCACGCTATTCCCCTAAAAACTCATAACCTGCTACGGAATTAAATAACGCAGAATTAAAATTAAAAAAATAATAATAACTACTACAAATGTAACACATATTTTGAAAAATATAAACAATTCTTATACAAAAAAGTACATCATATACATTTAAAATATATTCTGAAATACATAACATTCATTTTAAAAAATCTATATTTTTAACAACTATATTTTTGCAAATGATATTACACACTTAAATCTTTTTTAAATCGATATTACTTACCTCAAGTCGATATTATTGACCAAGATATTCTTGCTGTCGATATTTCCCACTCACGATATTTGTGACTTGATATTTCTGCAAGTCGATATTTACAACTCAACATTGTGTCTCATCACCTCCCAGGATGTCAGGGTGGCAAAAGGATTGAATCAAAATGCCACCTTACAGATTGGCCAGAGTGCAATTTCATTTTGCACAATAGGTGTTAGCTTAGCATTTCTTATACAGTAACCCTGCTCTCCTCTACTCAGGGAATGGCTTGGAGGGAGACATTTTCCAGAAAGGACTCTGTTGTCTCTCGCTCAGTCCTGCCTGATGTGGTTCCCGTCTTCAAAGGACCTCATCCTGTTGTTACAGCCATCATCTTATTAGATCAGTCACAGGTTCTGGCACTAACTGTGGGCCTGCGAGCCTCAAAGGGATGCTGCTGAGCAGATGGCTTTGTTAATAGGCGCAGATGTGCCAAGCTGATGTCAAACGTAGACAGACCATGGGTGTCCAATACAAGTCTAGGAGGGCGGATAAAGGCCAGATTTCCAGGATATAAATACAAGATACATTTGCATACTATCTTAATGAAATTTATTTACACATTCAATGGTTATTCTGACCCTGCCCTCCGAAAATTCCATATGGCACCCTGGACGTAGAATGACTCTAAGGAGCAACAGCATGCATGCACTCAAGAGGCTAGATAAGGCCCTTCACGTGTTTAAGGGCATGGAGACCCCTTCTAGCCTCCTCATCTCTAGGTTGGTAGCCAATAATGTGATGTGAACTGCTTCACTTACATCCGCCTCTGCCTCGAGTTTGGTTGTACCTAGTTACCTCCCTTCCTTTTTAGGTCTCACCTAGCGATCCAGTACATGCACTGCACGCTTTGGCAAGATCTATTGTTGTCGATTTAGCTTGCGAAGGGGGACAGGAGATGTACACGCGCCCAGACAGGTGATGTGCATGTGTAATTCGATTTAGCTTGTGAAGGGGGATAGGAGATGTGCACGCGCCCAGACAGGCAATGTGCACGTATAATTACAGCATCTTAGCAGAACACGTACATGGCGCACTTTCACTTTCCCTCCCTCCCCCGTCGGCTCCAGATCATCTCGGAAGCGCCCACCCTTCCCCGTTCTCCCTCCTGCTTTCTGCCGTGTCCCCAGGGCTCCCAATCCAACCACAATTTTACAGCCTCTTCAGTTTCCATATCTCTGGGCAACCTACCCCGGCTCTTTTACAGATCCGTTCCTTTGGTTTCACAGGTCAACTAAGGTACTGGGGAATTGCATATTTAGATCATGATCTCAGCGATTCACTGAAAAACCTATCAGAAATGTTGATTCTTCGCACCCCAAGACTCCTTCTCAATGTCTGTGGGCTGTTGTGGTGTAGTGACGTGGCAGGAGTGAAAGTGAGATCGCTGATCACAATTGAGGAAAACTTACCCGAGGGGACCTAAAGAAAAGCCATTTGCGGTATTTCAGGAACTCCCTTGAAGCCCACACCAAAAACCCTATACTCAAGTGCCAATACTCCTAAGATGTAGCGTGGCACTGAGCGAACAGGGCAGACTTCTGCCGTCAAGGGGCAGCACTACCAGAGCAAACCCCAATAATTAATCAATTAAGGCATCCATCGCTTATAAATGTTTCTTGCAGTCTCAACTAAGCCACCAAACTTTACAATGAAGGGGTGGAGTGAGGTCAGATTTGGCAGCCCCCAGAGAAGGCTTCCAGAGGAAATCTCCAATGTGCCATTCTCCCAGAGAGCCACGTCCCCACTAAAGCCCAGCCTGTTGCTTTGCAACGAAGCTCTGGGGTGAACAAATGAGACCGCTGACTCCAAATTGGACACGCCTCTTTAGAGAGAGGTAATTTCACAGAGCCACTGTCCTGCCCCACGAAAAACCCAACTTGGCGTGGGAGAGAGAATGGCTGTTGATTAAGCTAGAATACTGACAATTGGGCTCGTGAAGGAACTCCCCCAAAGACAAGCATTTGCAATGCAATGTGTCTTGCATTTACGTGAGTTTGAGCTATTGACATAGCAAATAATAATGCCTTTTATTTTTGCTTTTGTTTTAAAAACATAAATAAAAGCCATTGTTATTTACAATGCCAATAGCTGAAACTCATGTAACTGCGAGACCTATTGCATTGCAAATTCTTGTTCCTTCCAGCGCCTGCCATCCACGCAGAAATAGGTGGGGACAGGTAGACCCGGGGAATCTACCTGCCAGTGACTCAAGACCAAAGACTATGTCAGATTTTCCTGACAAGCAATGAGTAGACCCCTCGGTGCTATGCCAAGTGAATGTTTCCCATGACAAATCACACATGATAATCCGACTAACTCCCACCAGATAACACCAGGTTCTAAAACAACTACACCGGATCCCAGGGGAACAAAGGATAATATTGAAAGTACTGTGCACTTCAACAAGTCATTTGGGAGAAATGGGTTAGCGTTCCCCCATAAAGGCCCTCCGACAACACCCCCAGCCAGAGCCTTAGACCCAGCAGCACTGTTTAGTCAGTCCAAAGGCCACAGGTCAAAACAGGGGAACAGCCTGGAGAACCTGTGCACACTTTGGAGTTCTTTGCACTCCCACCTGAGGGTCTGCCCAGCTTCGAGGTCTTCCAAAGTGCAGTGATGTCAGTTTATATATGGAGGTCTCTGAGCCACAATCTGGCCTCACAGGGACTGCGTCCCCTCCGAGGTGGGAGGGGCTTGTGCCCACCCACATGCCCTCGGTCCTCACAGTAGACTGCATTATCTGATAATCAGCAAAGGAAATTTGGTTTGATTAACCATATGCCGACACCAGAGATTTAATACGAGGCAGATTCAGCACTGCATGAAACATGTTCAGTGTGTATAGTAGTGTATTGCAGCATTTATATAGCGCAACGAGGCGCCTAAGGGCTTGGCACGAAAGAGTTAAAACAAATAAATAAGGAGAGTAGCTAAAAGCCGGGATCCAGTCGTAGTTGTGTATAACATGCAGGCTTTCAAAAAGCAGAAACATTTTCAGAAAGTCAACAATAAAAAAGTATGTCCACAGATAAACTTTTCACACTATCACAACGGAGATGACCGACGCCCTGGGGAGGCCTTGGGGACCCTTGGCTTGCCTTTAAGCGCGACACAAACATAACAACGAGGAGTTCTCGTGCTCTCACACATTACTTGCACAGAGATGCAGAGAGAACTTTGCAGCCCGACCCATACCAAGCCAGGAGGGGCCCCCAAACCACACCCCAGACCCCAAACAGAGCCGATCCGCAACATCAGGTGCCATAATGGTGCCAAAGTAGTGTGCTACTTGAGCTTCAAAACTTCACCAGGAGCAGCAAGCGCTATGTAAATACAAACCTCTTTCCCTCTTCTATCCCGTCACCTACCCTTCTCTACCCAAATAACTTAATAACATATCCACTACTCAAATTACTTCATATTTTACTATACTAATTTTCAACACTAATCCTTGATGGGTTCCAGAGTGGCATGCTACTCACCAGAAATGCGCTTCAACACCCATCAGGGGTAACAAGTGCTATATGAATGCAAACCTTTCTTCCCCTTTTATCCCTCCGCTATCCTTCTCACTCCAAATAACTGACTAATATCAGCCACTGAAATTACTTCATATTTCACCATATTAATTCACCACTAATCCTTTATGGGCTTCCTGAATAGCATGTGTAAACAAGCGCTATATAAATACAAACCTTTTTCCTCCTCTAACCTTCTGCTATCATTCTAAATCCAAATAGCTGACTAACCTAATCACCACTTAAAATGTACTTGCATGTTTCACTATACTAATTCAACACTAATCCTCTATGGGTCCCGGAGTAGCGTGTTACTAGCTGAAAAAGCGCTTCAACGCCTAGTCTGGGGTAGTAAGCGCTATATAAATGCAATTTCAATTACAATTACAATGATGAATGAAACGTCACTTACCATCTTCCGCTGGCACCATTGGCAAAGCCCACACATGACGATGGTGACGGTAAGGCTGACAGTGATGATGGCAGAGACCAAGATGACGTCGCGGGAAAGGACCCCTGTCAGGATAGAGAAAAAGCTTGTTACTTCAGAGCTGTCAGAGAGAGCGCATGCGCATCACATCACTTCTTAACCATGAGGAGAGATAGGCTGGTTGGTGAGACCTGAACCCTAACGGTGCCTCTTACAGGCCCGTCGGGAAAAGATAGTGAGTGACCCTTTCATGGCAGGCGGTGAGCAGAGGCCTGGTCAACCCCTGGCGCAGCCTCTTACAGGCCCATGGAGCTCAGACAGAGCCCTCCTCGGGATAGACTGGTACTGAGGCCCGGGCAACCCCAGGCTAAATGAAGGAACACAAAGGCACAAACGATTTATTAAATAATACATTCTCCTAATGACAGAACTAAATTAAAGACTGAGTAGACATGGGAGACAGATTTATTGGAAGGCTGGCCTACTGATTTACGGAACAGACTTAAAACTGACAATTTCACTTGGGCTGCAAATACTTTACAGACTCTTTGTTTCATTTATCAGGGTTCATTATTTACCCCCACAAGCTTGGAGCACTTCTCTAAAGACTCAAACCCATCTTGCTGGCTCTGTAAATGATTAAAAGCAGATTTAAAGCATATGTTATTTGATCGCCTCTCTAGTGTACGATTTTGGAAACATGTTTCGCACCATATTAACACAATTTTTAAAATGTGTATTCCTTTTTCATTTTCAAATATTTTCTTGGGAAGTCTCGTCCCTGGTTAGTCTGCACAAGGTCAGAATTACAAATGGATGAACTTTCTATTAAGTGTTGCGATTCAGCTAATACCATCTAATTGAATACATGCTCACAATGTTACATTTTCAATCTCGGTGGTTCGCTGTATGTTTTAACCACAGACTAGATACTAATTAGGTCTCTCCCATTTCCTTAGCCATAAAAAAGAGACTTGTTATTACTAATGTTGTATCCAAGTCTAGTTTACTTGCAAGGAAGCACATTTAAAGTTCTGCTGTAGTACAGAAACCTCCTTAAATTAATATGTATATCTCTGTCTTTCACCATAGTTACTAACGTATTTTTGTTTGCTCAATTTCTTAATATGTCTACAGTTTATTATCTTTTGTAAAAGTTCTTTGATAACGTTTCCCCATCAATTTATTTTCCCTCCCATTTCACATGATTTCTTACTGTTATTGTTCATTCCATTGTCCCACAGCATGTTCCATAATATTTGCTGTATATTTATATTTTCATATTTTTAACTGGTGTGGAATTTCGTAATTATTTCTTTCACTATTGCTCAATTACTGATAGCTGTTCTGCATAAAACTCAGACTTGAGAAAAAAAGGCTCGAACGAGCTTACACAGTGGGCAGAAGGAGAGCACAGTTCATACGAATAATAACAAGAAAAAATATTTTGGTGTTATATATACTTGCATAGCGGTGTCTCATTGGGGACCAGTAGTTGCATCCAAGACAAAGAGGTGGGGGTGGGGGCGGTGGCACCGTGATCATGCGTGCCCCAGCTGAAGGCAGCATAGGTTCTCAAGAGGAGGATACGAAACATTTAAAAATGTGTGTCAAATGCTTTCAACACAGCTCATGGATGTTCTGCTCAGATGAATGACTTCAGTGCCCGGGAGGAATATGAGCATCCATTACCGGGCACCCCAGAGTGTACTTCTGCCCTCACAGCATGACATAAACAAGACAAACACATTGTGAAACAAAAACTGTCTTTGGCACGACCTAGTAGAACATCATTAGGTCTACATACAGAGAGCTTTGGTTATTTGGTTCCACATTTGAGCTAACGTTAAGATATGGGGAGATATGTTCTATGTCCTCACCTAAATTGCGTGCCAACATGTAACATGCTTCCTGGTGCCGCCGTGGCAGCCGAATTATTAGGTTTACAGTTTACATGACTCATTCTTGTGTTCACCGACACTATAGGTATACAAAAAAATGTTACAATGTTCACAAACCATATTTCATTTTGGTGCATTCTTTGAATGTTGTTTACATTTATATCACGTGGACACAAGCTCCACGAAAACTCTGCCCAGAAAGCAGCTGCAAGTGGAGCAGAACTTTTCCACTCCCAAACATAAATGACTTTTTTGTGTACTCTGTGACAAACGCAGAATAGAGTCACCTCCAGCCCCACTTAAACAAACAAGGAAGGCCCACTATGTCTGTCCTACACCTCTCACCTTTGAAATGGATTAAATGAAAGTGTATTTTGCCTTTCCTCCCATCAGCTAAAATCGATTTGGCTACAGTCCTGGCTGTCAACTGACCTCATGCCAGGAGGGTCACCTTCAGCTGTTCCCGGCTGTTATGCAGTATTGCTGGAACTGCTACGTGTGCTCTCATTTGGAGTAACATAAAGGGAACATGGCGGCTGGGTAATTGCGGCGCAAATACAATTAGTGTCAGATATTCCAATTACAAGTAATATTGATATTCCCAAGTAAGTCCACTGGGTGCTCTAAACATGAAGAAAAGCCACCAACATTTTTTTAGAAGGGCAATGTCCATAGACATTAAAAACAATCTAGCGCACTCCAACATTAGTCAAAGTCCACCCCTCTGCTAAGTATCTTCTCGAGTTCTTTATTCATGGATCAAGGTCAGCATCAGCAAATCTTTCTAGCCAACACGTGTTTCGTCTCTGGATATTGGTATCCCAGCTGACTTCATCAGGGCTAGAATAGTAATTATTATAACATATTACATTATAATCTTACTTAGAATAATATACTAAATTCATCCATCATATTCCAAGGGACAAAGTAATAGTAAGGATTAGGGTGTAAAAATAGAATTTAAAAAAAGACGGCAAAATACAGGCAAAAATGTTCCTTTGAGGAATGCATGTAAACTGTACAATCCATAATAATCACCAAATTTTCTAAATTGTCATTCTATGTTGAAAGAGTGTAATGACATTAGAATTTACCCATCTCAATTAACATCCTTCGCATTAGTCGTCATACTGTATTTAGAAATAAATAACCATAATTTTCCGTGTACCAAGTGAGATCGACAAGCTTATTTTATGCAGTTAGTAGTAGTGTAAGAAAAATTATAATCCAGCGGATTAATCATGCAGAGTGACTCAAGAAGCATCAAGCATCACTCGAAAACTAGTTAACAGTAGCCTAGTTCCAAAGTAATAAGGCAAAGAATCTATTTATCCTTACGAATCGATATAATGGTAATTTGGACGATTGGTGATTATTATGGACTGTAAAGTATTTCCCCAAAATACTTTTTAGACTTTATTTTGCCCTCTTTTATTTCATTGTAGTTTATTTTTCACTCTGTTCCTTACTATTACTTCATCACTGGAAATATGGTGGTGAAATTCAGTATATTATTCTCATTTGGAGTATATGATCCTTGCAGGGTTCTGTTTGCTTAAAAAAGCATTGGTAAAGCCATTGGGCTTTGCTTCTGCAAGAGCTATTGGCATTACGAATGTCTTTTAGATATGCTGTAGAGCAGCACTGCTGCTGTGCAGCATGGCTAAAAGTTTGAAAAAATTGCTCTGACATTTCCAGCGCTAGCCATGTCATAGTGCTTTTTTTTTAACTTATGACAGCTGGGGCGGGCAATACAAACAAAGGGAGAGAGAGGTTAGAATGGGAACTGGAAACACAGACAAAGGGAGGGAGCTTGAGAGGGAATGGGCAACACGGACAACTGGAGGAGGGATGGGAGTGCACGTACAATGGCACTCTAAAAATAAAAGGACTATAACGCAGCCAATGGGATGGTCAAGAAGCAACACGGACAACAGGGTGGTAAGAGTGGGAGGGAAGAAGCAATCCAGAAAAGGGGGTGAGAGGGTAAAGGGAGATCATGGGGAAGAAGGAACACGTAGAAGGAGAAAGAATCAACACGGACAGCGGGCGATGGGAGGGAAATGGCAACACCGACAAGGATAGCAGAAGACGAAGAAGAAATAAAAATAGTACCATAATCATAGCATGAGCAGCAAAAAGAGCCTAATCAAGATGAAGAAATCAGTACTTGGTCCATGCTCCACATGAAAGAAAACAAGGTGTAACTGGTCCATGATGTCAAAGCACGACTGAAGTATGCAAAAAAGTCTATCAATATATGGTCACTGGTGCAAAGCTAATCCCCCAACTGGTGAGTATTAGTAAGGGCAAAGCTTGTTTTGGGTTGCTTGTGTTCCAGTTTAGAGAGGGACGAGCCTGGCAGTTCAGACTGTATTATTCCAATTGGAGCAGAGTTAAGATTGATTTGTTCCAAACTGAGGTGGCATGATGTGCAAAATCATGATGAGCTGGAATGCGGCCTCAAGTAATTATCTGTGGCTAGGATTGATTCAAGTATTCCATCTATCCTTTTTGTATACTTCAGTGCAATTCCCTAGGTAAGATGGGTATTCCCAGAAGTGGGTCCCAGCCACACTGTGCCACAGGAGTCAAGCTATATCCAGCTGATGAGCCATCATAAGGGCGAAACTGGTCTTGGGTTACTTGTGTTTCGGTTCAGGGAGGACCTAGCCTGGCAGTTCGGGTTTGTGTGATTCCTCTTGGAGCAGAGTCAACATTGATTTTCATATAGCTGGGATGAACCTGAGGTGAAATGGTGTGCAAAATAATGATGGACTGCGATGTAGCCCGAGCAATTACCAGTGCATTCCATCCATCGACTTTTTGTATCTTAAAGCTAATTAGCAAGAAGCAAATAAGAGTGACAAAGAAGCCAACGAATGGTAAACAATGGCTGGGCTGCAGACCTCTTGTAGCATACAATATCTCTTGTAAGGGACAATGCATGTGCACTGTCATAGCCAAGATCTAAAAAACTAGAACTAGTAGAAGGTTGGGCCTCATAACACCGAGATGGCTAGCGGCTATGCTTCTGCTCTGAAACTTGTGTAATCTAGTGCTTTCCTTTTCCACACTGCGATCAATGCCCAACATTTCCCTCCGCAACCATCCCTATATAATCATTGCTCTACCATCCTGCTGGCAACGAGGCAACATGAGACAGGCTCTTTAAATTGAAAGGCAAATGACTCAAATGCTTGCAAATGTAAATATATTTTTATAGGCAAGTTTTTACTTGATATTTGTCTAATAACTCAAAACTAGAATGTATCAACTTAACCCTTCAATTCCCTACATGGCAATTCTACAGCAGCAGTTAGTGCTCTGCCTATCTCAGTACACAAAGCCATGAAGAGGCAATGCCCAAAGAACATGCTCAGGTTTACCAAACACAATATTCTCGATATAAACTCAAAGCAAGAGTAGTTTGCTTTGTTGGTGAGTGTATGTGTGTTCCAGTTGAGTTTTCCATCCTAGTACTCATTGCGACAACAAACCCAGTAAAGTATACCCCTTATTGTTCAGTGGCTAACGAAGGGTCTCTTGTGTCAGCTTCAACCCCACCCCTCCTTCTGAGAAGTTTTTATGTTGTCCTGACCCCTCTCTCCAGCCACGTCCCTCTTCCATTAAACCGCCTTTTTAGGTCTCGCCTCAGCTAGCGCATGCTCTGGTCAGGCGAGACATTTATTATGAGGGCTTTAAAAATCCGACCACACGCTTTTGCTGGGGGCCTAATGCTTGGTGTTACGCACGCGGTTACGTGCACTGCTGCCATTTGGCTTTCCTGTCTCTTCCTCATTAAGCGCATCGCACGCGATTACTTTCACTTTTGCATCACTTTCACCGCCTCGTGGCCAATGCTTGTTTAATCAGCTCTACACTCCCGAGCCGCCACACACACCACTCGCGGACGCTTTTTGTCCCCAGGCCCCAAAAATACAGCTGTGCATTTTAGTGAGGCTAAGGCAGCCAGCCAATCACCTCCTCTCGGCGTGCCTTCGGCCGTCATCTTGAGTGCCCCACACAGGTCTCGCAGCGGCTATTGGCCTGCTGGCGCAGATGGGTACTGTCGGGGCCCTAGAGCTCAACAACACTGCTGACTATGTTGGTGGAGCCCAGCCATCGGGCTGCTTATCTCTTCCGCTGGCCTCTTAGTTGTGTCGCCGGCCGCCATAATGGATTCTTGAGGCTTGCTGCAGCCATCGGTCTTCTCTCCGGCCTGGGTCGGCACTTCTGCGGCCCTAAGGGCTCACAGGTACAGTGATGCACTCAAGTTGGGCAAGGCAGCAGGCTGTGCAGCACCTGTCTGTGCGGATTGTGCTAAACTCCCTGGGCTTTGTAGCCTCTCCTCCGGTCCCCATCTTGGGAGCGTTGTACGGGGCTCCCGACTTCAGCTCTCCCAGTGCACAGCGGCTTCCAAGGTGGCAGATGCAACCCCCAGGCTTCCACTCCCCTGAGACGACGGCGCTGGGCCCGACCACAAATGATGGACCTCTATTATAGCAGAATTTCTTCAAGGTAAGGCAAAAGCAAACAAAGTGCTGTAAATCACATCCACTTCACGTACCAAATAAAAAGAGAGATCATGCGGTAGAGAAGCAACGCATGCATGGGCCTTGGAAAGAGAAGGAGCATCCATGAAATAGTATTATTGTGCATATTTTACTTGTATCCTTTATCCAGCGTGTTCTGTCTTGTTTCCATTCTCTTTTTTCAAAATGCCCTATCTTTTAACTTTAAAGTGTGGATTATTACATTTTAGACACAACACATGTCTGTGTTGAGTTTGAACCGGGCTGACATTTTGATGTTCAAGCAAAAATGTATTGCTCCTGTGATGTTGCAGGTACTTAGTTCATTCATTGGGCAGTCACAGCAGAATGCCAAAGATTGTAGGAAGTAACATAACTGTGCTTAAATTGCAAATACATAATGGGCTAGACATTTGAATAATGCCCTCCTGATGCTCCTATGCATTAAGGTGGGTGTAGGCTGGGGGGGAAGCATGACTCTAATCGTTCCACCGGTATGTTACAATGTCATCTTGGGCTTCCTCGTGTCAACTGTATGAAAAATCTGAAAACTGGGGAAAATTGCATTGCTGCTCTTCTAGTGTGTTTTAGTGGGTAATATATGTGGGTCCCTAGCTGTACCATCTGGGAAAGTAAACAGTAAATGGGCTAAAAGTCACATTATTCACCTTTACATTGAAATGAGGGCTTAGGTCATTCTTCTTATAGCTACATTAAAAATTGTTCATTAGTTTAGGCCCATAATTTTTTTGTGATCCAAAATTATGATTGTCTTCGTCTTATTCATCGTTGAAGCACCTTTATTTCAAATCGGATATTTCCTTTTTACTCTACCGGTTGGACTTTTGTACAAGTGAATACAAACCCCCACTCTACAGTAACTATTTAAAACTGTACCCATAACTTAAAATCATCATCCACATGACTTATATTCTCTCCAAGCTGTGAATAAGAAACACCAACAAGTAATTGCAATCCAATAGGTCTTGTATTTGCAAGAGTTTTAGCTATTGGCATCGTAAATGGCAATGTCTTTTATTTATGTGTGTTCAAAACCTACAAGCAGCGCGTAAACACGCACTTTGTACATATAGTCCTTGCTTATGAGAAGCAAGGCTGGCAGTAACTGCGCCTCTTGTACTACCTTGGTTCTCGTCAGAAAGGACTATAAGGACAAAGTGTGTATTTATGCACCGCTTGCAGATTTTTAAAACACTTAAATAAAAGACATTGCCATTTACAATGCCAATAGCTCAAATTCTCGCAAATGCGAGACCTATTGCATTGCAATGCTTGTTATCTCTACTGTCAACCTCCCCTTCCTGCACATGCATCCGTTTTCCACCCTGTAGGTGGAACCTTCTAAAAGAACCAGAGACCCCGTTGCTCCTCTTGGGTTGAAAAGCTCAGACCATTGCTTAAGCTGTGGCAGTGGTTGATGGTGGCTGGGACCCGGTCTTAGTTTTCACTGAAAGACTTTGACCCAGCGAAAGAGAGAGAACAATCAGAAAAGGGAAAATGAGTGAGAAAGAAAAGATAGAAAAACACCGACAGAGGGAGAAAGCAATGATGAAAATGAAACCTGCGAGAAGAAGAGACAGAAAGTGAAGGTCGTGGAAGGAAGAAGGTATGAGGTGGAATGAAATTGAAGCATCCTTGGCATTTTAAAACCCCGACTGGGAGTATAAGAACATTTTGCCCCATGCACTTACTTGCTAACTTAGTCATTACCTTCATTATGTACTTGCACATTAAGCACTGCGTAGGAGTCATTGCTGCCTCTGACATAAAGACAGTCACAGCACCAGCTCTGTGCCATGCACGGTCACACTGTTGGCTCTGAGCCATACTCAGTAACATCAAGGGCTCTGTGCCAAGCTCAGTCACACCAAGGGCTCTGTTCCAAGCTAAGTGACACCACAGGCTCTTTGCCATGCTCAGTCACTCCAATGGCTCTTTGCCATGCTCAGTCACTCCAATGGCTCTTTGCCATGCTCATGCTCAGTCACACCAATAACTCACCGAACGCTCAGACATGCTAATGGTTCAGTGTTATGCTCAGTTACACCAATGGCTCTGTGCCATGCTCAGTTCCTTAATAATCCTGATGTGGGGGGCGGGTGAAAGTGTGGGTTGAAGGGGCGGGTTTGCTTAACCATAAATGGAGGAGCGGTGAACAAACTACATGTTCCAGCTTTACCCAGCTTTACCGTGTATACTTTGTAGTCCGGTATGACATGAGCGATGAGGCGCCAAAGCTAATAGGCACTAGCATCTGTTATACCAACAATTTCATAATCTTCACAGAGGTTATGTGGCACGTCATTATGGCGCCTAAATCCACACTCATAGTTCTTTTTGGGCCAGTCACCAGGCAATTAGAATGCTCCGCCTCGGAGTTTTGACTACATTTCCCATGGACACCTGAACTTAGAAAGTAACAAACTACATATTCCATCGGCAAGGTGCGATTGTGCAATTTCTCATGACGCATTTTTTCATGACGAGATTGACACGCGCCTAATTTCAACAAACGCCAGCTTTCAACATATATATATCGGTACCTCCATCCCAGAGGTGTTTCAGTTCGAGGTACCGACGGACAGGTGAGAGGGAGGGGGCGTATCTCTCTTAACCCACACAAGATTGGTAGGGATTGAGTCTTCTCGCCACGCACCTTTGTGCGTTGACACCACCCCACACCACTAAGAATTGGAATTGTGTATAGACATGCACTAAGGCAGCGGTTCCTTTACTTCCTCACAGACTGACCGGCGTCGTCTGAAGGGAAGGTTAGCTGCGATGACAGTTCTCACTATAGATATTGGAAAAGGATTAACATTCCTAGCACCTTTGTGCAATATCCCCCTACATTAGAATATTAAATATATTCGCTTCAATACTTAGTTTCTGACACTATACACCACTAAGAAATGACATGATTTTTCTAGCACACATTTTATTGAACCTTAGGTATGTTGTGTGTATGTGTTTTTAACACTGTTTCCTGACTGCCTCCCACTCTTGCGACATTGGTGGAGAGGTTTTGCGCTGTGTATCTAAATGGTAATAAAAGAATGTCTGTGTAAAGCTAATTCATAGACATTATCCGTCAGAAGAAGACGTTGTCTGACGATGCTTATCATACCACGTTTTTTATCACATCCTTTGTTTTCTTTTCTCCTGCTCGTTGTACCAATGTTTCTACAGAGCGGGGCCTCTAAGACACACGATGGTGCCAGGTGAGGTGAGGTATTGTCCTCTAGGCACATTGGTGAGTTGACCATTGGTGCGATAATTGTATGTTTTTGGCACGTCTAAGAAGAGATGCAGTGAATATTATCATCATATATTTGTATGTCTTTCTTCCTGTTGTCAAATTCGTTTCCAGATGTTAAAGACATCATGTTAACATGGAGGATTTGAAATACTTTATTTTGTGAATTCAACAAAACTGTATGTATCTGCATATTATACATGGTGACAGTAATGATGCTTTCCTTATAAAGCATCGAGGTCCTGAAGAAAGCTATGGAGTGTTCTTCACCCCATTATAGCTGAAACATGTCGACTACTAGGGTAGTGACAGACTTTAACTACTCTTGATTAATTATATTGCCCTGTTTTTACATAGGAAGACATCTCTGAGACAAGTGTTTTGGATTAAATATCACTGCTGTCCTTGATGCCTATTCTTTTTAAATCACTTTTCACTTTTTGCACTGCACCATTTCTACCCTCTCTTGCAATTCCATAGATAAGAAATTCTCTAACGAGGGTACTACTATACATATTTGCCAATTGTCCTCATGACTAGAGGGACGGCATAGTATAGTATGTTGGTAACCCAGAGGATGACACTGGACACGTTACGTGTAATGATGGGATACCATTAACCAGTTATAGATTTCTTCTCTGGTTCTCTCTTTGCATCTCTTACTATTAGTGCTGATTTATTCACTTATTTCTTTCTGATACAGCACTTATTCCAGCAGAGTTTGATTATTCCATACAACAGATTACCTCCACCACCGCCCTTCCCCCAGAACTCTGGTCAGTACGATGTGCAGCTCCAAAGACATGATTCCCGCGCGAGGTAGCACATGCAATATGTGCTGTACACATCCAATATGTGCTGTACACATCCAAGGCGGCCAGTTTTTGGTGCTCCATCTAAATCACGTCAATCCATAGGCCGGCAATGAGTGCCAGCGTGTTGTTTTTTCTTTTCTCAGTGTCTCTTCTTGCACTTTAGCTGGTAAATATATATATTTGTAATACGTCCATTTGTTTATCGTAGGGCTGTTAATTAGGGGTGGGTGTACGTCATGTAATTTGTGGTTGGGTGATTACGCAAAATGGCAGCAAAGTTATGCCAGTGTACGCAGAATTATGCAAGGAGCGCAACCTTGCATTTAGCCCCATTTTCTTTACTCCAAATGCACCTTCACGCCCACAACGAACCAGAGGATTCCATTGTGCAAAGAAAATAGTACTAAATGCAACATAACAAGAACAGCAGCAGCCAGTAGCTGCTCACACTCCCTGTGCTCTTTGGTAGGTATTTTTGCCCAGTTTATGCAAACAGGCGTAATGTCAGTAATTTCACATCGCAAGATTATTGCGAAATTACAAAAATTACTCCAATCACTCCGCCATAATCAAAATTTGGCCCAGGCCTCATGTTAAAGTTAGCAGTGAGATGCTCCCATCAGCATTTGAAAGACTGTGTATGCTCTCTCACCCACTGTGGTGTTTCACCTTTGATAGCCTATATGAAAAGAAGGCAGAAAGCAAGGAACTACATTTTATTTTGCATTGTGGAAGTCTGGCAGTTGGCACTATGACATACAATCAGGCCCACTGCAATAATGTGTTTCTAAGGATCCAGCACTTTCCACATAATCATCGACTTTCCTAATTTGCCACGCAGTACACCATGTGCTGCATCATTAAAGACATTTGGTTTCTAGTTTGAATGGATCAAAAGTGTTGAAATTGAAGGCACTAAACCTAATTGGGAGCAGCAGCAGATTCTTTGCAATGTTTCCCGGTCACCGTTCTTTTTCTGATTGCCGTATTTATGTGCTAAACTGATACTAATGTGTGCAGCTTTTCCAGTTAAAAATTAAAAATAAAAAAAAGTACTTCTACGAATTGTGCTGCATTAGGAGGCATAATTTGCCTTTCAAGTCTGCATTAATGTTCTCCCTTTGTTAAACTTAGCCCTATATTTAAAATTGTGTGTGGGTGAGCTAAAATGCTTTTACTGGTGTCTCCGTACTACAAGATGCAAATACGAGGCTTGAGCAACAGACCCCTCTTCTTCTTTCTGTCATCATGTGTCAACGCTCAAATATTGCCCCTCAGAGGTCTGGTGCCTTCCTCAGAATTACAGGTCTTGGTATCTTCAAACAAATATTGTGGAAAAACTCTCAAATTCATACGGTATATTATGCAAGGGCATTCAATATATGCTTTGCTTTTTCATAAGCTGGGGCAACAGCTGTGGAAATACTCCTTTTTCATAGAACAGGCACATCTTGGGCAGAAGCTGTGTAAGCTTCTGTCCATCAGAGGACAGATGCAGCTAGAATAGCAGCAGTGCAAGCTTTCTCCCTTCATAAGATGCATACAACGCTTCCTATCAGAACAGGTACAGCATGGCAGGAGCAAAGCTTCCATCTCTCACAGAAAGCAGATAGTGTAATCTCCCATGCCCTGCAAAACAGATTCATCGGGACAGACTAGTACAAGCTTTAATTACTCCCAGAACATGCACAGTTAAGGAACAAGTGGCATGTAGGTTACAGACCATTCTTTACTGCGGCTGCTTAACTCACGGAGAGGAATGTATAAATGGATGAGTACGTGAACATGCACAATTCTCACACCATTCTCACTTAGGTGATATTCCACATCAGCATTTTGAAAGCCCTGCTGTTGTCACTTGAAGACTTGCTGTCACTGCTTTAACTCCTGGTGTCATATTCTCCAGTCTTTGTGCTGCCTCTTTCTTTAGACCCAACTACTGACATTCACATGCACATTAGTCCAAGTCTGGGCCCTTGCTGTACTAATACAGAGACCTCCCCTGTTCGTGGTCTGAAAGGAGATGAAGAGAGTGACATGTGCCCAGTGTTCCCGATTGAAGGAAAGTTCTCCTCCCACCATTTCCCCTTCCTGTCTCCCTTTCTCTATTGGATACTCTTTTCTCCCTCTCTCTATCTAGACCATAACTCTATCCATTCCCTCCTTTCCCACCTTTACTCTCTTTCTCATGTTCTCTATATCATGCACTCTTTTCTGGTTTACATTTCCATCTCATCTGAGTCTCGTCATTTAATCTTGTTTTATATTCATTTGATTTTTCATCCTTTTCTCTTACCCTTAAAGACCCTATTCATGCATACCATCACTCTCTTACCCTCCTCTATCCCAATGTAATTAACTATACATGCCTAATCACACGTGTATAATTTGTTTCACTCTCTCACCCTATCTCTCACATTCCCCTTCTCTCTCACATTCCCCTTCTCTGTTTTTACTTGTCTCTGTTAGTTCTATCTCTAGCTGCACCACGTAGGACAAGTACAACGATTTTTGCCATCCCTACCTCAAGGTACATTTTCTGTAGCTCCTTCTCTAGCAGTGGTACCACATTTGCTGCTTAAACTGGAAATATGACGCCCCCTGCCTGTGCCAGCATAGGCATTCATCTAGTATTGTCTTCCTAAAAAACTGAACAAGCTCTTGTTTGTCTCACAGTGTCTTCCATTCTCACAGGCACTCTTGGACTCTTTTTTTTACCATTCATCTCCTTCTTTTTCCTAAATGCACAAGCCTCATACCTTCTCTTATCAACACTTCCTTTCTCTTTCTCTATCTTACATACTGTCCTCTCATACTTGTCACACTTTTCTTTCATACGACCTATTAATGTCCATCCGTTGATACCCTGATCTCTCTGTCCTTCTCATTTCCCTCTAGCACACCACACAGTACTCTTCATGGCAGTCAACTCACTGTTACAATCCTTTCTCACATCTTCCGTTCACACATCTTCTATTTCAACTTTCACACACTCTTCTCTCAAAAGACCTCTTTTCTGTCCCACACACCTCATCTTCACTCCCATGTAACCATACCCTCATCTCTCCTTGAAATGCTCCTCTCACAAACACATGCACGCACTCCATTGCCTCTTCCAAATACTCCTTTCCCTCACAAACCCTATTGATTTGCCTTTCTCAAACCCCATTTATTTGCCTTTCTCACACACTTAACCTCCCTTACAGTGAGACTTCTCTTGGTCATATGATTCTCTTTCTCTGGTCCCGTTTCTCACGTTTCCGTGCTCTGTCTTACACAGACACTCACAGCTGAGGTTTTAATGGTCTATCATCACTTAAAAGGTTGAATGGACATTTTTGCTTATTACAATGGTGAAAATAAAGCTGTGCTTCACAGTTTGGCAGTAGCGACTTACAGCTCTGCAGAATAATAAGGTCACTAGCCAAAATCTTATGCAGGATTGTAGACAGTGCATTGGTGATTTCAAGATGAAACGTGGATATTTAGTTGGTAAATTGAAGAATGGAAGTTTGGGGACATTGACAAATTACTGGATTTTGTGTTGATTCTTTGGTTTTCCACATAGTGAGAATTAGCTGTTACCTAGTAGAACATTGTTATTTGGAGTGGCCCAGCTATTGCCAAAGCAACCATGGGCCTGATTCAGAGTCACAAACATGACGGACATCCTGTCTGCCGTATTGCAAGTGCCATTGGATATATCGCACCTGCAATATGGCAACCGGGATATCCATTATGATTGTGCTAGAGGAACCCTTCTGCCACCACAAATGGATATCCCACCTAAATCAAGGGCTATGTTCTAGTCAGATACACCACTGCCAACCTCTTCAGAAAAGTTTTTAATGTGTGCACAACAGGCTCTGTAAAATCCCAGCCTCAGTGCTGCATCTGTTCAAAACGCTGTGGGCCGCCAGTGATGCTTGCTCGGTTGTATTACAGGGCTTAGCTGGATGAGCCTTCACCTTCCTGATGCACAGGTTGAGACGCCTGCCTGTACTCTGTTTTCATTAAATCAGTACTGCATATCCTTGTGTGTCTGAACAGGTGAGCCTTGTAACCTCTTAGTGCAGATTGCACACAGGACAGGGAGGGCAGACCTACAGCCATCTTAGCAAACCACAACTGGAAAAGAAATCAAATTCCAGGATCTGGCAAAAAGTTACTGGGAGAACAGGGAAAGGGGTGAGAGTGGGATCAATTGACCATTGGTTGATGATATCATCATGATTGACCCTTTAAAGAAGTACATGTCATGTAATGGAGAAGAGGAGAAGAAAGGTATGTGACTCCCTCTGTGAGCATAGCTGTTGGACACAGTAAGACACAAGACACCCCCTGAGCTCTCTACTGAGCTCTATACTCCCTCTGTGACACAATCGGTCAGCCCCAGGAGTATCAAAACACACAATACGCACACACATGGAAATACGCGTGTGCTCGCAAACACACATTCTCCTTCAGTAGTCAAAGGGCGAATCTAGACAAGCTTTCGGGGGGGGGGGGGGAAATAATCACGCTTGAGGGAGACTCAGCGCTTTAAGTGGTTGAAAAAACTGGGGGGTCTCTCAAAGGGGCGTGGCCAATGTAATTAGGGCGTGGCTTAAAATATGTAAGTTAAAAATGTGTACTTAGCATAGTGTGCTGCACAACTTGTATTTTGCTGTTTCTGTCATTGCATCCAGATATATGAAACAACAAGTAACATCATACCTACAACAAGTCAGGACTATTGGCTTTGTCAATGGTTGTTAGTTGCATAAGACAAATAAGCAGCAGCTATGGCTTGTATATAATATTGAAAAAGCTTCCACTTTAATCCCTGGTGACACCAGGGCATTGTTGCTGCCCCTGAGTTTCAAAAAGAGAAGGGAAATCCAGAGAGAAAATAAACCTCTTTAAAGGATTTCCCTTCCCCTACAACGCTCACCTGACATGACGTCATGCCGTAACTTTTCCACTAGTGAGAAGTAGGCAGTGTGAGCAGCACACATGGATGTGCCTGCTGTCACTGCAGCCGGGAAAAAATTGACCACCTGTGCCAGGGCACAAAACAGAGCCCAATAGAGACCCGTTTCGAGGCCCCCTTTAAATAACTGCCAGTGCTCAGACCCGGCCCACTTAAAGCCCTGGGTAGACCAATAAAAGACCCCAGAATGCCGGACATCACACTTCCTGAGTCTACCAAGCCATGCGCGTTGAACTTGAACATCGAGCGGGCCCATGGACGGTCCCTCACTCACAATCATTGAGAATGCAGAATAACAAAGAGCTAAAGTAGGAGGGATCAGTATTTTTCAGGGTCTCTTAACTAGATCTGATTCACACTACTGTGAAGAGATTGGATGTGTGAAGCAGACGGTGTGTGCAAGAGGGCCTGTTTAAGTGGGGGTGGCGGAGGGCGGGAGGAAGATGTCGAGGATGTGCAGTAGAGGTGGGGGTGGAGAGCGCTAGACGCAGCCCTCTCACCTCATAAATCTGATGTCTACGAAGCCAGCGCCAAAGAGCTCATGTAAAGCGAGAATGGGGTCACAGGTGTGAGGAGGCAGCTTGGGATCACGTGGATTAGGAGGAGGTTAGAGCCGCGGATAGATTTAAGGGCCCCACTCAGATTCGGCTCCAGGATTTGGGATCTGTGTTTTAGGGGAGGAGTGAATGACCTGGATAAGAGTGGTAGGGCAGAACATTCAGGGTGTGTGTCGGGGAGTCCCAGTTGCACGTGCTCTGAGACATTTGTTCATATCATCATAGGGCTACATGAGAATGGTTGACTATTAGTACAATCTCCTATAAATGTAAACTAGAAATGTTCCCCAGGATATTGGACCGTGGGCCAAGATGCTCAGTCTGGATCCTGAAGACCTGAATTGTATTGTCCTATTTGGCACTTGCCAAACTGTTGTGTAGTTCTGGGCATAATAATGTTATCATCCAGTGGCTCAAATTGTTTAATTCTGGCAGATAGCCTACATGCTACTACGCTGTCATGGAGATTTGCTTGGCCTAGGGCACCTGAGTAGGACAAGGGGAAATGGTTGCACAAACACAGTTTCCAGCTGCAAGAATGGCCATTCCTCTACCATTAGCATGCCATTTCTTGGCACTAAAAGAAAGCTTCACAACTTGTCAAAGAGTTTGTATCATTCTTGCTACTTATGCCCACATGGTTCAGAGGATGTTCATGATATTCTTTGGTAAACAGTGTCTAAGTGGAACAAGCTTAGATCATTGCACGCCCTCCTGTTCCCAACCACCCTGCAAACCTGGATTGATCCTCCATTAACAGACTGCATCTTCCTGACACTACAACAGCAAAACCCTGCAAGCTGATGTCATTGGAGTTCTGACAGTTCCACAGACAGAGACCCAGTGCACGAAACCCCGTTTTTTTGGCATTTTCTTTTACACAGCTTGCAATGAACCAGATTGGACTTCAGGAATCTAAAGTGTCCAGGTTATATTTTCCCCCTTTCCTGTTAATGAGTCCTCCTCAGCGACATATTAATTCTGACACAGCTTATGCAAAACAACAACATTTCTATGGACTAGAGGTTCCCTAATACCAATAAATATATTGTCAATAAGCCGTACCTGATGAAGTTATTGAGAAAGTTTGGACCCACCTAAAGATATCCGCACAATCCGATGGTCTTCCTAGTTTCTTGAGGGGTAAATAGTGTAAACCATGTGGCTACACAATAACTACTCTGGGCACTTAAGATGGAATTAGTAAGATTTTTTATCAATTCAGAAACACGTTGATGTAAATCAGCCTTAGCATAATCGTATAGAAATACAGGGCAAACAGAATGAGTCTGAATCTCCTAAAGAAATGCACCCTATACAGCAAGAAACATACGATTAGTTCTATAATGGCAATACAAGTAGTCAAATAAAAGAATTGAATGTTAAACTGCATCACTTGATTATCAAAAGCGAGCATGGCTAACTATGTTTCCCTACACTAACCAAGAAAGGGACAACCCCAAACTAAGAGCATTAATTTAGAGTACGTAAAAAATGTGTCAGCTGTCACAGTCTTCAGTAGAAGAAACTCCAACCAAGAATTATGTAGCATGAAGCCACACAATAGCAGAAGCAGAGGTTTGTACCTCTCAAAGTCCTAAGATTTCTCGAAGGCCCTCACTACATTATAACATGATATATATTAGCCCACATTCAAGGTAGATCACGTAAATCTCTCCAGTAACTTTTCACAATCCAGGCACAAATTGGTTACTGGCACCATCTTCTCCTCAGCGATAAATTGCTACTTCATTCGTGCTTGGCCATTCTTATCTTCCTACATGAGAACTCGTCTCCTTGCTCGTTACCGCATTTCCTCTTGCCAAATTCCATCATCTCATACCTTACTAACTTAAAAAACACACAAACCCTTCTTTTACTAACTAAGGAAGCTTTGTCTGCATCTGCAATGGAAATAAAATATGCAAGCAAAACACTATTTTCTAGTCACATCTATAGATGTCAACTTTTAGTCTACACATATTAATGCATTAGCTTCACATAAGACACATATATAAGCATTTTTCCTAGAGTGTGAATATATCAGTAAATCATAAACCCTTATTAATCACATCTCTAAACACATGTTTTATAAACATGTTAATTTTCATATGGACTAGTTTAAATATGCAATACCCCATTTTCTCTTAGTCACATCAATCGCACAGAATATACTTGAGTGCCAACTACACATAATGTACCTCAGGATAAAATCAAATTACGCTGCTCCATCATCAAAGGCTCTTCTCCACTAACAGGTTTGAAAGTAGGTACACCTTTTTAAAGAACAGGACATCACAATGCAGTAACAATCCAATAAACAGCTGCCCCTCCTATCACCCGTTGACAGTATGCTTGCCACTGACCCTGTACAGCACGCTGTTGCCTTTTAGGCTTGGTTTATGCTGCCCATATACCACATGCTTACATATAACATACCGTTTCTTCCTGAAAGTCAATTAAAGACTGTTTTAGGAACTTTAATGATGAAAACAAACGCTCAATTAATGAACAGATGTAAATAGTGGGAGGATTCCAGGGTAATCTTACCTATAAAAAGACAGCCTTCGCCCACGTCTGTTGTTAGGGACAGTTAAATCAATCACCTCGTTTTGAACCACTGTTGAGGTCTCATGTTTACCTTTCCCCCCATTATGCTACCAACCTATTTTTTTTACTTTCAGGCCAAATTCTCCTGTGCACAGAAATAAACACCAGTCAAAGACTAATGATAGTCAGCTTAAAAAATAACAAAACTACACCCTCAAAAGCATTAGTTTGTAAACTGCCAGATATATGATTGCACATTGTTAGAACTGATACTGATTCTATACATCTAATTGAAACTGCGTGAATGTCCTTATACAGAACAGGCCTCTGCAGGCAAGAACCGGGGGCATTGTCATCTCTGAACGCTCGAAGGCAATGATGCTCCTTATGCACTTCGACAGCTTTTAATTATTCGTTTATTTGCTGTGTCTTTGAAGATGATGTATATATGTCAAAAGTTCTGTGATTAATCCTGGAAAGATTCTCTTCTGATCAAAGTCACCATGACCAGGCAGAGTGACTATGTTCTAGGAGGAGCACTCATAAAAAACACAATAAACGTAAAAGGTTAAACTTGAACATAATTCTGGTGGATGGGGAAATTAAGTTAGATTCAAAGGGACAAATCAGTCGTTCCCATTAATCACTACAATTACAGTTGCAAACTACTGATACTCCTCATAGTGAGTGGTGTGATACTCCTCAAAGTGAGTGGCATGGTATTCGTAAAGTGTAAACTACCCATGAGGGAAAGCTTACACTTCGTAACTTTGGACTAGGAAACTGGGGGCAGCATGCAGGTTCGCCCAAATGTGCTACGCCTCATGCAGGTTTTATTCTTGATTGCTGTCCTTCATGGAAGCAATAGATGTCCTCTGGAACACACCATCCCTGCATTCCCAGCACTTTCGGTAGGATCTGTAAATAGAAAACCTATCTATGGAGGGGGCATGATTCTGGCGATCCTACTAAAATATTTTTTTAGCGCTATAACACATTCTGTGATAGCGCAAACATATTCTTGGGTTGCAAACAAATCGCTGTGCAAAAACACGTATTCCTTTGTGATTTGAGAATGATACATCAGTCCCTAAGTTTAAAAGTTAATTTGAAGAAGCGGGGCTTTAGTCTGAAGTTTCATTTTGACACAAGAGCTTTATTGCTTCGAATAAACAATGGAAAATCTGTGTACGAAGCAGTAGTTCTATGCATGATCCTAACTATTAAATGAAATATATCAAATTGATTGTAATGTTCTTGTTTGCGATGTCAGATACAATTGTATTGAAAAGCAGTTTTAAATCTATTTACACATTTTTAATATTCATTTTAAATCACGAGGAATGCCTCTGCATTTTAATATTGATGTGTAAGTAAGACAGACATGTGTAGATAATTTTTTTGTTTTTACTTTTGGTGTGCGCGATCTTTTTCCGGGTCCTATTTGTAGTATAATTTTTAATTGTTTTAGGTGGAGGTATTTTCGACAAATATTTGTGAACAAAGAAGGAAGAGGAAAGGATTATGCATTAATTTTAGCATATCCCCCTGACAATGAAGTCATAGTGAACAATAGGTGACAAGATAGGTCCCTATCCACTGTTGTATGCACTTTTAATGTATGTACAGCATCTCATGTAGCATCACATGTTTGAGATGCAAATGCTAAAATGTAAATGCGTTTTTTGAAAAGCTCTCTTATGAGCAAATCAAGTAAGAAATACAGAGAGCAGCAGTGAAGAGAAAAAAAAGATGGGATCCTCAGATGAATCAGTGAAGAATGAGGCAGATTAACTCCGCTTCTGAGAGTGGTAACAAGTAAAATATGACATATACTCTGGTGCAAGAACTTACATCTTTGAGTAAAAGGTAGGTTTGCGTGTATGATCAGAGAACATGGCAAGCGGATCAGTAAGTAAGGGTGAGAAGCCAGCGCATAGGGCACGTGACTGAAGAAGGCCTACATGACTTAAGTCACAATATTGCGCATCCTTGAACAATTAATTTTAGACATCCAAATTTGTTGAGGACTTTTTTTCTAAAGAAATATTGCTTAAATTAGATGCCAAGTACATTTCTGAATACATTTCTATTATCAGTATGTTTCTCATCTTCCAGAAGCTTTGAAAAATATGTGCCCTCTTCGAAGACATTTGAGAGCATGTAACCTTTTTTTGTAGGCATATCACATAAAGATTATAATATTATACTATAATGCATTAAACACTTTCTTACGTCCAACATACAGATAAATTCCCCTTTTTTAATCCAAAAAAACAGCTGGTGTTGACTGAGTGACCTATTTGATTTATCACAGCCTACTGAAATCAAAGTGCACATCTTTACCATACATTAGCCACACATTGGCACCATTTACAGCTAGACAAACATTCCACATCTTTCATTTCTGCCAAACCACAAATTATTTATCAACTGTATAACCCACATAATTAATATCCTAGTACAAAACACTCTTAATGTATTTAAATATTAGCATTCTCCCACTCAAGGAGTACATTCAGGAATACATACAAGTTAATATATATGTAAAAAAATATGCTCAAACAATCAGATTCCATTAGATCTCACATTATTTAGAAGTGAACATATTCCCAGTCAATGCAGCGATGAAAATTAATAAAATTCTCCATCTGTTCTGAAACTAAGCCACATGGATCATTAAACTTAAAGCAAACTGACTCTCGGTATTGATCATGAAGTATAACGTTTTTGGAGAATTAATTCTGCCTATTGATAGAGGTTTTCATGGGCTCTGAGGAGACCAGTGCTCAATACAGTTGATGGATGCTGGTCTCCCGTTAGTCTTCTGAAAGCGAGAGCTTTTCTTAATAGGGCCAGATAGGGTGAAATCAACTCTCAGACTCCATCGATTGCCACAAAATATAAATAATACAGCACTGTAGATCTCTGTTTCTTTAACTCCGTTTTTTACACGCACCTTAATAATGAATGTATCACAATCATTAATAGTTATTGTTTAGGTCCTGCTCAATTTGGAATGGATTATTGCTGGTTAGTCTGTCTTCCACTTTTTAAACGTATGAGTATTAAGTACTATTTATGTTAGTTATAGCCAAAACCAAATTTTATGTTTGGTCTCATTGACTTTGGTTCTGGCCTTGAGGCACATTTGCAAAGCAGGTTAGCCTCTGAAGGGAATATGAACATTTAATTAAATGAAGTGATCAAACGTTTTGTGAGGGTGTGTCCCAGTGACACCTTTGTTTAAACATTAATTTATCCTACTTGCACGGGCTGTTGAGTTGACAATACACACAGGGACTCTCTCACCAGGCAATCTGAGCCGTGACACTAGAGAATCATTCCACTAGTCCTCGCCAGTCTAAAGCATTACACAGCTTTTTAGCTTGTTGGATACATTTCAAGTCTCTATGCAAGTTTTATAATTCTGGCCTGCCAGGTAGAAAACCAAGGTACTTATTTAGAGCTGTGATGGAACAAGTACCCTCCAAAAACTGGGGATGCTACATCAGGTCAACTTCCTGTTTCCTGCCTCATTTAGAAGTGGGAAACACTTGTGTTTGCGGCAGTGGAGCTGCTATTGTCTCCCTTGTAGGAATCACCATCTTGGCATGTCTGTTGCTAGATTATGGCACCAACATATTGCCAAAAGCGCTGCATATACAAGCCAGGGCTTCTAGCAACACTTCTACTGTGCAGTTTTATGCCTCGGCCTGCGACACTTGCAATACCAAGAATTTCTAAAAAATAACTCTCCAACTTTGGGTTTTGTCTGTCATCTTTTTTTAAAGAAAACGCTTAGCGGTCTGCATGACATGGTAGGCCAGCGAGTATTGTGTGTGTGCACCAAAAGTGCTACCACCGTGTCAGTGGAAGCCTATTTGGTGAAAAGTCCCTGCTGCATTGGCAGGAAATTCTAAACATGGCAGTGCCTTGTGACAAGAAGAGCGGAGGCAGGGCCATTACCCCCTTTGGCCACACGGCACCCTGTCCTCCCAGGTATAACTGATGTCCAAGCCGTTATTTACTCTGATTATGTTATGGTTTACCACTGTAGGTCAAATGTATGGACTACCATCTGAAAGCAAATGGAGATTATGCACAATAATTTCTAAAGCCAACCCAGAGGACTTGCGGATCTTTTATTTTTTGTGTTCCTTGATGTGGGAGCCCAACTTCAAGTACAGAACTTTCCCTAATCTAAACATAAGAAATCTATGGCTAACATTGTTATTTGTGGCCCCTGTAGACATCTCTGCGGGTTAAAAGATATCATTGTTTTAAAAGACAATTCTATCACGCAAAATCTGACGTGAGCAAATAATCCTTCACAACCCTTTTAACTGACCCACTCTTGGATTTTTGTGCAAATCTGGACTATTTCAGTTAGGAACAATGAGACTCTTTGTACGGAACATATTCCGATAGTAAAAAACAGCAGTGGCAACACTTTGCTTTGGCTTTCTTTATCTAAAGCACGTTTACACCCAAGAGGGTGATGATTGCCTTATCTTATGCCTTTGTAAAATAGGCTATTTCAGCAACACATACTAGCAAACTGAGTCATTCCCTTTATTGCTTTACAAATTAATGATGGCTTTCTTGTTTGTTTACTGACCCCATTTGGTACCAGACTCGTCTACGTGCAGCAAGGAAAGAAGTGTGTTGTGACAACATGGCAGATATGTACTGCCCTTTGATTTTAATGCATACTTTGCTTAAGACCCCTCCAGTGCTATTAATGTTCAAATAAAGATTGCAAGAATGTTGATGTTGTAGTCTTTATTCAATGATGTCATCACACAAACAGTATAAATTGCTACATCTGCTCAATTTCCATTAATTACCGAATTTGCTGGGGGGGTGGAGGGGAGCTTGAGCTCAATGGCAGTGTTATTGTTACTTCTATTAAGGTGTGATTTTACAACATTACGCTTTATTCTTCTGATGCAACACAAAAATGATATTGCCATAGCCAAAGTCCCTAAACTTTACTTCTTACATGGATTTCTGGAAAATTGTGTCAATTACAGGCTTCTAAGACGATCAGTAATCTTTCCTGATCAATTGGGATATTATCCATCTTATCCATCTAGTCTTATCATCGGCTTACATGACATAACTAATAGGACAACTTCATAGATGAGGAAGTTAGCAGCAAACGTAATGCTTTTCCAAGTAGAGGATCTTTGTAGTCAGAGTTCTTTCCAGTTCTGGATCAGCCCCATCTGGCAGGACTGGTACATACGGCTTTAAGTATGGGTCTGAGATAACTGAGCGTATGGTGTCCTGTAAGGGACATCTAGCTGTGGGTGTTTAAGTCTGCTATATGTTGTCATGGAATGATCAATTCTCAAGGGCTTGTACCAGACACCGCCCAGCAGACTTGCTTTCTATGCTCTCTTGGTGTTACATGCGGTTGAAGCAACTACATTTTCCAGGGCTGCTTTTTGGTTACCAGTCTGACGTGGTCAGGCAGAGGGACCTTTAATTACTGTCCCAATATTTGCGCAGTCCGTCCGTAGTGCACACCTTGTGTAAATATGCAAGAGTAAGCATTAGCTCAAGTGTCCAACTTCCCACCCTCGCGTGTGTCTACCTGGGTAACTAAGGAGAGCTCGACTGAGGAGGCAAAATAGTTTACCTCAAAACCAGTTACAGAAAATCTAAAAGACACTACTTATGAACTGTGGAATGTTCCCCTATGTAAAATATATATACATATATCCCAATAGAAAACAACCAACGTAAATACTGTATGTGTGTGTGTGAAGCCTGCCTTACCAGAATCGCTTTGTGCAACACATGTGGTCTGAAGGGCCTGTGTTGCAATTCTGCATGTGTAAACCTTACCGTTCATTCTTCATATTTTTACTTCTTTCATTCATGCCGTTTTTAGGTCGAGCTGGCGTTGGAGCGCAAAGCGCTCCCGCCAGCGAGACTATAGTCACCTTCCTCCCTGTCAAGGGAGTAACAGCTGTGAACGAGCCCGATACAGACCTGGGTACGAGCCGACCCAGGTCTGTGAACGCGCTTCAAGGTTGAGAAGCTTGTGCACGTTTGTTGGACGTCAGGCGCTGCAAGCCCGCCAGACCAATTATCCCAGCATGAAACTCTACTTCCTGAGGCGCCACAAGAACAATTATCCCAGCAGGAGTCTCCACTTCCTCAGGCACCGCAACAATTATCACAGCATGAGACCCACTTATCACAGCATGTCAACAGGCGCCCCAGGCTGCTGGAGCACTCAACTATAATTAATGTGCAGTTGAGTGCTCCAGCAGCGTGGGGCGGCTCTCTGCATGCTGTGATAATGATCACTTTGGGGCCTCATGCTGTGATAATTAGGGCGGCATGCTCTATTTGCAGCACTGAACATTTTCAAAGAAGGCTAAGCAGTGACATTCATTGGAGACACTCACCCTCACGCCCTCACCCCCTCACCCCTCACACACCTCCTCACCCTCACACACCTCCTCACCCTCACACCCTCACCTTCACACCCCCTCACACACACCCTCACATACCCTTACCAGCACCGCAAAACACAACACAACACAGCACAGCAAAACACAACACAGCACAGCACAGCAAAACACAACACAACACAGCACAGCACAGCAAAACACAACACAGCACAGCAAAGCACAGCACAGCAAAACACAACACAGCGCAGCAAAACACAACACAGCACAGCACAGCAAAACACAACACAGCGCAGCACAACACAGCACAGCACAGCAAAACACAGCACAGCACAGCAAAACACAGCACAGCACAGCACAGCAAAACACAACACAGCACAGCAAAACACAGCACAGCAAAACACAACACAACACAGCACAGCAAAACACAACACAGCACAGCAAAACACAGCACAGCAAAGCAAAACACAACACAGCACAGCAAAACAAAACACAGCACAGCACAGCAAAACACAGCACAGCACAGCACAGCAAAGCACAGCACAGCAAAACACAGCACAGCACAACACAACACAGCACAGCAAAACACAACACAACACAGCACAGCAAAACACAGCACAGGACAGCACAGCACAGCAAAACACAGCACAGGACAGCACAGCAAAACACAGCAAAACACAGCAAAGCACAGCACAGCAAAACACAGCACAACACAGCAAAACACAGCACAACACAGCACAGCACAACACAGCACAGCACAACACAGCACAGCAAAACACAGCACAGGACAGCACAGCACAGCAAAACACAGCAAAACACAGCACAGCAACGCACAGCACATCAAAACACAGCACAGCAAAACACAGCACAGCACAACACAGCACAGCACAGCAAAACACAGCACAGCACAACACAGCAAAACACAGCAAAACACAGCACAGCAAAGCACAGCACAGCAAAACACAGCACAGCATATCAAAACACAGCACAGCACAGCAAAACACAGCACAGCAAAACACAGCACAGCAAAACACAGCACAGCACAACACAGCACAGCACAGCAAAACACAGCAAAACACAGCACAGCAAAACACAGCACAGCACAGCAAAGCACAGCACAGCAAAACACAGCACAGCACAGCAAAACAGCACAGCAAAACACAGCACGGCAAAACACAGCACGGCAAACACAGCACAGCAAAGCACAGCACAGCAAAACACAGCACAGCACAGCAAAACACAGCACATCACAACACAGCACAGCACAGCAAAACACAGCACAGCACAGCACAGCAAAACACAGCACAGCACAGCAAAACACAGCACAGCAAAACACAGAACAGCAAAACACAGCACAGCAAAACACAGCACAGCACAGCAAAACACAGCACAGCACAGCAAAACACAGCACAGCAAAACACAGCACAGCAAAGCACAGCACAGCAAAACACAGCACAGCAAAACACAGCACAGCAAAACACAGCACAGCACAGCAAAACACAGCACGGCAAAACACAGCACGGCAAAGCACAGCACAGCAAAACACAGCACAGCACAGCAAAACACAGCACATCACAACACAGCACAGCAAAACACAGCACAGCAAAGCAAAACACAGCTCAGCAAAACACAGCAAAGCACAGCAAAACACAGCACAGCACAGCAAAACACAGCACAGCAAAACACAGCACAGCAAAGCACAGCACAGCAAAGCACAGCACAGCAAAACACAGCACAGCAAAGCACAGCAAAGCACAGCACAGCAAAACACAGCACAGCACAGCACAGCACAGCAAAACACAGCACAGCACAGCAAAACACAGCACAGCAAAGCACAGCACAGCAAAACACAGCACAGCACAGCAAAACACAGCACAGCAAAACAGCACAGCACAGCAAAACAGCACAGCACAGCAAAACACAGCACAGCACAGCAAAGCACAGCAAAGCACAGCACAGCAAAACACAGCACAGCACAGCAAAACACAGCACAGCAAAACACAGCACAGCAAAACACAACACAGCACAGCACAGCAAAACAGCACAGCAAAACACAGCACAGCACAGCAAAACACAGCACAGCACAGCAAAACACAGCAAAACACAGCACAGCACTGCACAACCAAGCACAGCACAACCAAGCACAGCACAACCAAGCACAGCACAACCAAGCACAGCATAACCAAGCACAGCATAACCAAGCACAGCATAACCAAGCACAGCATAACCAAGCACAGCGTAATAAAGCACAACAAAACATAGCATAACAAAAAATAGCATAACAAAACACAACAAAACATAGCATAGCATAACAAAACACAGCATAGCATAACAAAACACAACACAACATAGCATAGCATAACAAAACACAACATAGCATAGGATAGCAAAACTAAACAGAGCATAGCATAACAAAACAAAGCATAGGATAGCAAAACAAAACATAGCCTAACAAAACATGGCATAACAAAACATGGCATAACAAAACATGGCATAACAAAACATGGCATAGCAAAACATATAATAGCATAGCAAAACATAGCATATCAAACACAACAAAACATAGCATAGCAAAACAAAGCATAGCAAAACATAGCATAGCATAACAAAGCATAACAAAGCATAGCATAACAAAACATAGCATAGCATAACAAAACATAGCATAACAAAACGTAGCATAACAAAACATAGCATAGCAAAACAAAGCATAGCATAGCAAAACACAACACAACAGCATAACAAAGCATAGCATAACAAACACAACAAAGCATTGCATAGCATAACAAAACAAAGCATAGGATAGCAAAACAAAACATTGCATAGCATAACAAAACATAGCATAACCTAACAAAAATTAGCATAGCATAACAAAACAAAACATATCATAGCCTAGCAAAACATAGCATACAAAACATAGCATAACAAAACATAGAAAAACAAAGCATAACACACACAACCACACACACACAACCACACACACACACAACCACGCACACATAACCACAACCACACACACAACCACAACCACACACAACCACACACACAACTATCTATCGCCCTCACTCTATCTGTCTATCGATCTATCGCCCTCACTCTATCTGTCTATCGATCTATCGCCCTCACTCTATCTATCGGCCTCAGTCTATCTATCTAATCGCCCTCACTCTATCTGTCTATCTATCGCCCTCACTCTATCTATCTATCGCCTTCACTCTATCTTATCGCCCTCACTCTATCGCCCTCACGCTATCTATCGCCCTCACTCTATCTATCGCCCTCACTCTATCTATCGCCCTCACTCTATCTATCGCCCTCACTCTATCTATCGCCCTCACTCTATCTATCTAATCGCCCTCACTCTATCTATCTAATCGCCCTCACTCTATCTATCTAATCGCCCTCACTCTATCTATCAATCTATCTATCGCCCTCACTCTATCTATCAATTTATCTATCGCCCTCACTCTATCTATCAATCTATCTATCGCCCTCACTCTATCTATCTATTTATCGCCCTCACGCTATCTATCTATCGCCCTCACTCTATCTATCTATCGCCAGCACTCTATCTATCTGTCTAGCTATCTATCGCCCTCACTCCTATCTATCTATCTATCTATCTCGCTCACTCAATCTCTCTATCGCCCTCTATCTATCGCCCTCCCTCTATCTATCTATCGCCCTCACTCTATCTATCTATCCCACTCACTCTATCTATCGCATCACCACAGCATCACTAAGGGGCACAACAACATCACTATGCGCTACCACAGGATCATTGAATGCCACAGCATCACTAGTCGCCACCACAACATCTCTCAGCCCCACCACAGCATCAATCTGTGCAACCATTTACCAACAACTGGGTCAAATATGATCTCTCAATGTTTCAAGCTTTATTACAAATGTCACAAAAAGAGGTTAGTATTTCACTTCTGTTCTTGGATTTTCGTCACAATAAAATACACTGAACATATTCTTCACAAAAGTTATTTACAAAAGTTTAAGCTATTGCCATTATAAATTACAATAACTTTTATTTAAGTATTAATTATTAAAAAAATTCAAAGCCATTGTTATTTGTAATATCAATACATCTAAGTCACGTGAATACAACACATATTGCATTACAAATGCTATAGGTGTCACAAGTTATAACTATTGGCATTGTAAATGACAAAGCTATTATTTTTGCTATTTTCAAAACCAACACATATATAAAAAATGTGTCATTTAAAATACCAATAGCTCAAACTTTCCTAATGCGAGACCTTATGCATTGCAAATGCTTGTTTAACCTGTTTTAAGCAAGAAGTGTACTTGGAAATAGACAGTGTGAGGACACTAAAGTTGATCTGTCTAAGCATCAACTTTATTGTTTTTCATTTCCAAGCTACTCCAGAAGTCTAGCTATAACACTTTCAATTGAAAGCCTGGAAATCAAAAATAATTTAAATTTCTCTCTGAGGCAAGATCAGGAAGCGACAGGCGGCAAGGTGTGAAACCGTGTATGCAAATTAACATTTGTGATGGTAGCCCCCAAGATTTGATTGTGAACTGCAGAAGAGTTGCAGAGTGTTGTTATTGACGTAGGAGATAACAGGAACACCTGTTTCCAAGACGGCTATTTTTAACTCCTTGGCTGCGGGGCCGATTCCCCCGCTGTGCTGGGGTAAAGGGGGGCGCGCACAGCGCCCGGGTGCTCTTGACGAGCTGAGCTCGTCATGAGCTACGTTTCTCGTGTGCTCATGACGAGCTGAGCTCGTCATGACCACGCCTGTTCGTTAGAACGCCCAGCAAAGCAGGGGAATTAGCCCCGCACCTGAGCGTTCTAACGGTCATGAGCACAAGAGAACCGTGGCTCATGACGAGCTGAGCTCCTCATGAGCGTCGGAGGGTTAAAAGTACTGGTAGCCCTAGGAGAGCACACCAGCAAGCTTGCCAAGGCGCCACACAGTCTCAGGTGTGACGCACCTATGTCGGTGGGCCGGTACTTGCCAGATGGGCTGGGGCTGGTTACTGCAGCGAATGACACGACTGCGCCAGTCCCTATCCTGCCAGGTCATTGGCCCGATCGGCGCGGTGCCCCGGAAGTCTGGGTCGGGGAGAGCTGGTTTGCGCCGGTTCCCGCTCCTTTAAAGGGGCGGTGAAGCGGCAAAATGGTCTCTTTGGCATCGCTCATCTCTCCCATCACAGCGGGCTGCCAGCTGCCCCATCGGGGGCTTAGAAAATCTCTATATTTCTTTTTCTTTGTCCCACCCACCATACCCTGAGGCAGTGGATTTTCTTATCTGAATGTGGTTTTCTGTTGCAGGTTTGCGGGTGTTTTTCTCCTTTCAGGTAGCTAGTGCCTAATGTCCTTTGGTTCTTTGCATTTGTTTGTCTGTCTAACATCTTTCCCTTGCAGTGGTCCACAGTTGTAGTATTTTGAGTCATAGTATCCTTGGTCTGCGGTCAGGTCATGATTGGTGGGGCATTTACGGTACTTCCTTAGTAGGCATCCCCAGTGTTATTGGGGATAGGTGGGGGACTTGGGTCTGTCATGGACTTACAGGGGGTGCTTACAGCCAGTCGGCTGGAGAGTGAGGAAGTGCACGCTTCCAGCAGGCCCTTGCGGCCAATCCCCGCACGGGCGTCTCGGTGCCAAGCAAGTACAGCAGCGCAGCCCCTTGGGGGTGGTATTTGAGAGCGTGGGGGTGCCCGAGGTACGTAACCTTCTGGGCAGACAGGCCTCCTGCGCAACGTCACTCCGGAAGAGGGGACCTTCCATGTAGTTGGACCAGTCATGATCTTACACGTAGACTCAATGCAGAGTACGCAGAGACAATGTGTAATTTATTACCTTATGATTAGGAATGGCTATGTATTAGAATTTCTGTTATGGTTAGTTATCCACAAATACAGTAAAAATTGTATGGAGTGTTAAGGTAGGTTTCTGTGTATTGAAATGAAATGTAAACATTTTTTATCTGATGTTTTGTGTAAATAAAATATGGCTGAGTTGTTACGACCCCTAACCCCAAAAGTTCTGATAGTTTTGTGCGATCTGTGCCTCAGGGAGTGGGGAAGGGGAGGGGAGGGGGGAGGGTTCCCCACTAGGGTGATGGGTATTGGGGTGTTTAAAGGCGGGGACTCAGCATTACCTGCCATAAACCCTCCATGGTATTTAAGCCCCAAGATAAAGAGCTCTCAAGTGTCCACGTGTGAGTAGCTGATCAAATTCAGGAATTTTCATTGATTATGAGACTTGTAATCCTGGCTTTATATTGGGTTAAACATCAATAAGAATCACAGCATGCAACAACAAACAACTTAGACTGAATGATACTCGGGAAGAGAACTGGGCCACTTGAGAGGTCTAGAGATATCGAATCCAGAGCTACATTCTCAAGATACCCGAGGGGTTGAATGTTCAGCTAAAACTCGAGCATAGTTCCCAAATAGTCCATGTAAAAATGGTCACTCCGGGACACTTGTTAGTGCCCTGGATTCTTCAATTATAAATCATTGATTTGAAGGGTGCTTGATTCATTTATTCAATGTAAGGAAAGCAAGACCCACAATGCATTAGGTTATCACACAAAAAGTCTAGGACTGAGAAAAGTGTCCCTAATCACCGTGCATGTAATGCTTGCACCTTCTGCCTGCCCTGGTACCTGTGACAAGCGGTCCACCTTTTGCCTACATGCCAAGACGTCAATGTATGTATGACACCTCCAGCCAGTCGTGGCTTTTTAGCCAACCATACATGTCTCAGACGTTGATTTGTCTTCCCAGTTTCAAAGGTCAGGGAAACTACAAGTACCAGAATGCAACTTGTTGCAACAACAAAAAAGGGGGGGACTGCCGTGCGCGTTACACTCGAAACACCGCGCCACTTAGAAATCATTCAAATACAAGAGTAGCAGAGCTGAACAATGGCCTATATTGTCGGATGTCGCTCTCTCCCTCAACGTGACACACCTTCAGCAAAAGACAAACACCAGCCGCGCATTTCCAGTCTCGCCCCTGTGTGAGGAGACCGAGAGGCCAGAGCAGGGAGGGTTCCTGCACTAGGCCCGACCCGCTCTCCTGCACACCCGCTCGCGCACTCATTATGGCTAATTAGGGCGGCGCGAGCGCCTCGTGATCTCTTTATGGGTGTTTTATGTACAGCTGAAGATGAATGCTCTTGTCACCGATGGCTCGAGACCAGTGCCCGCGAATCGATGGGAGACGCTCGCGCTCGCGCGGCCCGCGCTCCGCTTATCGACGGCTTTGTGACTAGTGTTTAAGGGTGTGGGGGAGGGGGGCGCCCGGTCCTGATCCTCTTTGGTTATAATTGGCGCTCGTTCTGGGGCGGGTCTATTAATTCCCGCTCAGAGGAGCGCCCCCTCCCGCGCGCGGAGGCGCGCGCCTCGGATTCATTCTGCTCCACCAGCTCCTCAATAGGCAGCAAAATGACCACTTCCCCGTCTCCGGAACACATCAAGTCCGGCTCCGTGCTCGCGATAATTGAAAGGAAGGGCTTTTATGGGCGGCGGATAAAGCTTGTAAATAGACCGGGCACCGAAGGAGGAGGACCAGGGACCGTGCTGAAACGAGAAAACACCTTTTCCGGGTCACTCAATTTTGGGGGGCGGGGGGATTAAGGTGTAGCAGCAGGAAGATGTGGAGTCACGAAGGGCCAGGTCACCAGGAGTGTCACACAGCCAATTTACACATTTATTTTTAAAAACTTCCTCCATAATAAATGAGCAACAACTCAGATTTGGCAGTAAATCTGTTCTCACCTACTTAATGTGTCTCAAATAAACTGCTTTCTAAAATACCTTATGGAGTTAAGGCACCTGATGGAGAGATGTTTGTGTATCCATCAATTTCCAGAGTATAATAACAGTAAGATAACTCTGGTGGTTAATGCACCTGAGAGATCTGCATGAAGTCTAGTCACAGGTTTAACTCATAAAATAGCATAAGGGTTTATGTGCCAGCTGCAATGTACATTTGTAATATGCAGGTCACTGGTTTGTATTTTATGTGGTTAGTGTAGTACGCTACTGCTTTGTTTTAGAGAGCCTTGTTTTACCTTCCTTGTAATTACCACAGTAAGTAATAATAATAATAATAATAATAATAATACTCAAGTTTATAAAGCACCTGGTTACACTAGGCTAGTGTGTCCCCGCGCTGCGGTACAGACCTAAAGCACACATCCCAAAAGACCCTGAACTAGGAGAAAAGAGGGCAAATGGCCAATCTGAGGGGAAAGATGAGTTTTCAGCTCCTTGCGAAAAGGAGTCTCCGAAGCCTCCATCCGAAGCCCCCAAGGGAGTTTGTTTCACTGCTGTGCTGCCAAAAAACGAAAGGAGCGACCGCCCATCCTTGCCCTCCTGATAGTAGGTATGCTAACCTTCCCCATCCCGCTCAACCATGACCGGTAGGGGCATAAGGAGTTAGGAGGTTGTGTATGTAGGTGGGCCCCTTTCTTTGTAGAATCTGATGGCTAACACAGAGAGCCTTTAACAAGATTGGCTCTTTGATCGGAAGCCAGTACAGGGAGACCAAGGCCCTCTTAGAAGAGGCTCACTTAGGTAGCATCAGAACCAAGCGAGCTGCTGCATTCTGGATACGTTGGAGCTTCTGTATACATTTGACATTTGCTCCCAGGTAAAGTACATTCACATAGCCCAGTCCTGGAAGTTATGAAATGGAGCTGCAAGCAAGGTACGAGTGAGTTTTGGACCTTAATTGTTTTTTTCATCAATCTTTCGTTATTCTAAGTGTTAAAAAGGCAGGGATATTCTCCTTCACAGATTGAGCTGCTGTACTCCTGCAGTTACAGGGCTGAACTGCAGAGAGAGAGATGAGCTCCTGCACGGATAGACAGATAGATGGACAGAGCTGTGGTCTAGCAGAGATAAAGGCGAGCTAGTTCCTGCATGGATATGAATCGGTTCCTGCATAAATAAAGAGATCTAAGCACACGCCCAGATCTTTTGTACACAGAGAGCAGAGCTCTTCCTTAGGTATAAGTGAGTTCCTGTCGACACCGAGAGATAGGAGGCCTGAGCTCATGCAGAGCTAGGTCTATGCACCTGCACAGATATGACGCAGTTCCTGGAGAAATGGAGAGATTTAAGCTGTTGCAGGACTGAGCTCCTGCAGAGAGAGAGAGATATAGACAGACAGACAGACAGAGAGCTGGGTTCTTTCACAGATAAAGTGTGCAGGACAGAGAAAGCTGAGCTCTGGTATGGATATGAATCAGTTCCTGCACAAATAGGGAAAGCATGGCTATAAATGAGAGCTCTTACAGAGACAGTGCTGAGCAGCCCCTGGATATGTTACAGTTTCTGCACAAATAAATGGATCAGAGCACCAGCAAGGATAGTGATAGCTAGACTCCTGTGAGGTCATAAATGGAGGGAAATGGAGAGAGTAGGGTGCAGAGCCATTTGGATCGAGGGTGGGGCTTGTAACTAGCACAGGATGCCTATTTACACTACCAAAAGCAACAAAGACAGACCTTTTCTGGGACTGGTACCTTCTGTCTGCGAGCAACTATCACCAGATCCCCTTTAGAACAGACGCTCAGGGTGGGGCTGAGCATCATTCGAAATAGACTTGGCTTTGGTGAAGGTCATTATTCAGAAGAGAGGAAGCCTTGTCTGGGCCATGAGGCCCCTTTCCCACTCGTTCGAGAATTGTATTGAATATATCATATTCATCTCTGTGTGCCTGCATCTAAAGTGTATGCATTTTGTTGTTTCTAGTGCATTAGTTATAAACGTTGGTATTTAAGCAGTCCTAGGGCAATATTTCATTGCATAGGCATAGTGAGAAGCAGTGAAGTTCCAGGGCAGGATCAAGTTTTTGATCAGCAAACCCAGAAAATGCAGCTCTACTATTGGTGAAAACGTGATGTGACCTTCGAAGTTATTAATAAATAGATTATACTCTGTGCCTCTGCCTATGTGGTTTACGCATTGGTATTTTATCAAGCATACTTGTTTTAACAAATGGCATTTAACCGAAAGAGGAAGCATGGGATAACATTTTTCTAGTATGGTAAAATCACATTGAAGAGACCTCAGGACTATTAGAACAGCTGTTTCTTGGGCAAAGTAATTGTTATCTGCTATCTGTGAGGAAATAGAGAGGAATTTTCCCAATCAAATCTTTCTTTACTGTGGTAATAAACTCTATGCCAGCATGGTTATGCTTCCCCTGTGGATTTAACCAGCCTGCAAGGGATATCTTCAAATGTATCATTTTGGATGAGGGATACCAGCATAGATAGACCCCTGGTTACAGGATATATTATCCTTATGAACATGGGAGTAGCTCGCAAGCAATCGGAGGAGGTGGGGTACCATCATGCAAGAGGCCCTTCAAGATGCTTCATCATGGGTGGGAGAGGTAACAACATTGGGGGTCAATTGAGGAATGTATCTCTCTAGGCAGGATTACAACCATAGAATGACCTTTATAAAATACCATCCAATGGAAGAACCTATTGGATATATAATTCTAGGAAAGGGAATTTACATTGAAGGACCCTTGTGCAATATCATCTCCAGGAGAATTTCTAGCATGGAAGGGTACATATTGACTATAACGTTCTAGTGAGGCTTGTCAGCATGAACAGCTTTGTAGGTACCCGAGGATGCAGGCACCTAAATCTGCAACAACCTGTTCATAGGCCTGGCTGTGTTTCCCTTATTCATTCCCTCCGATGGCTGTGGTGGTGTTGGGAAAGCTGAGGGAGTGGAAGAGAGCGCAGAAGAGCGAGAGGAAGACAGAGAGAGTGATAGAAAAAGAGAGAGAAGATAAGGAGATACATAAGCAACAGAGAGAGGAAGGAAACAGAAAGAGAAAACAGAGAGAGATTAGATGGAGAAAGTGGAGAGGGTTGAGAAGGAGATAGATAGAAAGATAGACAGACACATCAAGAGAGAGGAGAGATTGAAGTAGATAAAAACAGAGAGAGGGGCTGAGGAAAGGAGACCATAGAAGTGAAAGCAAAATAGATAGTGGGTTGTATGAAAAGAGAGAGAGAAGAAAAAAAATAGGGAGTGTAGAGCAAGAGAAAGAGACATACGGGTGTTAAGAATACATTGGTTCGCTTGCACTTGGAATTCTCCGTGTGTTACCATAGCATGCACAGCAACCATTGTCCGACAATTGCAGTCGCTTATTAACCCAACAATGATAATTACTCTCTAGTTTGCTACTATTAACTGGAAAATTAAAAGCTAGCCATTTAGCTGGCAGGTATTGATTTCCGCTCCCAAGGCAACCTCCCAAGAGTGAAACATATGCACACAACTACTTTTGTTAGACAGCAAAAATTCATAGTTGACATGACTGAGTTCAGAGCCAGTGTCTATGGCTTTTCTACCTGTCATGTGGAGGGCCCTGACTCACCAGCCCTTCCATAAATGTGCAAAGCAGGCACTGAGTGCTTGTGTCTGATGTGTTTAATTAAATGAAGTAATAGAATATGTACAAGGAGTGATCGCTGACCATTAGTACACAAAAGATTAACAAAAATGATCTCCAACGTACTGCACATTCATGGTTGATGAATAACGTTCAAAAGGTGCAAAGTCATTTTCTTTTTTACTATCACACAATAAATAAGGCAGGCCTACTTCTTTAATCATAACTTTCATAATAAACAGACCAGACCTGTGGCTGCTGACATACATTTTCCAATCAAACAATCAAGCTCATTGCCTTCATCATTGGCTTGTCGTCATAACCAACTGAGGCCTCTTGTTTTGCACGAGTCATTATTCATCAGGCGTGTGGTCATAATATTACAAATCAAAATAATATACAACCCCTCCGAAAAAGGCTTAACGAAGTTTATCACATTGCAAATCTTCAACTCCAAGTGCTTAGCTGAGGGGCTAACTAACACCATAGCCTTTACTACCAAGGTAAACTGTGTGATTCCATGTAACAAAACACCTGTCTGCAGCCATTGACATAGTGTAATGACTGTACACCTCTAAATGCCTATTGGCTTTAACAAACACTTTTCAAAATAAACTGGTCAGGCTTAATGGCTTTGTCAAAACGTTTAATAAAAACACATCAGAACTATGGAATCTGATATATATTTTGCCAATGAACTAGTCTGGCTTCCAGCCTTCATCACTGACTTGTCACAGCAGCAAACCCGTCCCCCCTGAATTCAGCAAAAGCTTTTCCATTGAACCAATCAGGTGTATAGCCTTCATCACTTGCTTGTCACCATGACAACAATGGCCTACTGTGTTCTGCATATGCTTTCCCTCAAAGCAACTTTGGGTATACAATAAAAAAAATATCAATATGTACAAAATTACAGTTGACAAAACAATATAAAACCCTTCCTAAAGTGGCATTGCAAGAATTCTCAAAGTGAAAATCTTCTCAACCGAAGGTATGTTACAGGGCACAATCAACAACAAAACCTTTGCCTACTATGGTAATCTTTTAGATTTCATGTAAGAAAATACCTCGTGACAAGCTTTAACACAGTGTAATGACAATCCAACCTTAAAGGCTTATTAACTTTAACATTTACATTTCACAGTAAATAAGTCAGACCTACTGCCTTTGTCAAACCTTATCATAATAGAGAGATCAGGCCTATAGTTTGACCAATGGCTTGCCTCATAACCAAATTAGTTCTGCTAAACTGGTCACAACCTCTACCCAATCAAAATCTGCTTTCAATTTAATCAACACTTGAGAAGAGCCAAAGTGACTGTCTCTGTGCAGTGCCTATTAAAGCTCCTTTTCTGCTGATAGCTCTGCTAAATACCACGTATAGTGTACTCTATCTACTCTGTGTTTTTTGTAAGCCTTTAAAAGCTGGCACTTAGCTACTGAATTTCTGGTGTGATCATCATTTTTTCCATTGCCCTTTTTAGCTTCGTGATTTCTTCCTGGGTCCCTCCCCTTAATTTATATGACATGTTTCAATCCACTGTGGATTTTATTGTTTGACATTCTTTGGGATGATAGGTATAGGAGCTCAATGGTCTGGTGCCTGGTGAAGAAGAGCAATATATGCTGAACATCCTTTATCTGTCCTCACTTTAGATAGGGACAAAGCAAATCCACTATCATTGATGCACAAAATCATCATAAAATGCAACTGTCTTACTGTTTGGTGCCTTGCCCTAAGCTTAAGTCTGCAGGAGACTTACAGAAGGCAAAATATGGTATACCACAATGCGAGTATACTTTCAAAATACCAAAAATGAGCAGATGGTAATATGAACATTTGAATATTTTAAAATAAAAAAACACGTGACTAAAATAGGTAAAATTATCTCAGAGTGGATCAAGGCTCAAAATAGGTTAACCAGTAAATGGGTAAGCCAGTCAATTAATCAGACGCTAATCTTCGATCTTAAAATTAAAATATTTATTTAACTCTATCGGGTGAGGGAGTAAAAATCTCTTGGACAGAAGTCTCAATTGAAACTGCTTGGTAGGTGGTTCTTTATGGTATTGGCACTCCTGGGCAATAGGCAGGTAAGTATACTCTAGTACTGAGTGAGGATTGCGGTGCATAATGGTAGGGAGAGCCACCCTCCTCCCCAATGTGTGGATATCCACTGGTAAAACAGAACAACAGTCCCCTGCACATGCTAACATCAATAACAGTGTGACAAAAGCTTGAGTCTTTGCTGGAACATTCACAACAGCCTTAGCCAACACGTGTTCCATCGCGCTTACAGTTGTGCACAGTGATTTCTTCAGGGCTAAGAAACAAACAATAGTACAGAATTGGGAATGGATGGTATGCAATAATAGCATCCAATGTCCATTTCCCATTGTGACAGACTAACTTTGAAGGATCTGCTCTTGTTGCCTAATCGAGCCTGTGGGAACCCATGCTGTCTTAAATATGTCACCTTGGTTGTTTAGTGACAAACTAGTGTAGTTTAAGAAAAAATATAATAACACTCTTAGATAAAATAAACTGGTCCGGAGTTAAGGCATGCTTGTTCCTTGTGAGACCAGTTGTGACCAATGAACCTAAAACAGGTAAAAAAGAAAGATAAATAAAGCTAAGCATAGAAGCCCTGTTAGAGCAAGTTTATCGTGAACAAATCTGATTGGGAAAACAATCTTAAATCCGGTTGTATTTCCGTCTCAAATGGGATTCAATGGGGTCCAATGGTAGACACACAGTTAAAACTGAACATATCTTGTGTCCATAAATAATCCCTCCTATTCACAGTATATGTATCCAGGATGTGTTTCCCAATGAGGAATCCCTGAGGATGGATAAATAAAGGAAAACAGCCTAATTACATATAAGAATACACCCAAAGGAAAAATGGCAAGGGCATTTTCAATATACTTTAAGGTTATGGTAATGTGGTTCCACGTACCTTAAACGAGGATTTAGTGGTAGTGCAAGTTTATTCAGGCATGAATAAATAAAATCAGTGGTGCATTGCACCCTCTCGATGCAGGTTGTGTTAAAGAAAATAACCGGCAGCCATATCCTTGCCGGTATTAATAAAAGACCTTTGCCTAATAAAAAGGATCAAGGGAAAGTGTGTCAGAACAAGCAAGTAGACAGACCCTAGGTGAGAATTTAAACGATGCCCCCAAATGCAGATGTTCGGATCTAGCGTAATTGGCACTATACCGCTGTTTGCAGGAGAACATAGTTATGAGTGGTTACCTCTGTGATAAACAGAGCTCCGTCAAGGGTGTATAATGGAGACCTAATGGCCCACGGGAGAAAACACTTTCATATAGGCCTGGGAGTGGAAACAGGTGTAGGACTGTACCCCCTCTAAAGACGTCGGACATCTTGGAACAGTAAATTCAGTACCCCGCTTATCAATAGTGGTTAAAAGTGGGCAATTTATCAGCCCTGATGTGTGTTGATGTAGAGCTCAAGTGTCGTGGGGTATTGATCAGCATTATGCTCGATGGGCTAATGCATAGTAGTAAAACAAATACCTTCGGCCATCTTGGAATGTCTAATCTCCGCTTCCGGCTTAATAACAGAGATAGTGATGGGCAAATAACTGCACAAGAATGACTAAAGAACATATTAAATTAAAGCGATTGTAGCTGTGTGCATCCAATAAGGACCTGAAAATATAATTACGATTATCGCTGTGTGCCTACAGAAGAAAGGTTTGTAGAAGGAAAACAATGCTGATGCCCCCATGTAATGGTGTGTCCATAGCAAGTTACGGAATGTAAAGGAGAAAAATATAATAAAATGTATTAAACGGATGTGGGTGAACGCGTGGGAGAAGCGCTGCTGGGATCTTTCCAGGACCCTATTGATTCTTTAAGGGAAAATGCCTAGCGTACCCCAGTTTTGTAGCCAGGTGATTCTGCCTTTGAATAAAAGTCTTGGAAATGTCTTTGAGTTTAGTTCTTGTCGCAGAACTCAATTGATTCTACGAGTGTTTCTGCCTCCAGCTCCCAAAGATGACATCTGTATTCCTGAATTGAGATCTGTGATTGGTATACCCTAAGGTGGCCAAACTAAGTGGGTCCAGGGTGTGTGTGTGGGGGGGTGGCAGAGGGAGGGTCTAAATAGGAATTCCTAGAGGATCCCACTCACTGTCGCAGTGTCCTTCCCAACTGACTTCCTGGCACCGTTTCAGGGTTAGTTAACTGTTCTCTGGGCGTTGAGCTCCATTCATTTGTCTTGTCCTTACACGATGTTCCCCTTCCTTTGGAGGGTGAGAATACCTTGACCATATTCTAATACCATTAATCCTGCTGACACAATGGGCAAGGGGAGAGGAAATGTCTCACAAGAGGCCCGCTGAGAAAATCCAGGTCAGAGCAAGACATTGTATTAAAACAAAGGTAATCTCTACGCTTGTTAACCAGGACTCACAACTCCCTTTCTTTCAAGCCAAGCATGGATAGTGCAGCCACACAATAGAAAAGATCTAACCTGGAAAAAACTCCTCACATGTATATGTAAAAAAACAAATATTGGCATAGCCAATAGGTCATGCCTATGCGAGAGCTATTGGCTTTGCCAATATGTTTTATCCTTGTTGTACACATGTGGCTGCTGTTCTGCATGGCTAAATGTTAGTGACATGAAGTGGAGCAGGGTTGGGTGGGGTGGGGTGGAGTGGGGTAGATTGGAATGTAGTAGATTGGGGTCGATTGGAGTGCGGTAGGTTGGGGTAGTTTGGGGGAGGGTAGATTGGGGTAGAGTGGGGCACATTGGTGTAGATTGGGGTAGACTGGAATGGGGTAGAGTGGGGTAGATGGAGGTAGAGTGGAGTAGAAAGGAGTGGGATAGATTGGGGTGGATTGCAGTGGAGTGGGGCATAGTGGTGTAGATTGGTGAGGGATAGATTGTAGTTGAGTGGAGTAGAGAGGGGTAAAGTGGAGTGGTGTGCAGTGAAGTGGGATGGAGTGGAGTGGGATAGATTGGGATACATTGGAGTGGAGTGGGTTAGAGTGGAGTGGGGCAGATTGTGGTACATTGGAGTGGGGTGGGATAGATTGGGATGGACCTGAGCGGTGTAGAATGGATTGGTACAGATTGGATTGGAGTGATTACATTGGTGTATACTGAAGTGGGGTAGATTGGATTGGTATGGGGTGGTTTGGCATAGACTGGAGTGGAGCAGGGTGAGGTAGATTGGGGTAGGGTGAAGTGGGGTAGATTCAGGTGGAGTGGATTGCGGTATCTAGGGGTAGACAGGAGTAGAGTGGGGTAGATTGGATTAGAGTGGGGTGGATTTGGGTAGATTGGAGTGGAGTGGGGTAGATTCAATTGGGATACATTTGAGTGGGGTAGGTTGGAGTGGGGTGGGATAGTTTGGATTTGGTTGGAGTGGATTGCTGTAGATTGGGTTGGAGTAGGGTAAACTGAAGTAGATTGCAGTGGACTGGAAAGCGGTAGACTAGAGAGTAGTAGGGTAAATTGGAGTGGAGCAGAGTGAGGTAGACTCGGGTAGGGTGGAGTGGAGTAGATTGAGGTGGAGTGGAGTCAAGTGGGGTAGATTGGGGTAGGCTGGGGTCGATTGGGGTAGAATGGGATGGATTGGGGTGGGATATGGTATATTGGAGTAGGGTGGGATAAATTGGGGTGGGGTGAAGTGAGGTGGATTGGGTAGAGTGGGGTGAGGCAGACGGGTGGGGTAGATTGAAGTGGAGTGGGTTCGAGTGGAGTGGGATAGAGTTGTATAAAGCGCAGAGAAATGTGGTAGATTGGAATGGGGTAGATTGGGGTATATTGGAGTGGGGTAGAATAGGGAAGATTTTGGTTGAGTGGGGTAGATTGTGATATATTGGAGTGGGTTAGATTGTGGTAGATTTGAGTGGGGTTGATGTGAGTGGAGTGGGGTAGACTGGAGTGGGGTTGGGTATATTGAGGTGAAGTGGGCACTGTGGTGGTGTGGATTGTGGTAGAGTGGAGTGGAGTGGGAGTGACTAGGGTGGAGTGGGGTAGATTTGAGAGTGTTAATTTGCAGTGCAGTAGAGAGTTGTAGACAGGAGTAAGGTAGATTGGAGTAGGGAAGATTGAACTGGGTGGACTGGGTGGAGTGGGATATATTGGGGTGTATGGGTGAAGATTTGGATAGATTGGAGTGGAGTGGGGTAAACTCAAGTGGAGTGGATCTGGTGAGTTTGGGGTGGATTGGGGTATATTGGAGTGAAGTGGAGTGGGGTAGATTGGAGTTGAGTCTGGCATATTGCAGTTAGGTTGGTCTAGATTGGAGTGCAGTGGGGTAGATTAGTGTGGAGTGGGGTAGATTGGAGTAGAGTGGATTAGAGTGGAGTGGGGTAGATTGGAGTAGAGTGGATTAGAGTGGAGTGGGATAGATTGGAGTGGGGTAGATTGCAGTGTGTTAGATTACAGTGCACCAGGGTGAGGTAGATTGGAGTGGGGTAGACTAGGGTGGTGTGGGATATATTGGGATGGAGTGGGTTAGATTGGAGTGGAGTAGATTGGGGTAGATTTGGGGTAAAGTGGGTGGATTGGCATAGATTGGAATGAAGTGGAGTGGGATAAATTGGAACAGAGTGGGGTAGATTGCAGTGAGTTAAACTGGTGTAGATTAGAATTGAGTGAGACAGATTGGGGTGGATTGGATTGGAGTGCAGTTGGGCAGATTAGAGTGGAGTGGGATAAAATGGAATGATGTGCTGTGGATTCAGGTAGATTGGAGTGGGGTAGATAGGGGTGGGGAGGGGAGATGGGGTAGATTGACATGGAGTGAGATAGAGAGTTGGGTAAACTGGAGTAGATTAGAGTGGAATGGAGTAGATTGCAGTGGAATGGAGTGGGGTAGATTGGGGTAAAGTGAAGTGGAGTGGGGTAGATTGGAGTGCAGTGTAGCTGCGGCCATTAGGCTTCATCTCTTGCACCTAAGAGCATAGGAATATAGAGTGCCTGAAAGCACTTTCAGTGGAATACTTATGAGAATGAGGGTTTAGGTACCGGTTTTAATGAGAAATGGAGTAGTTTCTGTGCTGCACAGAACTTAAGTGCCTTAAACGGACACATACTTTGTGTGCACAGAAAACAGGTGGAATACTTATGAGACTGAGGACACAGGCTTTAAGGAGGATTAACTGCAGTGCTGCCCAAAATTGAGGCTCTTTAAAAATCCACATACCTTTTTTTGAAAAGGCACAGATGTGTCCAAAATGTTTATTTTGCCTCGTGGCAGCCTGGCCTGAAGATGTGACTTGACTGCTTGTCTGGAAAGACTTAGACTGCTTGTCTGGAAAGACTATGGGAGTCTAGTTTCAGACTAGTGCACACTTTAAACAGACACATACTTTGTATGTGCAGAGAAAAGGCGCGGCCTACACACATATGCAGTCACACACCTGCTTTAATATTCTGTGCCATTTGTTTGGTGCTATAAAAAGAAGCACTACACTGTAAACCACAAACTTGTTTAATAGTCCATGCCAATTGTTTGGTGATGTAAAAGGGAGCAACAAATTCCAAAACCATTAAAGGCAACAAGAAACAAATCTGCTGGAGGGTGGAAGTTTAAAGTAATCTAAAGGTGTAGCATGAAAGTGGAAGGGTGGACAGAAAAATGAAAAAATGTACACTGAATCACAGCACGATCAGCGGAAAGACAGTGGAAGGACATTAATCAAAGGATGTCACTTCTTTTTATTTCTCCTGGGAATACCTCTCGCTGCAACAGCACATGCAACTGTTAGGCGAGGCCTGGGAAAGGTTCCAAATACAGGTTATTGTTGTTTGGCCAAGGCTCCCCCCCCCCACCGCTCGAGGGTGCCACACACATGGCAATTTCACCAGGCCGGTGTTGGGGGTCGGCAGCACTTTTCGCTGCCTCCCCTCAACAACACGGGCAGCGATTGGACAAGGGTGGGGCTGTGACCCCAAAGGCACTTGGTGTGCTTTCCGGGGTGAGCGTCCAGTTGGACCGCGTAGCCCCGCACATGAGAAAGGGGATTTGGCTATGGTCAGGTCTTTTCCCTCCTGCCCACCGCCTCTCTAGGACGCTACCGCACTGCTCCCACTGAACTCTGGCCAGCGGCTTCTCTGTCCCTCCCATTATCCCCATAACAAATACAAATAGGATTAAGCTGTTTATAATTGTGGGAGTATTTGGCTTGCTTGTCTTGTTGTTATTAAGTAATCTTTTCCTTAAGGTTGTTTGCTATTATTGTATTTTGTCTTGTAGCCTTGTGGATGAGGTCATGTTTTGGGGGCTCAATTAAGCATTACCTTTCCTTACATTTTCACGACAGCGAGGTCACGGGCCCCTTCCAAGGGGTGCTGGTAGGAGGTTGAATGGAGCATCCAGAGGCATGGAGGTTGTGAGCGATCGCTGGCATCTGGCCCTTCTGGCCAACTACATGCACATGTGCAATGGGCATGAGGCTATCACTGGCCCTTGGGGGTTGAGAGGTGATGGGTGTAGGGGGGGTGCCCGAGGTAGGTATCCTTGAGGGCAGATGGGCCCCCTGTGAGGGGATGTGGGTGAGTTGGACCCTCCCCTAAGGAGGCACCCAGCACAGGTCATAGGGCGGAAAGGCTGGGCATAGACCGGGGAGATATCACAGGTACCAATCATGATCTCAGTCCAGGGCATACATTAGGATACACAGAAACATGTTTAGATAGTGGTAGGAAATTGATGTCAAGCATCTCTGTTAAGGTTAGGTATGCATCACTGTTGGACTTGGCCATTTTTGCAGGGTCATCCCTGAGATTTTTGCCTTCCTCCTATATTTTGTCTGACCAGTTGTTGACTATTTTATGACTCTGGGCACTTTACCACTGCTAATCAGTGCTAAAGTGCATATGCTCTCCCTACTGTAAATGAATGTATTAATTTGTGACTCATGATTGACTATTTGGTTTACTTGTCAGACCCTAGTACAGTGCACTGAGTGTGCCCATGTCGTGTAATTCAAATGCTGCTAGTGGGCTTGCAGCACTGGTTGTGCCACCCACAGAAGCGGCCTTGTACAATGTGTCTAAGGTCTGCCATTGCAGAGCCTGCGTGCAGTCTGGTACTGTCATGCTGACTGGGCAAGTACACCCACTTGCCAGTCTCTGAACCTTCCCTTTTCTTCATATCAGACACCCCTATGGTAAGCCCAAGGGCAGGGTGCATTGTAAGTATAAGGTAGGACAAGCCCTGATGTGTGTGGCATGTCCTAATAGTGAATTACAGCCATTTTCGTTTTACACTATTGTAAGGCTACCTGTTCTCCATAGGCCAGAATGGGCTGTTAGAATTATTACATTTTATAATCCTGACTCAGAGAACATGGTAGAGATTCGAGTTTAGTATGCCTGGACTCAGAATGATAAAATACATCTTTTAGTAAAGTGGCTTTTAACATTCTGTGTTTGCAAATAACACTTTTAGAAAGTAGGTATTTGCTTGCCTAACCTTTCAAGCTTGCCTCTGCGAGGTTGTGTATTCCTTTGTCCGGGATTTGTGAGTGACAGGGCTGGGGGATTCCAGGAGACAGGCTGGGGCAGCCCAGTGGTGAATAGAGAAATCTGCATCTAGATGGGAGGGAGGAGTTGCACCTGGGACCTGAATAGGGCTGGGCCTTCCCTCTACAATGCCGGCTCCAACCCCTGTGGTGCGTGTGATGTCTCTGCCCTGCACACTGAAAGAAGAGAAGGAGTCCTGTAAACAAAGTTCTCCAGGACTGTTCTTGCCTTCCACAATGCTGGCTCCACCTCCTGTGGGGCGTCTGATGTGCCTGCCCTGCGCTGTGAAAGGAAAGGAGAAGTCTGGTAAACATAGTGCTTCAGAACTGGTTTGGACTGGGCACAGGCCCCTCTCCCCTCAGAGAACAAAGGATTTTGGTATATAAATATTGGGGCCCTGATCCCATGAAATTAGATCACTTTTGGACTACAAGAAGAAACATTTGCTGAGGAGAGGAACCTGAAGAAACTGAGGAGACACTATTGCCAAGCTGAAGTGCTGCTTGGGGGATTGGCCTGCAGTGGTTGCCTGACTGCCAAAGAGAGGAGAAAGAACTTTGTGTACTTTACTTTCAACTTGTGAAAAGATCTCCATGGGCCTGGAAGAGAGCTTGCCCCCTGACCGAAGTCTCAGGACCAGTAGACTTCACCAGCCTTTGTGAATTGCTGCTGGAAACGCTGTTTTAGTGGCTACAGAGGCAGGGACCTGTGACCGACTCTCCCGACTGGCCTGGTGTCCTGTAGGCAAGCAATATCAAGCAATGTCCGCCTCGAACAACACAAGCTCTGAGCTCACTGACTCAGTCCTGATGCCGTCAGCGAGCCATTGCCTGCACCGCGACTGGTGGACACCGCGATGTGCAACGCCTCGCTACATGGACTCATACTGGTCTGACCGACGCGACCACTGCTGCTGACTTCGAGTCCTGTGAAAGCACCGGAGTTGGGCACCGCCTCGCACGCTTCGCGACGCACCGCCCGACTCGAACCGCTGTCCGGACTGATCGACGCCAGCTCCCGAACTCTGGCTCTATCGCCGCACCACAAGCTGCAAGCATGGCATCGAGGCACCGTCTCGCCTTGCAACGCACGCCTTGGATCCACCAACTGTCAACGGGCCGCTGCCTGCACCGCATCGAGGGACAACGCGTCCTGCACCGTTTTCTTTTCTGCACTGCGACGAACACCGGAACCAGCTCGCACATCCGTGCCGGCCGCCTCAAGTAAAAGGTACTGTGACTGAGTGTGTCGACATTTGAGTGGGCCCGTACCGACGATGTCCGCTGGATTTGCTAGACTATGTGTTATCTCAACAACGCTGTAGCCAGACCGGGCTACCGACTCGCACAGGACCTTGATTTAAGCCTTTTAACCAGAACTCTTAAAATCTAATAGTACTGTGGATTCTATTTGTCGTTTATTGGTCTTGTGGAAACTCTATAAAAAATATACTTATTTTTGATATACAACCTTGTGTGGTGTCCATTTGTAGTGTTGTCACTGGGTTACTGTATGTGGTCACAAATGCTTAACTTACAACGCCTCTGAAATAAAGCCTTGCTGCTCGTACCAAAGCTACCAAGGGGGTGAGCAGGGGTTATTTTAGGAGTGTAATCCCCTTATCCTGACTAGAGGAGAGGGTCCCTATTTGTCACAAGTACCTACCTGTGCCAGCTACAGGCCCCCAATTCTAACAATCACCATGTTTAAATAAAACCGTAAATATTGAGGGTTACTGCTTATGAAATAGTTGAAAGGATGTGGTTTTTTTCTGCTAGTAATGTTTGTAATAAAATACAGCCATTGTTATGTCCACTAATCCAAAGAATTGTGCAAAGTTTATGTCTTCAGGTGGGGGCGAACGGATGTTGCTGGGTGTATGGTTGGAGCGGAAGGCCTCAGCGGTGCCAGGCCATGTGGCCATTGACAAACTAACTCATACCATTTCAGCCAAAGCTCTGACTTAGACAGCTAGAGTAAAAAAAAAAGGTGACTCTAGGCACACATGGTCGAGACAGCTCCCCAAATAGCCGAGAGTGTTACGAGGTCATACCTACTGAAACTTGGGTGCTATATAAATACAATACCACAACATAACACCGTAAAAAACAACACAAGTTGTTAATGTTGTTAGGTTGGCCATTAGGATGGCACAAAAGATGGCGGTTCTAGCTAGCGAGAGGCAGTTAAATACACGACCAAAGTCTTCCATGCCTGGCCACAAACTCCAGTCCAAAAATGCTAACTGCTGGGACCTTACACCCTGCCATTCAGAAGAATGCATTCCAGGGTGTGTATAGAGTCCTCACCCAGGGATTTAGCTACGTGTAGAGGCGGTATTGTGGCACTGATGGAGTCTTTACAATACCTACTGTTTACTCTTCACCTTTACAGTTGTCTGACTCATCACTCACATCTGACCTGAAGCCACAGACGCTCATAACCCCACTCGTAGCCTCAAAATCACGACGAAGCGATCAAATACAGGTCTGGTCACAGTCTGCAGCGGTGGATACAGTACTGACAGGCAGAGAGGATACAGCCAGGAAGCACGTGCCATGGGTAACGCAGAGAATTGTGGGTCCTGCGGCCCTGGACGAGTTCTTAACGCAGATTTAATGCACATTAAAACAAAATAGAATAGCTTGTGCCAAGTACTTTATGGTTATTGCTCTCCAGAGGTAGGAGAAAAGAGTAAAGGGAGGTGGGGTAAGAAGGGGTGGGGAAACAGGTGGATGGCTATGGGCCAATCAGTCTGAGGCAGCAAGGACGGGTGCACATGGCCTTTTAAAAGCTACTATCACTAATTGAATACGGGCACTCATTACCCTCTGGAAATCATAGCGGGCACTTCCACTAAAATGCCGTGCCCATGCTGTGCCCAATGGAGGGTAGATGAACCGCTTCTGCGGACCTACAATGGCCATTCAATGCCTGCTGGAGAACGCAGTGGTCACTTATACACTATGATCCGGATTACAAGCTGCCAGTTACTGGTGGAGTGCACACTGCATGCAGAGTTATCGTTACTGTGCAGTAACAGCGCAACAGTACAGTGCAACTATGAGTTAAACCCCATGGAAGGAGAACTAGCCAATTGGGACAGGATTTACCGGTCGCAAAACCACATGGAATTCCCAATCTCAAGGGATTTAACACACACTCTTACCACCTGCACTGAGAAATTGGTAAAGGGGCTCACGTCTGGGATTGGGCGAGAGTGTGAGGAATAGAGAGGGGACACGGAAGTTAAATTCTACCAGGCATTGTAAGCTCCACCTGCCAGAAAAAAATAATGGGGAAGCGGCTTGACTGATGCTACAGCCAGAGCCTCATGGCATATGGTCTAGGCGGAATTGCCACCGGGTAAAATAGGGTCAATTGATCCAATTAGAACCAGGTGGAGCCGAATTCCATGCGCTAATTCTACTGCGCCTGGTTTATAATCAGGGCCTAAGTGCCATCACCAAATGACAGAGCTGATATCACTAACTGAACAGGGCAAGTCGGTGCCATCTCCAAAAGACAGGGTCTGATATCTAAGACTTTACAAGGCCAGCTGACTATGAATTTGTCTGTCTATAGGCTGTTCAGTCCCAAGTATTTTAGTTGTCTGACATGGTACTGACTTTATGTAGCTGAAATGAGAAAAACTCAGAGGAGATTGTTGGAAAGTTCACTAAGTCTCAGCCAGTGGCAATCGTAATGCAGTCCATTGTTTTACACCCAATGTGCCACTTCACAGAAAGTCAGCCATAAGCAAATTAGCCGTGGTCCTGCAATGAAAGGCGCAGTTCAACCCAAACTGCCAGACCAGGTCCACTCTGAAGGAGAACACAAGCAGCCCCAGATCAGCTCCAGCCTCCTTAGGCCTCATGAGTGAGCCTTAGCTGTTGTTCTGTATCCCAACAGCCAGTAGCGTAGCACGGATGCTGTGTGCCTGGTGCAAGCCAGGAAAATAGCCTCTTTGACAGCTGTTGGAGCAGTAAAATACCGCAATATATCCCTCTGGATACCAGTGCACACTGCACCTGATGCACCAATGGTAGCTGCACCCCTAGCAGCAGCCTCGGAAGCCATGAATGGGAATACCCATTGGACTATGGGTGTGGCGTTGAGGATAACACAAAGGTCACGCGTATAAGAAGGCTTGCAAATGTTGCAGGCACTGATAATCGTGCCGCCACACTCCAATCCATCATTTTTCGCCAATAATGCAACTTCAGGTGGACAACTGCAACCTGCAATAACAGACTGCAGACTTCGTTTTAATATCAGGTGCGGTTAGACCTTAGCTCTCCAGGACATTTTGTTAACACTTTTCCGGTTTAAATCTTAAATATTCGATTTATTTTCGAATCACAGTCTGAACTTTTCCTGCAGCGTTTTAATTTGGTCTAACTATACGAGTTATTCAACTATAACACTCTCTCAGTCATTTCCTAAAGTGTTGTGTTGCACTCGTAAGCTAGCAAGAAACAGCAGGGGATATTTCGATGTACCGCTTCTCTCCCTGGGCAGGAATATTTCAGCTGGATTTAGCATGAGACCTGGCCTGGCGTTTGCTGTAGCTCCGGCACTGCCCTTTTAAGCAAAGCAACCAAAATGCTTCCCAGGTACAGGTGATAACTGACAGGTCAATGAGTGGCTTCCCTCCACTACGAGGGGTGATGCTACCCAAGCATGGCGTCTAGCGAACAACACCAAGCTTACAGGGCCACTGGGAACCCTCCGAAAAACACACGGACCAAAAACAGCGACCTTGAACAGCCTGCGACCACCGCTCCCTGAAGAGAAATGGAGACACCACTGCACTGGGTCTACGACGATAAGGCGGTGCCCACTGCGTGGCAGAGCTCGTGCTCCGCAGCGCGAGCTGTGGGCGAGCCTGGCCTAGCTGTGCCACAGCAGCATAGGTAGAGTGCCTTATCCAATCGCTTCACAGCAAATGAAGGGGGCAGCCTCACCCGCGGTGCTGACCGGAAGTGAGGTGTGGAAGAGACAACAAGTGACGGGGGCGGAGTGTGTGGTGGGATGCTGAGGAGGTGGGAGAAGATAAGATAAGCGGTGTCGATCTTGCTCACACAGATATGGGAAGCTAACCGTGCGAGTGAGGCTACGTGTGTTGGCAGAGGGTGGGTGGGATGAGTGCTCTGTCCATGGTGCTATCAATACTGACAAGCAGGTGGGAGGAGTGCTCTGTCCATGGTGCTAGCAATGCTGACAAGTGATGAGAGCTCTGTCCATGGTGCTGACAATGTCGACAAGGAGGGGATGAGATCTCTGTCGATAGGAGTAACAATGCTGACAAGGAGGTGGGAGGAGACTTGTTCACGGTGTAATCTGTACGGGCGTGGTGCAAATAGTGCTGCTGATAGCGAGATGGGAATAAACACACATCTGCGGTGAACCTGGCACGTTATGGAAAGGATTATACATGGTGCTGACAGTGAGAGGAGGGGGTCTATGCAACCTCAAACAGCTCAAGGTACATCTGCAAAACTCCCAGATTTAAAGGCCAGAAGGCCAGGGGTTTGATTATTTCCAGAGCGGACTCAGCCATTCATCATTTAAATGTAATTACACGAGTACACCGTCATCAAGCTGGATAATGTGACAACCCCAATCCAGAGTGTGCTGTTTATTTTGTAAATATTCCTTATTATTGTTCTATATGCTATCCTCTCGGTGAGTGCTTGTGCAGGTTAGCAGCGGAGTAATGGGCGTGGCTGTCCGTGACGTGAAAGGTTAATGCAGAGCACAGTGGATGTTATTACCCTCAAAGAATTCTTAAAGACGCTTTAATGCACACGAAGACACAATTAAATAGCATATGTCCGGCCAAGAACTTTGTGGTGGGGACGATTGCTCCTAGCGGGAAGAGGCTGGGGGCGGGAGGAGTGAAGAGCGGGCGGGTACCTCCAAACCTGGGCTGAAATACTGGCTGTGGAAGGAACACACAGTGACTTCAACAGACAAGAAGACATGTACCTAACAGGGCTCCCAATAACCCCAGGCGAAGCACATGGGTTCATAGCCCAACCACTAACCAAAATGACAATCCAGTGACCTCAGCATGGAACAGGGGGGGATCTCACAAACACGAAGGTCACTTGGTGACCTCAGCAAAGAACAGAGGAGGATCGCACAAACCCGATAGGTCACTCTGTTACCTCAGTAAAGAACAAGGGAGGATCGCACAAACCCTAAAGGCCATTCGGTGACACCAGCAAAGAACAAGGGAGGAGCTCACAAACCCGAAAGATCACTTAATGACCTCAGCAAAGAACAAGCGAGGCAGCTATGATACTCGTCAGGGTAATTATCCCGGTCCAGACCAGAATCATGTAGTTGAATGCACAGGGTTGGCAGCTCCACCTGTATTAGATCACATCACAGCCCTGAATAAGGAAAATATTAGGTTCCTCTCGGGCAAATTCAAATCGGGATCTTCCCAAGATCCAGCACCTCTCCACATTTTACTTAAGGGTGGGGGCTCTGTTTTCTCCACCACAGCAGAGCTCCTCACACTATCCCTTGGAACTGGTATAGTCCCAAAGAAGTGGAAGCATGCAATTGTGAGGCCCTTGTTGAAGAAGCCCCATAGATCCAGCGGTACTGGGGAACTTTGGCCCTATCTCGCTGCTACCCATCCTGGGAAAATTACTGGAGAAACATGTTAATCATATCCTATCACAGTTTTTGAAAGAGAATAACTTTCTGCATAAGACTCAGCTGGGCTTCCGACCACAACATAGTACAGAATCAGCCCTTCTGGTGGTCACTGAGGAGCTCAAAGGGATATTAGATCAAGAGGGCTTAGCCGCAATCCTGATTCTAGATTTAAGTGAAGCTTTTGACACCGTGGGTCACTCTACCCTGGCACACAGAATGAGGGAAGTTGGCATCAAGGACAAAACCCTCCAATGGTTCACCTCCTTTTTGAGTTACAGAACAATTCAGATCATGGAATCATGCAGAGTCCCACAGGACTCGTCTCTCAGCCCCACATTGTTTAACATATATATATGTGCCCATTGGTGAAAACTGTTCAGGAGTTTGGGCTGTTGATCGTGTCATATGCGGATGACACACAGCTGGTGGTATCGGTGGTGGAGGGGCTGAACTCAAATCACCTCCAATTGGTAGCCTGTATGGAAAAGGTGGCTAATTGGATGGCCAATTGTAGCCTAAAATTAAATGGTGACAAAACTGAGCTGCTGATCCTGGGAAATAATAACTGGCCCAGGGCCATGATTAACTGATCAGAAAATCAAGGAATACCTCCCGTCCCCAAACCATCAATAAAGAACCTGGGCATGTGGCTGGATAACACTCTTTCAATGGAAATCCAAGCTAAAAAACTAGCAGGAACCTGCTTTGGTATACTCTGAATGATCTGTAAGATCATAGGCCGTATCCCAGAACAGGCACGACGAACTGTGGTCCAGGCCCTCGTGGTTTCATGTCTTGATTATGGCAACTCCCTGTATCTGGGTTAATCAAAATATGTTATTAACAGACTGCAGGTGGTGCAGAATACGGCGGCCTGGGTACTCTTAAAAATTCCAAGACAGGAATCAGTAAAAACTTGCTTGAAAGAGCTTCACTGGCTGCCCATTGAAGCCAGGATCACATTTAAATCCCCCAACCTGGCTCATAAAGCAATGAATGGCAGGGACCCAACCATACTCAGGGAACTCATTTCATCATATGTATCAAAGAGGTACCAACTCTCATCCCATGATCACCTCATAAAGACGCTGAGGATCAAGAGATCAAGATACGGAGGCAGATCTTTTTTTATTTTTGGTCCTGAAGTTGCGGAACTCCATGACCAGGGAACAGACGTTGCTGGAAGAAGAAACCAGCTTCAGGAAAAAACTCAAGGCTTGGTTGTTCCCATGACGATTACCCTATTTGTACCGTTGCCACCATCTCTCTCTGCCAGCACTGGGAAGCCTTTGGGCAGCTACTCACTTTATAAAACCGTCAAACATAAACATCTCACAAACCAGAAAGATCACTCTATGACCTCAACAAAGAATAAGGGAGGATCTCACAAACCAAACAGGTCACCCGATGACCTCAGCAAAGAACAGGGGAGGATCTAACAGCCCAAAAGGTTACTCAGTGACCTCAGCAAAGAACAGGGGATGAACTCACAAGCCTAAAACGTCACTCTGTGACTGATTAAAAAAACAGGGGCAGATCTCACCAACCCTCAGGATCACTCAGTGATCTCAGCAATGGACAGGAGTGGATCCCTACAACGAGAAAGGCAACTCAGTGACTTCTGAAAGGAACAAGGGCTGATGTTAACAACCCACACGTTCAATCAGTGACCTCATAAAAGAGCTGGAACAGATCCTACCAACCTAAAAAGGCTGCTTGGTGAGCCTCAGAAAGAACACATGGGATCTCAAAACCCCCAAAAGCCACTTAAAGCCCCTTTGAAACGCATGTTGACCCTAAAGTGGGCACCAGTCTCCCCGGTACAGTAAAGGGAGGCAGGTGATGCCTGCGAACAGGGGGGAAATAAGCCTTGTTCATGGCTCCGACACTATCAGAGAGAAGGGCCAGGGTGACAAGGCTGTGTGGTTGGTGTGATGAGTGGGGTGTTCCCTAATAACAGTCTGAAATTGACAGCCAAGTTGTGGGAGGGAGCAGAGAGGAAGCTGCTCGGCATGTAAGTGTTTCTACCACTAAGAATCCAGAAAACAAATGTCTACTGCTACGGGTCTCAGAAATTAATAGAATCATGGCATAATACGAAGGGCACAGATATTTTAACAAATTAAAGAATGTTCCATGAAAGGAAGCGTTTGAGGGGAAAGCAGGCCAAAAATTCTACATCATAACCTTTGTATATGGCCAACTGACTGATCTTGTATTGTTCCCTTACCCACACTAGTGTAAAGCACCGCTTCCTAGACAGGCCTGTTCTCCATTACTACACAAGCCAAAGGGTTTTTGCTTGACAAACATAAATATCCTACGTTCAAGCAAGCATAAAGGCAGAAGGGCACTCTGCAAATACCCAGCATCCCTGAGATGTTGACACTCTTGGAGAAGGGTTGATTACAATAACGGGCTGCAAGAAACAATGTGTACTAGTGAGGACAGTGTCTCTAACTTGCATTCTCACCACCTATGTGATCAGAGCCACTAGTATGTCCCTCCTGAAATTTCGATATAACTTGCACACATTAACCTCACATGGCCGTGGCAAAATGTTGAAGTCGAGGCAGAGTTGGGGTGGGGATAACAAAGGACAAGTGGGCTTCCAGAGAAAGGACTGACACACGATCTGGTAACAGAAATAAAAAATCCTGGAAGTTTGTTGCCTGGTCCCAACAATATGTCCACTCAAGTGAGTGTAGCTGGAAACCATTTAGAAGATGTAGGCAAACTCTCCAGTCACTTAACCACATCAATGCTGATGGTATTCCCCTCCTGTGCTGAGATTTGTTGATTCCCATTGTTCATGACGAGCTCAGCTCGTCATGAGCGTACGAGAGGTGTACCTCATGACGAGCTGAGCTCGTCATGAGCGTCGAAGGGGTTAAAGGAATATATGCATCCCAGAGAACATCAATGAAGTAAGCCGCGAGGAGAAGGCCGTACAAGCTTCTCAGGAGGCAGATAGAATGCCTGGAGGTTAGAACAACATTCCCAAAAATGCACATTGTAACCGGGACAAATCACATCAGTTTCATCGCCACCCACGGATCTCGTTACTATCCGCTTTCAGTTTTTCTTTCATTACAATGCCCCAGATCCCAAAGCATTAGGAACCACTTCTCAGAACACAATGACCGTGACTGAGAAATACAACACAGGAATAGCAGAGATGTTTTAAGGCATGGACAAAGTGGGTCCTGCTCCAGGGCCCAAGCCTTTCAGGAGGCCCACTGATAGAGAAAGCTCTGTTCTGCAGGGAGTCTTGCCTTGATGAACTTGAATAATTCTTAAACAAATTATTTTAAATACTGTCTTCCTTTAAAGTGTTTTTAATGTGTGTGATGTGTGAAAGTCTAATACAGATATTTTGCAGAGAAATGTGTTTCATGCAACATCCATAAAAAAAGGATCTCACATGAGAAATAGGAGAGGAGTGGATCCCTTGGTGGGGCTTCACAGAGATTATTTGCAGTAACATTAGTGAGCTGCTGCTGTGTTACGGTATTGAAAACACACAGCACTATCGCTGAATACTAGATATAAACACTTTTAGATTTTGGACCAGTGCTACTGTGTTTTCAGCACAGCGTGGTACCCTTTGGTACAATCTGGATCCTTTTAGTGTGGTGTGCAGACATTCAGCACAGTGTGGCACCGTTAGGCATAATGCAGATCACTTCAGTGTAGTTATCAGGAGTCATGGAGTTATGTGGTGAAAAGGCTTCATTTCAAGGAATAAACGCCATGGAACCTTTTTTAGAAAGCCTGAAAGGTGTAGAAGACTGGTCTCTAGCATCTGGGCCGCCCGTATCACTACCGGTGGAGGTCATAGGAAGGGACTTACAGATCATAATTGGCAGAAGAGCTTTATAAGCAATCCACTTCTCTTACGAAGGTGCTTGACAACCTTCTGTGCTGTATTGGCTGTTTCATGGTGTTGTAAATTCGCAATTTTCTTTTTGCATAGTAGTCACATGAAACCAGTAAAATCACATAAAATGAAGCGTTAATATGAAAAATGAAAACCAATCATTAGCGGTATGTTTTACCACAAAATGCGTCCCTGCTTCAATATTATGATGCCCAAAAACATTTAGGGCCTTATGATGGCTGTCGAATGCCGTATCGGGATGGAGACTCCCTGATATGTAGTCGGCGACTCCACCTGCCGAATTATGATACGACCGCCGTGGAGGCGGTCAGAAACATGCCATTTTCTATTGCGGCTTGTGCTGTGGCCCGCAAAAGGGCCACAGCACAAGCCATAATAGAAAATGGCATGTTTTTTAAACATCCATGCAACGTGAGCCAGGCACCATGGGTTGCCTGGCACACAGTGCATGGATGTTTGGAGGTGGTACCACATATGTCTCCCCTCGCATCCCGGCCACATAGCAGAGGCCCAGAGGTGACAGGGGCCCTGCTGGGGACCCCAAAGTCACTTTCTGACAGCCTTTTCATGGCAGTTGAACCTTAATGAAAAGGCTGTCCGAAATTGACATCCTAATCCCACCACCGCCTGATGGGCTCCTTGAGCCTGTTGGAGGTGGCGGTCTTTCCAACCCTGGTATCCTATTCCGGTGGTTTGACTGCTGCCTCAGATGTTGGACAGACCGCCATCGGCCGGCCGGCGGCGGCGATCCGCCTGACATCATAATTAGGCCCATAATGGTAAGGATTGTGTAAAAAACAAAAGTAAACCCGAACAACAGCCCCTCACGTTATTTTGTATTTTTTTACATTCGCTGCAAATTTTGAACACAAATGGTACGTAATTATGCACAGTGACATAATTTCAGGATCTTTTGCATAACAAACATATTACAAAATTTCCAAAATTATACAAATTGCACTGGCAACATTTACATTTCACCCAGGCCTGCTCCTTTAGTATCGTTTCAGTTTGTTCGTCTTATTTGCATTCCTCCTCGTTGGCTGAGGCTTAGGTTCTCAGTGGCCTGCCAATTTAGACACCTGTTAGCATTACCATCAATACCTTCGTTTCTAAAATGATTCCAATATTTATTAATGATAGTGTATAGTACAGGTTAGTGTTAAGTATTTCTTTTATGTCATTCTTGATGTGATGTAATTGTATTCTGTGGCGCGCACTTTTGAAGAGAATGTTTCTCTTCAAAAGTGCATCGCTCGTGTTGAACTTGAGCAATTGTATGTAACTGTTAACAGAAGACATTAAGCTGTTGGTCTTGATTGTATGCAGACGTGCTCCAGTATCTTGCTGAACCTTATCAATAAACTACAAAGGATCTTTTAAGTTCATCTCTTCGTTTGGAGGATATTTATTTGAATGCCTCACTTTACAGATAGCATAGTAAAACCCTCATGTACGTTTGGACTCACCTTTCAAAACGCTAGCGTGAATCTCCTGATGAATTCTTATCTCTCGTTCCCTTTCCTCATCCCTTCAAGGTTAAGTCCTTCTATTTATGGTCACTCAACCATGGCCAGAGCTATGTGTTGGGTCTGGCGTAGATTGCTTTCAGACTCAGTCGATCTAGACCTGCAAATCCTGACAGCAGTGTGCTGTCCCTCCGCACAGTGTGGCCCTCTGTATCCCAACGTGAACTTCTTCAGTGTAGTGTGCAGCGCAGCATGGCACCCATCTGCACAAAGCGCCCCCCTTCTGTGGAGTGCGCAGACCTTCAAGACAGTGTTGCACCCATCTGCCCAATGCGCAACCCTTCAGTGTAGTGGGAAGGCATCCCGCGCAGCATGGTACACTTCCGCACAAAAGCGCCCCCTTCTGTGTAGTGCGCAGCGGCAGACCTTCAGCACAGTGTAGCACACTTCTGCACAATGTGCACCCCTTCCGTGTAGTGTGCAGGCCTCTAGCGCAGCATGGTACACTTCCGCACAGCGCGCGCCGCTCCATTGGCGGCACCCTTCAGCACAGCGCGCGCTCATTCAGTGTTGTGTGCAAACCGTCAGAGCCGCGTAGCACCCTTCCGTACATCGCGCTCCCCTTCATTGGTGGCACCCTTCCGCCCAGCGCGCCCCCTTCAGAGCGTGGTACCCTTCCCTTCCGCCCAGCGCGCGCCTCTTCATAGCGTGGTTCAGAGCGTGGTACCATTCCGCACAGCGCGGGCCCCTTCAGGGTACTGCGCAGACATTCAGGACAGCATGGCACTCTTTAGTGTGGCATGAGGAAACTGCTCAAGCACAGAATGAACCCTCCACCTAGGACGGACGCCGCTCACCGCTGGGGCGGTTGCTGAGAGCCACAGCTGCTCGCCTCAGACCTGCGCTAAGCAAGACATGGAGGTGTCAAAGTGCAGGCCGCGCAAAGCAGTGGGGATGGCAGCGGTCACGGAGGTGGAGGGACTGAGCACCGCCGGGCACACTGAACACAGAGCGGCGTCACCTGCCTCGACGAGTGCAGAGTCATGGAGCTGCTTGTTAACTGTAACCCATGGTAATGAGGTGCAGAGGGGAAGAAGCAGTACCTATGGCACCGAGCACTGAACTGGAAACCTTAATTACTGCACACAGCAGCTGGGAGGGACCAAGCGGAAGTTGTCTCTCCCGGCACGTGCACCCGAGGGCAGGCAGCTCAGCGAGCTGCCAATCTAAGCTCACTACCACCTCCGAGACGGTGAGCGATGCATGGCGGCATAGAGCCAGAAAACCGCGCAAGACACTTAAGGGTGCTTAATGCAGAGATGTATATACTATAGAGATCAAAGCTCAAATGTAGATGGCACATCGATATAGAGAGCAACACCCAATGCATACAGAGAACAATGTCCCATCTCGGTAGCGAGAAACGCTATATGCAGATACCGACCAATGTCCCTTCTCTATAGAGAGCAGCAACCAACCCCTGTACAGAGCTCAAGTCACACCCTTAAACCGAGAAACAACACATCTCTACATAGTGCAACATCCTATTTCCATCCAAAGAAGCATTCTAGTGGTATTCACCATAGTGTGCCATTACATACATCTTATCTTTCAGCAGAGCAATATCATGTCACTCTACAAGTAACTTACGCTTTCTACACAGAAAACCGACCAAATGCTGTGGTCAATTGTTCCTCCATCTTCAGTTCGGTGAAGACCTCGATAACATTTTTATTTACTAACATCTGCAGTTGAACGTCCAAGTCATCGTCCAGCCTCTCTTTTTCACCAGATCCTGAGGAGATCAAGTTCATTCTGGATGCTTTAAAATCTACAGATAGCGTTACAGACAATTTCCCCATGGCTTCTCAGCGCCCATGCCAACAGGGTTTACATCTATCTCCTTTTGATAACCAACAGCTCTATATTGGAGGGGCTCGACCTCAGCTCTCTAAAAATCCCCACGACTGTAGAAAATGGGCGGCTCGTGAACTGCATCACATGAGATTATGTGTTTGGGATGGTAGGGGTGGAATGGAATGGTACGCCGGTATGCATGTGATGTTCGACAATGGATCAGTTGCTGATTGAATGCTTGTGTGTGTTCCACGGCCATCGGGGGCTCCTTTATCCTTACTATTCCACATTGGATTGATTGATGGATTGCAGCAGTCTTTGACTCTGCATCTATCAAACTTTAGGCCCATTAAAAAGTTGGCTGTGATTCTCGAGATCTTGGAACAGGTTGCCACCAAGCAGCTACAACCCCTCCGGGACAACAGCTGCTGCCACCCTCCATTTCAGTGTGGCTGTCACATTCCTGCGGGAACAAAAAGCACACAGACTGACCTCTGGGGTGATGCATTTAAGCTTGCTGATGGAGAAGCTGGCTACATGTTAGTTGTGCTGGACTGGTCCAAAGATTTTGATGCCTTAGACCATGGGTACTCGCAAACATTTCCCTGCGGGCTGTGGCATGCCAGCAAATGTTTTGGGGGGAGTTTTATATAACGTGAACTCAGCGTCAAGGTATCAGAGCACCAGTTGTGTTACAGATGGACACATTCATTTTGTTAGGCACAGGGAAATTAAGTGATTTGCCCAGAATCACAGGATGTTGAGCGTCCCTACCGAGACTCGAACCCAGTTCCCCAGCTTCGAGGTAGACCGCTCGAGTTATTAGGACACATCCTCTCCCCAGTGCGAGGGTTGGGTGATGAAAGGAGGGTGTAGGGTGACTCGAAGTAGATGCATGGTGTGGACAACAAACCGAGACTTCAAGTGACTTCTGTCTGCCACTAACACACTATTCTAATGCACCAACATTTAAAGCATTGACTTCTAATGTAAAATGTGAGAAGGAAAAATATACTCATCTGGTGGCTGAATTGCAAAATGTGAAACCAGAAAACCTGGTATCAGTCCTGGCTTCCCCACTTGATGAAACTGTATGATCTTAGGCAATGGGTTAATTTCACTTTGCCTCATATTTCTTCACTACCACATATGAGAGCGCCTTAAAATATAGATTTCAGGATGTGTGCTCTACAAAACCTTCTCTTGTGCGGTATTTAATAAACTATAATGTTCTAATTATATAAAAACCAAGGCTACCTTACAAATGACGTACCTCTTGGTTCACTAAAGGCATTGTTTTCAGAATGGGGGCAGCATGAATGTTGCTAAGATCATGTTTGAAAACTATCACTGCTTACAAATGCCTCCCAATGCAGTGATATAATCTGATCTATTAAGGTAAAACGCTCATGCATGTTACAGTTTATCATGTTTTTGCATGTTTAGTGCAAGATGTTTTTAAAACTAAAGTTGTTCCTACTGTTAAGTTGTCTAGGACACCATCTTTTCTTCTTTACTTTAGTTAAAGTGTAAATAAAGTACATCCGTTTGTTTCACAGCTTTCTAAATGTTCTTGCTCTGTCAAGTGAACAGCAGCCTAGTGCTGCTGTTCATCAGGAGGCTGCAATTAAAGGTCAGGAGGGCCACATGCAGCCCCCGGGCCATACTTTGAGTATCCCTGCCACAGACCATTTGATTTTATTGGACAGATCCTGCTCAGTGTTGTGCTCTGAAGAACATACACTCAGTCAGTTCAACACATTAATTTACACAATTCCCAAAGGGATTCTCTGGCTTCCCGCATCTTACAAGAGGGCTGTCCATCATGCAATGTTCCTCAGGGTGATCTGTCACAATATCATGTTAGACATATCAATTTACAGATATACCGATATCATCATACCACTACCAAAATATCATCACAGCAGAGTTATTAATAGTACCTCCATACTTGAAAATATTTTTGAATTTCAATACATCTGTAGGTCAATATTTCGGTGCCGATATTAGGACATACAACCCTTCCTCTTGGTCCACCTTTGTTTCACACTATCAATTGCATTATAAACTTTAAGGGAATATGTCTTGTGCATCAGTGTATCATCACAGCTCCAAGTAAATGTGTAAAGTATCACACAGGATACATCTAATAGATCGAACACAGCAAAGAAGCAATATAACACTACACACCATATCAAATCACTGGATTGCACAACACAATGGAAGAGTTTAAAGAGACAGAGACTTTAAAAAATTCAGAATTAGAAAGAAATTTGCCAGCACATATCACGCCTGCCAACTCATACAGTGTCACTAAGTGGCATGTGATTTCATGCCTCATCACACGGCCACCCGCTAAAGAGACACGGTTATAGAATGAGCTGGAAACCTATGCACAGAAGGGACTTCCAGTTCAAGTGTGAACGCTCTTAATTGGTGCCAGATGAGTTCCTTATTGTTGTGGGGGAGGGTATGGTTGGCTGTTTAGGCAGAGGGTTAAAAGCCATATTTACCAAGGCCCTGCCCCTCACCAAGGCCATGACCCCATCTCCCTGTACACTCACATGGAGAGGTGGGTGGTGCTGGTGGAGTTTTACTCTGCTGAGTTCCGCAGCATTACCCAAAAACTCAGCGAGATTCTGCAGAGTTCTGCGAGCAGCTGATTTTTTATACATCACGCTGTGCATGCTGGTTTTTAGCGGCGGCCACTTCTCCCATGCTGTAAAATCAGCGTGAATGACACCACACAGTGCGCCAGAGTGCGCTGCTTTTTCCTGCCACTCAAGTAGATTTTCTACTCGAGTGGCAGCTTTCTCACGCGAGCAGCTGCTTTCTCAATGTGATTGGTAGCGTCCTGTTGTGACCACTCATGTTGAGAAATCTCCCTATGAGGTGTCCTAGCAATCGATTTTCTCACTTGTGCATGCCAACTTATCGTTGGCAAGGGGCATTTGAGAAAAAACTCTGTCACACGGAGGTTGGTGGAGTTTAAGTGGGCAAAACTCTGCTGGAGAGCCGAGTTTACTGTACCCCCTACTCACATAATGAGCAATGTTTTCTAACATAAGCAAAGGTGCACCACTAAAAGGTCAGCAAACACACATCAAATTATTAGATCGGTGTTCAAAGACTTTTCTTCAAGTTCTTCGTTTATTCAAAAGGTTAAAAATGATCAAGTTGAAATGAACAGCCAACATGTTTCGTCCAAACTTCTTTAGGACTGTAGATTTAACAGATATATATACACATATCAGTATGATACAATACAAAGGAACATTACAAAACAAAACAAGCATTGAAAATGCAATAGGTCTCGCAATAGAAGAGTTTGACATTTTTCGTTTTGCATATGGATGAGTGGCGTTGCGTGGATGAGTGGCGTTGCGTGGATGAGTGGCGTTGCGTGGATGAGTGGCGTTGCGTGGGTGAGTGGCGTTGCGTGGGTGAGTGGCGTTGCGTGGGTGAGTGGCGTTGCGTGGGTGAGCGGCGTTGCGTGGATGAGCGGCGTTGCGTGGATGAGCGGCGTTGCGTGGCTGAGCGGCGTTGCGTGGCTGAGCGGCGTTGCGTGGCTGAGCGGCGTTGCGTGGGTGAGTGGCGTTGCGTGGGTGAGTGGCGTTGCGTGGGTGAGTGGCATTGCGTGGGTGAGTGGCGTTGCGTGGGTGAGTGGCGTTGCGTGTGTGTGTGGCGTTGCGTGTGTGTGTGGCGTTGCGTGTGTGTGTGGCGTTGCGTGTGTGTGTGGCGTTGCGTGTGTGTGTGGCGTTGCGTGTGTGTGTGGCGTTGCGTGGGTGAGTGGCGTTGCGTGGGTGAGTGGCGTTGCGTGGGTGAGTGGCGTTGCGTGGGTGAGTGGCGTTGCGTGGGTGAGTGGCGTTGCGTGGGTGAGTGGCGTTGCGTGTGTGAGTGGCGTTGCGTGTGTGAGTGGCGTTGCGTGTGTGAGTGGCGTTGCATGTGTGAGTGGCGTTGCGTGTGTGAGTGGCGTTGCATGTGTGTGTGGCGTTGCGTGTGTGTGTGGCGTTGCGTGTGTGTGTTGCGTGTGTGTGTGGTTGCGTGTGTGTGTGGCGTTGCGTGGCTGAGTGGCGTTGCGTGGGTGAGTGGCGTTGCGTGGGTGAGTGGCGTTGCGTGGGTGAGTGGCGTTGCGTGGGTGAGTGGCGTTGCGTGGGTGAGTGGCGTTGCGTGGGTGAGTGGCGTTGCGTGGGTGAGTGGCGTTGCGTGGTTGAGTGGCGTTGCGTGTGTGAGTGGCGTTGCATGTGTGAGTGGCGTTGCATGTGTGAGTGGCGTTGCATGTGTGAGTGGCGTTGCATGTGTGTGTGGCGTTGCGTGTGTGTGTGGCGTTGCGTGTGTGTGTGGCGTTGCGTGTGTGTGTGGCGTTGCGTGTGTGAGTGGCGTTGCATGTGTGAGTGGCGTTGCGTGTGTGAGTGGCGTTGCGTGTGTGAGTGGCGTTGCGTGGCTGAGTGGCGTTGCGTGGCTGAGTGGCGTTGCGTGGCTGAGTGGTGTTGCGTGGGTGAGTGGCGTTGCGTGGTTGAGTGGCGTTGCGTGTGTGAGTGGCGTTGCGTGGTTGAGTGGCGTTGCATGTGTGAGTGGCGTTGCATGTGTGAGTGGCGTTGCATGTGTGAGTGGCGTTGCATGTGTGTGTGGCGTTGCGTGTGTGTGTGGCGTTGCGTGTGTGTGTGGCGTTGCGTGTGTGGCGTTGCGTGTGTGAGTGGCGTTGCGTGGGTGAGTGGCGTTGCGTGGGTGAGTGGCGTTGCGCGGGTGAGTGGCGTTGCATGGGTGAGTGGCGTTGCGTGGGTGAGTGAATGGTTAGCTGTTGCTTATGCGACGTATAGCACTTAATACTAAAGTAGGCAGACCTTCTTAGCCTTTGTGAGAATAATAGCAAAATAAAAATAAAAACCAGATCAAGTCAAGGACGCAAACGGCACCATGCTATTGTTTATTTACTCAGATGATTTGCATAAAAATGTAACTTGTGAGCACGTTTCTCTAACTCTCCAATAATCCCATTACAACACTTTGTACAAATGAGATTGGGACTCATCCTTCCGAAGTCGAGAAAAATGTGCAACGCTGTGTTGAAGTTAATTTTTTTAATTAACAAAATGCAAATAATGTGGAGAGATTTCAAGTGATTCAGGAATGGGCGCCCTTGTAAAGAGAAAGTACGGCCGGCCTGGGCAGTGATAGGGGAGGAGGGAGGAGAAATGCGAGTCACGGCAGCAGCAGCCTTTGATGTGCCTGCCGGCCGGCCGTGAATAATTAGGGGGTGAGAAATGCGCTCGGAGGGCTGCCTTTGATGTGGTAATGCGAGGCAGGCAGGCAGGCGGCTGGTGGCATTGTGCACGCGCTTTTTAGGGCTTGCGCAAGCGCAATGACCTAAAAAGCACATGCACTTGAAGGAATCGCCAGTGGAATCGCCAGTGGATAAACACTGGATAAGCCCCTATAGAGCTTCGCCAGCTATGCGCTGAAGCGCATCAGCAGGCGAGCCCTAAAAAGGACATGACACATACAATATTACTCAAGAAATGAGAACATCATGACAGGATTGCTATATACACACAATAATAATCACATATACAATAAATCACAAAGACGCGACACATGACATCCCTATGTTTGCCTAGACTGTATATAGAATTACATATATGACTAAAAACACAGCATCATATAACACCCATACAAAAGAGAAGGGGAAGTTATAACAATCAAAAAGAGTGTAAAGAATCATCAAAGTGTGAGAGGTATCCCTGTGCACAAAACATCACCACAGGGAAAAAATGAAGAGACATGTAGTGATGTTTTTTTTACATCTACCAGAGCCGTTGTTCTAAAATACTATGGGAGATGCTGTCGAAGGTGGCCGACAAGTCCAACAGGACAAGCATTGCTGATACCCTGTTGTCTTGGGCAAGTCTTATATTGTCAACAACCTCCCATCAACAAGGTTTCAGTACTATGGACAGCCATAAACACTGATTGTGAAGGATCCAACAATCCATGGCTCTCCAAATGAGGAGTGAGCTGCTTGTTGACCAAAGACTCAAGTACCTTTCCAAAATAGGGAAGCAAAGAAATTGGGCGATAATTACTGGATTCCTTAGGATCAGTAGAAGGTTTTTTCAGAATGGACTTAACATGTGCTGCTTTCTATCTGAAAGGGACTGTTGCTTGAGCTAAGCACATGTTAAATAGATCGGTGAGGTTCTTGAGGACTGAGGAGGCTATGGTTGAAAAGAAACCAGGTGGGGCCTGGGTTACTGGTGAACCCAACTTGATCTTAAACAGGGCAGTTGAAACTTCATCTGATGTAAATTCAGTGAACTTTTCTAAAAGAGGAATGGTAGGTTTAAGATTGATGTCAGGATCATTGTCAAAAAATGTTATGTCATAATGCAGGAAAGCACAATGAATAATATTGATCTTTTCCTCAAAAAAAGTGGACAACGTGTCTACCCATTCTTGTGAGGATGGGTTACTGAACTGACAGAGGGAAGGATTGGTAAATTACTTTAACATTTTGTAGAGCTCCTTGTTAGAGTTGGCAGCTTTGTCGATCATATTAATAAAATAATATTTTTTGGCTAACTTATTATTATCTAGGCAACCTAGATGGATACGTTTATACATTTGTCGATCTTCAGTACTTTAGGTTTTTCTCCATTTCCGTTCAGCTTTCCTACTGAAATGTTTTTCAGTTTTTAGTGATTTAGTAAACCAGGGTGATACCTTTGGCTTAAACTTGACCCTTGACAGAAAAGCAAAGGTATTCAAGGCCAGTGTGATTGCTGCCTCAAAGGCCGTTGCTGCAAGATATTCTCTGTGCATGGTAGGGATGGGGGCTTGCTGCCTCAAAGGCCGTTGCTGCAAGATATTCTCTGTGCATGGTAGGGATGGGGGCTAAAATGGGCCGAAAAGGCAGCAGGGGGGACTTTCCACCAAGGTCTGCTAAGCTCATTTTTTATGGTAACTATTAGTAGGGAACATTTCAGTAAGCTATGATTGGACCAGAGCAGAGGGACGGGGACTCGACTTTGACACTTGCTGTATTGGTGAACAAAAGATCAAGGGTGTGACCTGCCAAGTGAGTAGGTCCTGTTACCATTTGAACTAGTCCTAGTGTATTCAGGTTAGGGATCAGTTGACTCGTGTCGATGTCTAAAGGAAGTTCCGCGGGATCACTAAAATCCCCAATGAGAATAAAGTTGTCAGCTGCTAGTACATAAAAAAAATCATGTGGGGCAATCATCTCAATCAGATGGTTTATAAAGTTGGTTTCCGGGCCGGGAGGTCTGTACACTAAGGCACCTCTACAGGTTCCCTTGGATTGTCTTTAAATTCTAAAAATGCACAGTTCGGACCTTTCCAAGGTAATGGTCTCTAGTATGGTGATCTCCAGTCCTGCCCTGGCGGCTATTGCTATACCGCCTCCTCTCTTGATGTTTCTGTCTAGTCTGGTTAGATGGTAGTCAGGAGGGAACGCGGTTGCCACATCAGGGAGGGCAGACTCATCGAGCCAGGTTTCAGTAATGAAACAAATGTCTGGCTTTTCTATGTCCAGCAAGCTCCATATTTCTAGAGCCCAGTTAATTGCTTAGATGTCTCAGCAATATCCATGTCTGTTATGTTCTTAAACAGGGGTTCGGGTGGAGGATGGCCTCATCTTGCTTGGTTCCAGTGTCTACTTTAAGAATAGGTATAGGTACAGGGGTTGCCAAGTGGCCCTCAGGTAAAATGGTGGTATGGGGTTTATTTAATGTTTTAAGCTTTTGACTTGAATAACAGAGTGTTGTCATTGCCAGCGCTATGAAGAGCTGATGCTAACCGAAGGAAAAGTAAAGACGAACAGGGGTCCTGACGGCGGTCAGCTGCGGACGGGTGCAGATGGGCTTGCTTTTGGCGCACCTTCGGTGTGCCGCTGCACATCCACACCCTTTCCTGTCTTAAATAGTTAGGACAGAAAAGCGGAGGCGGCAGCACCTGGAACGCTGATCTTCACTTCTGGTAAACACACTGGAAAGACCAGGAGACCACGCCCCTCCGCTCAAGCGGCACAAGCTGTGGCGGAACGGGGACATCTCACAGAGGGGAATTAAGTGTGGGAGGTAGGTGAAAGGACGGCCTGGTTAAAATGGTAACAGAAACTGCTACTGTTATTGAAAAGAAATAATTGTTAACCAATTAAATTAAAACACATTCAAAGTGCGTTCATGCAGCTTATCTGTTAAATTATTAGGAAAAAGCTGAGGCCATTGAGTCTGACCTTCAGCGAGGAAGGAGTCCGCTGTACCTCAGGTGAGACTCTGCCAAGTACCGCAAATACCGTGCAGAGGTTGAAAGAAGAAGGCCTGTGAGGAACTAATCTTGTGTGGACCGGAAATATAATCTAATCGATTAAAGTGCCTGTTCTGGTGGATATTACCTAAAGAGAGGCTGGTATATGAGGTGCAGAGGCGAGGGTCTTTGTCAGGTTTCAGCAGCAGTGTAATCACTGTCTTACACAGTGAGGGCAGCAGTACGCCCTCATCGAGGGCTTCACCATACATTTCTAGAAGGTGTGGGGTGAGAATGGATTTATACATCTTGTAAAAGATACCCGTGAAACTTTCAAGGCCTGAGGTCTTATTGACATTCAAGGCATCAATGACCTGTGCTATTTCCTCGGCGTAGATAGGCTTGCTTAAGAATTGATGCTGCGCATCCGTGATCCACACCATTGCAACTTCCTCAAGGTAGGCAGCTATGGCATTGTCACCCCCCTGCAAGTTTGATGTAGTACAGTTGTTCATAAAAATGAAGGAGGGCATTTTTGATATCACATTATGAGTGACTCGCATGTCGTCTTCAAGTAGAAGTTCAGGTATGTGAGCAGGACCGCAGTTCTGACACAGGAGGTTTGCTAAAGTGCGCCCTGGACGTTCTCCCTCTATATCGCTGGGCCGAGGCATACTTGCCCAGATAGGTGATCTCACTTTTGGACAAGGAATGGAACTCACCCACCATTGTGGAGCAACAATGCAGTTGCGCACCACCAGACCATTAAGTTAATCCTTTACACATTTGATGCTATAACGAATCTCCTGGAGAACACCTGCATGTTTTGAGATGCAAAAACCCCGAATGTATGCCTTACAGGCCTCCCGGAGGTTGACCTGACAGGCCACAGAGGCGGTGTTTAAGTCAAAGTATTCTAGAATGGATTTTCAGAGCTGTATCGGAACACTGCATCTAAAAGTATTATGCCAGGAAGGCACCATCTTCTCTCAAGCTCTTCACCTGCACAGCGGAGTTAGTGTCAATGTTAAAAGATGTATAAAGCGATAGCTGCCCTGGGGCTTCCCGGCGCTGGGAGTGATCTGAAAGTGTACGGGGCAAGTGTTGCACGCCACTTAGTAGGGAAGACCGTTAGCCTACAGAAGCCAGTAATCAATGCACATCCATACAGCGTATGTAAATGTATATGCGGGTGCTGTGGCATGTAAATGCTGCATCAGTCAGGGCATAGGCATCCCCAATTTCTTTAAACACCATAGTGGCCTGTGGTTTGCTAATAGCATGGGTCCCCGTGGAATCAAGTAGAGGGTTATGTACCAAGTTGAGATCTACCCCCAATAGTACAGTAGTGGCGTCAAGCCGGCCAATGATGGAAGACAGCTCATGAAAGAAATCAGGATCATCAACATTAGGAGCTTGTACATTCACATGGATCGGTCAGTATCACATACCAACCTTCTTTATGAAAAGAAGCTGGCGGTAAGGCTGAAGGGGATAAGGGTGCACACCCCCCTGGAGTAGGTGATGTAACTGGAGAAGTATCTATGTTGTACCCATGTTTTTGCAAAGACCGAGGAGTCTTTTTTTGGGAGAGGTGCTTATTCTGCAGGAAAACAATATTTTCCCCATGCCCATAGATGTAGGCCAGGACCTGCTGACCCTTCAGAGGATTGCTTAAGCCCCGAGCATTCCATGTTAGGCATGCTATTTTAGCCAATGTGGCTTGCCTCGACAAGGTCTTAGTCATGATTGGTAGTGCGCACTCTGAATGGTAAGTATAACAGTATATGTAAACCTCCCATATAATGGTGAAAAGGGAAGAAAAGGACCAACTTACCCCAAATAAACCACCCTACAACACCTCCCACCATAGGAGCACCCACCTGCTCAGTGAATCTGATAGAAATCAGCAAATAAACACAAATCTCAAAAGACATAATATTATGGTATACACCACGAAGGTGGGCAACGCCACGGTCAACTGAGCCAATATGAAGGAAACAATTGGTGCATAATAGCAATTGGTTACAGGAAAATTCAGGAATATCCTGTCAAGAAACAGGGCCAAGAGGGGAAGTTCAATGTCCCACCCAAGATTATTCGTCAAGGATCTCACTCTCAGGAGCAAGTTCAACCAGTGAGGAAAAGGTTCATGCTGGGTGAGGCCTGCAAATCGGCTGGAATGCGATCTGGGATAGACCACGGTAACAGAGCACCACCAGAGTTAAGTGTTTTACAGAAGGAGAGTGTCTCCGTAGGAGAGTACAAAAAAACCTCACTTTCCCATCTACATCAATTGAAAGCTTGGCAGGGTACAGCATGCCGTATCGAATACCCTTTTTGTGGAGTAATGCCTTAACATCTGGAAATTTATGAAGCGCCTCCTAACCCTGGGCGTAGTTTGCGAAGTAGCACTACGCGAAGTGCACTTAGCACTATGCAAGCTACGCATAGCAACGTGAACTGCGTAGTGCACTGTGCAAAATGCTGTTCGCGCTGATTGCACAGTGCCGGATGCTTGTCCGCACTGTGCAATCAGTGCAAACTGCATCTTGCACAGGGCAAGCGGTCGTTTTCTGCCACTCGAGTAGATTTCTACTCGAGCAGCAGCTTTCTCAACGCTGACTGGTAGTTTCCCATCGTGAGCGGTCACGAGCATACGCGACCACTCGCAATGAGAAACTTGACCTCCCCGCATTGAGAAGCTTGCCGGGAAGTTTATTTTCTACGCTCGCGATTGGCAACTTGATGTTGCTGATCGCGAACGAGGAAAAAGTCTCGCCAAGATGTAATTTTGCTTGCTCGCGGTCGCCAACTTGACGTTGAGGACCACGAGCAAGCAAAAACTGACCGCTGCACTACTCTACGCATGTTTGCACTGTGCTAAGTGCAATTTGTGTAGTGCGAAGTAGCGCAAACTACGCGAGCGTAGCGTAGTGCTCTACCCAGGCTTACTCCTGAACCATCAAGGTGAAGTCGTGGTATAGTGAGATGGTGGATCCTTGATAGTGCAACAGGCCTTGCTCGTGAGCCAGCCGGAGCGCTGTTTCCCGGTCTCTAAAGTTAAGTATGCGTGCAATTATGGGGCGAGGAGCTGTTCCCGTTGGTGGTCTAGGCTGCAGTGACCGATGCACTCACTCTACCACAAAGGTCTCCATGAAGCTCTGGCGCTCTAACAATTCGATGAGCAAACACTCCACAAATTGGTTTGGTCAACCCATGTTGGTGGATTCCAATTTGCCAGTGCACTATTTTGCTTTGAGATCCTCATTTTTATTGGCAACAGTCTTAAGGAGTCCTTCCATCTTGCCTAGGTTCTGGGCAAGGGATGGAGCGCCAACTTCCAGGCCTGATATACGTTCCTCTGTGGCATGTAGGCGAGTACCATTATGTTCAATTCTTTCCCCTGTGTGGTCCAGGTGGCTCTTCAAAGTGTCAAAGCAAACTTCGATGGAGCGAAAACTAGCCCGCAGCTCAGTCATCATGGCATTAGCCCCAGTAAGATGTTACTCCGTGGCAGGTTCAGAGCCACATTCCTCAGTGTCAGACATAGATTCCGGCCTACCAGACTGTCTGGCCCTTTCAAAAGGGAGTTTGTGTTGTTTAGGGTCACCTTACCACATGGTGGACATAGGTGGGGCCCACAAGAAAGTACGGCCTGGGGCAGCAATCAGGAGCATTACCTGGGTGCAGCAGAGCCGTCCAGTAGCCAGGAGATCAGGGCGGTCAGGAGGGGCAGCTCGCAGCATGGCGTACCCAGGTGGGTGAACTTTGACAGCAGTTACGGCTCCAAGGGGTTTTAACTACCCAGATTAATGATGTGGGAGACAGCACGTATATGGTCCAGGTGGAGCCCCGATCTACCCCAGTAGGTAGCACCTGAGTGAGGTAGCAGACCACCAGTAGTATCCAACCCCAAGGATTAGTGGTGGGGGGGCAAGAAGGGCCAAGGCAAAGTGTTATAGAGTATGCAGGGGAGGAGTAGGTTCCAACAGTAGATGTGGTACGAGCTCGGGGCACTGGGGTGCAGCCGAAATGCACCCCCTGCCAGAAGTGCAATATGGGGGCACGCCCGGTAGGCCGCAAGGGTCCACAGTGGAGATTATCAAAGGCTGCAAACTGGAGCATCAGCAAACGTGGCAGCAATCACGCCACGGCCCGATGAAGCCACCAAGGTAAGCATGGGCTGAGGCCACAACGGCCACGAAGCACTCAATGCAGCCCAATCAGTCAGGGGCACCCACCTTTAGCGATGATTACAGCTGTTTACTCTGGGGCTCTGCAGGAAACAAAAGCAAGGTAGAAATGCCTCCCTCCGTAACACTAGTCACCAACAGGCCGCCTGGTGCGGGTCTCCAACAGCACTCCACTCCAGTCAGCAGCATGTATTCGGCAGCTCAGGACCTCTGGCAGGCAGGCGGCCACAGTGGGTGTTTATGACGTGTGGGGGACCAGGCAGGGCTCGGTAGCCCGCTCATCAGGATCACCTGTGGCCCCTGTTGCCATGGGGCCTCTGAGGAGGGCTAGTCCCATTCCACGTACCCACGAAGTCGTGACACTCGCTCCTCAAATCCCGACTCGAAACACTGAATATTGTGACGCAAGGTACGGTCCGATGGATAGCAGCAGGGCAGATGTAGTTAGATTGGGATTAGTGCCTGAAAACCATAGTGATTGGGCTGCCGGTGCTAGAGCTTCACTGCAGCGAGGCCATCTTGGATGCCGGCGTGGCCACGACCCCTGAGAGAAAGTTCTTACTGCTATGGAATGCTCTATCCCATCTCTATTGAGTGCCACATCCCATCTCTACAGCTGCACTCTGTCCTGTATATGGTGGTGTGGCACCAGAGCAGACCTTTATTAAGGCAGCGCCCTAGGTGGAGAGAAATTTGGCACCCTTGCAGATGCTAGGTCATTACATGAGAGGGCAGGGGGTCCCTTTTGTGTTCACTGGTCAGTACCTGGCTGGGCAGTGACAGGCCCCCGAGCACAATTGTGCCTGGGCCTTTTCAGCAGAGGTGAGGTGGTGAAGGGAGGGCAAGGAAGAGGGCAATTGGGTGTTAAAAGCGGTGCCCACAGAATGATAATGAAGGATTAAAACCACGTTAAACTGGCAAATCAGACAGAAACGAGCACGCAGGCACACGGACAAGGCTGGAGCAAGACCACAGGGGCGCTGCTGTTGGCATTACCTTAATGCACAATGCTCCACGCGCCCCTCCGAACATTGGCACCCTGGTCCCAGCCCACCCTTGATAAAGGCAGGCCCAGTTTGGCACCTCTTCTGCCCTCAGCTGGATCACAGAGGGATCTCCTTGTTTTTTCTCAGAGCCAGGTCCCCCTCTGTACTGTAGGCAGGTGGTGCCTCTGGATTTGGTTTGTTTTGTAGTCAGTGTCTTCGGGTGGGGGGGGGGGGGGGCTCAGGGGCTCTTCCAGTTGTAGTCTATACAGTATCATGTGTGCTGGGACTCTTTGGGGGGGGGTCTTCTTTCAGGGGTCCGTATAGCATGCTGACTGCTGAGAGTATATAGGTAGGGGGCTTCAGAGGCCTCTTCCTTCTCTGGTCCTCACAGTGCCAGGTTGTGCAGTAAGGATGCTTCTCTGTGGTAGGGAGGCTACAAAGGGCTCTTCCTGTGGATTCGATGCATTAGACTGTTAGGGAGGGTTCTTGCAGAGGTAGTCCTTATAGTTTGAGGTGGTCTCTGACTCTATGGTGCAGGGGTTTCTTCCTGTGGTCCATATAACATGCCGACCGTTAAAACTATACGAGCAGGGGATGCATAAGGCTCTTCTCTCTGTGGTTCACACAATACCATGTTGCCTGCGGAGACCCCTCTCTATGGGTAGGAAGGCTGCATGAGGCGCCCCCTGCTGTACTCGATGCAGTATGGTGTGTGCTCGGACTGCTGAGGAGGGCTGCAGGGGCCATGCATTACTATAGCGTGCTGTTTCTCTCTCTCGTGCTCTCCTCTTTCTCTCCGTCTCTCGTTCTTATTATCTCTCTCGCTCCCCCTATCTCTCCTTTTTCTCTTTCCCTTGGCCTCTCTCTCTCTCTCTTTCTCTCTCTCGCTGCTTCTATCTCTCGCTCTCCTCTCTCTCTCTCTTACTCCCTCTCTGCCCTTTCTCTTCCTCTCGGTCTCCATGGCTCGCTCTCTCTTTCTCTCTCTCTGTCTCTCTCTTCTCTTTCTCTTTCCCTTTCTCTTCCCCTCTCTCTCTCTCTCTCCCTCGCTCTCTCTCTCTTTCTCTCTCTTTCTCTCTCTTTTTTCTCTCTCTCTCTCTCCCGCTCTCTCTTTCTCTCTCTCTCTCTCTCTCTCCCTCTTTCTCGCTCTATTTCTCTTTCTCTTTCTATCTCTCTCTCTTTCTTCCCCCCTCTCTCTCTCTCTCTCCCTCTTTCTTTCCCTCTCTCTCTCTCCCTCTTTCTTTCCCTCTCTCTCTCTCCCTCTTTCTTTCCCCCCTCTCTCTCCCTCTTTCGCTCTCTTTCTCTCTCTCTCTCTCTCTCTCTCCTCTCTCTCTCTCTCCCTCTTTCTTCCCCCCTCTCTCTCTCTTTCTTTCCCTCTCTCTCTCTCCCTCTTTCTTTCCCCCCTCTCTCCCTCTTTCGCTCTCTTTCTCTCTCTCTCTCTCTCTCTCTCTCCTCTCTCTCTCTCTCTCCCTCTTTCTTTCCCCCTCTCTCTCTCTTTCTCTCCCTCTCTCTCTCTCTCTCTCCTCTCTCTCTCTCTCTCCCTCTTTCTTCCCCCCTCTCTCTCTCTTTCTTTCCCTCTCTCTCTCTCCTCTCTCTCTCTCTCCCTCTTTCTTCCCCCCTCTCTCTCTCTTTCTTTCCCTCTCTCTCTCTCCCTCTTTCTTTCCCCCCTCTCTCCCTCTTTCGCTCTCTTTCTCTCTCTCTCTCTCTCTCTCTCTCCTCTCTCTCTCTCTCCCTCTTTCTTTCCCCCTCTCTCTCTCTTTCTCTCCCTCTCTCTCTCTCTCTCTCCTCTCTCTCTCTCTCTCCCTCTTTCTTTCCCCCTCTCTCTCTCTCTCTCTCTCTCTCCTCTCTCTCTTTGAGAGGCTCCTCTTACTGTGGCTCCCTGTCTTCAGTAGATCGGAGCGGGCTCCTCGTACCATGCACAGCGCTTCCATGGCACCTTCGCAGGGTGGCTGCCCCTTTAATTGCGTCAGCCGCTCCACAATGGGCACTAATTGGGCCAGGCCTGGTACTTGAGCAGCTGTAAAGAGAGGCCTGCCCCGCCTGCTCTGCCATATCAATGCCCCATTATCCAATCGAGGATCGCAGGCAGTAACTGTCAGGCGGGCGGTAATGGGGCCGTGGCGCGATATTAGTGAGAGAATCAATCAATTGACAAACAAAGAAGAGAAAACAGATCATTAGTGCATTAACCCGCACCATCCACCACGCCTTGTGTCAGTCCTGACGCATGCGCAGTCTGCACCTCGAAACCACGAGCGTCGGTTCTGGCGTCGGCAGCTGTCTGTACACAAGAGCCTCTAGCCTCACTCTGGCATCGCCATCTGCCTGTGCTCAAGAGCACGGCACTGGGCCCTGCAGCGGGCTGTGCCCAAAACCTCTCTCTCCAGGAACTGCAGCTACCCACGAGCCCCATCAAGGACCTGCAAAAGAGGGCACTGAAGAGCGCGCCGGGCGGTAGTGGGAGTACCGGCCGGGCGGTGACGTGGGGAGGGGCAGGGTGGGGGGTAGTAGTGTATGGAATCCGGACCTTAACAGGTTGGTAAACATGAATTGCGCGCACTGCATCGCATTTGGTTATGGAGTGCGCGCAATGAGATTCGTTTTTAAAATTTTTATGTTTACTTACCTGCTAAAGTCCGTAATCCATACATTACTACCCCCCACCCTGTCCCTCCCCACGTCACCACCCGGCCGGTACTCTAACTACCGGCCGCGGCTGGAAGAGCTCCTACTTAGCTCCTGGAGCGGTCTGTACTCAAAGGCCGCAGCCTGGCATCTGCTCTTTCCTTTACCCAAGAGCCCCAAAAAGGAACTCTGCTGCTGGCTATTGTCCAAGAGCCCCACTCTGGGGCCAGAAGCTGACTGTAGCCAAGCGTGTTCTACCGGGCTCTAAAGCTGCACGTGCCTCAAAGTCCCCTCGCTGGGATGCACAAGAGAGTGCCCCAGGGGATCTGCAACAATCCGTACCCAATAGGTTCACTCCACTCTCAGACTCGCGGGTGCCCCATCCCAGGAGTCCTCAATGAGATCTGGAGCTCTGAGTACAAGTCTTCTTCATAGCCCCCCCCCCCAATGAGAACTGTAGCTGTGTGTAATGGTCCCATCCGTGAGCCCACCACATCATGAGATCTGTAGCTCTTTAAGGGTCTCTTGCCGGGACCCCCCACCCGGTGAGATCTGTAGCTGTTTGGAAGAGTCCCATCCTTGACCGCCTCCTCTCAGGAGATCTGTAGCTCAGGGGCGGCTCCTCCACTAGGGCGGAGGAACATCACTCCACTGCTTTCTCGCAGTGGCAGACGCAGAAACATAAAATGGTAATTACTACCATTTTATGTTTATGCTTCTCGCATTGCGAGAAAGCAGAAGGGTTTGGTTGCGGGCGGGTGGGGTTGTCCTGTGAGCTGGGGAGGGGAGGTGTGCCCACTCCTGAGGGCGCAATGACAGTTTGGTTGGCATTCCGGGGCCGCCCAAACCAGTCATGCATGCTCTGCCCTTTCTCCATGCAGGCTGCAATGCAGCCTACTTGGAGTAAATGGTCTCCCCGTAAGACCCTGGCTGGGCTGTGTCACCACCAATCACAACGCTTTCATTGCAGCGTTGTGATTGGCTTAAAGGAGGGGAGGGAGGCTGCCTGCTTCCTGTTCCTGCCGGAGATCTGTAGCTCTGTGTAAGTGCCTCATCCCAGAAGCCCCACCATGAGATCTATAGCTCTGTAAGAGTCTCATTCCAGGAGGCCCCACATCTGATCTGTAGCTGTTTGTAAGGGTATGTGCCCTTAACCGCCCCTCCCCCGTGAGATCTGGAGCTATGTATTAAGTTTCCTAACACGCTTTTAAGTGTAAAAGTCCTGTGTTGGGTTCGGCAGCTGTCGGTGTAAGGGCCCTACTTGGTCATGCAGCTGCCTGAAATGTGCTTCTATATGTGTGAGGGGCCAAAAGTTGTTTTTAGCCACCATTCTCCTCCCCCATGCTAAGGACCGGCTGTGCCATGAGTAGTGGTATCTGTAATGAGAGGGAGACATCCTAAACCAGGGGTTCACGGCCTTTTCTGTAGTAAGAGCTACTTATGTTCAATGAAACTCATCCTAAGGCACTATTAGTGTTGTAATGGTGACCACACCGACCAGGGTTACATTAGCGCCCCCTTTTTGCAAAATTCCTTGCAGTAATTTCCTCAAATTCCTTGCAGTAATTTCCTCAGAGTATGATGGTAGCAGTAATGTAAAAAGTTGTACTCAATTTGGAATTCTTCCACATTAGTAATACGTAACAGCCATGGCTACAATGTCCCTGGCACCAAGGTAAGATGAGTGACAGGTCTCTAGCCGCATGATTCATTTATCCTACATGAGCTTCAAATATATTTTGTAAATTCAACTATTTTTCTCCAAACTTCAAATACTGAAAAAAGGTGTGAAATGCTCACATTTTCATCTCGAATACATGCTTTTCAATTTTGGTATACATATGATAATTAAACCTGTCAAAATCTTCTAATTTTGTAGCCTGAGCTGCACACAGATCTACTTCCTGACAGCTGGAGAGCTACCAGTAACTCATGAGCTACTCTTTGGAGAAGACTGTCCTGAACTACAAAGTCCAACTTCTCTATAACTTTCTCTTTCATTCTTCGGTTTATCTGTCGATAACTAAAATCAGCTGACCTTGACGTTTTGTACTCTATAATTTATGATTTTTTTGGAGCCTCAGGGTTTCCTTTACACTCTTTGCGGTCGAGATATAAAGTATATCCCTCCTCTCTTAAGATAAGTCTGGAGTGGTTGCAGCCTGTTCTTTTTGTAGGCGACACCTATTAACAGTTTATTTCTTGCAGGAGTTGCATTTGCTCCTTTTGTATCTCAGTAAGCTGCTCCTACACGTGGCACCCCTAAAACCATGACAAAGCCTACAACAAGCCAGCACTAAGATCTGCATGGAAATATTTCGAAAATGATTGCATAGGCCAGAGGCTTCAATATATTGAGGAAACCCCTTCCATTTTGCTTACACTGCAGTATTATAGCGGACCACTGCCAATGGTAGGCATCCAATAATACTGCTTCCACCCGGGACGGTTACACCTTGGGAGTTGTCGGGTGATGTGTTGAATTGAAGTGCGTCATGGCGTGTGATGCTCACGATCCCAGAATCCCCCAGCCTCCAGTGTCTTTCTTGAATGAGGATGCTCCACAGCATGGGTACTCACAAACTTTCTCTTGGGGGCCAAATTTACAGTGTGGTTTGTGGGCCGAGGGCCGCACCGGTGGGGGCAGAGCCAGGGTCAGTGGAGGGGGCTAGAGCAACAAAAAAAACTGACCATGAAGTTGAACACAGGCCCCTGCAGCAGTCTCATTTGTCCACTGAACCACTAGACCGGGTATACACACATCTATCTATCTATCTATCTATCTATCTATCTCTGTCTCTGTCTCTGTCTCTGTCTCTGTCTCTGTCTCTGTCTCTATCTGTCTGTCTCTATCTGTCTGTCTCTATCTGTCTCTATCTGTCTCTGTCTCTGTCTCTCTCTATCTGTCTCTGTCTATCTGTCTCTCTCTATCTGTCTCTGTCTATCTGTCTCTCTCTATCTGTCTCTCTCTATCTGTCTCTGTCTATCTGTCTCTGTCTATCTGTCTCTCTCTATCTGTCTCTGTCTCCATCTGTCTCTGTCTATCTGTCTCTGTCTCCATCTGTCTGTCTCCATCTGTCTCTGTCTCCATCTGTCTCTCTCTATCTGTCTCTGTCTCCATCTGTCTCTCTCTATCTGTCTCTGTCTCCATCTGTCTCTCTCTATCTGTCTCTGTCTCCATCTGTCTCTCTCTATCTGTCTCTCTCTATCTGTCTCTGTCTCCATCTGTCTCTCTCTATCTGTCTCTGTCTCCATCTGTCTCTCTCTATCTGTCTCCATCTGTCTCTCTCTATCTGTCTCCATCTGTCTCTCTCTATCTGTCTCTGTCTCCATCTGTCTCTCTCTATCTGTCTCTGTCTCCATCTGTCTCTCTCTATCTGTCTCTGTCTCCATCTGTCTCTCTCTATCTGTCTCTGTCTCCATCTGTCTCTCTCTATCTGTCTCTGTCTCCATCTGTCTCTCTCTATCTGTCTCTCTCTATCTGTCTCTGTCTCCATCTGTCTCTCTCTATCTGTCTCTGTCTCCATCTGTCTCTCTCTATCTGTCTCTGTCTCCATCTGTCTCTCTCTATCTGTCTCTCTCTATCTGTCTCTGTCTCCATCTGTCTCTCTCTATCTGTCTCTGTCTCCATCTGTCTCTCTCTATCTGTCTCCATCTGTCTCTCTCTATCTGTCTCTGTCTCCATCTGTCTCTCTCTATCTGTCTCTGTCTCCATCTGTCTCTCTCTATCTGTCTCTGTCTCCATCTGTCTCTGTCTCCATCTGTCTCTCTCTATCTGTCTCTGTCTCCACCTGTCTCTCTCTATCTGTCTCTGTCTCCATCTGTCTCTCTCTATCTGTCTCTGTCTCCATCTGTCTCTGTCTATCTGTCTCTGTCTCCATCTGTCTCTCTCTATCTGTCTCTCTCTATCTGTCTCTGTCTCCATCTGTCTCTCTCTATCTGTCTCTGTCTCCATCTGTCTCTCTCTATCTGTCTCTGTCTCCATCTGTCTCTCTCTATCTGTCTCTCTCTATCTGTCTCTGTCTCCATCTGTCTCTCTCTATCTGTCTCTGTCTCCATCTGTCTCTCTCTATCTGTCTCTGTCTCCATCTGTCTCTCTCTATCTGTCTCTCTCTATCTGTCTGTCTCCATCTGTCTCTGTCTGTCTCTGTCTCCATCTGTCTCTCTCTATCTGTCTCTGTCTCCATCTGTCTCTCTCTATCTGTCTCTGTCTCCATCTGTCTCTCTCTATCTGTCTCTGTCTCCATCTGTCTCTCTCTATCTGTCTCTGTCTCCATCTGTCTCTCTCTATCTGTCTCTGTCTCTCTCTGCCTCTCTCTATCTCTGTCTCTCTGTGTCTCTGTAACAATCTGTCTGTCTCTATCTGTATTTTTCTCTCTCTCTATCTCTATTTGTTTCTGTCTCTATCTCTATCTGTCTTTGTCTGTCTCTGTCTCTATCTCTATCTGTCTCTGTCTCTGTCTCTGCCTCTATCTGTCCCTGCCTTTATCTGTCCCTGCCTCTACCAGTCTCTGCCTCTATCTGTCTCTGCCTCAGTCTCAACAGGAAGCTTCCCAAAAGGCCCTTTAAAAGTCAGCTCTGAAAGCGTTTACAGCTGACTTTTAAAGGGCCTTTTGGGAAGCTTTCTGACGGTGCTGTGAGGTCACAGAGGCCGGCAGTAAACACAGAAGATGGCTGCAGAAGCATACATAGTGAATACCTATTTAATACGTAATCACTACGAATGTTCTGTGTTTACTGCCAGCCTCACTAAAAATGTAGACACGGCAAGGCAAGGTCCGAGGGCCGCCAATGAATGCCTGCTGGGCCGCTGGCAGCCCCGGGCTGTACTATGAGTATCACGGCTCTACAGAGACGTTTTAAGGTATAGGCAAAGTGGGCCCAAGCCCAGGATCCCAGCCTTTCAGGGGGCCCCCATATAGAGCCAGCACTGCTCTGTAGAGGGTCTTACTCTGATGACCTTAAACGGTTCTTTGACAGATTGTTTTGTATACGGTTTTCCTTTAATGCGTTTTAATGTGACTGATATGATCATGCAATATTCATAAAAAATTGTTTTAGATCAAAACAGGACCTCACATATGAGAAATAAGAGGGGGTCATAAAGAATATTTGCAATAATTTTAGTGAGCTGCTTCATTATAATATTGAAAAAAGCATGTCACTATCCCTGAATATTAGATATAAGTGTGCCAGTGTGCCTCTGCCCTGGCCAAAGAGGGCCTAAAAGAGCTGAACCGGGATCATAAATCATAAATTCAAAGCTGTTCCTAACAGAGACCCCCAAATTACCTTTCTCCCTGATACTCTGCTGAGATAGGGAAGTTTGAATGGAGACTCGGTACAGTGAGTATGCGTTGTCATGTTTTGTCCTCTCCGATTTAGTGCCCCTTCTCTTCACAAACAATACGGGCTCATACCAGTGGTTAGATCCATTTTGTGAGCCGCGAGGACCTACATTTCCAGCATGGGCATGGAGGTAATTACAGGATTGAGAATCTTGTGGAAGCAATGCAGAGGCTTCACTCCTCCAGTGCCCCAAAGCAGGTCCCCATGTGCCTAGTGCACCGGGCCCGCCAGCTCCAGCAGCACGTGCAGCAACTGCAAGAGGCCGTGAAAAAGCAGCCATCACGTATACCCGAGAGACCGCCGGGACACAACCTTACCCCAGCCCATGTCACAACTGTGATATGTGGGCAAGGTACTGCTGCCATCAGAGCTATCCACCGAGGCATATTCAGCCTCATGGATAGAAAGGTGAATCTCTTGTGCTGTGGTCCTAGCTGAGACAGGGCCAAGAGGGTAACATTGGCCCCCTCATTCCTTGAGTCAATGTAAATTCTTTACTTTGTTATCGTGGCCGTTTACACAGCACTTTACACAAATTTCAGTACTCCTTGCCCTGAAAAACGCGAATGTCTTTTCATTCTCAGCACACATGTCTCCTGTGACCTACTTCTTTGAAGAAGAGAGAGCTGTTTCCTTTTTATGTAAAAAAACAGTCCTTAACTTCTTTGTGCGTACTACTTTCTAGGTTAGCAAGACCTCAGTCTGTGGGAGGGCAGCTCTAATATTGGCTATAGATGGCAATGATAACAATGTCTATAACACACTTTGTACCTGCACACTCCTCGTTGTATTTCAGCTGCATTTGGAAGATGGCCTCTTATAGGGTTGCTGAGCCAAGCCTGAGCTAGACCTTCTGTTAACTAAAGGATCACAACATTTCCACAGATCACAACATGTGGCCTGTGAACTATGGATCACACATCCATAGTTCACAGGCCACATCCACCTCTTGGGACTCGGCTTCACACCTTTGTTTTCATAGTATGTTCCAACCTCTTGGGACTTCTCTTTATACCTCTGTTTTTTTTAAGTCTGCTCCTGCCTCTGAACTCTATTCTTCTGTATCTGCCCCTGCCTCTTGGGACTCCTCTTCACACCTCTGCTGTTCACGGTATGTTCCCACCTCTTTGGAGTCATCTTCACTGATCTTGTGACTCTTCTTCCCCTCTATGTTGTTCTGAGTTTTCTCCTGCCTCTTGGGAGTCCTCTTCACACCTCTGTTGTTCATAGTATGTTCCCACCTCTTGGGACCCCTCTTTATATCTCTGCTCTTTTGGAGTCTCCTCCTGCCTCTTGGGACTCCTCTACACTCCTCTGCTGTTCACGGTAGGTTTCCACCACTTTGGAGTCCTCTTCACTGATCTTGTGACTCTTCTTCCCATCTGTGTTGTTCTGAGTTTTCTTCTGCCTCTTGGGACTCCTCTTCACTCCTCTGCTGTTCACGGTATGTTTCCACCTCTTGGGACTCCTCTCTGCACCTCTATCCTTTTGTGTTTGATCCTGCCACTTGGGACTCATCTTCATAGGCGGTAGGGGAGATAGGAGAGTAGATTTTCAAAAGGCAAAAGTTCTCTGTCTTTATAGGATGGATTCTGTGTGTAAAACTTGGGCAGACAACTGCTGTAGTTGAGGAAGTCTTTGAGTGGGTTTTGCTGAAGAAACCAAGTTAGTCCTCACCTCTCCTAGAGTGGGGTCTTCTCCTGTTTCTGGGGAAACCACCCACATCCTCTGGGTGTGGTCTACTCTTATAACTGAGGCAAGTTTCTCATCTTCTGCGCTTGGAGTATGCTTCTCTGAGAAACTACTATCCATGCGATGGTCGGTCTGCATCTTTTTCCTCCCTTCTTCTGGGATGAGATCTTCTGTAACTGAGAACATTTTATTTTCTTGTTGGGGGTGGTCTTCTCTTCTTCTTGTGGACGTGTTCTCTTCTCCTAAGGTGGAGCGTGCAACTTTTCTTGAAGAAGACCTTTGCATTAGGAAGTTAGGTGCTTTTCTGACCACAAGAAGTTGTATCCTCCCCTGGGGTGTGATCAAGCCCTTGGAGACAATCTCTCCTGGACTACCATCTGTCAGAGTTGACGATGAAAGGTTATGATCTCCTCATTATGCTCTAGTCAGTAACTCAGAAATATAATTTTTGGGGGTTATAGGTCAGAATATTGATAAGAAAATGTCATCTGACATAAAGATCATGGTCAAAATATTGTTTAAAAATATTGCTCCATTGACTGCAGATTTGTTTAGTACATCTAGTCGGCTGACAGGTTTGAAAATTTAGGACAACTTTTTTATCAGACAATGTCTAGGGCTGAATGTTCTGATACCATATCCCATATCCTCCGGGAATCATCTGACACTGTCTAGGGGGATGTCATATCCTCATCTGGGATTGATTCTAATGTACAAAGAAGGGTGTATCTCTTGTGAACCTGCTCAAATCCTGAAAGAAAAATACCATATTTCTTGTGGAATCTGCTCAGTACTATGAAAAGGAACTATTTATGTTGTTTTATCAATATTTGTAGAGCGCTAGTCCACCAAAGACTCTTGGTGATATAGAAGAAAGATAGAACAACATGTTAAGCCTGAAAAAAGGCACAAGACTCAAATGTTTATTGTTTGAAAAGGAAAGTGTTCAATTTTTCTTTTGTAAAGAATAGAGGAAGAATAGGGAATGAATCTTCAGAGGGAGCTTCTTCCATTTCGTGGTGAAAGAAAAAGCCCTATTGTCAAAGGTGGCAGTCTTAGATTGGGGGAGATTTAGCAAACACAGACCTAAACAATGCAGGGTGCATTGAGGAGTATCTGGTTGGAATTTGATGGCTTTAAAGGAGGGGAGTGGTGGTGTGAATTGCAAGGTGTACCAATCTTAGGGCCTTTTATTTGATAGAGAGCCAGTAGAGAGATCTAAAGATAGGTGCAATACATTCACTGTATCTAGTGCCAGTGACAAGTCTGGCTGCAGCATTCTGCACCTGTTGCAGCCTTCTTACGAGTTTGTCTGGTAGACCGAGATGGATGGAGTTGCCATAACCAAACTAGGATTGCAGTAAAGCACTGACTAAGGCGACAATGTTTATCATTGTACGGCAAAACTTTCTTCAGGAGTTTGATTGCCGCACATCAGGTGCTGGTTACTTTCTAGACCTGGTACTCCGAGGAGAGGTCTGCCTCAGTATGGATACCTAAGTTGTGGACCACAGTGGAGGGGGCAATGTTTGGTCCATAACTTCTTGCCTGACAGAGGAGCTTTACTTATCAATGATGTTTTTGGTCATGAAGATCTCCGTCTTTGCTGGAGACAATTCACCCAACGTACAGAAGCAAGTACTTCAATAAATGTGTTTTCGGATGATAGCGAAGTAGAGGGGTTTGGATGATCAGCGGAGAGCTTGAACAACCACTATGTACCATCTGCACACATAAAGCATTGTACCTCCATAGTGTGTAAAAGACAATCCAATGATAATGAGGCGAGAACAGACCCCTACGGGACACCACAGTTGTATCACACCTCAGACGTGGAAGATGGGAGAAAAGTGGTAAGGGACAGATCACTCAGAAAGGGCTCAGTCGACTTGAAGGACCAGGCCTTCAATGCTCGTATACGTCAATTTGTTAAGGAGAAGGTAGTAGTCGATGGTCTTGAAGTCTTCCAAAAGGTCCACTAGTTCCAGGGCCTTGACAACATCATTGTCTACCAACCTCCAAAGATTAACTAATACTGAGGTGATAATTAAATCAGTAGTGAGTGTGGTTACCCAGTCTGAACCTGGCCTGAAAGAGGTGTATTGTATTGGCTTTCTTGCTTGTAGATGGACACAGACCAATATTTCCAGGATCTTCCCAAGATAGGACAACAGTAAAATAGGGCAAACATTAAGGCAATCATTTGGGAAAAGAGAGTGTTGCATTAACAGTGGGTTAACCATTGCTGTTTAGACATCTCACCATGGCTTATGAAATGGTTTAATAGAGTGACACGTTCCAGGACCGAAAAAGGCCATAGCTGTTGGATTAGTTTAGCCAGGCAGATGTCAAATGGAGATGCTATAGGCAAGGCAGTGTTAATGATCTAGACACATCTGTTGGTGAGATCTCTTTGAAGCAAGTCACTTTGCTCTGTCTTAAGAAGATATCTTCAATAATGTGAGTCTTATTAGATTGAGGAATAACATCTTCATCAATCTGCAGCCTGATCTGACAAAGAACAAAGACAACTCATTGCAGATGGCGCAAGGTTCTGCAGCGATCATGCAAATGCAAGATCTTGAATCAATCTGTAGTGATCTTTACTAGGTTAAGTGCTTGAGAAACGTGTGGCAAACAATAATTCAGCCTAGCCTCACCTATTTGCAGTTTGTATATTACGAAGGCCGCTGAATACTGTAGTGCTGAAGTTGAGTCGTCATTTATTTTCCGACCTGTGTGTTGTGCTTCTGAGCTCCTTTGAGAACTATGAATTGCATTTGAATCGTGATTTGTTGGTAAGGCTGGGTACCTTAACTGGGTGGCTTTGCTAAACTGAGGATAGAAGCTTATTGCGATCACCTGTGCTGTTTTCTGATAGATTTTGATGAAAAGAATAGCAGTATTTCACTGCTGACTTCTTGAAGGGGAAAGGACTTCCAGCATTTATGAGCAACTGGGTTAATTTTATCTGGTTGTTTGATTTCTGATTAGTTTACAAGAGAAAGGAATCCCTCACATTATCTGGCCAGACTAGGGGGATGCAAGAACCCAGGTTTGCAATGAAGAACTGGGGAGATGAAAATCACATCCCGATGTTGACCTTAATGACGCAAAGGGCCAATATCTATCAACGTGAGACTACACACCTCTGGTCCTTCAGGAAATATTGTGCAAACCCCACTAGCTGTCCTAGGTAGTAGATGAAATAGCCCACTATGATACCGTTGCCTATTTTCAGAGCGAAATTCCCAGTGTCTGCAGGTCTGGCTGTAGAACCTTCAATGACAAACTGAGTGCGACGATAGATAAAGAGCAGATTCCAAGACTTTAATCCAGTGAGGTAATCCTCTGATGACGCAGGATCTACCCTTCTTCTGAGATAGACCTCTCCTCCTGTAGGAACTGCCCCTGTCACTCAGGAAGGCTGTTCTCTTATGGGATCTGCGCTCTCTATGGAGATCACTCCACCCAGGAGATCCGACCCTATCCACGAAGAGGCCTCTGATTCGCTGCTTCGGCCCCTGCTCTGAGAATGAACTGTTCTCTCCTACACTCTGACCCGATCTTCGAGGAAGACCTCAGCTCTCCTGATCTTCCCTTGTTTATGAGAAAGCCCTATGGATCTGCCTCTGTTTTGAGGAAGAGATCTCCTCCTATCGGATCTGCCCCAGACAATGAGCGGTCCTCTGGATCTGCCTCTGAGGAAGAGATCCCTCCCATGGGATCTGCCCCAGACAATGAGCGGTCCTATGGATCTGCCTCTGAGGATTAGATCGCTCCCATGGGATCTGCCCCAATGAGCGGTCCTCTGGATCTGACTCTGTTTTGAGGAAGGGATCCCCTTGAATGGGATCTGCCCCAGACAATGAGCGGTCCTCTGGATCTGCCTCTTCCCCAATACAATGAGCGGTCCTCTGGATCTGCCTCTGAGGAAGAGATCCCCTCCCATGGGATCTGCCCCAGATATTGAGTGGTCCTCTGGATCTGCCTCTGAGGATGAGATCCCATCCCATGGGATCTGCCCCAATGAGCGGACCTCTGGATCTGCCTCTGAGGATGAGATCCCTGGGATCTGCCCCAATGAGCGGTCCTCTGGATCTGGCCCGTCCCTGAGGGTGAGCTCTGCCCCTGCCACGGCGGGTTGGCTCTCCGGACCCGCCCCCTCTGCCCGCTGAGGCCCCGTCCTCCTGGGGGACCCGCCCAGAGGCGCCGCCGCAGCCACCGCCATGAGCTGCAGCTCTTCGGTGCACAAGCGCCCCCTCGCATGCAACCAGACAGTCATAACTCTCAATTACACCCTGCAATCTCACGGAAACCAGACAATTCCAGTTCTCACAGGCTACACTTTTGTAATTTTGCTCTAAATGATGTGTGTTCGCCTTATTACCGCGAGCACGGCGCGGAGCGGGGCCCTGACTCGTGAGCCGCCGGAGCGTGCCTGCCCTCTTCAGGGGCAGCGCCTTCCGAGAGCCACAGACTGTTGGCAGCTGCCTGCTGCTGCTGCGAAATCTGCAAACGGAGAATAGTGTTTAAAATCCAAAATATGAATCTATTCAAACAAAGCACACGCTGAACCACAGCTGCCTATTAGCAGTCAAACACGGAATGTCAGCGTCATTAGCCGTTTTGAGATATTGAATTACATTTCTGTTGACATTGGTTTTGGTTACAGACTCGATAGCTCTGTGTACTTTCAAAAGCGCTCGTTTCTTTGATGACGGCTGGCTGCTGCTAGCTTTGAAATGGCTCCATAATGTGGCTGTAGGCTTTCCTTCATTTCCCATGAGTGGCCTTGTCTTAAGGGCATCCATTCTGTCTGCAGTGGTGTGTGAGGATTACACATTCTGTGAGGAGTAGGGTTGTGTGAGGACTACACTTTCCCATACAGAGTCTTACTATGGTACCTCACAATTTTCATTTTTGTTGGAGTCTTGCCCGGTACGAATGCTTGTTCTGTGGAATGGCTTTGTGGAAGGACCAACCAAGCGTTTTTCTTCTTTTCATTCTTTTTGTGTGCATTATTCTGTGAATAGACCTGGTGTGGGAACCACACTTTTCTGTGAAGTGGGCACACGTTTTTTCTTTGAAGTGGGTTTTTGTGAGAACCATCCATTCTGCGTGGAGTGATTTTGTATGAGGGCCATCCACTTTGTGGAGTGGCTTTTTTGAGGACCTTCCATTCTGTTTGCAGTGGTCTTGTGTGAGAACCACACGTTTTCCGCGGGGTGACATAGTGTGGGGACCCACTTTCTCTAAAGAGGAGGCTTGCTTGAGACTCATGCCTTTTCTGTGAAATAGCTTTCTGTGAGGAGCATGCTTTTCTGTGAGGCTTTTTATGTGAGAACCACATTTTCTGTGACATGGTCTTGTGTGGGGGGATGCTTTTTCTGTGGAGTGGCCTTCTGTTGGGACTACGAGGCTTTCTTTGCAATTTTTCTTTCATTTTCTTACTCCGTGGAATGGCTTTGTGTGAAGACCACACTGTTTGTGTGGAATGACCTTGTGTGAGGATCAAACGTTGTCTGTAGAGTGGCCAGAGAGGAGCACACTTTCCCCAAGGAGTGACCTTGAGTGGACTATGATTTTTCTGAGGACTAGCTTTATCTGAGTACCAAGCCTTTCTGGTGGCATGGCCTTGTGTGGGGGGACCATACGTCTTCTGGGAAGTGGCCTTGTGTGAGGGCTGCACTTTTCTTTGGAGTGACCTTTAGTGAGGACCACCCTTTGTATGTGGAATGGCCTTGTATGAGCATTAAGCTTTTACCATGGACTGGTCTTGTATGGACACCACACTTTTTCTGCAGCATGGTCTTGTGTGGGGGTCCTCCTGCTTTCTCTGAGGTGTGGTCTTGTGCTGGCACCATTCTTTTTCTGTAGCGTATCCTCGTGTGGGCGACCATACGTTTGCTCCGAGTGGGTTTCTCCCACGATTTTTAGGCAAACATTTATAAGCTGCACTGTGTTCCACTAGCAGGAACTCGTGCCTTATTTCTAGTTGACCTGATAGCAACTAAATGCAGCCTCTGGAAAGAGAGCTGACATTTTTAAACGCAATTGCGTTGTGAAACCGCTGGGCTCCCTTAGAGGCCTGATGGCTAGATACATCTCATCTCCCTGTAGAGTAATTTCTCTGGATTTGTCACATGTCCCTTTCGTTTTGACACGTGACAAGTCCAAGTGCAGGCATCCTCTGACAAGTCCAAGTGCAGGCATCCTCCGAGATGACAGCCGAGCACTGGAGCCGCCGTTGCTGAAGTGTGTCCTCCACTCTGAGCCATCTCAGGGCTCTATCACCAGATATAGAGTCCATCGATGCCCGCTTTTCATCTTTGAGGCCTGCATCTTTACCCAGACCCAAGTCTGCATCTCGGACAGTCCCCACACACTTCCAACAATAGTAATTCACTAGCCTCTGAAGAATTGGGAGGGTCTGATATTGAAATCCCTATTTCTATTATTGGCCCATAGTTACCCGGGAAGCGCTAGTTGTCGCATTTATCCAGGGCTATGGTCAGTACTGGAGATTACTTGTGCATCTATTTGTGCATCTATTTCCTTCAGTATACTTTCTGTGACATAATGAAAGATATTTTTCAAGTTAATTTTAAGGTGGCAATATTGTTATCTATTACTTTGTCGAGTGATCTGCGAAATGTGTGTATCTTCCCCCACCCCCGACTGCTATCCATGGAACTAGGCTTTGATCTATACCAGTGGCGGCTCCCCTGCTAAGGCGGAGGAAGCTTTGCAGCAGTAAAATAAAGGAAAAATAAAATCATAATAACTCAAGGTTATTATCATTTTATTTTTTCCTGCTGCAGCAATTTTGTGAGTGGGGTGAGGCTGCTCTGGTGACAGAGGAGCAGGGGCAGGGTGGTCACACACAGGAGTTGCCTGTGCAGGTAAGAGCGTGGGGCGGGGTAGGGGGACTCGACAGACAACAATGAGGGAAAATTATTTATTTATTTAATTTTCCCTCCGCGTCGTCTGTCGAGTCCTCCCTCCCCACCCCGCTCCACCGCTCTTAGCTTCACGGCCCGCTCCTGGTGGCACACTGTAAGTGCACATAACTGATTGGCTAGCTATCTGTCGTTTTGCATATTCTCCACCCAGGCTGCATTTCAGCCTGGGTGGAGAACATGCTCAGGCTCAGATTGCTCAGGGGAGCCTCAGCCTGGGTGCTTCCTGTTCCTTTCCGACTGGTAGAGACAACGGCAGGATGACTGAGGAGAGGTGCGGCGAAGAAGTATGTTTTTTTTAGTTTCTTTCACCCCTTTACCTGCCTTACCACCCCCGATTCGTGCCGGCCACCACTATAACCAACCCTACCACAGGTGAACCTAAAAGGCTTAGAAGGCCAGCCTTCCCTCTGAGTGTTTACAATGTTTTCCCTTCAGAATGTGGTGAATGACCCCTTAGATTGAACTATTTTACAGATATTCATGGGGCTGGCGCTGAATAGAGGCCCTGCTGCGCTGCAGGGAAGTCAGGTGCCTGTGTACTCAATCAATCAATCATTCAATCAGGATTTATAGAGTGGGTCTAATCACCCGATAGGGTAACCAGGCGCGTGCAGGTCCCGGAGGCTATTCGAACATCCAGGTCTTCAGGGCCGTTCGGAATCCCTTGATGGCCCCAGGTGCGTGGGGAGGCTGTTCCAGGTCTTTGCTGCAATGTGGGAGAAGGAGCGTCCTCCACTTCTGCTTCGGTAGATGCGGGGAGTATGGGCAATTGAAAGGGAGGCAGAGTGCAGTCTTCTAGTCTGGTGGTGGTAGTTCAGGTGGTGGTTAATGTAGGTGGGTCCTTGGTTGTGTAGAGCCTTGTGTGTGAGGGTCGGCAGCTTGAATTCACATCTTTTCTTTATGGGTAGCCAGTGGGGTTGCCTGAGGTGGGGTGTGATATTGGTTTGTCAGGGAAGGCTGAGGATGAGTCTGTTTGTGATGTTATGTATGGTCTGAAGTCTTTGTAGAAGGTGTGTGGTGATTCCTACATAGAGGCATTGCCATAGTCCAGTCAGTTGGTGATGAGGGCTTGTGTCACTGTGCATCCCGTGTGTAGGGGTAGCCACTTGAAGATGTTACGCAGCATTCGCAGTGTGAGGAAGTAGGCGGAGGAGATGGCATTGATCTGTGAATTCATGGTGAGTTTGTTGTTAATGATGATTTTGAGATTTCTGGCATGGTTGTAGGGAGTGGGTGCTGGTCCTTAGTCTGATTGCCAACAGGAGTAATTTCATGTGTTGCTGCTGTTGCCAAAGATCAGTACTTCTGTATTCTATGTGTTCAGCTGCAGGCAATTGTTCTTCATCCAGTAGGTGACGTTTGTCATGCTTCTGCTGGAGTTGGTTCTGGTGGTGGTAGGGTCGTCGGTCAGTAAGATGAAAATTTGGATGTTATTTGCATAGGAGATTATGTTCAGACTGTGGGATCTGACAATGTTGGCCAGTGGGGTCAAATATGTGTTGAAGACAGTAGGGCTGAGGGATGAGCTCTGTGGGACACCACAGGTGATCTCCTTGCGTCCAGAGATGAAAGGTCGGAGGTGGATCCTCTGGGTACTTCTGGCGAGTAAAAACTCAGGTGATCGATCCGAGCGCATCCCCTAGGATTCTGATGTGGTGGAGTCTTTTGATTAGCATGTGGTGGGATACAGTGTCAAAGGCTGCCGAGAGTTCAAGGAGGATCAAAGTTGCTGTTTCTCCTCAGTCGAGAAGGGTTCGGATGTCATCGGTGGCTGTGATCAGGGCTGTTTCGGTGCTGTGATTGCTGCGGAAGCCAGATTGGAAGGTGTCAAGTAGCTGGTTCTGTTTCTGCTCCAGGTGTGTCATGAGTTTATTATTGATCATCTTTTCCAGTACCTTCGCTGGGAACAGGAGCTGGGACATTGGCTAGCAGTTTTGAGTTCCCTGGGGTCGGCGGGGGTTTTTATGTGTAGTAGTCTGACTTTGGCGTGTTCCAGGCATTGGGAAATTTTGCGGTGGTGATAGAGGTGTTGAATAGGGCGGTGAGTTCCTGGCCAATCCTTTGGTTTCCGAGTTGGAAGATGTGGTGTGGGCATGGGTCTGTGGGAGCTCCAGAGTGGATGAATTTCATGGTGGAGGTGATGTCCTCGGTGGAGAGAATGTCTAGGTGATCAGTGTGTTGTTCGTGTCAGTTACAGAGGTGGTGTATCTTTCAAGGAAGTCCATAGCCGAGTTGGAAAATTCCTCAACAATGTAGAATATCTCCTTGGTGTTGTTGGTGCTGGTTTTCATGTGTGTGGCAAGGGCAGTCTTCTTTGTTGCCCTCAGCAGGCGGTGGTAGAGGTTGAAGGAGGTCTTGAAGGCTGCCCTGTCGGATGTGTCCTTGCTGGTGCGCTATCTACTATCCAACTGTTTCTGTCTCGTTTCGCTGTTCTGTGTTCTTGGGAGTACCACCTGGACTTTTTGGAGGATTTTCTCTTGATATTGCTTTTGATGGGGACTGTGCTGTCTGTTTACTTGGTGATCCAGGTGTTGAAATGTTTCACTCCCTGTTATAGGTTGGTGTCAATAGCAGGGTTGGAAGTGTTGAAAGCGTTTGCCCAGCTAGTCCCTGAGACTTTGCTCCACCTCCGGTGGGTGGGGGCGTTGGTCATCTTTGGGGTGGCAGTGCGGGGGGCTGGAGATGCTGAAGTGTATGATGGAGTGTTGTATTAAAATTCTATGCAATGGTTATGTTTTTTATTGCAAACATATGGTTGCCAGATTAGGTGGTGGCAATTGTTTTTTGTGGAATATGCTTGCAGTAAAAAAAATAATAATAGCACTAGCTTGCTGAGACCAAACCCATTGGCTTTGTCAGTGCTTGTTTGTGTAGTGGCTTTGAGACCCACGACCATTCTGCAAAGTCAGAATGTGTTTCACGGTTTCTATGGCAAGCTTGATATCCGAGGGTCCAGGAGAAGCCCTAGGAGGTTCGTTAAGCCACCCAAGCACTGGGGCTGCATGGTCAGTGCCTGCCCACCCGGAATAAATGCTAGGGCAACAATTGGCAGCCTCAACCCCTGCCAAAGTCCTGCCCGGGACTGGTATTGATAATCTATGGCCAACCATGAATCCTTGCCCACTGTTTGCATTGACAGCCTCTGTTCCTTCTGTTGCCATCCCCATGGCCGACATTACCAGTCTCTGGCCATTTCCACAGCAGGCTCCGTCATCATTACCCATTCTGAGGTTATACTTGGACTGGCATTGCCAGCCTCTTAACTATCCTGAAGTCCCATGCTGTGCTGGCGCTGTCAGGCACTGCCCGTTCGGCAGTCATCACCTTGGCTGTTAGGGTTGTCTATGGCAGACCCTGCCAGTCCCAGTGTAGCCTCGTGACTGTTGCTGCCGCTCCCTGTCCAGCCTGAAGTCTGGCATTGCCATTCTCTGCTCAGTCTGGAGGCTGGCACTTCTAGTCCAGTCCCTTGTCATGGCTTGCACTACTAGTCCCCGCCTATTTCATGGCTGGCGCTGCCAGTCCCCGTGAACACCCATGGTTGGCATTGGTTTCCTGTCCATTCTTATGGCTGGCACTTCCAGTTCTAACCAAGCTTGTGTCTGGCACTGCCAGCCCCTATCCATTCTGAACCAATTCTCCCGCCTAAGATCGTCCTTGACTGTGATTGAATGCCACCCTCTCCCGCCTAACGCTGCCAGCTCTCCAGGAAAAAAACCATGGAAACCAGCAATGCCCGCTGTCAAAATCAGCACCCTCTACCCCCCGAGCCTGCGCGCGGAGGAAATACACGGGCACACACCAAAGAAGAAATGCACATGACACGCGCATGCTACACAGGAAGATGTACACTGATGTACACAAAGATATGCAGACACACACATACGGACATACATACGCAGATACATACATTGATATTTAGAGCTACAGGCACACAACTACACAGGAAACACGCAGAAATCTGCACACAGACAGACACAAGCAGATACCCACTCGCGCACTCAAACTGGAGAGAGAGAAGTACACACACATATACACTCATACCTACACAAATATCTGCAGATATACACATATAGACATTCATACGCAGATACATACACATATATTCATCCTGAGTTGCAGGAGCACACCCAGGCACACAAAGAACTGCAGAAATACACACGCAAACATGCACTGGCAGATGGACAGGCAGACACACACAGACGCACGCCAGCAGAAGAGTGATGTGAATGGAATCCATTCTGAGGAAGCGCGCGGTGGCACGTGACCTGTCACGAGGAAGGCTCGCGGCTCGGTGCTCCCCGGCGGATTCGATCAGAAGTGACATTGCAGAGGAGCGGGGAGGTAAAAAAAAAACGTTTGCGGAGGTCTGTCAAAGAATTCATGTGTAAGATGGAATGAGGCAAAATGAGGGTTAATGAAGAACAGCTCAGAAAGGGGCGTAGGAGACGGAAGACTCGTAGTGGAGTTCATGGTCAGGTGACGCCTTAAGCCAGGAGCCTTAAGCCAGGAGCAGTGAGTGGCACCCTTCGATCATTATGTGTATGACCTCAAAGTGACAAACGTGACAAGACCGACGGGAGAGCATGTGGCATATGGAAAGGTATACCACACAGAATAACCTCTGACAAGGTCAGAGGGGTTGTCATTGCAAGGGCAGCAGGAACATCTTAAGGATTTTGGGACCCTGGGTCAAATATATTTTGTGGGTCCCTTTTCAGGACAGCTTTGAATTTATGATCCAATTTCACCTCGTTCATGCCCAGTTGACTGGGTCACTGACAGTGCACAGGCACGTTCATCCAAATTCTAAATGTGTTTACATCTACTATTCACTCACAGTTGCGAGTATTTTCAATACTGTAACACAGCAGCAGCTCACTAATATTAATGCAAACAATCTCTATGACCCCCCTCCCATTTCTCATTTGTGAGGACCTGTTTTGATCTAAAAGAAACTTTTTTAACAATGTTGCACGAAAAACAAACACAATATTTCCTCAAAATGTGTGTTATAAACTCCACAACCACATAAAAAAAATAGAGAAAAATGGTATTTAAAACTATCTGTTTAAGAATTATTTACGGTAATCAGGGCAAGACTCTGCAGAAAGGAGCTGGCTCTATCATGGGCCCCCCCCCTGAAAGGTTGGGGCCCTGGGTCAGTGCCCACTTTGCCCATGCCTTAAAACATCTCTGAAGTGCAGACAACTTAATTACACTGATTCACACTTAAATCACACATAACTAAATGCATATACGCTGAGCAATATGCCACGAGGTATCCATTCACAGAAAAAAACAAAAAGTCCGCAAACATTCATGCACAGCCCAGCTGACCTACAGGCACCTATGACACATACCGTAAGTGCGACAACATAATGGGGCATTATATCGCCACCACCACATCGCAGAACATTCCATCATCTTAGGGTACGGGAGAGCACCTTGATAACCCACCTTCTTTCTATTTCTTAAATAACCTCTCCCCGTACCTTATTTATATTGCTAACCTTCAAAGAAGTAATGTTCCACAATCTTGTGTTGGCGGGGCAGTGCGCCCATGATGTGGTGGACTCGATGCAGTGCTAGTATACCTTTGCGCCAAAAATCTTTCGTGAGTTGGGACACTTGCGCACCTCCCTCACTAACTGGAAATGGCGAGACCGATTAGCTTTGGTAGTAATTCTTTTTTAGGTATGCCATTATTCAAGAACTTCTATTTTTCCCCCAAATTTTAGAAAAAATACATTCACAAGTATACATGCATTCACAGAAAAAAAACTCATGGCTCTAGCTCAGATGCATAAAACCACTGAAAGTATCCAGTTATGACTGTGGTTGCACACAACACATGCCATAACTCACGGCGTGGCCATGTTGTTCTTCTGATAACTGTCTGTGTATCTTTGCCATTGGCAAGTAGGTGGTTTGTGCGTGACAGGCAACATGATTTGAGACATTCGATGTATGCATTCATAACCATCACTGACAAATTTGAGTAGTTTTATACATTTGAGCAGGAATCCTAACTTAGGTGTTAACTGTGTTTTGGCCAATGGAGTCGCCCTGGCCATGCTGCTCAAGGTCTTTAGCCATGTGGAACATTAAAGATAATGGGGCGACCCGGTATCCATCAGAACCTGGGTATTGATAATATAGAAAACAATTGGTTCTGTTGGGTGATTCAATTGCTTTGATAACTGTATTCAATACAAGGGTAAAGCTATTTCACAATTCCTAATTTACAATGGAAAACGATAAGAACACACCCAGAAGATATAGCTTGAGTTGATTTGCTCTTATATTTCTAAAAAAGTATTGACCCAACTGAATTGTGAAAATACAAAAGTGACTATTGTGATAAAGTGACATGGTAATTTCTGGAGTGAACAATACACTATATACAGAACATACACATGTGACATAAATTAAAAGAAAGTTATCAATGTTTGCCCTGTCTCCATATTTTATACATGTAATGCAAGTAACAATAATGATTAATTTGGTCAAGAGAACTGTATAGACATGTATGATGAAAGAGTCAATCACATACATGTCTATACAGTTCTCTTGACCAAATTAATCATTATTGTGTCTTGCATTACATGTATAAAATATGGAGACAGTACAAAAATTGATAACTTTCTTTTAATGTATGTCACATAGGTATGTTCTGTATATAGTGCCATGCCCCGCGTCCAACCTGCCAGTGGCGCCGAACGCCACCTCTGTATGGCCTTCGGCCCTGCACACCGGGGTTTGGGCACTATGCAGCAAGGAGTGGGGACATGGCTGCACCCTACCACATGTTTTCCATTCAAAGGAGACACTCATTTATTTGTGTGTTTAGTTTTTTAAAACAATGCCTTAAACTTGGAAATCAGAAGCAACTGGTAAATCAGGGACATCATCGCAGTTGAGTCGATCACCTAAAATGCCCACTGTGAGCCATGAGGGGGCTCTGACTTGCGAGTCATGCGCCATTTTAGGTGTTTTTTTCAGGTTTTGTTTAAGTGTTACTTTTTCATGCATCTGGATGCCAAGGACCTCTAGCCCTGGGTGTCGGTCACTTTTGGAGCTGGCCATGTATTATTTTTTTTCTCAGTGTGAAACTCGAGAGTCAGATCTGATTCGCAAGTTTCAAAATGGCAAAAAAAATATTTCAGCCTTAATCCAGTCACTCACATTTCGTTAAAATAAAATCCAAATGTTACTGACAAGGTTCGTGAGCCTGTAGTTAAAAAGACTCAGTAGTCAAAATGACAGACATATACACAAGTGTTAATCTCTGAAAGCCCGAACAGAAACTTTTTTAAATGCTTACGTCTCATAAACTGCAGGACGGATTTACACCAAACCACAAGTTTGGTATAAATCTGTTCAATTGTTTTGGCTGTAGATGTGAGCTAAATTTCCTACAGGAACTAAAATAAGAAGCCACTTATTTTTTCACTGCTCCTAACGTTTTTTCCCCATGGTCGGATCCTCAATAAAAATGGCATGCTGAAACATGGCTGACATAGCAAGCAGACTGTCAAGTTTCATATTCGTCTGTGGGATCACATGTTCTAGGCAAATCAAAAAATGCGTTTGCTATGAAAACACCATTTGAATCATAACTACACAGTGGTAACCTCCACAGTGGTGGGGGGCCCGCTTCATTAATTAATCTGTTGTCGTGTCAATCACATTTTGCTTCAGCACACATTAGACCGCAGCTTAGAGCAATGGGTCATCCATTTCAACTTCGCTATCATTGACAGCATTTACCTAGGCTATGCACAATGAACACATGTCTCAAAAGTAGTCACCTTCAGTGCAAGAGGCTGGTGGGTCAGTGTCCTTTTTACACAACTTAATTCTTTCCCCTTTAAAAACCTTTTGTTATATATTTCAATACCAGGTTGCACCCAAGTCATGTTACGGGGCCATGGCTGCCACCTGCAGTGCGCCACATCTGCTCAGGCACTGTTTTAAAACTATTCAATGATGGCTGCCTGTGCTTGTGACGCACATGCAGCCATCTTTGAATGTTTTCTATTACAGTAGGACAAAAAAAGATTCAAAGATGGCTGCCCTTCCATGTACATGCATGTGGATACATGGATGGCTATCTTTGAATCGTGTTTGCTATATTTAATAAAAATCATTCAAAGCAAACAAGCACTGGCAAAACCAGAAACTAGTTAGTCAAAGCCATACCTGTTAGATTTGCCACTGCTTTGACTAGTTGCTGCAAAAGATGTGCCATGCTTAAATTCAGCAACTGCCATTCATTAAGCTAAAAATGACCAGGAAGGAGTTACACTTATGTATATTTCTCTAGTAAAACCTCACCTGAGTGCTGGATGTCTGGTTCTGAAGGCAATATCTAGAATGCTCTCTGAACACTACTAACCCTTGGCTGCAATATTATGTGCAGTTCGGAAGGTGAATATGGTGAATTATCTGCATACCCAGTGACTTATCTGATTTATTGTTAATAGTTCTAAAGACCTTTTGTGCAATAGTTGTACTACTTTTGGAGGCTTCGTCATCAGTTTTGTGTTTAGGTCTGAGGGGCATGACTGTGGTTTGATGTTTAGTTCACGATGCAATCTGTGAATCAATATATCGCTTTCCATATGTTGCATGCAGAGTATTGCCTCTAACCAAGATTCCCCATCTGCAGTATTGTCTCCAATTTCGGAAGCCACATTTGGAGATTTGTCTATAGTGAAAATGACTTCACCTACAGGGGTATCTCTGGTTCTGATGACCACATCTGGAGCACTGACTGCACTCTAAAAAATCTTCTCAGCATGATTATTCAGTTCTGGAAGATACAATGCAACAAATGTCTGCAGCCCATGATGCTTCATTTAGAGTTTTGTGTCAAGTTCTGTGGGCCTCATCTGGACTATTGTGTCCAGTTCTGGAGACCATGGCTGTCATATCGTATTGTATGGTGTCTAATATGGTACCTGCTTCTAGATGCAACTAGATGATATCCATTTCTAGAGTCCTGATCTGTAACACTGTGTTCTGTTTTGGAGGTGTCATATAGAGTAGTGTCAGTTGGTTGATTGGGACATTGTCGACATCACTAAGTTAGCATGGCTCGTGCAGCTATGATGCTGCTTTTGCGCACGTTACTACGTAGCTTTATTTTTGAATGCCTTGTTTATGCCTTTCACTTGAGAACTGTCTGTTGTGTTCGTTCTCTACTTGTTAGTGGAGTTTAGTCTGAACATTGAGTACAAGGTCAATAAACAATGCCTCTTGTTATTCTGTCCTGGTCAGGCACTAGCACCTAGACAAAACATACGACTACAGCTGGAGAATTGTGCTTTTGATATTGCGGAGAGGCAAGTTTTTTAGGACACTTGTAGAGGGACATTTCCAGGGAGAAGAGCAACACCCAGCCTCGATGTAGAAATCTCATCTACGCTCTAAGGTATGGGGTCTGCTAACAAAATACAGCGATCTTCTATTATATAATAATAATCACCTAGTCAAGGGAAGGGAGTTTAGGCCCTAGAGTTTTTTTCTCCATTGGCTTTATACAATGACTTCTCCCTTCATAATGTATGGACAGGCAGCAATGCTAACTATTACTGTCATGCATTTTTCTGCTTGTTGTGGCATGTACACTGCATGTTAGAGCACGTTTGTTAAAATAAACATTTTAAACTATATTTGTGTCTCCGTTAGATCTTATTGTGGACAGGTGAGAGATTGTGAGCAAAAATGTGTCTTGTCACCATGATTCCTGAGAAATTAGGGAGTGTTGTGTTCTGGGTTGTCTAATCATTTGCTTCTCTGTATTTGGATGGGTGAGCGAATGAGAAGGTATTGCTAGTCGGTCCTGGTCGGAAGACATAGCCCCTATACAACGAGGTCCCATATTCCTTCGCATAATTCTGTGTATGTACAGAATCCCTGCAACAGTAGCATGACCGGCTTTAAAGGCTACATCATCACAATGATAAAAATAGACAAGAAACAGACAAACAGGCTAGATGTGAACAGCTAAAACTTTACTTGAATTGAGCTGCAAAGCCTGTAAAAGTTTGTCAAATAACGTAAATATTAGAAGCCTGTGTAATCAATTGGAAAGGGATGATAGAAATATTTACATTATTGATGTGAATAACTTAAGGGGAGAGGCTAAATCGTTTAACTTGTGTCCTTGAAACAGATATGAACCCTTTGTCATTAAGGAAGGGCATAGCATGGCCATTATTAGCCTTCAAGCCTTTGTTGTCAGGAAGCTCACAAGCCCTAAACAGATTTTGCAGTGGTCTCGCTCCAATTTTAGGTCTGGCTACATACAAATAAGCTGTTTTAAGAGTTCAGGTAATGAACAAAAACACTTTAAAAGCAAGGGGATTGGGTCCGCCTTTATCGGCCAATTGGTGCTTTGAGTCAGTCCCCTTCAGCTTGTTGTAAGCAGAGGTCACAGTATGAAATTAGAAAAGAGGGGTAGAAGAGGGTTATAAATGGCAGGTCACAAATTGAGGCTGGATGCGAGCCAGGAGTAGCATTAGGAACACCATATTCGCAGAGTGGATACTCAATGGGTGGAAATGCCTTAAGCAGAAACGGAGAATACAAAATCCACTGATTTATGGCAAGCCTGTGAGAACCAAACAGAAAACCACAGCAACAAAAGGCGTCATATAGAACTGGAGACCAGATGGGTCACTGTTTCCAAGTGCGAGCAGGTAAGAGGCAGCCAGGGTGGCCTAGTGCCGGCAGTCTGTTTCTATGTTTGCAGCTACAGTCCGCGGCAGACACACACTGACACACCTGCGGCCTCCCTGGGGGCCCTCCCCGGGCTCCCAGATGAGATCATGGCTCCTTGTCCTTGTCAGGTCCCTTCCCTTCTTCTGAGAGGCAGAGACGGGCACAGGTGGGTGTGCAGAAGCCGCGTGCCCGTGGTGAGACCTAAAGGGGTTTTGCTTAGATCCCATATCTCTCATCTTGAACCTGTCTACTCTCGTCATGTTGTCTTAGGCTATGAAATTCTCGTAAAGCGCACAATCACATTAAAGAGTGTCTTGGCGCTAGGTCATTATGATACCTAAGAGTGGGGATAAACATCTTAATCAGTTATTTAAAACCGTATGAGAAGAGATACATATTCAAAGATTTCCTGAAGCAAAGTGGACTGAATTTCGAAGAGAGCGCGGAAGATTGTTCCACGGCAGAAAAGGCCCCGCCCCTTTCTCTGACAGCTCTGCTGCACGGAGAGTGCCCGTCGCCCGAGCAGCCATGTGACTGAGGAGGCATTTACTGGAGCAGTCGCAGACTTAGAGTGGTACCGTACAATGCACAGCAGCGCCCAATCATTTTTCTTAAAAAGAACTGAAGGCGAACGAGAAATTCAGGGCATTTCCTGAACATCTTCATGAGCCGATAATGACTGTAACAGCCACAGTTCTTTCCTTGTCTCTACTCCATAGTCTCGCCATCCCCCTCCTGTTTCACTACCTCATTTCCTTCTCCATCCTCCCGCCTTTTCATTTATTTTCTTCCTATCTCTACTGCCCCTTCCACATGACTGGCTTCTTCTGTCTGCCCCCACACCCATGATCTCCTCATTGTTCTCATACTCGCAGCTTCTCTTGCCTTCCACTTTAAGCACTCTCCCGCCGCCCCCCCCCCCACCCCCCAGCCTATTCCCCTTTGGGTGACAGATACACCAGAATACACAAACAACCAATATGAGTATTAGCAAACCCAAGCAGTCTCGCCTTTTGGCTTTATCAATGCAAACCTACTGACTTTTCCAATGATTACAAACACAGAATACGTGTTTATTGCCATGACGACCACCATCACACACAAAAAAGAGTGCTAAATGAATGTGCACACATGTGTGGTGGCACATGCATGGACATGCATATGCATCAAGACATGGCGATCATTTTTTTTAGGTATCTTTGATGACACCAGTCTTCGAGTGGTAAATTAAACAAAAAGTACAAAGTTAAAAAAAGAAGCATTTCATAACCAAATTGCAGATGCTGGGTACTCTAAATAGGATCTTAAAACAAAAAAGTCAATAGAACAGGACAGGGAGGGGCAGGGAGCAACAAAGGAGTGGATTGAGGAGTGCAGAAAGAAACACTGCAAGGGGATGAAAGAACAACAGAGGAGCAGGGGCTGAAAATGTAAGAAACAAAGCCTGGGGGCAGCAATGGAATATCCGTGGGAGGAAGAGAGATAACAACAAGAGGGAGGTGGCAGGGTTTGAGGGGAGAAGCAGCACAAGAGAGAGAGGACGAGCAAACATGTACACTCCATGATGTCATAAAGAAAAAAAGCATTGCTAAATCCATTGGGTCGGGTTTGTGTTTTGAGTCATGACAAACATATTTTCTAAAAGCCTCTTACAGTGAAATAAAAAAGAAAGCAAGAAATGATTGCTTTACACAATAGACATTTTAATATGTCATGATTCTGTGTACCTTTGGGATGTACAATAGTCTGTAAGCATTGCAATGCATGAATGCCATATTTGGTGGAGTGATATGTGAACACCCAATAGCTGGAGGTGAGAGAAGTACTCTTCTGGGCGGAGCTCAAGTCCACGCTAGATGTATTTTAAAGAATGAGTAAAAATAGGTAAGCAAACAGTTGCACTACTAAGACAGACCTAAAAAGAAGTTCCTTGAATACAAGCACTAGAAGGGCACAAGTAATCCAATCAGGACACAGAAAGGAAGAAATGCTTCAGAGGCAAGACATACAAAGGAAAGCGAGATAAGCCATTGCAAAAAGAAGCAAGGAAATTAGATGGACAAGAAAGTCATCCAATTAAGAGAACCGGGCTGACCCAAAACCTACTCTTATTAATGTATTAGCTACATCAGGGGTTTGACAATTGTACTACTCTATATCAACATGAAAAACATCGGCATACAAGAAAATCGAAGGCCAACTATTAAAGGACAAAATATCAAAAGGTAAGTGCATAAAGGGAAATATATATTTAGGGGCATACTTACTCACTTGTTTTAATGCTCCGGTAGCACACAATGTTGAGCTAAATTTACAAGGCCACGTAAAGCCACTCTCCGTGGCTTTTCATGGCCTTGTATATATGGCCCCCTTTCAAGCATTACTCTGTGTGAAAGGGACGTTCCATGGGTGTTGCTGTGGGTATTCCCAGAATTACAAGGTTTTGTTAACCTGGGAATGTGTCAGATTCTGATACCATCCCAGGGAAGGCATTTAAGTGGTGCAAGGAGGAGAAATACCTTTATTTCACCTTGTTTTTTGCTCTTTCTATGTGTGCTGAATTCTGCAGCACACATAGTAGGAAGAAAACACCATCATGATTGTTTTGTGCAGGAAGGTGTGCCTTCCTGCACAAAACAATCATCCCTGCAACGTAGGCACTGTCTCACCAAGGTGCAAGTGTGCCTGGGTTGGCAGTAGGCAGTTAATTGTGCGCCAGCACAGAAGAAAAACAAAGTAATGTGTCATATTGCTGTAAATATGCTGCATCCCTTCACTTTCCTAATGACGCAGCTCAGAGCAGAAATATGGCTTGTAGCTCCATGCTGTGTAATTTTCTAGTAAATATGCCCCTTACTATTCCTAACACCCTATCTATGTACCTTGAACAAATATGTACCACATAGGTACAAATACGTGGAATTAGGCATAGAGAATCTAGACTTACTTACCTGTCAATGTTTTTCGATTATTGTCCTCGATATTTAGTACCCTTGATATTCTGACTTTGATGTTTAGTATGCACACCAGTATTCTACAGTACACAGCTAAAGCTGTAAGCAAGACGTAAAAATACAACAGAGACCATCAAAATAAAAACACAGAAAATCAAAACTAAATCAGACAAATTTGGGCCAAACGGTCCGTAAATAAAAAGCCAAGCCATAAACTCCCACAAACATTCAAAGATCCCTTCCTTCTACATTGCCACTAACAAGGAATGCAAACTGGCCCTGGCAATTGAGTTGGGCTGGCCACCGGAGGCGAGCTGGGGGGTTGCCTATGGATAACACTGCCACTGCTTTTGCTACAGGGGACTGATATTGCAGCTATGCTGCAAAACTATCCCGGGTAACAAAAACAGCCCCCCGGGGGTCTAAACTGGCCCTCGCCGTGAAGGCTTACAGGGGAAATACCCGGTGCCTGCTACGGCCAGTCCGGCCCTGGCCACTTAGCTGTTTTTTTCCAGAGTCTGATTACGCAAGACTGACCTTTGAGACTGATCTTGATTGGCCATAAGGTTTGTTATTTTTGTGCAATGTTTTTGGCTAGTTAACTTCCTTGATCATTAGCTAGACTGTTTTCTTCCCCTTAATTCTAGGGTTAAATGTGTTTAATGTCTTGAAGAGCAAAAGTGTCTGGAATTAAGTGGTTACAACTCTACATGACTTGACAATCAAACACAGTTCATCTCACACACACTTGCAGGCCTCCCCTTACCGTTACTTCTTGTCTTGCCTCTTTTGATTGTTCCCCACCCCTCCTATCCTGGCAGATGTACTTCCCACCCAATGCTGTTTTCTTCCCTTCACTGTACTTCTCGCTCCTCTCTAATATTCTGCCTTCTGGTTCTTATCTAAACTCCTCTCATTCCCTTCTTTCCAATACTGTCTTCCTCTCCCCTCCCCTCTTATCCTTTACCATTTTCTGTACACCTCACTCACTCTGTTGCTCTCCTACTTCTTCATTCCTTTTCTTCTCTCCTCCTCTGGTCTCCACTCCAAGGTCGGCTTTAGCACAGGTGATGCCCAGTGTAACTGTCTTTTTTGTCGCTCCCCATGACTTCCTTTTCCACTAATTCCCTTACTAACACTCTCCAACAGTGCACCCCATCTCTCCATAGCCTCTCTCTGACATACATTTCCTTTTTTTATAGTGCTACTCATAGTACATTCATACTGAGCTCTGTGATCTGCATGGTAGACATTCTTTGCAGCAAGTTATCATTGATTGAAAAGTGCTGGACACACAAGGAAATTCACATGCTTTTAAACAAATAGTTATTTTTAAACACAGCACTACGTGTGGCTGCACCAGTCGCACCTCACTAATGCTGGCCCTGCCCCACTCCCATCGTGTCATGTCATATTCATATTATGTTATTTATGTTATAATAAGTTGTGTGTATTTGTAAAGCGCACTATCACCCACAAGGTTATCCTGGCGCTGAGCAGGTGTGTGGGCCTAGACCTGCTTATGGTAGGTTGGTTAATTGAAAAGCCAGGTCTTCAGCTTCTTAGGTATTCAAGGAGCGAGGGCTCTGATGTAGAGTGGGAGGTCATTCCATGCTTGAGGAGCGATGTAAGAGAATGCTTGTCCTATTGATCTGGTTCTGTTTGTGCGAGGGATGTGCGCAAATAGGAGTCCTGTGGAGAAGAGGTGTCTTGGTGGTTGATGGACGGAGATGCAACTGTTCAAGTAGGTGGGGCATAAGCTGTGTAGCGTATTGAATGTGTGTGTGAGGAGTTTGAAAGGAGCGTGTTTGTGTGGCAGCCATCAGAGCTCTCTGAGATTTGGTGTGATGTGAGTTCTGCGCGGGAGGAGGTGGATGAATCTGGCTCACAAGTTCTGGATGGTATGTAGTCTTCCAATTAGTTGCTTGATGATCCCGGCAGAGAGGGTGTTCCCATAGTCCAATTTGCTGGTGACTAGGACATCAGTGACAGTTTTTCTAGTGCTGCTTGGGAGCCATTGAGGATAATTTGATAATCTTCCTCAGCATCTTCAGGGTCTGGAAGCACGATGCAGTGACGGAGTTGACTTGTGCTGTCCTGTCCAGTTTGCTGTTGAGGATTATTCAGAGGTTCCTGGTGTGGGTGCTAAGTGAGGGTGCGGGCTCGAGTTCACCTGGCCTCCAGTTGGATTTCCATGGTGAAGTTCCTTTCCAAAGATAACTAAATCTATCTTGTCGGTGTTGAGCTTGAGACAATTGCCTTTCACCAGGTTAGCGACTTTGATCATGCAGGTGTTAAACGTGTTTCTTGTATTGGGGTCTTTCAAGAGAGGGAGAGTATGAGTTGCATGCATAGGTGCAGGAGAGAATGTTGATGTCACGTGAGCAGATGACATTGGCCAGAGGGATCATATATGTGTTGAAGAGGGTGGGGCAAAGCAATGAACCTCGAGGCACTCTGCAGATGAGTTTGCGGGCCTCAGACGAGTGAGGTGCCAGACTGCCAGCTTGTCCTCTGTCAGTTAAGAAGGAGCAGATCCAAGGAAGAGTGGTGCTTGATGCCGAAACGCGCCATGTTATACTTGTCCCTGAATCATGGATTAAAGTAATTTACGGCAATGGTGGTTCCTGTGGAGTGCTTTCCTGATCCCTGAATGGAGAAAGGAGTGAGCGTGATATACCCGTTGAGGATTTAACTACAGACTTCACATCCCACAAAGCAACGTGTATGCTCATACAGAGCCGACCAATCATGGCGCACGATAATGTTTAAATGTGCAGGTGAAGTCAATCATGCAAGTACCCTGGAAGAAGAGGCACAAACTTGAAACATGTTGGACTGCGGTGAAATGCTTTAAATGCTGAGAAACGTATTACCTGACCCAAAATAAAGGCTTTTTTGGGGGAAAAGTGGAACTGCTTCTGAGTGCGGCTCATTGTTGGACAACCCCCATGGAGCTTGATATATATATATATATATACACACTTAATACTTACCTAATGATTACATTTCAAAAGCATATACCTTTACCACTCATTCCTTTAAGACGAATATTCATTGTAAAAGCATGTGTGGTAAAGGCAAATGTGTTGCAAAATCCTGCGTAATAATGGTAATGCATGGTAATGGGACTGGCGTTGTAACTGCCGCGTTGTAAGGGATGGGTTTAGCCATGTTTATGTGAGAAAGAGCAGGTCCACAGCATGGCCAGGCAGTGGGTGCCATATCTCCGTGGCGTGTTTGGTGACCATAATCATAGTCGGTCCCACCTTCTTTGTCCACCTTTCCTCCCTCTTTTCTCCAGCCTCCGTCCATCCTTTCCATACGATGATAGTCGTATGCCCACTTCTTTCCTTCCTGGTTCTTTTAGTAGCACCCCCCTGTTTTTTTGCCTTTTCCTTCTCTTCATCCCTTTTCTTCCAGGTCCGTGCCCCTCCTCCTGTCGCCTCCTGCTCGCCTCCACTCCATCCTCTCCTCTTCTCTATTCCGATGTCTCCTCTCCTTCCCCGTCCCCTGCTTCCAATTGCCGCCCTACTTTTCTCCATCTCTCCTCCGTTAGCTCTCTCGCCCATTCTCTCTCCCACAGTCGTTGCCCCACCCGTGTCCCGTCTCCCACAGATGTGTCTTCATTAATAAAGTACAATTTTGTACAGTGCCTCGGTTGGTATAATTGCAGCTTAACGATTCCTTTGTTACAAATATTCATTTGTAATTAGAAACCTCCGACGTGTCACTCAGACGCAGGCTCTGGTGGGAATCTATAATTGGCGACCAGGCCACGGCGTCCGACCTGCATGCTGGCACGGCCCTGGCACACTGCCCCTCCCTGCCCAGGGCAGATCCCCATAGCCTAAGATACCCTCCCTCTCCTGCTTGCTGCCAGTGCCCTGTTATCTGGTCCTCTGCACTGGCATAGCCCACGGGCCCATCGCTGCAGGCTGCCGCCACTAGAGCGAGTGCCCCTGTCCCTGCACGCTGGCACAGCTGGTGTACTCTGCCCCGGAAGACTGCCACAGTCCATGCCATCTGCCCTTAAAGACTGCCAGTGTGCACGCCGTCTGTCTCTATGAACTGCCACCGTCACTGCACGCTGCTCAGTCCATGCCATCTGCTGCCACAGACTGCAGCCGCTACAGGGTGCGCCCCCACGTACTGCCACTGCCCGTGCCATCTTCCCTGCAGACTGCCACAGTGGCTCGCTCTGCCTAGCAGTCCGACATCTTCCAAGAGAGCACAGGACAGACAGGTGCCCTCCGTTCACTTTTCCCAAAGCCGCAGCTCTACTGATCCCCAGCAAGAGGCATCACTTGATGTGGCTTTGTTTGGTGACTTCTTGTTGGGGTTTCAGGGGATTGGTGGCGTGTTTAGGCCTGGCCAGTCGTTCAGGGTAGCAGAGAAGGGGTTTGAACTTGTGAGAAGAAATTGGCAAAGGGCTGTCTAGTTCTACTCCCTCTCCCAGGTCTAGAAGATCTTTGTGTGTTTAAACAAGTGTGGCTGACGTAGATGGCACTGTAGTAATGTGTATTTAACTAAGAGGACACAGTAAGAGAAGAGAACATGTTGGGATGTTGAGCGGTGACTCCTTATACAAGTGTCCCGTTAATGCCTTGCGGGTGGTGTGTGGATGAGAGTGTGATGGCCTCAGATAATGACTCCTATACTTTTAGGGGGTAAGAAGAAAACTTAAAATGATTGCAAAAGAAGAGATATGGTCAAATTGCTCCTGCTACTAGCCAAGCGCTGATAACCTCTTCTGATTGGTGCTGGGGTAACTGAGCTGCCCGGCATGAAGGGCATTTTCCCCAATAAAGCAGAGAGGACTCTGCACCGGGCTTTTTCCTCTCACACTTTGTGGCCACCAGCAGCATTAGAAATGCACCTTCCTGGTCCAGGGTGCTGGATACTAGGAGTCCAGTGGCCCAGTCTACTCACCAGAGGGAGCAGTGGTCAAGCAGTCTAGTCATACTGCTGGAATCAAGGATAAAGCCTGGCTTTGGTTCAAATCATTCCTGAAAGACAGATCCTTTCGAGTATTCGATGGTGAGTCAGCGTCCACTAGTAGACCACTGAGGTGCGGGGTCCCACAAGGCTCCTCTTTAAGCCCGGCATTGTTTAACATCTATATGAGGCCATTGGCTGAGGTCGTCCGTCCATTTGGGGTTAAGATTATTTCTTACGCGGACGACACCCAGCTGGTGGTCTCATTGGCGCAGGAGGCCGATATGCCAATATCAGGTGGACTTAGAGAGTGCCTAGAGGAGGTAAAGAGCTGGATGTCCTCATCCTCCCTCAAACTAAATGGTGACAAAACGGAGCTGATGCTCCTGGGCGCATCCGACCCCAGCTTCTTCAACTCTTTGTGGCCCTCCTGTCTAGGCACCCCTCCAGCGCCTAAGGACAACATCAAGAGCCTGGGGGTGTGGCTAGACAGATCCCTCTCATTCAACATCCAGGCCACAAAACTCTCGGCTACCTGTTTTGGCCTTCTTAGGATGTTAAAGAAAATTCTCCCCCTTATTCCCATGGAAGCTAAGCAGGTAGCCATCCAGGGTCTGATACAGTCCCGCCTAGACCTTAACAACGTCCTTTACCTTGGCGCTCCAGATTACACCTTACGTAGACTTCAGACAGTGCAGAACTGTGCGGCTCGCGCACTGCTCCACCTTCCTCGTAGGCAATCAGTAAAAGCTGGTCTGGTGAGCCTTCATTGGTTGCCAGTGCGTCAGAGAATCCTCTTCAAGGCCATGTGCATTGCCCATCAGGCCTTCTGGGACACAGGTCCTATGATCACCCGTGACTTAGTCACCCACTACCTACCCAGCAGAAACCTCCGCTCAAGCCAGGACTTTATGGCCACGGCCCCAAGAATAAAAAAGACTAGGTCTGGCGGCAGGACGTTCACTTACAATGCCTCTAAAACCTGGAACACTCTCCCCCGTCATCTTAGAGCCAACCCTGACCTTTCTTCATTCCGCAAGCAGTTAAAGACATTCCTATTTCACCCCTCTCATTAATTCTCTGTTTAGCTACTCTACCAGTCCACCTCTGTTGGTTCCTAGCGCTTGGACGCCCCCGGGCAGAAATTCGCGCTCTACAAATGTACCTCCATTCCATTCCATTCCATTCCATACTCATAGCTGGTAGTGTGGAGGTTTGTACCAAGCACAGAAAAGCCAAGGCTATCACAGACAGTAAAGGTCAATTTCCAACCAGAACATCACAACAGGTATTTACTCCTGGGGTCCCCAGTAATCTTGCTTGCGGCCAAAACTTCACTTTTCTGTCAGAATTAAAGGGAAATATGAATGGAAAATGGGCTGGAATTAAGGAAAACATTCAGCCAAAAGAGCAACATCATCCCAAGTTATTTATTATTTCATACATTATAACTCAGAATCAGTCGGTTACGGCACAATAATACCACCAGGTATATGTAATACTGTGGTGTGGCCGAGTCACTTGTAATTGGCTCCTTAAAGTAGCTGAATTTCAAGGTCAGCAATGGTGAAAACTAAAACACTGTATCTGGCGTGATTCCCTACGTATAACTCATAAGAGGTTCAACATAGCATTTCATAACATAACCAAGATGGCGGCTGCCTCCTAGTAATGGACTAGGACTTTGTTATACTATGGAAAGGCTTCACATAGACTCAAATCAGTTCATAATGTGTGAAAAGCAGCCAGACTGGCTCTTCACTGCATCACTGCTGCTCCACTGCCTGGCAGACAGCCTGCCTGTGGGAGCCATGAGGAAGCGAGAGGTGTCAGACAGCCCCACTCAGGGTGACAGCGGGTGAGATGTTGAAGCCTGCAGTGAAAGGTACCAAAGGGGTTCTGCCGCTGTGCTAACAAGCTGTGACGAAAATGAGCCTTTCTGCAACAAAATGGGTTTTCTTGATAGCAATCTTCGTTCTTTTGAACACCATTAGCGTTCTCCTTGGTTTGTGGTCATGGCTAGAAGTGCAAAATGTAAATGTTGCTTGTAAAGTTTTGTCGTGATGACAAACTTCATACTTTAGAAAGGTTGTAAAGTTTGTTACCTTCGCAAAACTTGATCTGATTAGAGCAAAAAAGGTTAGGCAGCTACATTTTCCAACAAAACTTTTTTTGTGTCTGGAATTGCCCACCAAACGCTCTTTGTAGGGATTTTTTTTGCCCTGCACAACCTCGTTTGATGTTTTTTATTTGCTTTTTTTTTCGTAAAGTGAAGGATTTTGTAGTGGAAAATCTTTGGAACTTTGCACACCGCTAGTTACTGTTTGCTATCATTGTGGAAACACAATTGCTTACTAGTTATAAAACTATATAAGCTTACATATTTTGCTTGCTCATTCAGTTTCAAGGTCTCCTGTAAACTTGCCGGCAAGACTTGGGGGAACTGGACCAGTTCACAGGCCGCATCTTCAAATCCACAGGTCATGGTTCAAGATTTTCAGGTATTATGTGCTGTGGGTTCCAGGCGTCTCTTGCTTTGGGCCAAACAAGGAATTGTAAAGAATGGCTTTGCAAAAATTCTGGTCACAGTAGTCTTTTTCTTTCACTGGGGGTTCTTATAATCCTTGAACTCCCTTTGGATATGGTTTGGAGACACGAAGTTGGGGAGAGGGCCACCTTGATGTTAATATGAGATAACCACATTTTACAGTCACATGGGCTAGCAATTGCTGGACCTCAACTACAAGTCACCCAGGCCAAAGTCAAAAGTGATCCCCAAGTTTCTTTGAATACTTTGAGAGTGCAGATGGCTGGACCAAACTCCTAGCTTGATGGCAGACTGGGAGAAGGGAGTGCTCAATAGTACAAGTGAGAAGAAGACAGGCAGTGTATAAGAATCCATTTGTTCAGGGCCATAAGTCCGCAAGGCAAGGTCAACCACTCTCAGATGCTCACCTAGATGTTTCAGCACTGCTTGCTTAGCCTGTTCAGGCCTCCAGTGGGCCATAGTCATCCTGGTTCTTTCTGGAAGTTCTCATCTTTCCAGGGTCTGCCAGGCTGATCTTGTTTGGCCCAAATGTTCTTTGGTATCTACTGCTCCATACATGATGACAATGCAGCTATATTGTGAGGATTGTCAGGTTATGAGACGTAGCTTCTTTGTTTGCTAAAAGCTCAGTGTTTAAATGGATATTGTGTTGTAGAAATATTCCCTATGTTGGTTGCAGTAGAAAGTAGAGGAGACACTTTTGCTGACTTTGAGGGGGCCCTCCATGCTGAAGCTTTCGCCTAACATCTGACTTCATGAGGGTTGTCCAGGTCATGACCCAGACGGGGTTCTACATTCTTACCGGACAAGTAAAGGGGTTAGATCATCCATAAGGGGGTTTCTTGGCAGACCATACATTCACACCCTAGACACGTAGGTTAGGGTTTGCATCGTAGGAGTATGTTATATACTGTCAGTTACGGTACATTATAATACTGTATATGCATGCATACATAAGCTGTCTCGACAAGATGGTGGAACACTTTGTTTTATTCACTGTTTTGACACTCCTTATGCTTCTGTCTATTAATCCTTGCAGCACATATCTTCTATACAAGAATTACTATGGTTCAATAAATATTGTAAAACATCCCTTTGTGTATTCTTTGTATGTTTCTCTGAGTGATAGAGAGTACGAGTGACTGAACGAAAAGTTCTAGGTCTGTCAACACGATTCCAGAGGGAACAGGGTTGTCATGTTGAATGGTTTCCAGAACTGTTCGCTTCTTGCCTAGGTCTAGGGGAGGCTAAGAGTGGCACTGTGATCTATCTGGTATAAGGGACAACATAGGGACAACATACCCGGCAGGGGTGGATGGAATCAGTCTGGCACCATCCTAAATGTATGTAATCTACAAATGCACAGTTCCTACTGATTTGTGGAAACTACATGACAGTTTACATACTAAATTGACCTAAACAAATATGTTTGAAGAGGTTCTTACATGATGAATACTCCACTATTTTCTTTTTCTTTTATGGCAGTTGCATGATGATGTGCAGTATGATAAAGTGGAACAGGATTAAGACAGCGTTTAATTGAGACAAATAATGTGTGTCAGTGGTTTGCAGCATGGGAGATCTGTGCTGTGAAATGTATCTGCCTTTCTGTTTACTAATTTATTTTATTACATTTATTTGCTTTGGAATTTGAAGGTGATGGGATCCTTAAGGTCATGTAAGGTATGCTGTTTTTAGCTTTGACTTGAAGTATATGCTTGCACCTTAACAGACTTCTAGGTCAGCCTCCTTCAGCCTTTGGCGTATTTTGTTCCAGAAACGAATAGCCAAGGGGCTTGAGACATTATCCATCCCACCTTGGATCACCCCAGAGGAGCATTTTGTCTGACGCACTTTCATTATCTATCAGTTGTGTTCTTCTGCCTCCAAAATAATTAATGAAAGACTATTTTAAATGTGGGATAATTAAGTCAGTGATTGGCCCTTTAACATTGGTGAGGAAGTGAAGACAAAAGCACCTGAAAATTGGTTGCTACAGATAATAACGTTTTTTTTATTCTCTGTAGTATCCGTTATTCAGATTCTTTGTCTGCATATGAATATACATCTGTAGTCTGTCTGCATGCCTGAGCCAAACGCCATGCTTATGTCAAATCTCTTGGCTTTGCCAGTGCTTGTTTCTGATGTTTCCCACTTTTCATTTATAGCATGGAGGGCCAGAGTTTTGGAGGGTTTGGTTTCTTGTCTTTTAGTATTTCTGGATCCCGGGTGTCCATGACTGATTTGATGTCAGGTAGAATGAGTTCAGTGATGCCTTTGACTGATGTCAGAGTGGTCCAGCTTTAGTAACGTAAACTTGGGAGAGAATGTGGGGCAGCGGCCAGAGTTGCCAACTCGGAAGCTGGCATCAGGGTTCGTGTTTCGGCGTCGGCTCAACATGCCGTGATTCTGGGGAAATCGCTTCATCTCCCCCATGCCCATGGACAACGCCTTGATAGCCTCCCGGGTGATAAGCTTTGATTTACAAATCTGCTAATTATTAACCTAGCGGAGAGATTCCCTTTCAACAGAGTTTTAAAGCCATTTCCAGTGAAATCTAATTTTTGTTTTTTCTTTAGAGACAAGTATTGAATTTGGGGTGTGCCGGGGTTTCCTGGGAGCTCGAGGTGGGTACCAATATGGCCAGATAAATCTTGCATTATGTGGGAGCCTGGTCGGCCCTCAATGAGGTTCACCTGCGAGGGAACAGGGTCCAATGCGACCTTGCAATGATCCATGCTTTGGATGGAACACATGATCCGGGGGTTGTGGAGTGGGTTCTATATCTGCCTCACCAGACCAGAGGAGATAGGTTGAGCAGGCGTCAGCAGCCCCTCTCCATGCCCGCTATAAAACAGGCCTGCAACCTCCAATGACAGAATATTATTATGCAATAAACTGTGAGTTGCTAAAGAAGCTGACTTATTATTGTCATCTCCAGCACTGGCCGCAGCATCTGAACCATGTAATATTCCACATACATCTGGAGTGTTTGAGGGCTGTGGCCGCGCAGTGGAAGACTGTCTCCTGGACTGTGATGGGTTTCATGGTTCTTGATACAAATCTGCCCTCCCCTGGGATGCTGTTCATGTGGATTCACGGACGACAGAAGAAACCCCGGGGCATCCCTGGCCGGGAGGCCGTGTAAGTGGTAGACTTTGCCCTTTACAAGACACGTGTCAGTTTCGTGCACATTGCGCTCGCGCGATGATCTCGGCCTAGGGGTGCTGTGGGAGATGTGAAGACAGCTCATTGGCTGTGTGAGGGAGGCGAGGCTCGGGAGGGGTAGGAGGGCGGGGGTGAAAGAGTGGGTGCGGGGGCCTGAGAAGGGGCGCACTCTGACCCAGCCCTGCCGGCCTCCCAGAGGCGCAGGACGTTCTTTTTTCCTGACGCGTGAGATGGAGGGGGCGGGGGAGAGATGAAGATCGCGGGGGCCTTCTTGAGGGAAGGGTGTGATCGATTGACTGAAGCCTTTGATGCCGCCACGGCTCTTGAAGGCGTTATCGGGCTCCGCCGTCGAGGGATGGGAGCTCGGCGGTGAGTATCGACCTTCAGCGCTCTCGAGGGCGCGCAGCGACCTTCAGCGCCCTCCTGCAGGAGCTGCAGCCTCCTGTCATGCAGCAGGTGGGCGGGGTGGAGGCCCAGGCCTCGGGGTGCTCAGAGGGGCTGCAACGATCAGCTCTGATAATCAACGCTTGAAATGGAGAAATAGAAGGGAAGGTGCTCAGTACCTGCATGTTCAGGTACATTCCTTCTCAAAAAATAAAAAAAAAAGTCTGGTACTCAGTACCGGCCCATTTAAAGCACTGCTCATAAAAGGAGCATGATGGGAGTGCGCTGGTCACCAGCCCGCGCACAGGAGAGCGTCTTTGCATGGACGCTCTTAACAAGTAAAATGCACAGGTAGATGATCCTACCAGTATAGGCCTGGCTCGGATTGAAGTTCCATCCCAGGACAGGTAATATTCTGTCCTGCGATAGCCCCAGGGCATGCAGAGTTCTGTCCCAGTACAGACTGGACAGGTGGCATTAGGCCCATTAGGCATTAGGCCCTGGGATTGGCCTGGGGCATGTGGAAGTGTGCTCAATAATAACTTAATGTGAGGTTTGATTCTGACCTGCCATAGACCCGGGACATGTGTACTTCTATTTTACCAAAGACATGGACGTGGTGTGATTCTGTCCTGAGTTAGACTTTGCCCATGTGGAGTTCTATCCCAGGATAGGCCTGAGTGAGGAGTGCATCTGTCCTGAGATCAACTTGGCGCATGTTGAGTTTGATCCCAGGATATGCCGAGTGAGGTGTGGCTCTGGCCAGAGAAAGACGTGAATGGCGTGTCATTCTGTCCTAAGATAGACCTAGGTGAAGTGTGATTCTGTCCTGAGATAGCCTTAGCGCATGTGTAGTTCTATCCAAGGTTAGACCAGAATGAGGAGTGATTATGTCCTGAGATTGACAAGAATGTGGTGTGAGTCTGTTCTAAGATTGATGTGTGCAGTGTGAGTCTGGGTGGAGAGTGCTTCTGACCTGTGACAGACCCGAGATATGAGGAGTTCTATATTAACACAGACATGGAGGTGGTGTGATTCTGTCCTGAGGGGCACGTGAAGTTCTAGCCCAGGATAGCCCTGGGTGAGGAGTGATCCTGTCCTGAGATTGATGTGAACGGGATGTGAATCTGTTCTTACATAGAAGTGTGATTCTGGGTAAAGAGCGATTTTGACCTGTGATAAACCCAGGGCATGGGGAGTTCTATATCACCACAGACATGGAGGCCATGTAATTATATCCTGGGGAGTTCTGTATCAGTCCTTTATTCTCAAGGGTGAGCTGTGAATTTGTCCTGAGATAGACCTGGGTGAGGTGGGATTCTGTCCTGAGATAGACCTGGGTGAGGTGTGATTCTGTCCTGAGATAGACCTGAATGAGGTGTGATCTGTCCTGGGATAGACCTGGGTGAGGAGTGATTCTGTTCTTAGCTAGACATCGGCGTGCTGTGATGATATCCCGGGTTAGGCCTGGTTCTGACAGTATTCCACTATGGGATAGACCTGGTCCAATTACCTTCTACATCTTTGGTTTTCCTTTACTATCCGGAAAAGTCGAGTAACTTATCTCTTGTTGTTCTCGGAAATCCCTTTAATAAACAGGCCAGCTGTGTCGAGCCACTCTTCGCCCCTCTGTGTCGGGTTTATAAAAGACCCAACACGGCCCTCCGCGTAGGGGGCTCAACTCTTGCGACTTAAAAGATCATTTAATAAACACCTTTCACACCAAAGAACGAGAATTCTCGGTATATCAGTTCTAACAGCAGGGAAGGCCGATGTGGTTCATCGACGTGACGTGTGCAAAAGATTCTAATAACGCTGCTTACTTGAGTAGATTTGAAAGCGTGTTTTAAAAAATAAAAAAAAGGCCTGCTTGGCATGGCTTCAGTCACTGGCTTGTGTCTTTCTGAAGTTCCGTTCTCCGCCGCTGCAGCCAGGGGCGCGTTCAGGACCAGGGACAGCGTCCGGCTGAGTGTGAGACGCGTCCCCGCCGCGCTGCCGCCCGGGAGGCTTTTGGAGATATCAGACCCCCCCAGACACTGCACGCGCACCCCACAGCTGCCCCCTGCCGCGCTGCCCCCGCTCTCCCCAGACACTGCACGCGCACCCCACAGCTGCCCCCTGCCGCGCTGCCCCCGCTCTGCACGGATGCCGCCAGTGCCCTGACTCTTGAAGGGGCCATCCAGCGCAGAGAAAATTGGTAGCAATCCTAAGAAAAAAACGCATCTAGAAAGTTCCTTTGTTTGGGAGGCCTCGCCTGTCTTCTCGTGTCCTCTGGGGCGAGCAGGTAGCACCCATCTGTTGTGAGAGCTCCCTTCCGTGCAATGGCACCGTCAGTTCTCCACTGCCAGTGATAGCGCTCACTATCAGTGCTGCAGTCCCAGGGATAGCACTCTCGACCAGTGCAGTTCTGGTGATTGCACTCTCGGGCAGTACTCTCTAACTAGCAATATCACACTCCGTCAGGTCTCTGTTCCGGGCCATGGCCCTCTGTCCGTCAGTACTGCTGTCTAGCAGGGACAGCACTCTCGGCCAGTGCTTCCTTACCAAGGATAGCGCTCTCTGCCAGTTCTCCCCTGCCTGCGATAGCGCTCTCTGGGGGGTGCTGCCAGCACTTCCCACCCAGTGACAGCACTGTTATAGTCTCTTCCTGTAACAACACTATCTGTTTGTGTTTCCCTCTCTATGACAGCACTCTCTGTTAGTCTCTCCCTCTCTGTGACAGCACTCTCCGTTGGTCCCTCCCTGTCCGCGTCAGTGCTGCTGTTTGGGCTCGCCATCATGTGACAGTGTCACCGTTCCTCTCCCTAGGACAGCACGGTGTTTCACTGTTCCTGTCGCAGTGACAGCACTCTCCGTTCTTCATTCCCTGCCACAGCACTCTCCGCCAGCGCCCCCTCTCTTTGGGAAGGGCCCAGCTGTCAGTCGGTCTGTCCCTGTCTGACAGTGTCAGTCCGGTGCTGTAGCGCCCTTCTTCAGGTCAGATTCAGTGCTTCCACCCCACGAGAGTCCCTGCTGTCCGTGCTCCCCTGGAGAGGGCGCGCCCTCCTATGAACGAGCCCCCACTGCCAATCACACACAGACAGGCCTCGTCCCGCGCGCTCCCCGGGGCTTGACCGGATGCACAGCACTCAGAGAGCACACAGGGAGCACCGGGCGGACGGGGCCCGGCAGACAGCGCCGGGCTCACAGCTGCGCCTCCCGGAGGCGGCCGAGCCCGAGGCCCAGACAGCAGCTGTTCTCACTCACATTCACTGTCCCCGCCGCGGCCTGCTGCTCACTGGGCCTGCCTGTGACAAACGACAGGACAAGAGTAATGACAAGAAGAGACAGAACACGGAAACCTAAAGAGAGATGACTGCGGGGAGACAGCACCGGAAGTGAGCGTCGATGACAGGCAGGGGCAGCCACCACTGAGGGGCACCGGTCGGGCTGGCCTGAAGAGCAAACTGGTACAAAAGGGGGTGGTGATGGACGGAGCATCTGAACCAATCAAACACTCACATCCAGTCAACAGATCTGGGTTTAATCCATCACGTTCTTTAGCCCACTCTGCCACCCCAGTTCAGACATTCAAATCAGTCTGACCCTGTGCCTCATGGGAACAGTCCAGCCCGAACTGCCAAGCCATGCCTTTCCTGGACCGGAAACAAGCTTCCTAGGACCGGTTTCTGGCATTAAACCCAGATTTGTTGACTGGGTGTGAGTGTTTGATTGGTTCAGATGCTCTGTCCATCACCACCCCCTTTTGTACCGCTTTGTTCGCCATAAGTTGGCAGGGTGTGCTCAGACGTGAGTCCCTTGCTCACTTTGCCACTGGATTCAAGCAAGCCTGGCTGAAGACGGCTGAAATGCCAGAAACCGGTCCTAGGAAGCTTGTTTCCGGTCCAGGAAAGGCATTGCTTGGCAGTTCGGGCTGGACTGTTCCCATGAGGCACAGGGTCAGACTGATTTGCATATGGCCATGTCTGAACTGGGGTGGCAGAGTGGGCTAAAGAACGGTGATGGATTAAACCCAGATCTGTTGACTGGGTGTGAGTGATTGGTTCAGATGCTCCGTCCATCACCACCCCCTTTTGTACCGCTTTGTTCGCTATAAGTTGGCAGGGTATGCTCAGACGTGAATCCCTTGCTCACTTTGCCACTGGATTCAAGCAAGCCTGGCTGAAGACGGCTGAAATGCCAGAAACCGGTCCTAGGAAGCTTGTTTCCGGTCCAGGAAAGGCATGGCTTTGCAGTTCGGGCTGGACTGTTCCCATGAGGCACAGGGTCAGACTGATTTGCATATGGCCATGTCTGAACTGCGATGGCAGAGTGGGCTAAAGAACGGTGATGGATTAAATCCAGATCTGTTGACTGGGTGTGAGTGTTTGATTGGTTCAGATGCTCCGTCCATCACCACCCCCTTTTGTACCGCTTTGTTCGCCATAAGTTGGCAGGGTATGCTCAGACGTGAGTATGCCACTGGATTCAAGCAAGCCTGGCTGAAGACGGCTGAAATGCCAGAAACCGGTCCTAGGAAGCTTGTTTCCGGTCCAGGGAAGGCATGGCTTGGCAGTTCGGGCTGGACTGTTCTGATGAGGCACAGGGTCAGACTGATTTGCACATGGCCATGTCTGAACTGGGGTGACAGAGTGGGCTAAAGAACGGTGATGGATTAAACCCAGATCTGTTGACTGGGTGTGAGTGTTTGATTGCTTCAGATGCTCCGTCCATCACCATCCCCTTTTGTATCACTGAAGAACAAACTGGCAGTTGCAACGGGGCTGGCCTTACAGGTTACGGTATGCTGTTGTGGGCCTACTTTATGGTCTGGTGGGCTGATTTTATTTATTTTTGATGTCCCTGCCATTACCATCAACAGTGTCTGCAGCAAGAATACGTGCATGCAGCCCCCAATACCTTCAAAACACTCCACACAGTGTCTTTACAAGTTCGAAACTACCCGATTTGCAGAATTTGAGACTCTTTTTAGGTATCTGATGTGCTAATGGAGGCAGCTTTAATTTTGGTGCCCTGGCCTATTTTCAGTCCTAGTCCGAGATTACTAGGTAAGAGACTACTACCACCGAGTGGACAACACAAGGCAGAGACATCTACCACGAGGGAACAACAGAGGGCAGAACTCTTCACCACTAAGGAACAAAACAGGACAGAGACCGCCACCACTGAGGCAAAAGTCAGGACAGAGACAGCTACCACTGAGGAAAAACACAGGACAGAGACAGCTACCACTGAGAGAACAACAGAGGACAGAGGCAGCTACCAGTGAGGCAAAACTCAGGACAGACACAGCTCCCACTGAGGGGAACACAGGACAGGGACAGCTACCACTGAGAGGAAACACAGGACAGGGACAGCTCCCACTGAGGGGAAACACAACACAGGACAGGGACAGCTCCCACTGAGAGGAAACACAGGACAGAGACAGCTCCCACTGAGAGGAAACACAGGACAGAGACCGCTCCCACTGAGGGGAAACACAGGACAGGGACAGCTAGGACAGGGACAGCTCCCACTGAGGGGAAACACAGGACAGAGACAGCTCCACTGAGAGGAAACACAGGACAGAGACCGCTCCCATTGAGGGGAAACACAGGACAGGGACAGCTAGGACAGGGACAGCTCCCACTGAGAGGAAACACAGGACAGGGACAGCTACCACTGAGAGGAAACACAGGACAGGGACAGCTCCCACTTAGGGGAAACACAGGACAGAGAGAGCTACCACTGAGGGGAACACAGGTCAGGGACAGCTACCAATGAGGGGAACACAGGACAGGGACAGCTACCATGGATCCTGCTGCCAGTGTTGGAACACAAGGAAGAGCCTACTATTACCACTGAAGGGTAACACAGGACGAGTCTCCCACCAATAAAGGTAAATCTAGTTATCCCCAACAACAACTAGTACTTGCTTCAAATGGACTTAGCAAACCCTATTGCATCCCTCAAGTCAAATGTTTTTCTAAGGCCTGCCAGCGAAGAGACAAGAGCCATGTCACGCCATGTTAAGACATATAGTAATTGCAATTGCATATATATAGCGCTTAGTACCCCAGACATGGTGTTGAAGCGCTTCACAATGAGTAGCGAGCTGGGCTGGTACCCAAGGTCACTGGTCAATTCATTGGACTTCGGTCATTGTTGGTTATTAGGAAAAATCTTGTGCTTTCAAAGAAATCATTCAATGCATTTACGCCAGCGTCTTTGTGGAAGATTAAATTAATAGAAGTGAGGTGTGATTATTAGTTGGGGCAATGTGAGTTTATGCAAATGGCTGGTGGGATGAACAGACAGGCTAAGGAGATCAGTTATTGTTAGGTTGCAGGGATATGTTTTCAAAGAGGGAGAGGTTGTGATCTATGAAATGAGGTGTGGCAATTTGCAGGAACACAATAATGACTATGAAGGGACTCAGACATATGGCTTAGAGTAGGCTAGGCTCAGAGGGAGGAGGCACGCACAGGGTGCTCCAATTAAAGGTGGCCACATGGGGCTTGGAGGCTGTGTCTTGCACAGTACTGATGCTTTTATGAGGCACATGGTCTACAGCAGCGAGGCACATCATTGCTTCCTTCCCTGCTTTTTTTTGGTACTTTACCCAAGAAGGGGGCATTGTTTTTCTTCTGTCTTTATCCAAGAGCTCCTCTTCATTACCTGCTGAATGATAAGCCAAGGGGGATTTTTTTAGCAGACTATCAGGAGGCGCTATTAGCCTTGGCTCCCCCAGAACACAGGTACACACTGAACAGCTTAATACAGGGCAGCAGCACAGCTTTAGTGCCATTCTCAGAGACAGCCTCGGATTGGCATGGCGAGCAATCGGCCATCGGCCATCGGCCAATGGGCCTGTGGCTGATGCCAGCTGGTGGGCTTTTTTTTTGGTCTGCTTAGTACTCCACCCCTAGTGCACAACGTGAAAGGCTGTTGTTACAGCCTTAAAAATCATATCCTGAGCCTCACCCCATGCACATAATGTCAGGCCAGCGGGCTAATGTCAGAGGCAGAATGACAATGAGCTGCTCCTTCTGTCACAGCACAGGTGTGCCTGCCCTCTAGCTCCTTCCAGGTGTGACAGAGGCCTCAAGCAGCTGCTGATGGGAAGCAATTAGCACTTGCTTTGCAGGGCACTGGGGCAGGGGAGAGGATGTGAGGGGTGGTGTGGGATTGGTGAGGGCCAGGGAGGGAGCTCCTTTGTTAATTTTTTCCCCATCCACTTCATGCAAACATATATAAATAGTCTCTGCTTTTCTCCTTCAACTGACAGTAATCAATTACTGCAGTTAACAGGGTCAGGGTGTGGCCTTAGTTGGTTTTGAAACCAGGAAACCAGGTTCAAGTCCCAGCATCAGCTCAACATCATGTGATTCAGGGCAAATCACTTAATCTACATCAACCTAAAAAAAACAATATTACTCTCTATAATGTTATCTGGTGCTCAAGTAAAGCACTCCAATGCCTCTGGGCCAAGTTCATGCTATATATATATATCTACATTTAAGGAAAATGACACAATTGTTTTTGCATTTACATACTAGCATTATTCCCTTACTTAGCAAGTACACATGATGCTAGCGGAAAGTAACACAAAAAATGCCTCTATCACCATTCTCTAAGCATTGGAGTCTCTCTCTCTTAAGTACTGCAAAAAATACAATGAATATCAAAAAAGCCCAGTGTGAGTGTAAAAGGCAGTCTAGGTCTGTGCCATGTCATGCTTCCCAGCGAACATTAGTCAAAACATCCACAGAAAACGCATGGATAAAAAAAGCAATTATAAATGAGTTCCTAGTAGTAGTAGTATCTTTATTTGATTTTTTCATAAATAATCATAAAAGAACAACATATGAGTAAATAAAAAACAAATTCCCAACTCCTTGTCCTCACAGTAAAATTATACTATAAACATAGAAATATATGAAACATGGGACTTGACCACATTTTACATTCTCACCTTATGCGTACAAAATTCATGTAATAACTGTGCTGAATAAATATATAGTTTGGTATTTAGTAATGTGTCTAGTGCACAACTCCATCGCGAGATTTGCAATACAATGACATTAATTTGACAATAAATACATCCCATCGACAATTAGGGACATGCTATTGTGCAAAGTAAATTAATGATTTTTAAAGAATATCCATACCGCCATTTAAAACCAACTATAAAAATGAGGTTCATTCATCACAATAAAACAATACTCTCAGTGAGCTATAACCATTTCATTTACAAATATATTAGTTTCACTAGTCTGCAAAACATGGTGTAGTTAGCATGAATTCACCATTGATTTCCTACGATGATTTTCATAGAATGAATGCATTACTATCATTGATTAAAATCTCATTAAAATCCCTATTCTTACAAATTAGTTTGTCTTTCTTAAGACTATATAGGCATAACAGACATATATAGTACTTCATAATTGGATCCTTTAATATCCAAGCATTTCAGTATCCTATTTCTTAATCTCCATTCATGTAGCAGGTATCCAGTCAGCTCAAAGATTAGGCGTTCTGTACAATACAGTTCCTAGTATTATTGAGGATTCTGTGCTCCCTGAGTACATTTTTTTCTAAATCTAATGTTAATGTCCTACTTTTATTACCTCAAATGTTTGCCATCATTTAGCTCCATGATCCTAACCAAGCAGTGTATTGCGAAAAGTTGCGATCTGCGGTTGTGGGCCAATTTGTTTTGGCTGCCCGGGCATAATTGTGGCCCCACCTTAACCCTGCTCACTGACAGCCATGGGGATGAAAGGGAAGGAATGCCCCAGGAATCCAATCAGGCGCTAAACCTGAACTTCCACCCTCTAGAGCACTGAAACAAAAACATATTTTTGTCAGTAAGATATATGAGTGCAAACCCTACACCTGCTATAGAGGTGGCACACACACCACCCTGCACCTCCTAAACCTCCACTGGCTATCAGGGCACAAACGAGCACTCTTCAAACTTGTGCCCAAAACTGGCCCCACCTACCGCAACAATTGCAGAAACTCCTATAAACCTTCTAGACACTTCGCTCAGCTGGACTCCTACTCGCACACATTCCCTGCATAGGGAGCACTGGGTCCAGATCTGGCAGTTGTACATTCTACTACTTTGTGCCCAAAGGCAAGAATAGCCTGACCCTGCACATAAGAGCAGCCTCCTCAGTGCTTGAATTTTGCAAGAAACCGAAGACGTGGCTGTTCGCTTTGTTATGACCCAGGCTTGAACAGCACAGCTTTTGCTTTGACCACCATGATACCCTCCCGGGTGAGTCGTCCGTAACATAACATAACAACACAACATAACATAACATAAAATAACACAACATAACATAAAACAACATAACATAACATAACATAAAATAACACAACATAACATAACACAACATAACATAACATAAAATAACACAACATAACATAAAATAACACAACATAACATAACATAAAATAACATAAAATTACATAACCTAACGCAACATAACATAACATAACATAACATATCATAACAGTGACAGACTCCATCTCCTCAGGAGGACATGAAATTGTTTCCTTTTGCTTAGAAAACAAGGCAGATTCCTGCCACATGGACTAAGCCTGTAGGAACTATTAGCTTTGCCAATTGATTTTGGCGATGCAGTACAGCATCAGGAAGATACTCTTCAATATGATGAAAGGAAAAAAAATGCACGCTGCTTAATTTTGTAGAACCGCAAGCTAATGTGTGTGCATACATGCGTCATAACACTTGTTCGCACCTACAAAATTATGGTGGTGCCATTATTTTTATTTACTGTTCTGAAAAGGATCAGTAAATTAAAAACTAAAAGAATTAGCAAATTTTCACCAAAGTGCTGTTTTTCAGATGAAGGGGTCACATTGCTCCTCCCCAAAACAATAAATAATAAAATATTTTAGAAAAACACAGGCATAGTGGGCAATGGAGGAATGGGTTTGGAAGAAAGGAGTAGTGGGTAGAGGTAAGAAAAAAGCAGCAAATGAGAAAGAGCAACAGAGGGGTGGTGGTAGAAGCATACGAGTGAGAAAGCAACATGGAGCGCAGGGGGAGTTTGGCAGGAGAAGCAGCACACAAGAGAGAGCTTGCAGCATGAAGGAGGCAGCAACGCTGAGCATAGAGGGGTGGACATTTGGCACAGGGAAGCATGTGAGGGAGAAAGCTGAAAAACATGCACTCTCATGCAGTGCTTAAGCAAAAAAAAAAAGTTGTTCCCTTATAGTGAGCAGGAGACAGTCAAGCCAAAGCATGGCATAGAGGCTAAAACCAGGGTAGGGTCAACCACAAATTGAACAAGATGAACAAGGAAAGCCAACAAATAAGCAGATGAAATGGGCAATAAAGTCAACCAATGGTAAGCAATACGGCACTGTAAGGTCCCGGTAAGCCCACAATAGGCCTTTTCCAACCAGATAGTTTGAGCTTCGATAAGCGAGACTTAAAAATCAATGTCAGTCTGTTCGGTGAGTACAGAAGAACAGATCCTTGCTGCTGGCTCTTCACGCCTGTGGAGCTGTAAGTTTCCTGTTCGTATTGAGCATGCCCTCAATCTTAAGGTGTTTGTGAGATTGTATTTTCAACTGTCTTCATATCTAGTAAATGCCTTTTTGTTAGGTTTTAGAAACAGCATGAGAAAAAGGCATTCCGTAGTGCAAATAACATGTAAGAAGCACCAGCATGACATGGGCGGTGTTACTGATGTCTATTAATTTAGGAAAGTACAGCATCTTGTAGATCATGGTTTCATATCCTTCTCACACAATATCCACATCGAAACAATATACAGTATAGGGTTTATTTACCTTATTTGCTAGTGTTCTAGCAAGCAACCCATGTCAAACCAGACATTTCCTTGTATGGTTGGACATGGCTTCTACTAATTTCACAGATCGGGCAGTATAGTTTCAGCATAGTCTAAATTAAAGGCAGCAGGGTAGTCAGACATTCTCTACATCTTGAAAATTATTTTTAAGTATTGATTTGGAGCCAGTGTTCTTATTTATAGCCTCTCAAACACAGAGGTTTTCTTATAGGCAGTGAAGAAATAATACATACAATCATTACTTAGGAAAAACAGCTTGGACCATAAAGACCGTGACAGCCACAGACCAATTTTAAACAGAACTTTGGTTGGCAAACATATAGAGGGGAGGGCATTTTACAGTATCTCGGAATTCATAGAAGAAACCCAACTACTCAAAGGCCGGTAAACCTGATTCTGGCTGGCCACTAAGAGGGAGCAAATGATCCCAAATTGCAATTTATGATGACCTAAAAACACAGTCAACATAAATGGTGCAGCCATATTACTACACCTGAACCTTCCAACAGCTTTTGACACAGTACAACAAGATACCTAAATTCTTAGACTCAAATAATTGGAACAGACGGCATCAATCTTACTTGGATTTCCTCTTCCCTAACCAACTGGTCCTACCTGATTCATATGCCCCCTTTTTAAATCAGATCTTTGCTGCAAAAAAACAGAAATAACACAAGGATCTAAGATCTCACCTCTATTTTTCAATACAAATATGAACCACTACTAGACCATATCAACAGTTTTGAACTCACCAGGTACAACTACACGGATGACAAGCACAGATAATTCTAAAATTGGAAATCCCCAAAGACGTAAGAATATCAAACCTCTGCACCTGCCTCCTAGCAGGAAATCAATGGAAGACATTGACTCACCTCAAGTTAAATGCTTCAAAACCCTGATTATAAACCTGTGGTGAATGGAAAAGTTATGAACTTCTGTCTTTCTGGCCCACTGAAATGGGCTCTCTACCACTTCTATATTTTTTGGCCAGATGACCGGGGACCTCTGCAAAAATAGCAAAACAAGTGCTTAATCTGGAAATGATCTTTGCAGCTACACATTCCTTGGATGTCCAAGTTGACCGTCTATCTCATTCAACTTTCTGTACAAGGAAAACACGTAGATACATCTTTCCACATTTTGGATTTACTCCCAAAATACAAGCAACAACATCACCTGCCATCTCTAAACTTGGTTGTGCTAACGGATTATACCAGAGGATATCACTCTCAAACATGAGAAGGTTGCAAAGAATCTAACATTCAGCAGCAAGGCTACTTGTAAATATACAACCCTACATCTGTCCAGTCCTGAAGGCTCTACAGTGGTTCACAGTTGCAAGAAGGTCCTCTTTCAAGCTAGTATGCACCACTCACAGAGCAATAACCAACAAATGATCAAGAAATCCTTTAATCAAAAACCACCAAATACTCCAAACAAAGGAACTTCCGTTCCAGGCTGGCACCCTGTTTGTTTCATAATTCATTCTTGCATGAGGAAAACTATTGGTGGCACTGCTTTCTTTATTCAAGCCACCAAATAGCTGTGGCTAACCCTGCTTCGGTATTTGTGATTGTATACAGTATATACAAATAATGAAATATATATATTGAAGCTTATTTACCTGCCGTGAGCCCTTCATTAACGGGCAGTTTTTTCTGATGGAAATTGAGCGGTCATGCCTGGTCGCGGAACGGCCCCACTGTTTGAATACGGACCACCAGTCACGCATACCAGCGAGATCGCGTATAGAGCAGGAGCGATATTGGAGGTAACAAGGTGCCAGTATAGGGAAGTGAATCTGTGCCGCAACCCACTGTGGTAACATTATGTACATTATTTACTGCGGATGGCACACGGCCCACTGGGGAAGCAATACAATTCTACAAGTACCAAGATGCCAGACGACAACGCCCACAGAGGCAGGACTTGAATCATAGGTGTTTAAATAACAGCGCCATCGTGCAGTTGAGAAATCCTAAGTCCCTGATGAAATGCAGTTTGGCATGAAACGCGTCGGACGAAAAGGACTATTTTGCAGGCAATTTTCATTCCCTGTATACGGCAACCTCCAATTAAGAATTTTGAAGCTTATTTACCTGCTGTAGGTCCAGTTTTTTCTGATTTTTTATATATATATTCCCTGAAAAAACCATAGGTTTCACACCAGTTATAGTTAGGAATTAGCATTTAAAAAACCTATTAAATTCACTGAAAAAACCATAGGTTTCACACCAGTTATAGTTAGCTGGAAATTTTACTGGCATAAAACCAATGAAATTCTCACGTTATAGTTAGTTGGACTCACTATAACTTGCGCGTGCAATGCACTGCTGATGACGTCACATATTACATCTATCATGACATGGTCAGTGACATCACTCATGACATCACTGATGACACTATCCAGTGAATGTGTGTCTTTCTGAAAAATAAATATTAGTGAGTAATGTTTAAATATTTAAATATATGTATTAGTGTTTCACTTTGTGTATAAGTGGCTGCATGGGTTGGTGAGTAGGTACATGTGTATGTATATAGGTTATTAGATGTTTTTCTTAGTATCAGTATGAGTGTTTGTATGGTTTGGTGGAGGTATTACTTAGCACATAGATGCATGAATGACTGACTCTCTCTTTGTATGTGTTTTGAAGACAGCATATGTGCAGGACTGTATGGGTGGATGACTGTGTATATGTGTGTGTTACTGAGTGAATGAGTGTCTCACTAGTTTCTTTATCAGTAACTACATATGTTTTAATCTAGTGCATGTGAATATTGATGTATATAAGTGAGTATATCTGAGAGTAAGAGATTGTAAGAGTTCCTATTTAAATTAGTATGTGTTTCTATAAGTGATTGTTTAAGAGAGTAAGTATGTGTAAGTTTCCATAGAAGTAAAGTGGTAGTGTGTGTATAGCTGTATATGCAAATAAATGGATGTTCAATAGTTTATTTGCATGTGTGAGTATGTGTGTGAGTAACTTTTGGATGACTGTCGGTGTGTAACAGGATGTATAGGTGTATCACTACATATGATGAGTGAGTATATGTATGAGTGACTATATAGAACTGTTGGTGAATGAGTGGATGTGTATATAGATAGTGGAATTATTGAATTGGTTGTTGTAACTGGTATGGGTATCTCCATTTTTTTGAAAATTTTAGTTTCTATTTTTGAATATGTGTTTCAAGGGTTACATTACAGTGAAAGGAGGTCTGTCACTCTGTCACAAGGATGGTGTCATCAGTGATGTCATGAGTGATGTCACTGACCATGTCATGAGTGATGTAATATGTGACGTCATCAGCAGTGCATTGCACGCGCAAGTTATAGTGAGTCCAACTAACTATAACGTGGGAATTTCATTGGTTTTATGCCAGTAAAATTTCCAGCTAACTATAACTGGTGTGAAAACTATGTTTTTTTCAGTGAATTTAATAGGTTTTTTAAATGCTAATTCCTAACTATAACTGGTGTGAAACCTATGGTTTTTTCAGTGAATTTCAATGTTTTTTTAATAGCAAATCTCTATAGGTATGAAAAGTAATATTTTTTATAACGAATTTTATATTGTATAATTATGTAATTTTTTTAATTGTATTTTTTTACTTTTTTGCTTTGGGGCGCTCCCGGGGCGCGTACTGGGGAGCGCCCCGTTGGCGCTATTCTCGCGAACGAAAACAACATCGTGACATATCGCGTAGCCGCGTGATGCGTCATATGACGCACTGCGTAAGCGCACCCGGAAGCACGCGAGCGCATACGATCGTGCAACGTCCTGACGCGCTTACGCGACGCGCCCCGGGGCGCGTAGCGTAAGCGCGTCGGGTCATGTGACCTCAAAATAACACTTTTGATTGGTTCACAAGAGTTTTGTTTTCCAACTGATGAAAGACTCCTCCTTTTTCCTTATTCTCACTTTGTTGTTTGAGTGAAAAAGACCTGCATTCATTCTGTGAGAAATGGCTTCACTAGTAGCAGCTGCAGGTGCATCTGCACCACCACCACCTCCACCACCAACACAAGGACTACCACAAGACTACATTGGTGGTCAAGAAGAAGAGGACGACGAAGAGGAGGAGGAGGAGAGGCACTTTCTGCGTGAGGACAATCCCCCATACAGACCCAAGGAACATTTTATTTGGCAGTTTTACAAGATGCAAAGGGGTGCAAAAAAGTGAATGCAGCTAAGTTGACTTGTCTCATCTGTGGCGTAGAACTGTCAAGCGGGAACCCAAAGAAGAAGTACTCTTTTGGGAACCACACTATGATCAGACATATGCAGAGGAAGCACCCGATCAATTATTCGGCAGCAGAGGTCAGGGAACTGACCAGGAACCCTCCCCATCCTTCTTCTTCAAGCGCCTCCAATCAACCCATTCCATCGGGTGAAGAGGCTAGGGAGATGGTCCCTAATGTACAAATCAAGTTTGCAAAATTTAAATTTGTTTGCATATATTGCAACAAAACAATGTCATATGGTGAGCAAAGCATCACTTTACTCAATCGAGCTGCAGACAACCATCACTGCAGCAAGCAACTTTAATTTTTTTCTATTTTTTTTGCTCCAGTTGAGCTGTTTGCAATTCCCTGTGTTTTGTTTGACCCCAGAAAAACTACAAAAAAATATAAAATTGTTCAGAAAAGCCAATAAAATAAAAAATGTTCAAAAAAACAATAAAAAAATATAAAACAACAAAAATAAAAAAAACAGTTCTTTTTAGAACTACCTCTAATTTATAAAAAAATACTACATTTTTTAAAACCTCTGTCATTCTTTTTTCCCCATGGTACGATCCCCGGTGCGCGTACCGGGCGCTCCCCCCGCGAAAATCGAAAAAAAATTAATTTTGTTTTTTTTACCCGAGGGACCCTTTTATGGCCCCCACATCAAACCTAGGGGGTTAGGGTGGGTCTACCCTGCCCCCTTTTGATTATTTCCCCCTTTGTTTTTACCACCTCTTGTGTCTCGATCCTACCAAGACACAAGATGGCGGCCGCTCCGGACTGTTTCGAATGTTTACAGACACCCGAGAGCCAATCAGCTTTCCGTGCACAAGTCGCGTGGCGCGCCCGGAGCGCTCCCCGGTGCGCGTACCGGGGCGCGGCTATAGATATATAAATTTTTTTTTAACCTAAATTACTCAAAATCCTCTGGAGGACATATCTTGAGACATAGCAAAGGCACATCGGGCTACCAGTCCCTACAATTTTGCCAAGTTTGGTGAAAATCCATTCAGCCGTTCGAGCTAAAAGTGCGACCGACCGCCCTATGGAAATTAACATGGGGAAAACACGTTTTGGGACCCTCCTTTTATCTCGGCCCCCGCTTGACGAATCCCCCCCAAACTTTTAGGGAAGGACCGGAGCGCCGCGAGGCAAAGTTGCTGAAAATTTCAGGCAGATTCCTCCACCGGCGCCAAAGTTATTCCAAATAGAATGTTGCGATTTCCCTATGGATATCAATCCTAACTATAACTACCTACTGGCGACCGCCAGTAGGTAATATATATATATATATATATATATATATATATTTTACCCAAACTTGCAACAATACCCCTCTGCTTGCGCGCAGAATGACAAGCACAGACCTTCTTAGTGTGCCAGCATCAATTTATTTTAGCATGTAGTCACAACACGTTATATATATATATATATATATATATATATATATATATATTACACAACGTCCTCAATTACGATGCACACTCAGAGGTTGAGAGTTCTCACCAAAGTTTTATTCACTGCAAACCGATACGCATTTCAAGACACTTGCTGTGTCGAAACGCGTAGCGGTTTGCAGTGAATAAAACTTTGGCGAGAACTCTCAGCCTCCGAGTGTGCATCGTAATTGAGGAAGTTGTGTAATTGAAATTACCGGCGTATGGGTCCAGCCGGGGATGCACCACCCGACAACGGGACTAATCCTAACATGAACTCAACTGGTGATACTATATATATATATATATATATATATATATATATATATATATATATATATATATATATATATATATATATATATATATATATTCACTGAAAAAACCATAGGTTATAGACCATATATAGTTAGGAATTAGCATTTAAAAAACCTTATTTTACTCACACAAAACCATTGAAATTCCATATATAGTTAGTTGCACTAACTATATATCGCGCACCCGCAATCCACTGCTGATGATGTCACATATTACATCATTCATGACATGGTCAGTGACATCACTGATGACATCACTGATGACATCTCAAATGACATCACTGATGACATCATCCAGTGACTGTGTGTTTCTGTAAAGTTTAAATATGTTTTACATATTGAAGAATGAGTAGATGTAGAAGTGTCTGGATGAAGGATTTAGTAGGTGCGTGACTGACTGTATGAGTGAGTGATTAAATGTGTCTCACTGAGTGCATGGGTTAGTGACTAAACTGTCTTAATTTGTGCATCATTATGTCTGTTGTTCTGTAAACTGCTGCATGTGTTGATCAGTAGCTATATGAGTAACTATATGGGTTATTGATTGATTGCCCAAGTATTTGTATGGGAGACTGAGTGTGTGTGTGGCTGGCTGGGAGGTGTGTGACTCTGTGCAGATCAATGTGTACTTGTATCAATGATTGTATAAGAGAGTAATTATGTGTTAGTATATGTTTCAAAATGTAAGGTGCTCTATGTTTAACTGTATAGATTAGAAAATGGAAGTGTGATTGATTCTTTACAGAACTGACTAGGTGTGTGAGTAACTCCATGGATGAGTGACAGAGTGTGAGAGTCTGTATAGGTGTATGAGTGCATATGATAGTGTTGTAAAGATGAGTGATTGTATGTATGAATGATTGTATGGGTAAATGAGTGAATGTGTGTGTAAACATAGGAATCACTGAGTGCGTATGTAGTAACTAGTATTGGTGTGTCAATGGTTTCAAAAATTATACTCTGTATTTAACACTGGGTGTAACAGAGGTTATATTAAAGTGTGAGGAGATGCATTGTATTGTCACATGAATGATATCATCAGTGATGTGGTCATTGATGTCAAATGAGATGTCATCAGTGATGTCATCAGTGATGTCATTTGAGATGTCATCAGTGATGTCATCAGTGATGTCACTGACCATGTCATGAATGATGTAATATGTGACATCATCAGCAGTGGATTGCGGGTGCGCGATATATAGTTAGTGCAACTAACTATATATGGAATTTCAATGGTTTTGTGTGAGTAAAATAAGGTTTTTTAAATGCTAATTCCTAACTATATATGGTCTATAACCTATGGTTTTTTCAGTGAATTTTCAAGGTTTTGTAAATGCTAATTCCTAACTATATATGGTCTATAACCTATGGTTTTTTCAGTGAATTTTCAAGGTTTTGTAAATGCTAATTCCTAACTATATATGGTCTATAACCTATGGTTTTTTCAGTGAATTTCAATGGTTTTTTAATAGCAAATATCATAAGCTGTCGAATGTCAAGTACGTGGTAAGTAAAAACATTTTCGTGTTTATGCACACTGATCTGCTTTGATTGCTGCCCCCCACCCCTCATTTCTATTAGGAGTACTCTCTCTTTGCAGATAGTGAAGGGTAGTTAACGCAGCCCTTTGCCCCCTTTGTAATCCGTCGTGCCTGCTTCTCTCTCCATTTGATTGATTGTTCTCTTTGGTTCATTCTCTATTTACAAACAAGCACAGAGTCGCAATACTCTGTTTAGTCTTTGCAGATAGCGAAAAATCGTGTAAAAAAACAAAAGGAATCGAGCAAAATCAGTAGGCCACTAATGGGATCTCTTTTGACCTCGCTAAAATAGAAACATTAGGAACAACCTGTTGAAAATAGCAATGCGTATGTATATAAGCGGCGTTCATTTGTGTTCACAGTACCCCTTGTTGATTGTTTCAATCGAGCATTGAATTGTTCGAAGTTAATTCTCTTAAGGATCTTCTCTACCTGCAAACGAGGAAGAATAGGAATATTCTATCTCCCTTTGCAGATAGTGAAGGGTAGGTAACGCAAGCCTTTAACACGTCGTACCTATTTCATTCCTCATTGATTGATTGATTGTCCGAACATTGACTGTTTGGAATTAGTTCTTTTTGGAGGTATTCCCTGTTTGCAAATAAACGTAGGAAAATCTTTGCAAGTAGTGAAAGGGTACGTAATGCGGACCGTTCTCCCCCGTTGTAATCTGTCATGCCTATCTACTCCCCACTGATTGATGCACCTTTTTCACCCGGACCATTTACTAGAGATACGTCATCTGGCCCGACCAGAGAGCACCCGTAGTGAAAAGGACATATGCAATAATAACGAAGTGATCACTGTATCCTGTTAACAGAAACTTTACCATGAAACAACCTGGAAAGAAAAAAATAGGAAAACGAAAATCAGTAGGCCACTGATGAACATGAACTTTTATTAAACAACGAACAAAGAAACGATAACATAACGTAATGATAAAACCTATTAATGTCCTAGAAACAAGAAAACGTTAAAATATGCCAGTGGTGAGAGACCAGAAAAACAGTAAGAGAAACCAAATCACCCCTCGCTGTCCCACCGCCTGCCACGCCAAAAAAATCGATAGACTAGGGAAAATGCAAGTCAGTAGAACATCCACCCCCACTCTGGAAACTTCCAAGGTGGGGCAGGGTTCCGGCTACGCCCAGCCGGGAGCAGCCCATATAAGGCAGGTCCTGCTGCCACGCCTCGGCCAGGAGATCCTAACGTAGGGTGTAGCCGAAGGAGAGGCCGAGGCCAGCGGAACCCGGCCAGGGGATTGCCTTTACAACGCTGAACAGTTGCAGGGGGGGGGAATGTCTCCTCGACTCTCCCCTCTCTCTCCCAGTCCGGCCGCGGTGGCCCTTGAGAGTTGCAGGTAGTCCCGCCACATGCTCTTCCGGTCCGACCACCAACGGTCGGGGGGCCGAGGCCGACGGGATCCGGCTGCAGCCGATAAACCAAGAAACCCGTTCATGGGGCCAGAGCCAGGGGCGTCCGACCGACATCCACCGGAAGCCCGGCCCGAAGACGGACGGGACACTTCTTTCTTTTATAATGGCTGCGACAACACTGGGGGGGGATGTCTTGCACATGCCTCCGACCCCCCCCTCGTCCTCATCGCCTGGTCCGGCCATAACAAATCTCAAGCGAGACGCCGTGGGGTGCACTGGGAGGGAGAGACGGTGCGAACAGGCCTCTCCCGCCTCCCCAGGTGGAGACTTCCCAGCTGCACCCTCAGCGCTCCAGGCGCCCGGAAAACGGTTCTTCCACTGTGGCCATGCTGCAACGTCTCGCCCGGCAGGGTGGAGCCCGTCCGCTCATGTGACCCCGCGATCGCCGGTAGCTGCCGAACTCTCAAAATGGCGGTCGACCTGGCAAGAGCGGGCCCAGCATAAAGAAATGGCCCGGTCACTGGTTGACTCCACCACCGTAGTCCTCCACGACCTTGAAGATTCTAGAGGAGCCGCGGGAGTCTCCGACCCCCGATGGGGAATGACTGCCATGATCGCCCGTGGAGTGACGAAACTGTATCCGCGGGACGTCGGCGCTCCCATGCTGGCGCCAGCCTCACTTTGAATTACTAGAATCCTGCAGACCTCACTTCCGGTGAAAGCACAGTGTGACCCGGTAGGAAAAATTATTGCACCCCCTCCCCTTTTTGACTGATAGTTCAAACCACCGATCCTTTCCTTTGCCCTTTTAACGGAACTTTGGACTGCCTCCCCCTCTTTTACATTTTCTAGAGAAAACAAAACATTAACCACTACATTAGCATAGCAGTTGACACCAGAACTGTTTTCAAATTGAAAACCAACAACATCTTCAACAGAATCCTTTTTGTTTCTGCTGTGACCCTGCTACAGCACAGGCATTGTCCCCAGCAGTAATTCTGCAATGCCGGTAAGAATAGCTGTGGTGCCTACTGGACTCACTCACCCCCGCGGCGCCCCACGCCGTTTTTTGCTGGGCGGCAACTTACTAGACATCACTTTCGTGCCATCTAGATTTCAGCGCGTTCTGCTGCCTTGGAACTATTCGCACAACAGACCGCTACTGACAAGAATATTTCATTATTGGTGCTGTCAATTTCAATAAATCTATTGGATAATTAAAAAGAAATTGCCACGGTCTCTTCGTTGTTTAAATGTTTTTACTGTTTTTGTTTTGTTGTATATATTTATATGTTATTAAAGTTTTATATTCCTACTACTTTGTTGGAGTGCTATATATTTTTAATGTGACACATAATTGTAAAAACTTTGATGTACAAAGAGTCATTCCTGGAATCTTCCGCTTCAGGCTCGGTCCCCTCCCCAATCACAATACAGGATGGTTTTCAGATAGTAGGAACACGTGTGGTGTGACGGATCTCATCGGGTGTGGGCCTTGATCTACTATAACTCCTTTGAAGAGGGGTGATTCTTTACAGCTGGGGCCATAAACTACATCTGCAGGGCTAGCTGATAGCCTGGACAATCGGACACAGTGGAAGAGGAGTGTCAGAGGGTGCGGTATTGAATAGGGCGAAAGGGAGGTGTCGGGCGGGCACAGAGTGTGATTCTCAGGGAAGAGCAGCGCAGATGGGGGGAGGTTTATTGCCCATGCATAAGACAGAGAGCGGTGGTGACCAGTGCCTAGGGAAGATGCTTGCGTGGGTGAGGAGCCATGCTACGAATCGACAGCGTGCAGAGAGTGGGTCTGGTCAAGACACCTAAAATGGCTGCCGTGCACGACAAAAGTGTGGCATTTCAAAAAAGGCAAGATGGCGCAGACAATGTTTTTCAACACTTCCTCATTTCCTTCGAATCGAACGTTAACAGACGTTGGGGCATATTACCAAAGTTAAGCGATATTTATCGCTAACGATGCTTACCAACCAATTTTTTACCACTAAGCATCGTCAGAAATTATCGAAGATAAACCTTACTATTATCAAGGTTTATCGCAAATGCGATAATAAACGGCCGCAATGCATGAATATCGCTAAAAACTCAGCGATATTCATGCATTACCGAGCTAATGCTCTTAGCCATGTTATCCACCTCCCATTGGATAACATGGCTAAGAACTGCTCAGGGCAGGTGTTACTTTTTGGAGATATTCGCGCTTAGCGCGAATATCTCCAAAAGTTGGTAATAGGAGATAGATATCTTGCATGTTGTAATGCAAGTTATTGTGGTATATGGAACTCATACTATAATCTCTCAGGAAAGCAGAAACTGATCCTTTTGGGACCGCCTAAAAAGGCCTAGGGGGTGAGGAGTACTCTACTTTGCCCCCTTTTCACGTTCCGAACTATTTTATTTTACTCTCTTCTGTAATTACACAAAATACCAGCGATAAGATGCATCGGAGACACACAGTGAGAGAAAGGAGGCCGGAGATGAAGAAGACATGTCAAATACACATTGGAGATAATATAGTGGCAGAAGGGAAGTAAATATGAGTAAACTTACCATGTAACATAAAAATGTTGCACTCTATACTATAAGTCTCATTTTATACTACAATCACTTCGCTACAACCTCATAAATTAAAAATAAAAATGAATAATGTCTCAAACAATTTTTGATTTCTAAATATAAATTTATTCTTCAGAATTTTCTAAATTTGAAAGAACTAGTAACATGTCCTCATCAGCAATGTCCTCATTAAAAGTCTCCAATGATGATTCTTGTAACTCTATGGTCTCCAAACACTCGATAAATTCGCCATCAAGAGATTGATCAAAAAAATCATTCAAGTCATCTCCTCCTTGTGACAATATTTCATTATTGGTGCTGTCAATTTCAATCAATGTAGTGGAATCATTCAAGTCATCTCCTCGTGACAATATTTCATTATTGGTGCTCTCAATTTCAATCAATGTAGTGGAATCATTCAAGTCATCTCCTCCTTGTGACAATATTTCATTATTGGTGCTGTCCATTTCAATCAATCTAATGGAATCATACAAGCCATCTCCTCCTTGTGACAATATTTCATTATTGGTGCTCTCAATTTCAATCAATGTAGTGGAATCATTCAAGTCATCTCCTTGTGACAATATTTCATTCTTGGTGCTGTCCATTTCAATCAATCTAATGGAATCATACAAGTCATGTCCTCCTTGTGACAATATTTCATTATTGGTGCTCTCAATTTCAATCAATGTGTTGGACAATTCAAAAGAAATTGCCACGGTCTCTTCATTGTGAGCCATTTTATTTTGAAATTGCTTGCTGTAAATTGCAGAAAAAAATAATCACTTTCATTTATCGTTTTTAGTAATACATAATATAAAACTAACTTTATCAAGTATTTAGTATAACAGAAGGACTGCAAATAAATAACAGAAAACATTTTTCAAATTATCTTCAAGTGTACAACATAGTTCCCCTTACAAATTAACAACTCACCTTTTTAAAAGTAGCAGAAGTGTTAGTACTGTGTAAATCAAACACCAGAAATTCACCACCAAAAATTCCTCACAAATGTACCTCAGACAGTAGTATCACAAAATGGCTGTGGTTTCCTCTCATTTGACATATATACATAACCAATTAACTTTCATCACACACAAATACAAAACCAAAGTAACATTTTAATTGGTTCTAAATTTCAACACTTTCAAATGTGTTTTCCCCATGCAATTTTCCATAGGACATTTACATACGTCTACAGCCTGAATGGCTGAACGGAATTACACCAAACTTGGCAAAATGGTACATCAAACCTAAGAGGTCAGGAAGGATCTACTATGCCCCCTTATGGTCATTTCCCCCTTCGCTTTGGCCTCCTCTTGTCTCTCAATCCTACCGAGGGACAAGATGGCGGCCGCTACGGACTGTTTGGAATGTTGACAGACGCCGGAGAACCAATCAGCTTCGCAAAGCTCCGTAACGCGAAAAGTACGCGAAGCGGAGCGCTGTTACAGATATATATCTTTTTTTGAACGTTAATTTCTCAAAATCCACTGGAGCACATATATTGAGACCTAGCAAAGGCACATCGGGCTACCAGTCCCTAATATTTTGCCAAGTTTCGTGCAAATCCATTCAGCCGTTCGATTATTATTATTTTGTTTTTTTTTTGCCCCGCGGGGCCCTTTTAAAACCTCCACATCAAAACTAGGGGGTCAGCGAGGATCTACTATGCCCCCTTATAGTTATTTCCCCCTTTGTTTTGACCTCCTCTTGTCTCTCGATCCTACCGAGAGACAAGATGGCGGCCGCTACGGACTATTTGGAATGTTGACAGACGCCGGAGAACCAATCAGCTTCGCTTCACAAAGCTCCGTTGCGCGAAAAGTCCGCGAACCAGTGCGCTGCCCGGTCCGCTGTTACAGATATATATCTTTTTTTAAACGTTAATTTCTCAAAATCCACTGGAGCACATATATTGAGACCTACAAAAGGCACATCGGGCTACCAGTCCCTACAATTTTGCCAAGTTTCGTGCAAATCCATTCAGCCGTTCGGGCTAAAAGTGAGGCCAACCGCCCTATGGAAAACTCAATGTTAAAAACACGTTTTGGGACCCCCCTTTTTTCTCGGCCCCCCCTTGACGAACCCCCCCCCAAATTTTCAAGGGCTGCTCAGAAACAAAATGTGCCATTTTCCTGAAAATTTCAGCCAATTCCGTCCACAAACGCCAAAGTTATTAGACATAGAATTTTCAAAAAACCCATAGAGAAAAAATCCTAACTATATATACCTACTGGCGACCGCCAGTAGGTAATATATATATTGTGGAAGCAACTTGTCCTGTCGCAGCGGGAGCACAATCCAGTGGGTGCCTGCGGCGAGACCAGGGCAGTGTCTCGGATTAAATCAATACCAAGAAATTAAATCGCGGCACACTTCTTGGTTGTTTTAGCAGTTATTTATTTCCAAACGTGACAACTCCTACGCGTTTCGAACCGTAGTTCCTGTTCACGGCAGTGTTTGGTCACTAGTCCCTTTTCAATTTTCATTTTTATATCAAGGCATACAAACATTTTACAAAGCATCCTGGACCTCGTAGTTTTAAAACATTATACATTGACTGGGATTGCAAATTCTGTTGCTTTACATTGTTGGCGGTTTATCCAACAGGGTATGTAATTCGTTACTGCACTATAAGCGATGTGCATTATTGTTAAACAGTCGCTTATGTTTATTCGTGATTTACACGAACATAATAGATAAGACGTCCATTTACCCGACGGGTGATCGTGCAGATAACTTTAGACTTAGTGTCACCTACAATGAAGGGCTGAGTGCCCTGGGTCCCCGTTGTTATATCCACCCACCTGTACATTTTTTAATTCCTAATCTCCCAATATAGGTTACTAAAGAGAGGGGGTTCCTTACAATCGATATCAACAATCATGCACAACATAACTAGATTTTCAAATTGTTCAAAGTTTTTAAACTTTACAGTTTCTTAGTGTCTCTCAGCATTATGTCATAGATGAACATACAATTCTTCATCTCCGTTCAAGCCAGCCGGCTGTTTGGTTTTGAACCTTATTATTAGTTTTGATTCAAGTCGTCTCAATTTTTGTGTCCGATTTCCCCCTCTTTCATGCAGTTGGATACTTGCCAGTCCAAAGTATGCCTTGATATAAAAATGAAAATTGAAAAGGGACTAGTGACCAAACACTGCCGTGAACAGGAACTACGGTTCGAAACGCGTAGGAGTTGTCACGTTTGGAAATAAATAACTGCTAAAACAACCAAGAAGTGTGCCGCGATTTAATTTCTTGGTATTGATATATATATATATATATATATATATATATATATATATATATATATATATATATATATATATATGTCGGAAAAGACGCCATCCAACAAGTTCCCAATGAAGCCAAAGGAAAAAATAACGCCAGAGCGAAGCCACAGCTGAGTGCTAATTTCTTGGTGCTTTATTTTGTGCTATATCTTTAGCCAGCAATCTGTCATGACGCGTTTCGCCTCACAAAGAGGCTTGGTCACATAGTTTGTTATAGACATAGAAGAAGGTATAAATACTAAAAGCCACTGCAAATTCAGCTGTAAATCATTAGAAAAACAGTGAACATGGAACAAATACTGCCTGTAACATCATAGAATGAAACAGCAAGATTAATCCGGGGCATGGTGCCCGTAACAATGTAAACATCTTTCATATACAAAATATGTTCAAATGTATATTACAAAAAATGCTTAAAAATTGTAAAAGAATCATTTTTTACACACTAAAACCAATTTCATAAGTTATATTTACAAGGCTAAAAACCCATATTTCATATAACTATATATTTACATTGATTTATCTGAGGATGTGCAGATGCATACACAAGGGTATTTGGAGGAGTGGAAAACCAAAAGTTATGTTCTTTTCCACCTCGCAATCCCAATATTCCAATGTTCTGTACACAATAAAAGCAAATCTACAAGTCATATTTACAAGGCTAAGTCCTATGTTTCTCTTAACTGTATATACTGATTTGTCTAGAATCGTGCAAATGCAAACTAAGGATATTAGGAGGAGTGGAAAAAACCTATTCTGTGTCACTTCCCACCTCGCAATCCCAATAACCTGACCACGTTCATTGCTTCCTATACATTTAGTCAAAAAAATCATAGACTAAAACTTGTAATGGCTTTCTTTGTTCAAGTGGAAACTCTTATACCATACAGTCTTATTATACGCCTCTTCTATACATGCTGGAGAGAACAACCAGGTGTGAATAAGGTGTATATGTGATTTAAAAAAAATCGTGCGAGAAACAACCACCCTGTTTCCTATTCCAGTTTTGTATCGCCTGATCCCAGGCGATTCGATTCATATTCCAACAGTGGGAGAAAGGACGGGGTGCAGATGGCATATTGTGTTGTCATATTTCAACAAGTATTTTTATAGACACGTGTACATGTCCTCACTGGCGTTTAGGCCCCCTGGATTCTTACTGTTGAATTCCAGGATATAGCGTGTTTCCAAAAGTCGTAGCTTTGCATCCCTATTGCCTCCCCTCTTCAGTGGCGGGATTGTGTCAACCAGATAGTATTGTAATCCATCCGGATTACTATTGTGTGTTGACTCAAAATGGCGTGCTACAGGATATGTTTGGTCCTTTCCAGAGATGGCTCGTAAATGTTGTAGGATTCGTTTATGGGCAGGCAACCGGGTGCTGCCCACATAACGAAGCCCACATGGACATTGTAGCACGTATACCACATACTCCGTTTTACACGTGAGTCTATGTCTAATGGCAATGGGTTTTTCGTGGAAAGGGGTGGAATAATGGGTTTTATTAACCCCCTGTCTGCAAGCTTTACAAAAGGGACACTTCTTGAAACCCTTGTTCAGGTCCATCCAGGTCCCCGACAATTGTTTGTCCAAATTGTTGCTGACTAGTGCATTAGCCATTGTGATTGATTTACGAAATGTAAGTTCTGGTTTATTGGAGACCAAACTGCCTATCACTGGATCCCTTTTGACCAGGTTCCAGTTTCTGCTGAATATTTTTCTGATTTCAGCATGTTGGGTACTGTAAGTTACAATGGCCCTCGATTTTATTGCGTCTGCCTGTACAGTTTCAACCCTGTTTGTACCTCTCAGCGTTTCTAATCTAGGGATGTTACGTGTACGTTCAATGGCTGTGTCCAGTAGAACTGCACTGTAACCTCTCTCAAGAAAGCGAATTTTGCTGGCCTTCTGAGCTTTGTCACACTCCTCATCTGTGCTACAAATGCGTCTCATACGCAGCATCTCTCCATAAGGGATGCTGCGTATGAGATGCCCAGGATGTTGGCTGCTGGCATGCAACAGCGTATTGCCAGAGGTTTCCTTTCTATGCAATTTGGTCTCCAAATTCATTTCATTAATGTAAACCTCTACATCCAAAAAGAAAATCCTTTCTCTATGGATCTCAGATGTAAACTGTAGGTTGAAATTATTTACATTTAATCTCGTAACAAAATCAGTAGCATCCTCCATGGACCCCTTCCAAATCATAAAGAGATCGTCTATATACCTCAGATATAAGACAACGTTGTTGGTCATTGTGACCTTGTGGTCCCCCATGAGGACCTGCTCCTCCCAAAGTCCCATGTGCAAGCACGCGAAACTTGGAGAGAAGCAGGCCCCCATGCCACCCCTCGTAGTTGTTGATATACCTGGCCACAAAAAATAAAAAAGTTCTGTTCAAGACATAACTTCAACATGCCAATAATCATTTTGTTGTGATGTATATAGTTCATGGGGCGTTTGTCCAAATAGTGCTCTACTGCCTTGATACCGTCACAATGTCTGATGGAGGTGTATAATGACTTGACATCCAAAGTCATTAACAGATATTCCTGACTCCAAATGACTTGTTCCAATTTCATTAAAAAGTCAGGGGTATCTCTCACGAATGAATGCAGTTTTGTTACCCATTCCTGCAAAAAATAGTCGACATATCTTGAAATATTTTCAGTGGAGCTGTTGATTGCAGATATAATCGGCCTGCCAGGTGGGGCAGAGATATCCTTATGAACCTTTGGCAAAAGGTAAAAAGTGGGAATTACTGGAAAATCTTTCTTTAGGAATTGGAACTCGTCTTTTGAGATCAAACCTGCACTTTTCCAGGCCATCAGTTTTGAATTTTGTTCGTTCCAGGCCATTCTGATGGCCCCAAAGTTGCTTTTCCTGTAACAGGATTGATCTCCCAATGGCTCTCAGCTTCCTTAATATATAGTCCCCGATCCCACAAAACAATATTTATATATATATATATATGTGTATGTATGTATATATGTATATATGTATATATGTATGTATATATATATATATATCGTGATCAAGGGAGCTTGACTCCCGAAACGCGTTGATGGATGCAACTCTTAAAACGAATAAATAAAAAAGCCTGATCCAACGATACCCTTGCTCGAGTGCCGGATGACTTCCTTGAGTTTTGGAATGGATATCCTATTTTGAATATATATATATATATATATATATATATATATATATATATATATATATATATATATATATACACATATATATATACACATATATATATATTTATATATGAATATATATATATATATATACATATATATTCCTACCAGTAATGAATAGAACCACTGGGAATCATCTAAACATGAAAACAATGGATAAACATCGGTGCATAATTTACGACCTTTAAGTATGTCTAGTTCTTAATTATTAAAAAGCCAGGTTTTGAGCTGGTTTTAAAAACAGCGTTGATTTATTTCTGCCATCAAACTCAAAGGTATTTGTCACAGTAATTATTGAATTTGGTTGAAGATTCAAATGTAATCCTTTGAAAATGCATCTTTGCAAGTGAACATGTAACATGTGTATAATCAGAAATGCACAAACACTTCACAATGGTGTAATTTATTTAATTGTCTCAATGGAGAAGTCCCTTCCACTACTCCTAGACCAATGTTTCAGGGTGTTCCTACTCTCTCAACACCTTGGATCAGTGGTTAATTTGTAAAAAAAAGAAGTGCCAGGGCTCTCGTCAGGAGGCAGCTTCGACCAAGACCATTTCTTCTGTTATCCCTACCTAGCATAGAACCAACATTACCTACAAGTGGGGAGAAGATGTGGTCTAATGGCCTGAGATTTCGACTTCGGAGCTGGGGAACTGGGTTTGAGTCTCGGTCTTGGATCAACATACTGTGATTTTGGGCAAATCACTCAATCTCACTATGCCTACTAAAAATGAATGTGTCCTTAACTTGTGATCAAGCGCTGGTGTTGATGATTAAGTGTTGGTGCTGAGCACTGTAAACCACTGGCTCAAATTAAGCACTACCTTGGATACAGTTTTACTCCTGCTTTTGACGCATATATTCTGACTGTATTCAGGGAGGGAATATGCCTTTCAAACATTTTTGAATACCAACAAATGTGCACGATTGTAGATGTTTGCCTGCTCTTCAAGGGATCCATGACCTGAATTGCTCATTCCCTTTTCCTTTGAGCAGATTTGCCCATGTGATATATTATGTCATAATGTTGCAATATTAGGCATGTGTAAATGGCTTAGCAAGTGTACATTTACATTTTTACCAATATTCTACAGAACATTAACTAACAATCATAAACGATGTCTTTTGCACAATGAAGTACAACATAGGCGCATAAATAGCTTTGGAACAAGGCACTTAAGCAGTCACTATCCTAAGGTAAGAATATGATACATTGAGGAAAGACTCTAACTGAAGGTCATTTGAGAGTTATTAATTAACAGCAAATCAATAATATCTAGTTCCTTCCTAAGAGTTTCTTTCGTGCACAGGCACATGGCCATAAGATTAGGGGTGAGCATAACTCGTGTAATTCCGTGTAATTTAATCACATTGAATTTCCTAAAAATGTCCTCAAGATTAACCTGAATTACGCAAGTAGAGTAATTCTGTATTTAGCATTATTTCTTAATTCAAAAATACCGCCTTGCATCCAAAATGGAGGCAAAGATGCGTTTTGCACTAAGAAATTTAGGTAAATGCAACAGAACACGAATTGAGAGCACGAGCAGCTGCTCGCACTCGCTAAATGTGCTCTGGGGCTACCCTTTTCCCTCAATTTACTACTGCCATTGAGCACTATTTCCTTAGCACGAATGCACCCTCGCATCCACAATGGACACAAGGATGAATATTGAACTAGAAAACCACACTAAATGCAGCAGCACAGGAAAGCAAGTACGCTCATGCTCGCTGTAGGATTTTTCCCCTCAAATTACTCTTAATGACACATGCAGAAGAACTTGCGTAGTAGGCAATTCTGTGTCACAGAGTAATGTGAAATTACCGAAATTACTCTGATTACACCAGCAAAATGGAAATTCTGGCCAAGCCTACTTAGGGTGACGAGGCTATGCCAGGGCCCTGTGATGCTCACTCACTAATTCCTCACCCTAGCCCTGATCTAACTGACAACCCTAGGTGTCTTGTATAGGTGGCACTGTGTAAAGGAGAGTTTAGGATGCAAATCTGCTGCTGGAAGTGAGAGAGATGCCAGAATGTGAAGGCAATCAAATAGCAGGAGTGATAGTAAAGAATAAGATGAGAAAAAACAAGCTGGAGCGAAAGAGTGGATCAAGAACGGACACAGTGATAGTAAGGAGTTTTTAAGACTCTGGTGGATTGTGCAAAGTAAGGAGTTTTTAGGACTCAGGGACGAGTAATGCACATGGATAGTAAGGGGTTTGCAGGGCTCAGGGATAGGTAGTGCATGTCCTGGCCCTGGGGATCCCTTCGCCCAGGGCTTTTTTTTTAAAGGGGATCCCATCACCCAGGGCCACTACTTACAATAAAGGGGAGGTGTCAGGGAGTGCATTCTGAGAAGAAAGGAGTCAGAGGGATCATCATGCTGAACAGTAGACACCTGGGGGCCTCAATCAGGATGAGGAACTGCACATGCACCTTAGTTGAGCATCTGAGCCCTGACTGTCCCTCTTTGATTTTCCTGTGGATAATTCTGTAGTTCTTGCCAGGCAAGGGGGTTGTATGTGACATAGATATCGATTAGGGTCTCACCTCTCATCTTCTATTCTTCTGTCGATTTTGTTTTTATTTATTTTGTATATTGACTTGTGGGCTTTTAATTGTTGAACCCCCAGCAATATGCAGAGGCCTCTGCCACAAACAAGTCATCTAAGACTAAGATGTTGCCAATACCAAATTGTATTTGTGTAGTGTGTTTTGTCCTCCTTCTCTTTATATGTTTTTTTACTTTGGTGTACGCTTCTTTTATTCTTGTCACCCATTATTTCTGTAACTCGTTATTTTGAGCTGTTCCATTGGAAATAGCATGAATCTAATTTTTGTTACCAGACACTTGGCCGCACAAGAAACGTGTATATATACATGTATCTATGAAAAATATATACATACAACCATACCTGTGAAGTAAAGTACACCCGATGTAAAGTGTTGGTATGGAAAAGTACTCCCTATATAATTAACGTGATGTAATAATGTAATGTACGTTGGGATGTGTTGGCTTGCTATGCAACAACTTACATTTGTTAAAAATCTATGGGTATATTAAACGTACTGCTAAATATCTTACTCTCCTGATATTCCATCCTTTGGATGCTGCACTTCTCTACATTACATTTCTAAAGTAATGTTGATGTGCTGCCCAAGATATAATTATTCTTATATGGTTGTTACTGTGTGAACAGGTGGGCTGCACACATCAGAACCTTGTAGATAACACTCTACGCAGCCCAGTGTTTATTGGCTATAGCAGCCTACAGGCAAGGAACTTTTGATTCTTTTACTACTTTCAAGTTGGGAACTTTGGGAGTGCAACAGCATTCATCACTGTCTCCCTCTAATAGTTATTTCCCAGAGATAGAAACAAGCAAACACTAACATGCTGCAGGATACAAACAATGGTAAATAACGACTTAATACAAGCTGAGTTAGGGGCAAACCGTGACAACTACATACAGGCCAGGTGATCTGCTCAGAGGTTGACAATAATGACCAAGCACAGGAAGGGTAAGGTCCTCATTATGAGATTGATGGACTTTGGTGTAGGGTTACAAGGTGGGCTGGGGTTGCGGGGTCTCCAAATCTGATCAATACCCTGTATCCATTTCCAGAAACCATTCGGTTTCCCCTAGGCATTCGTAATAACTGCACGGACCATCCAATAGCGGAACTTTTTACATGCCCCCCCCTCATGCAACAGAGAATACAGTTGATATCTTCACCTGCTCAGAGTGTCAGCAGGATGGGGTGCACAGGGTTGAGGGATATGATCTCTCCCCAGGCTTGAAAACCCAGAATCAAGCTAATAGTCTAGAGACCATGGGGTGGATAACAGAAAAAAGAGGAGTGCCTCCAAAACCAGAACCTAAGACACCGTACTTCTCCACACTCCCAAAAATTCAAAAAGATAGAATACCACCTCCCGGAAAATACATGTTTTCTGATATCAACTCCATTCTGGAGCTATCTATCTGCCGTGACTCCTTTCTTTGCTCCCTTGTGATAGCTATGCCATCATTCGTAAAGGATACAAAGGACAAATTAAATCTTCTCAACACCAAAGACTTGGAAGGAGAGGATATTTTCATGTAACTCTCTATGTGGATGATATTTTACTAGTATTCCACAACAGCCGTAAAATGCGATGCAGCATGCGCTACGAAATTCGTTTTATTTTTTAAATTGTTTACTTACCTGCAATTGTCCATATTCCGGTGTTTACCACTGTCCACCTTGCCCCTCCCCCGCACCGCCTCCCTGCCCCACCGAACTCCCTCCACGGGCCGCCGCTGTTCCACAAGAAGCAACATTATCTGCTATTGAGAAATTGCTGAGATCTCCCACTTGAACATCCAGAACACCAATCAGCTTCATCATGTAATGTGCCATGATGGCATTCATGGAAAACTTCTTTCAATTTGGGAGAGGATGTGGCCTGAAGGCTAGGGCGGTCAGTTTCAAATCTGGTGAACCGGGTTTGAGTCTTGGCAACGACCATCAACATTCTGTCATTCCGGGCAAATCACTTACAGGCACATACATCAACCATTTTTGCAAGCGCATACGGTGCGATTCCCAAATATTGGCCGTTTGCGCCCGCAAAAAGGGCATTTGCGACGCATCAAGGTTCAAGGCACTCGCAATTTGAGAATTCGCAAGTAATTGTGATTTCTCAAATTGCGTTTGCATTTAAGAAATCGCATTTTGCGACTCCTTAAATGCAATGCAAGAACCACTTTAGAATAGCGATTTCGCTACCAGGGTGCGCAAATTACCATCAAGTTGAACTTGATGGTAATTTGCAAAAACTTTCAAAAATGCACTAAAGTGCATTTTTCAAAGTTGTAGGTTACACACACACATGCCCTAGGGCATGTGTGTGTGCAACATGGGTGCACAGAGCAATTTCAGGGGTGCAACAGGCTGTCCTTTTGACACCCTTGCACCCTTGAAATTGAATGCGCAATTTGCGGGTACCTATTGGTACTTGCAAATTGCGCATGCTATCTCCTATTCATTCCTATGGGTCTGTAGGCCCATAGGAATGAATGGGAAGGCATTCTTAATTGTGACTTGCAATTTGCGACTCGCAATTAAGGAATGTCTGGGAATCGCTAATTTTATAGTGATTCCTAAATGCATAGACTTTTGCAATTCCTTAATTGCGAATCCTTAAAAATCGCAATTAAGGAATCACAAAAGCCTACATTGATGCATGCACCTGTTAATCTCCCCGTGCCTAACAAATAATTGATGGTGCTCATGTAAAGTGCTCTGATACCTTTGGGTCAAGTTTGCGCTATATAAAACCCTGAAAAGAAAGAAAGAAAGAAGAAAGTATTTGAAAATTGGTATATTGACAAACCTATTGCACGTCCATGGCAAACACATCACATTGAGTCTGGCCTGCCTCGGTATGCACAACTTTGAAAACATCTTCTTTTACAAAGTAAGTAATCCATTCAAACAGGAAATTATTTTATGGTGCTGATCTATTGATGATATCGTAGTGATATGGCTGGGTTGACGTTTTCAACCTGGTATATAGACTGGATCCTTACTTGACATTCACCCATACCATTTCAACTAAAGAAATTTCATTCCTGGATTTAACAATCAGAATTGAAGGTGGGGCCCTGAGTACCAACACATTTCACAAGGACACTGACTGAAACAGCATTCTATGATATGACAGCCACTACCACAGAGCATTACATATGTATTTACCATTAGGACAATTCCTGCAAATACGCGGGAATTGCAGCAAACTAGACGATTATGATTTCCAGGCCACATATCTGTCAAATAAACTCAGGAAGAAGAATTACCCAGCAAAGAATATCTGCAACGCAAGGAAACATGCTGATAATAACAACAGAGAAGCATTTCTGGAAACTAACCTAAGACACCCTCAGAATACATTATTTGCTTAGCTACATTCACTCCCAGATCCAATGAGGTAAAAAGGATCATTAACAGAAAATGGAGTATTCTTAACAGCGGGAAGCTGAATTAACCTAAACCACTGTTCACGTTCAAGTGATCGCTAATCAATGCTAATTTGCTTCTGATCTCTCCTTTAACAATGGTGAAATTGGCTTATAACCAATTGGTACATTTAATTTCTTTCTTTCTTTCTTTCTTTCTTAGTTTTATATAGTGCGAACTTGACCCGAAGGAATTGGGTATCAGAGCGCTTTACATAGCACCAGTTGGGTTACATGAGGACACATTCATTTTTGTTAGGCACGGGGAGATTAAGAGATTTGCCCAGAATCACAGGATGTTCAGCGTCATTGCTGAGACTTGAACCCCTTTCCCCAGATTCGAGGTCGACCGCCCCAGCCGTTAGGCCCACTCCTCTCCCCACTACTACTTGTAAGTTACCAGTAAAGTGATACTACATATACCCAGTGCCTGTAAATTAAATGCTAATTGTAGGTCTACACACTTATTGTGCCATCCACTTAAGAGTCCACTTAAACTTGTCTCAGGCCTGCCATTACAGCCCGTGTGCACAGTTTTGAGCTGCCATTTCAACCTGGCACAATACATCTTTTGCCAGTCCTAAACCTTCGTTTTTAATACATATGTCACCTTTAGGGCAGGCTATTGGTAGCCAATAGGGCAGTATGCAGTGTATTCAGAAAGTTGGAGATGTACTTTTAACGTTTACATGACCTGGTAGTGAAAAACTCTTACATTTGTTTTTTACTACTGAAAGGACTGCCTCTCCCACAGGATAACATTAGGTTGCCTTATTATATTTAATAAGTTCTAACTTACAATTGGGAGCAGGTTAGAATGTCGAGTTTGGTGTCTAAACAATTTTAATTTAAAACCCTTTTTAAATGTAAAGTTGGATTTTAAGACACAGTACTGAAAATGCCTCTTTTAGAAAGTTGGCATTTTCTTGTCCCCGTCATTTGGTGTCTGCGGCCTGTTCCTGGGTCATATGGATGGTTGTAGTTGGCAGTTGGACTTTGTTTATTTTTCTCAGACAGCCAAACAATAGAGGGATTAGGTGTGCCCGAATGAGCCATCAACTGGCAAGATGGGGGGCGATGCTGGGCACAGCCCCACTTGCAACTGAATAGGCTGTGACATGACTTCACACTAAGGCCCTGTCACCACTGAATTGTTCATGCAGCCAACTTGTAGCCAAGGCAGGGGAGGTGGGAAGCTTAAAGGGCTTCAAAGGGAATTCTTTAAAAATGTCTCTTACTTCAAAGAAAGCATCAGATATAAATATTGGACCCTTAGATCCAACTCTTCAGTACACTCCTGGACCTGTGGATACTACAGAAGGACTGCTGTGCTGCTTTGCTGCCAGAAGGATTTCCATTCGGCTTCTTTGCTACACTGCAGCTCTGTTGCCTGCTAACCTGCTTGCTGAGAAGTAACACTGGACCTGAACCCTTAATCCCAGGCTGAAGTGACAGCAAGGGTCAGCAGACAGACCTCATGTTTTGAGCTTCAGGGACATTACAAGCTCCAGAAACTCCCTGCAACTGTCCAGCTTACCTGCTACCTGGTCCTGAAAATGGATCTGCCTGAGCCGTTCTGGTCTCTGCTGGAGTGAGTTCCTGAACCCCAAGAAGTGTCCCTTGCCTCTCAGATCCTTGACGTGGCCTCAGTTGAGCTCCTCTCCAAAGAAAATGAGAAATCCTGAAGTTTTGGGCACTTTGTGAATACAAACGGCCTGTCCGCACCAACATCTTGCCACCCACGCCTCCTGCTGAACCTGACTCTTCATGCCACAGCAACTGCCACCGACACCTGCCAGCACGAGATCTGCACAACGCACGACAGCATCGACAGTTCGCGGTGACAGTCAATGCAAAACTCTAACAATGACTGTCCTTGACGCCTAATAGAATCTTCATGCTAAAGCTACAACACCCAACCTGCTCTTCGTGCTACATCAATGATCAACCGCGACGCTCTCCCTGCTCCTCGTGGCCCCTTCCATGGTGAACAGAACGCTTAGTTTTGGACTTTGAAGGTAACTCTTTCAGTAGGACTAAACTTGTCCCTGTGTCTAGTACATGCTCCAACACGGTTGTCCTGAACATGTGACTTGCACCCGGTCTCGCGCAACCAGATAACCGTGAGTGGAGCTTTGTGCATTTAAATGCTTTGATTACCTGAAACTTTAACCAATGCAAATATACGGTTCTACTGATTGTATTTTTGCCATTTTGTCCTCAAATAATTTATGAAAATGTACTTTTTTTTCTAAATTGGTGTTGGATTTTTCTTGTGTTGTGTTTTCACTTTATTACTGTTTGAAGTGCTGCATAAATACTTTACACATTGCCTCTAAGTTAATCCTGATTGCTTTTGTGCCAAGCTACCAGAGGGTTAAGTACAAGTTAATTTGGGGTTTGCTTGTGTTTCATCCTGACAGGGATTCTAGTTGCTGCTTGAGGAGGGCTTCACCTCCACCCTCCCAAACAGTAACACAATTTCCAACTGTGTGTTGAGCAAACATTCTCTTTTTTTTTTTTAAATAATGGTGCACATGCAATGCCTCTATTAATTCAAAATCGTCACGTAAAATGTTTTTTTTTTAATGACCCTCTCAAAAAATGGAGCATTTGAAATTACTCCTTTCCATCAAAAAATACATGCCAACAAGATGTTTTTTGCCTCCCCAAGATGGTGCCCATATAATGTGTTGCACCGTTAACTTTTGTCACGTCACTCCCGCCGGTCGAAAGAGTCGTCGCCGCTGAAAGCTCCCACTTACCGAGTCCATGGAAGTAGGGACACTAAATGCAGTGCTTCTCCAGAATGGAAGAAAGTGCCTTTTCCATGATTAATATGAAGACTTACTCTACGCACGACCATAGTGTTCCTGTCTGTTTTAAAGCTGCTGTAGAATGAGAAGCGGCTCCATGGCACTCTACAAAAACCCGCGTAGTTTGAGATATGGGCAAGACAATGGCCTATTGTTTAATTATTCTCTCACTGGAGTGCCAGGGCACTCCATTGTTCACATGAATTGCAACATTTCTCCAATATGTGTTTGTCCTTGTATTTGCTTACATGTTATTCATTTTAACAGGTCATATGGGCATGAGAACTCCAAAGTGAGAGTTCTTTATGAACTTTCATTATAGATGTGTCTACAGCCACATCAAGCCGAGGGCTCCTTATCACCCTATTGGCTCACATGTTATTTTACCCTTCAGATGGCTTATCTCTGGTATTAAAAGTTTACCATTGGCTAACCCATAGCCAATTTTAGCTGAAACACTTTCACATTCTACTGCACCCCCTCCAAAGTTTAGAGATGGGCATCACTCCATTGTCTGGCTAATACCGAACATAGCGATTTATAAGATTTCTGGCAAAGAGTCCCCAAGTGGGGCCCTCTAGGTACTGCCGCACCCACCCAGTGAGGAGCACAACCTGATGATGAAACATGCCACTTTGGTGGGTGAGGATCTGTGCATCCTATAAGGGTTGCCCACATTGGCTGTACGGATCTTACTGACCTCAGTGTAACGTTGGTGGGCCAGTGGAATGGCACACCTTAGTTTATTCGCACCCCTGGAACCTGTCAGGGTGAAAAAAGCTGATGTGCTGCCATGAACCTCTGAGCATCTGCTGGCTGGGGGTTCCCAAGGTGCCCTGTGGTTATTGGACTGGTATTTGTTTTTTTGTATATTTGGGGTAAAGCACGTCCCGCTGTAGCCTGGCATGATGTCTACCAGACGTCTCTACATTCCAAGGAGAACCCCTACAGCTCGATCTTGTTCCACTACATAGAAGGGACGGAACACTGGATTCCTTTATGAGTGACATTTATGAGTAACACCTCCCTCGAAATATGTGTGATTTTTCTGGGCAGTTGGAGGCATCTCTGCCGCATTAACACCATGTGCCAGACTCTCCCTCGGATTCTGGAAATCTAGGAGCTAAAGGAGCCAGTCAAGCGATTATGATCCAGGTACAAGCTGGCCAGCAGACAAAAGCAGGCTGGAGATCCGAACATAAGCAAAACATGACCAAAAGCAGAAGAAGAGTCAAAATTATGCTAACAGAAAAAGTAACAGTAACAGACTTACCATTGTTTATCAAAACGGGCAAAACATGGCCAAATATAAAGATACGGCTTGAAGAGAGAAGAAGAATCTGAGGAGGTAGACCTAAGATCCAAAAACAACCAAATCCCTTCAAATCAATGATGCACCAAATGCTGCATGAGTGATCAGGACTGGGAGATGAAAACAGGCAGAATGAGATTGAACTGGAAGATGGAGGGATACAGATCTGTGTCCAGATCCTGTGTTAGCGAGATCCTTATCACACGTGAAACTCATACGCCCTTACTTTGCATTGCATCATCAAAGATGTATTACAGAAAATGGGGTACTCTGGAGATTGTACTGCAAACCACAAACTTCCGGACGCTGGGGGATGAATTTAAGATGCAAATCCTCATTGAAAAACCTAAATGATCCCAGAAATAGCATCAAGATACTTTCCAGCGCAACAGCTCAAAAGGTCTTTATTCAGAAGCGAGGCTCTGACACTGATCTTACCTCAAAACCTTGGTCTAACACGTGGACTTGATAAACTAAAACCCAACCTCAGTGATTCGAATAACCAGCTCATGGCCAACAAATTCTATATACCGCCCATCACTGGCAATACCTTTTCATCACGCCAATCAAGAGCTGGTGTACTGTGATTAATGTTGCATACTGCATTTATACTTTTTTGTAAAAATAGTCCATTATTGAATGCTTGATACTTGGTGCCGCTCGCAGCCGCTTTCCCAGTGGAGTAATTTTGGGAACCACTTCTGAAGCTGTTTGGAGCCTGACACTCGGGAGGACCCGTCGAACTTTTCATTCCCGTGTACTGCAAGGGGCCGGGACTGCGAGACCCAGGGATCACCGCGCCATAACAACTCAGCGCACCTGGTGTCTCTTCCTGCCCCCTGATACTCCTATTAGACTACGCCCACCACCGCGACCGCGGGACGCGCGTGGGCGAGCGCCGGGCTAAGACCGGGCAAAGGGCGAGTCGTTTGAGGCCGTTCGAGAACGGCAGACACCGGGACAGGGCCACCCCTCTTGCACCTTTGACTGTACCTATTAACTTCTTTTCTTTTCTCCAACCCTTTGAACTATGGCCACGAGAGAGACAAGGAGCAAGAGCACGCTAGCTGCCGGGACAGCAAAAGGTACTTTGGACACTTACTTTGCAAAAGCGGGCTCTCTCCTCATTGATGAAATTACGATTCTGGAAAGGCGAATATCTCAAGAAATAGATTGGGTAAAGAGATCCTCTATGGGTCCAAATGCGCAGGCTAGGACCCCGGAAAAGAGACTGGATCGTATAGTGTCTGACAATGGGGAGAATGGGGTTAGTGGGGCGTTAGATATACCTGACCTAACTAATTTTACCTTTTTGAACAACGATATTGATACTAGCGCCCCTGTAGAGTTAAGCCTATTACCCCTCACCCACCCCCTCCTCCCCCATTTACTGTCACCGTCACCCTGGCCAACACGGATGATTCCACTGACATAGTTAGCTGCCCTACTCAGGGGGAAAGGGAAGGAGCCATCCCAAAAAGGAAAAGAGGGGCACAAAACCAAGGGGGGCGCAAGGCTAAGGTAGTTAAGCACAACCCCGTAGCGGGGGGAACCACACTGGGATTAAGTAGCAAGGGACATACATCCCCGAAGAGAAATATGCCATTACCCCCGCCGAACCCCCCTTCACAAACATCAGTGCAGACACCTCCTCGTCCTAGTGCAACCCCAGGTGACGAAGATATCACCCTCTCTGACATTGGTGCTGTTTTGAAGTCACTACTAAACCCTTTAGAAGCTCGCCTAACCAAGATTGAAGCTAGACTAGTTAACATCGAAAAAGCTACGACCCAATTAGCAGACACCTCTAAAAAAGACAACAATGTCACCAGAGGTGGGGGGGACATAGGAACAAGAAGCCTACACCTACGCCACTAGTGAAGGAGGCGGGCCTGGCCTCTAAGCCTTCACAAATCCAACAGCCCGCATGTCCCACCGCTTCCCCTCAGCTGACTGATTGCGTTACAACTTCCCGTCCCCCTGAAAGGACAGCTGCAGTCACACAGGGAGTCCAGGGCACCAACAAAAAACATAAGGTAGTAAATTTACCGCCGGAGGCGAGCTCATATATAGTTATCTTAGCGGGGGTTCCAGAGCTAAAATCATCTATCCAAGAACCTGTTGTTGCTCTCAAAAACAAGGTGGTTAACTGGCTCTCAGTCAACAGGCCCCTCCCCCTAGGAATATTGAGCGACGTCCTCATGGTGAGAAGAGTCCCATGGTTAGGTAACACAAGAAAATCGATTAACGGGGACTGTGTCCTAATTAATTTCAGGGACCCCTCGACCGTCGCACATATTTGCGGATGGTCTTATCCTGACTATGGGACATCTATCCAGCCCCTACCTCTATCATTTTTCTATCCCCCTTTGACCTATGTGCGAGATGAGGAGGGATGGGAAACTGTTCATAGAAGGCAGGGAAGCTGGAGCGATAGAGAGAGAGGAGCCACACTTCGTCCCGGACCCCACCATCCTGTCAACTTTCCAACCTTTAACAGGTATAGCACCTTGGATAGAGTCGACTGACTGAGCGGGACCAAGAGGGGGGAAGCCGTCGAGCGACCCAGGGGCATCAAGGAAAGAAAAGCCACCCCCCCATACTTTGCTTTGACAACACTAGGGGGACAGTTCGTTGTGAGGACCAATATTCCATCATAGAGCCTCACACAAATACAGCCGGGCCCCTGCCCAGTCTGAGTGAAACCATAATCGAACAAGGGAAAGACCCCACAGTAATACACCATTAACGACTCCACCTAACACGGGCACTCCTCCCCTTCTGACCTTGAACCCCAGACCGCCCTTCCTAAACATACTATCTTGGAACGTGGCTGGCCCGGGGAACAAACTAAACTCCCCGGATTGGAACTCATTCATTGAGGGTAGGGACATATGTTTGTTCCAAGAAACCTGGACGAGAGAGGAAGTCCCTCACACAGGTTTTGCAGCATATTTCATCCCCGCAAAGTGGGGGGTAGGGGGTGCCCCTCAGGTGGTCTTGCGACCTGGGTGGCAGGTGACCTGGGATGCACGGTCACCGTACTTCCTCTAGCCACAGAGGACATTCTTGGTCTTTTGCTGGAGTGGCTTAACTCGAGCAGACTTGTGGTGATAAACGTTTATTCCAGGCCGGTTGGTATTACACAAGAGTCACGCGCCATTGACGAACTCACAGCCGCCCTTAGTGACATTTCTCAGGGCACCCCCCTCCTGATTGGAGGGGATCTGAATTGCCACTTCGAGCCCCTCTCAGGTCTAGCGGATGGACTTTCCCAGGAAGAGGACGTATTATGGTCCGTAGCTCCAACGGCAGCGCCTGCACCCAGAGCTTGGACTCCTCTGGCCGTCCAAATTTCTGCCATAACCCTGAAACATGGTGTGGCAATGGACGCATACATTCTGATATCCCTCCTAAATGTACCTATAAGAGAGTAGGTAGGGAGTCGAGACTAGACTATATTCTGGACCCACTATCCTTGTGGTCATACATTAGCGACTTCCGGGTGATACCTAGGGAGGACAGCGACCACAACGCACTGGAATTGGAATACGCCCTTCCTGGCCTAGATGATAGAGGGGTGGTGGCAGGCCCCCCCCGCCCACGGGCTAGTCCTGACGAATAACAGATGGAGAGTTAGGTGGGAGAAGCTTGCCTCAAATCCAGAGAGGCTCTCAGGGCTATATGCCCGGGTCATTCCCACACTCGAAAAGGTTTGTGCAATAACGGAGCAACCAAGCACGCAGGGCACTAACGAACAGCTGTGGCTGATGCACGAGGAACTGATCAAGTCCGTGGCTGAAGTTCTCTTCTCAACAGGAAAGAGTGGTGGTGGTCGTCACACCCGACCCACCTGGTATAATGTTGCATGCCGCAAGGCTAAATCAGACCTGTTGACTTCGATCAAGGAAGGCAGAGACAGATCTGTGATTAAGGCTAGGAGAGGGGCCTACAAGTCCTTGATTTCCCATGCTAAAAGCGAATGGGAACAGGAGATATGGGAAAATCTCACCATTTCACTATCATGTAGGGACTTACGCAAATTCTGGTGTATTGTTAATACGGGGTCTGAGGAGTTAGCCTCGGCAACTGAACCTAACATCTCAGCCAAGGCTTGGCAAGATCACTTCCAGTCCCTCTATGGGGTTGACGATGGCGACCTTAATAATCCCTTACCGACCATCAGCACTGTACCTGAGGGGGGCCTCTTTACTGAAAAGGAGGTGCGAGTAGCCATCGCAGGGTTGATATCAGGTAAGGCGCCCGGTTTGGATGGTCTGCCGGGAGACCTATTCAAACAGGAGCCCGATGTATGGGCACCTTACCTGACGACGTTATTCAACGCTGTTCTGAGGGGTATGGAGGTGCCTGGTACTTGACTGGGCACAGAGATTGTCCCTATATACAAGAAGGGGTCGCCTCTGCTCCCAGCCAACTACAGGCCCATCAGCCTTATTGATGTAACTCAGAAAATCTTCGGTAGGCTGATACTGGACCGCCTCCAAAATTGGATTGAGGAATTCGCTATTTTGAGTCCCTACCAGGCTGGGTTCAGAAGGGGGGTCTCAACCACGGACCAGATCTTCCGTCTGAATCTTTTGTTCTGGAAGACTGTGGCAATCGAGGGCGGCAGCTTGTACACGGTTTTCGTGGACTTGCGAGCAGCCTTCGACTTAGTGCCAAGATATAGATTATGGATTGTCCTGGCGGAGCTAGGGATCCCGGCGGACATTTTGACAATTTTGATAAGACTACACCGGGGGAACTTCGCTCGGGTCAGGTGTGGCAGAAGCGGTGCACTCTCGGGTGGTTTCCCCGTTGACAGAGGGGTAAGACAGGGCTGCGTGCTCGCACCGACCCTGTTTTGCCTCTTTGTCAACGGGGTGATAGACCACTTGAATAGGTTGGTTGATATTGACGCTCCCAAGCTCAATGGCAGCAGGGTGCCCGCTATCATGTTTGCGGACGACACCCTGCTGCTATCCAAGTCCCCCATGGGTATACAACGGGTTTTGGACGGGTTTTCGACTTTTTGCGTGGAGCGTGGGCTAGAGATCAATGCCCTTAAAACAAAAATCATGATCTTTAACCCTCCCTCCTCAACTCGCCCAAATCCTACCATAGGGCCGTTGAGACTAAAGAGGGTCTTCGCCTTCGAATACCTGGGGCTAACCATCAACCAGAACATGACATGGGACTCTCATTGCACCAAGGCAAATATGAAACTGGTTCAGCTAGCGGGTGGGATTTGTAGGATGGCAAGTAGGTCGACCTACAAGCCTTTTGGTCCCCTTCTTCATATCTATAAAATGCAGGCAAGAGGGGCTGTTACCTATGGCGGAGAACTGTGGGGTCACACAATCGCCCAGAAACTGCAGATTAGTGAGAACAACTTTATAAGGCAGCTGGCAGCCCTACCACCTAGCACCCCCTCCTCCCGCTGAGATTAGATCTGGGTCTAAGACCTATTACTGAAGAGCTGGGACTAAAACCCTTAACATTTTGGCGCAGAATCTGGAGCACCCCAGAACTAACGAACTATAGGGCTGAGCTTGAAGAGGTCCTGCGCTTACCAAACGCTACTCTAATCCCATGGCTGAGATATGTTAAACAAACATGCGAGACACTAGGAAGGCCAGAACTATGGCTTGATCCGGGAAATGCTTGTTGTAGGACCCCACGCAAACTTCTTTAGAGAGAGTTTTACGAGCTAAAGTTACTTCGCTCAATTGAGAGTACACGCGAGGGGTCTCTAACAAATCTGTTTATCAAGTCCAAAGATTCATACCTCCTAGAGCTAGTCCTTGATGGAATTAGTACCTGACTAGAAAACTATTCATGCAGTGGCGTTACGGTACCCTTCCTCTTAGGTCATTTACGGATCATTGGGCCAAGTCCCAACCCTCCACCCAGTGCCCAGTTTGCCTATACCCCCAAGAAAATGATCTGCACATTATATTTTTTTGTAAAGCTTACCAAAGACCCAGGAAATACTGGCTAGTCCCCCTCCTAAAAAAACTTGGCTTCAGGCTTTATCTCCCAGCCTACAGAATATTAAAGACAGAACTATCCCCCCCAATTGTGTTTGCAGTGGCAAAAATTTTAACAGCAATGTGGTACATTCGTAATCGTTGTATTAAGCTAGACACTGATAAATGCATTGCTTGATGATTTCTAAATGTAATGCATTGCAACTGTTTTTAAACATGCTTTCTGTATTGTTCTTAACCCTTGTTTACTGCATTGTTTTTTTTAAATCTTCCTATTTTTGATACCATTTCCAACTCATTTTAAATTGTTGTAATCTTTTATGATCCAAACAGATCGAAATAAAGATTGTAAACTGAATACTTGACCATATATTGAATTGCATACTGTAATGTATAATATAGTGTATGGCACCTTGTGTTCTATTGTATTAAATGGAGGATAGTTTATTGTGCATTTCACTACACACTGTATTGTATTGCACATTCTATTGTACAATATGTTATACTGCTTGCATGTTATATTGCAGACTGTATTGTATAGTACACATAATATTTAAAAATCGAACTGCAATCCGTGATGTACTGTATTTTATACTGTTCAGTATATAGTACTGTCTTGTATATGCTGAATCACACATTGTAGCTCATATGGTATGCTGTGACATTGTTACATCATATTAACCTATCAGGTACTCAGACAGCACACCCAACTCATCACACACAGGACATACAACAAACAACTAAACACGATCCAACCAAACTGATATGTACTCTTGTAATCGCAAAGGTTTGAGCGCCACAATGACACCCTAGTGGCAGTTGTGTGCTACCTTAGTGCCAGATACCTAAATGGTTTTGTCTAGGATATTTTGTATTCTGGATAATAGGGATGATTTGCATAATCTACATAGTAAAGGAGTATTTTGAGGTGTTGACATTTTGTATTTCCCGGCCCTGGAGTGCACTGCAAAGCCCTGCACTATACTAGAGCGAACTCTGATATTTCTCTGTCGCGCCACAGAGATGGCGAAGGAGAGGTTTGGTAACTGATAAAGGGAGTCAGTGAGAGAGACAGGGAGAGGGGGTAGAAGGACTGACATGAAACACTGAGACTGAACAGGGAGGGGTAACTGGGGAAGGAGACTGGGAAGGAAACAGACTAGAGATGTCACTGTGAGAGAAAGAGAGAGGGGCATATAAAGAAAATGGCGGGGAGTGCAAAATGAAACAAGAGAAAAGGGGAAAGAAAAACTGAAAATGACGGAGGCTAGCTAGTGGAAAAGTGCGAAGGTGAAGGAGGAACTATCGCCGAGGCACCCCAGGCCGCCGCGCTCGTGCAGAGCCGGGCGGGGAGATTGCAGCTCTCGGTGCCAGGGTTCATTTACCGACGAGCACTTCTTCCCCGCTCGCTGCCAGTAATTGCTTCTGGCTGCTGCACAGAGAGGCCGCTCCGAAGATACGGGGGCCTTTCTAGCCGCCTCCCCCTCTATCTGCACCGCCCGCAACCACTCGGGGCTGTGAGGGGAGCGAGCGGAAGAGGAGGGAAGGAAGGGGCATGACGAGGCGGAAAGGAGGACAGGAGGAAGAGAGACAGGCAGAGAAAGAAATAGAAGAGAGAGAAGAGCAGAGGAAGAAAGGAAGACCTGAGGTAAGAGGGAGACAGCCAAGTAGAAAGAAGGGAAGAGGTGGACAACGATACAAACGCAGACTAGGGCAAGAGAGAAAGGAAGCTGGGGAGAGACAAGGAAAGAAGTTTAGAAATGAACAGTGACAGACAGGAAGGCCAAGGGAAAGAGAGAAAGGGAGAAGGAGCGAGATGTGGAGAAAAAAAAGGAACAGATGGGCAGAGACAGAAAGGAAGACCAGTGGAAAGAGACGAAGTAAGTGGGAACGATAAAAGAAGAAATACATTAATAGATGGGCAACGACAGAAAGGAAGGCCTGAGAAAGAGAGAATGGGAGAAGCAAAGAGACAAGGCGAAAGAAAGGAAGAGACGAAGATAGTTGTGAGTAAAAAGAGAACGGAGGAAGGAGTGAGACAGGAAGAGGGAGATATGTAATGTAAGGTGGATTTGTAGAGCGCTGCTTGTCACCCATGAGGGTATCAAAGTGCTGAATGGGCAGAGACAGAAAGAAAGCTCGCAGGAAAGAGAAAACAGAATCTGGAGAGTGACAAAAATAAGGAGAGAGGACATGGAAAGAGACCAAAAGGAGGTCCACAGGAAAGAGAGAAAGGAAGCGGGAGAGACAAGGAGAAAGAGAGGAAGAGATGGACAGAGACAGAAAGGCACTGCGCCACAGTACAGACACAACACGATTCCTGGGTCCAAGGTGGCAGAGATTCAAAGTGTTCCAAGTTTCCCACATCTTCAAGGCCTTCAACAGCAGCAACCATTTTGCAGGTCAAGTGACCAAGGAATCTCACCAGAAATATCAATATCCTGCCAGATTCAAAATGGCTTCTGCAATCTTGGCACGCGGGTAAGCACTCAATCAGCAAGTGATTTGCTACTGGAAAGAGTTAAAGGCCTGGGTTGGGAGAGAGCGCCCCCTCTGGGCAGATCTGGATGCTTGCTGAGGGCATTGTTTCCAGGCCCTTCTCTATGTCAGCAGTTTAAACCCCCGCTCACCCCTGACAGAACTTCCAATTAGGATTGAGGAAAGGAAAGATTGAAGCTTCTGGTGCAACCCTCAACGCTACCAGCAGCTGTTATGGGTTTTATAGCAGTAATGCAATATTATACACTGGGCTTGATCAAGGTGCTACTTCACAGTAAGCACTAGCAAAGCCATTTGGTCTGGCTTGCATACGAGTCCTAACTAAAACATCGAACGCAGTATGCTGCATTGAAAAAATACATGACGTTTTCATGCATAGGGCGCTGTGCTTCTATGAGGTGAATAATTTAATTTGTGCTCATTTAGATTAACTGTGAAATGAAAGTGGTTCCTCGTTCATAACAATGCAAGCACCCCATAGGAGACAGAATGATATGCCAAACAGCCAATAGCATGCAGTGACGGAGAAATACTTCTATGGACAGAGCCCAAGACCATCGAGGTATGTTCTAAACAACTGGCAACAATAGGTCTTGTAGACAGCTGCACTGTCACGCCAGGCCTATATACGTTACTTGTACTTTGCTATACACAAGTGAAATCCGCAGTCTAGTCCTGGCCCCCTCGAGTAGCATTGAGGACAGACAACTGCTGCGCTCTAAGTGCTTGTGTGAAGGTTGCGTGTTCTCAGCAGCACAGAGCAGCGGTAGGTGCACAGTGTTCTGCTTCGGTAGAGTAGAGGGGATGTTGGCTACATTTCACTTTTAAATTTAGAGGAACACAAACACACGTCCGTGAAAATGACGACAGTGGATGTTCAACTCAAACATGATTAAAACATATTTTAAACTCTTTATCCCTGGAAGGTTGCTAATATTCTCAGCTGTTGGCTGTGGCTAAATGTAGAGGTCACATGTCACCTCCAGTCCCACGGTGACCTGTGCTGCTGGCCAGAGCGGCTGTAAGCCATGTGCGGTCCTGCAGCGCCAACCTGTTTGTGCCCTCAGCAGCAACCTGGCACACAACGAGGGAACGTCGGCTAGGAGCAGCAGTGGCAAGTAACCCTAATAGCACAATGACGTCACGTCATTCTATGCACGCTATTACGCATATGAGGAGCTGGGCTGAACCCATGCCTCGGCTGAGGCCAGAGAGGGTGAAGATGCAGGCAACATATTTATGAAACTCAACAGAGCACCAGGATTTCACACGAATACCTGTGATTCTAAGACACTTGGGCCATTGGGCAATAAGTAGAATTCCATATATCATATGGGTAAATAACTATTTAATAGCGTCCGTGGACCTGGGCGGAGTTCCCAGTGTGCATTTATGTTGCGCCGTTCGCGCTGATTTTAAGCGCACGGTGTTTGACCCTTCCCGTAAAATCAGCGTGAACTGCACCACGTGCAAGTTAGGGTGCCTGAAGAAGTTATCTACCCTAGGATTTGCCAAGCCGCGCGATAGGACGTTAACTACCCCACATTACCTACCACAAGAATGAACCAGCTGTGTGCCACGTAGTTATATACCCGAGGAATGGGCCGGCAGCGTACTTCAAATGTACGCTGAGTGAGAATGAACCTCGAGGCCTTATCCCATCTGCGTAGGGGGCAGCCAGGTTTTCCAATGCAAGAAACTCCCAGCGTTGCCCTGCTTCTGGCCGTAGTAAGGTATGTCCCCCGTGACACCCTGTGACGTCACAGCGGGGTATTACCAGCCAGATACCGTATCACTTGGACGCGCCCCAGAGTGCATGCAACCAGCCGGGCAGATAAAGAGGGTTACCTCCAAACACCTGTCGGCTGCTTTGGATACTGGCTGGTTTGGAGATTGAAATATAAGGGTAGTGTTGCAATGATTATGAATAAGGAAATATTTTTCTGAAAAATGTCACCAGAGTACGACCAGTTTATACATTTTGAATGCCCGTTTTTTCATAATCGGTACAGACCTCCTATAAAACGCCACTAATTGAAGACACACTATTGGTGTTTGGGGCTGGAGGTGTCACCCCCGACTTATCACCCTTTCTCCTATACCTCTTTTTATTTTCCTCCTCATTCTTATATCTACTTTGTCTCCGACCCTGGTGTCTGGGATATTCTTTCTCCTCTTACACTCCCCTCTTTCGGTCCATTGCTCCCTCATTATCTCACTCTCTGTCATTTTCTCGGCTCCTCGTTCTTCCGTCTTCCCCTTGCATTTTGCCCTTTCTCTCCTCCCTGACTTCATTTCTCCTCTCCTGATTAACCTCTTCATTCCTCTTCCCTTCCTCATCCATAGTTGACTTCTTGCATGCTCCCTCCTCTCAACCCCTTTCTTCTCTCTTCCGCTCTGCTCCCTAAGCACTCTCCGCTCTTGTTCTTCCTCTCGCCTCACTCCACCCCACCCCACCCCCCCTCGCCGAGTTGTCCTATTTTTAGACTTCGGATTACTGTGCTGGTCTCTGACACTGTATGAGGCGATGCCCAAGGGGAGAAGTAACTGGAGGGAAGAGAGGGCGGAGGGGAGGAGGGACACAAACAGAGGCGCACCTGAGTCTCCGGTCTCTGAGGTTCATCAGCCTCAGCACAGGTGCCGCTGCGAGCACTGGAAGGTGACCTTGTGATTGATCTGGCCAGGTAGGCTGGAAGCACAAAAGGGCGTACCGGTACCCCCCCCCCCCCTTTAGTTCTCCCCTAACAGGTGCAGCCAGGGAGCAGAGTTGTATTCGTCAACAGAGAGCCTCGTCTATAACATACCATTAACATCATCAGACGGTCCCCTGTGCATCGACGTCACCCCAGTCCAACAATGGCACTAGAGTCCCATCGATGTCGCCAGACCGCCAATGCCACCTGCGGCCTATCGATGTCACCTGCTGACAATCAATGTTACCGGCAGACAATCAATGTCACCTGCAAACAATTAATGTCACCAGCAGCCAATCAATGTCACAAACCCACCACTGTCACCTGCGGCCTATCAATGTCACCTGCAAACAATGAATGTCACCAGCAGCCAATCAATGTCACAAACCACCACTGTCACCTGTGGCCTATCTATGTCACCTGCAGACAATCAATGTCACCAGCAGACAATCAATGTCACCAGCAGTCTATCAATGTCACAAGACCACCACTGTCACCTGCAGCCTATCAATGTCACCTGCAGACAATCAATGTCACTAGCAGCCAATCAATGTCACCTGCAGACAATCAATGTCACCAGCCCAACACTGTCACCTGCAGCCTAGCAATGTCACCTGCAGACAATCAATGTCACCGGCAGACAATCAATGTCACCAGCAGTCTATCAATGTCACCAGAGCACCTCTGTCACGTGCAGCCTATCAAAGTCACCTGCAGACAATCAATGTCACCTGCAGACAATCAATGTCACCAGCAGACAATCATTGTCACCAGCAGTCTATCAATGTCACAAGACCACCACCGTCACCTGCAGCCTATCAATGTCACCTGCAGACAATCAATGTCACTAGCAGCCAATCAATGTCACCTGCAGACAATCAATGTCACCAGCTCAACACTGTCACGTGCAGCCTATCAATGTCACCTGCAAACAATCAATGTCACCAGCAGCCAATCAATGTCACGTGCAGACAATCAATGTCACTAGCAGCCAATCAATGTCACCTGCAGACAATAAATGTCACCAGCCCAACACTGTCACCTGCAGCCTATCAATGTCACCTGCAGACAATCAATGTCACCAGCAGACAATCAATGTCACCAGCAGTCTATCAATGTCACCAGACCACCACTGTCACCTGCAGCCTATCAATGTCACCTGCAGACAATCAATGTCATCAGCAGACAATCAATGTCACCAGCAGTGTATCAATGTCACCACACCACCACTGTCACCTGCAGCCTATCAATGTCACCTACAGACAATCAATGTCAACAGCAGACAATCAATGTCACTAGCAGTCTATCAATGTCACAGACCACCACTGTAACCTGCAGCATATCAACGTCACCTGCAAACAATCAATGTCACCAGCAGTCTATCAATGTCACCACACCACTGTCACCTGCAGCCTACCAATGTCGCCTGCAGACAATCAATGTCACCAGCAGTCTATCAATGTCACCACACCACTGTCACCTGCAGCCTATCAATGTCACCTGCAGACAATCAATGTCACCAGCAGACAATCAGTGTCACTAGCAGTCTATCAATGTCACAGACCACCACTGTCACCTGCAGCCTATCAATGTCACCTGCAGACAATCAATGTCACCAGCAGACAATCAATGTCACCAGCAGTCTATCAATGTCACAAGACCACCACTGTCACCTGCAGCCTATCAATGTCACCTGCAGACAATCAATGTCACAGGCAGACAATCAATGTCACCAGCAGTCTATCAATGTCACCAGAGCACCACTGTCACCTGCAGCCTATCAATGTCACCTGCAAACAATCAATGTCACCAGCAGCCAATCAATGTCACGTGCAGCCAATCAATGTCACTAGCAGCCAATCAATGTCACCTGCAGACAATCAATGTCACCAGCCCAACTCTGTCACCTGCAGACAATCAATGACACAAGCAGCCCATCAATGTCACCAGCAGCCTATCAATGTCACCAGCAGCCTGTCAATGTCACCAGCCCAACACTGACACCTGCAGACAATCAATGACACAAACAGCCCATCAATGTCACCAGCAGCCTATCAATGTCACCAGCAGCCTGTCAATGTCACCAGCCCAACACTGTCACCTGCAGACAATCAAGGTCACCAGCAGCCAATCAATGTCACCAGCCCACCACTGTCACCTGCAGCCTATCAACGTCACCTGCAGACAATCAATGTCACCTGCAGCCTATCAATGTCACCAGCCCACCAATGTCACCAGTAGCCTATCAATGTCACCAGACCACTAATGACACCTACAGCTTATCCATGTCACCTGCAGATATCAATGTCACCTGCCCCCCACTGTCACCATCAGCCCATCACCTTCAGAAGTCTGTCAATCTCCCTATAAGCCCATGATTGCCATCCGCTCACCAATTATCAGACAAGAGTCCAGCATACAAATATTTCTCGGTGGCATAAAGTGTGCTTAATATTCTCAGTAGAATAATCAATTGGTCATTAGATGAGAAAGTTTCGGGGCATTAGATGAGTCATGGGAGTTGCTGTAATGTTCATTCTGCAGATTGCTTTTGAAATCCCCTCGGTTCCCAGAAGCCCACCAACATCACCATCATTTCGTGAATGTCACCAACAGTGAATAATGCCACCAGCAACCCATCTGCCAAATGAGCAGGTACTGGCAGGGTACAGAGAGCACCAAGGGTGCTGCGAGAGACCCCTTCAGGGGTGATTCGTGCGCAGTATAAATTATATGAACATAATATAATCACAAGGGTGGCTCAGGAAATGGCCACTACAACGCGGCCGTTTCTACGAAAGGCTTTACCACGCATGCATTAGAACGCATGCTTGGTTACCACGGAACCATTTACCACGCATACCTTTACTACGAGATGCGTAGTAAAGGCATGTGTGGTAAATGGCAAAACATTAAAAAGGGGGCACCGGGGGCCTACCCATCAAAAAAAAAAAGTGAGAATAAAAAGGGGGATTGGAGGGGTTTCCCCCCCCCCAAAAAAAAGAAATTACGAAGCAAAATGGAGACAAACGGCAATCGGCGTCGTTAGAGAGGAAACGGAAAGAAACTTCCGCTTCCTCTTTACGACGTAGAACGTCATCAAGGAAGATGAAGATGAAGAAAGAACGACGTGAAGAGGTAAGGGAAATTAAAAAATAAAAAGATTGAGGGTTAAGGGCAGGGGTAAATAGACGAAGGTTTGGGGGCTGAGGGACACGTAAGGGCAAAAGGGATGGGTATAACCTTTCCCAAAAGTATGCTCTACCATGCATAAATTAACAACATAAATCGTTGTTAATCTATGCGTGGTAAAGGAATATTCGTGAGAAAGGTTATGCGTAAAAAAAGCATTCCGTTGTAAAGCATGCGTGGTAAAGGCATGCGTTACAACGGAATTCGCTGTAACGACATATAACCGGGTGGCTCCATGTGCTGCCCATCAGCCTGGATACAGTGCACCAGGAATGCAGAGCTGCAACCAAGACTCCTTATTTTTTTGGGTTCACCTGTGGTAGCGGTGACACTCAAGCATTTGATATGACTGGGGAAAGGAAATGAGTCTGTTAAACAAGATCATGAAAATTATTAAAAAAAGAACGAAGAAAAAACCAAGAACTACAAATTACAAGGTAATCTGTTCATTTGCCTCAAAACTAGGCCTGGGCGGTGAACTCCGCTCAGTTCGTGGAGTTTTCAGCACTCCACGGAACTCGCGAACTGCAGAAAATCCCGCCCCGCATAGTGCAGCAGAGTTTTTTGCTCGCGAAAGGTAAGTTTGCAATCGCAAGCTGCCGCTTGGGAAGAATTTCTACCCGAGCGGCAGGAAGACCAGCGCGAACGGCAGGTCGTACTGCACTCCACCATGTGCGGTACTACACAGAGTTTTTGTTGGCACTTCACGGAGTTCCGAGTAGTGAAACTCCGTGAACTACGCTATTTTTCAGCACAGCAAAGAATGGCAAGAGTTAAAGAGGTTCAAGTGGGGAAATTTGTTTGCCCGAAGGCAAAGTAAGAGCAAGGCTTTATTTCAGCAGAGGCCACTGGACCACTTGGCGGAGCTTGGAATGCTGTTACAACATGCCCGGCACTGCAAGCTGCTGTGTGCTCCTGCAACTAAGTCAGAACTGAGGAATCCATGGCCGGATCTCCCACTCCCATCTGCCTTTAGGATCATTATCGATCCGGCTGGCTCTTTCAGCTGGCGCTGATGGTCACCCAGTTCCTTTTGAACTGCTCATTCTCTTGACTTTTCATAAGTGGTCCGTATACACCAACATCCCCGTCTATCACAGATCAACTGAATGTCTGCTCTCGACATTCCTGGGATAAAGGTTCACAACTGGGACATATGGTCAATGTTGACCATATGTGCCTTCTTCCATCTTGAAGTTTATTTTTTTTTCATGTAGACGTAGGATTGATATATAGGATAACCAACTGGCATGGGTGCAAATTCAGGACAGTCAGTGTACAAATTCAGGACAAAGGGTCAAAATTCAGGACAAAAATTCAGGACAGGTCAAAATTCAGGACAAAAATTTTGGACAAAACAAGTTTTACAGACATATCAGAGGAGGTGGCACAATAATATATTAAGTAAGTAAATAGACAACCAAAATAAATACAAGTCAAAGTAAGTTTCTATAAGGTTGAGACAAACGTGCACTGCACGGTTTTCCAGTATGTGCGCAGCTTTGCAAAGCGACATCGGGTCCTTTCTGCAATCAATATTTGTGCTAGTAACAATAAACATTAAATGGTATTTTTTTTTGTATGTTGAAATCTGTCAGTTAGATAGATGTGCATTGAAAACGCTGTTAGTTATGTTATTTTTTATTTTCTCCAGCATGGCGCCAAGACAAAAGCAGAATACTTTGCCCTAGACAGTCCCATGCAGGAGAAGGCACACCACATGTTGTCACTAAAATTGGGCCCATTGTCATTCTACAAGTGCTCAGAATGACAATGGGCCAGTCCACAGTCTGCATGAGGGAGGTCCGGGAGGGGCTGCTGCAGGCAGCCTCTTCAGTTTAAAAGTTATGTGCGAGAGGCCCCGAGTGAAATCTTATAAACAAACGGGGCCTCTCGCATGAGAAACCGCATTCCTTACTGAGATTTCCCATTTCGGTTTTAGTATGATGTCTGTAAGGCGTCCGGACGCCTTGTGGACATCATACTAAAATGACGGACGGTCCGTGAAATTTATGGACGGTTGGTCACCCTATTGATATAGCGCCCACTCTCCAGAATGTCTTCTCAGAGTGCTAGGGAAGGGGGTGAGCAGGATACGGGGCAGTTCTTGAGGTGGGACGGAGCTCTGTGAAGCCCAAGAGTCATACCGGACGCTATTGACCATTGTGGGGTAGAGGCGGAACGCAAGAGGTGTCCACTCCGGAAAGGATCTCCCTAACTCCCTGAGACCAAGTTTCAAACCACTAGATGTCTCAGGCAGTTCCTGCTTGGGGTGCAAGGGTCGTCCAAGCCTTTCCACGTCGTTTTTAAGTGGAACAGCAGGTTCAGGGATGTCAACCGTGGGCGTCTGCTTGCCGTCTTGTCTTTATTAAATTCTTCTTTCGTTTTTAATGTACGTGTCTGGACATTTCTTATTGTTTCATTATTGCGTTCGCCCGTGTTACCAGTTTAATAGCGGTTTCCCTCCTTCTCGGAGAGGAGCGGTGCCCTCGGAGGGCCGCGGCCGCTGACCCTCTCTCATCTGACTCGCTCCATTACTCGAGGAGCGGTGGCCGAGAGCCTCCCCGGGACGGCGGCGGGGGCAGCGGAGTCACGGGGAGACGGGGGCACAGATTGGGGAGGTAGGGGTCACGAGAAGGCAGGCCCAGGGAGGCCGAGTGTGGGAATGAAACCAGCGTCTGAGTCAGAGGGGAAGGAGCTACAATCAGCCAATTTCCAGACATTACCAGCCCTCGGAGGCACTTTATCGCACACAGATTATTGCAATCTTGTTCTAGGGCCTCTGAAGCCGGCTATCGCTTGCACTCCCGCCCGATAAAGCTTCAGGCAGAGCCGAGCAGGAGGGCGAGGAGGCAGCCACCCTTGGTATACACGTGGCAGCGCGGTGGGCAGTGCCATGCTTGCAGACACCAGAGCAGCGCCCGCCTTCACCCTGCAATGAGCACAGGGCAGAGCAGCGCCTCACCTCTGACTGAACACGAGGGCAAAGAGTGAGCGCGAGCGAGCGGCACAGTCAGTCGACACCTGGAGCGTTCTCCGAGCGGAGGCCTCCAGACGCCAACATCTGGATGGGAGAGAAGACATCCCCTTTACCATACAATGAGGCACAGCAGTGCCTGTCATGGCTGTACAGGGCATGCGTTGGCAATCCTCAAAGGACAGCAGACAGGATGAGGCGGGCAGTGTCCTAATGTTGGCATTCACTGAGCGGGGTGGCACAGGAGGGCCCTCCTCTCTCTCGCCATATCACGCAGACAAGAACTGTGGTGCCCAGCCTCGGCCTACACCAAACACGATAGCACAGGGGTGCAGCCTGCACCAAGCGGGCAAAGCATTGCTACGCCTAGACTTGCACCGGAGAGCACGCGCATAGAAACTTGGCGTAAACCACAGAGGGCGCCACACCCTTGGTTCGCAACACGTGGTCACAGTGGCACTTGCGCTGGGCCACTGCACATCCTTGAGATGAATACTGTATGGACAGGAACATGCAACTAGACATAGAAATAACCAGATGCTCACCAGGGATTCCGTGCATGCGTGCGCGCACACACACACACTTACGCAGGCGCACTCACTCCACACACACTCTCCCTCTCTCTACTCTGAAAGTATGCACACACTCCTGTGACAGGACACACACGCTCGAGAAAACACAAACACACATGAGAATCTAGACATGCAACTGAGATCAGGCAAACGTGCAAAAACACTTGCACATGAAAACACACACAGCCTCTGGTCTGCCGTTCTGGCTGCTGGACAGACACCAGCAGTGCAAGGTGGTGGCATCTCCGTAGATTTGGGAGGAGTTCAACGCCGGGGTCACTGGTGCTGCCACCAATGGCCCTCCTCCTAGAAGTGGGTGCCTCCCTTACAGATCAAATTCCATCACCATGAAAGGAAGGAAGCTGCTGGTCCCACATCAAGATGTCCTTTGGGGGCCTCCTCTCAATGTGGCACAACCAAGCGCCGCTCACTGTCAAGTCATTCCTCAGACCCTTCTTACAATGATACCGATCAACCAGAGACACACTCTACTCCAAGCTCAACCTAACCCTTCTCACTGTGAGCTGAAGCAGACCCGGACCACCCTCAAAATGACACAAGCAACACCTCATCCCTGCCACGGTGACCCACTAGTCCAATCTCAAGGAGTCTCAGGTCACTTCCTACAGCCTTGTGGCACATTGCAGCACGCAGCTACATTACCCATCAGCACCGAGGTTAACTGTGTGCAGCAGCCATAAACCTCACTTCTAAATTGCTTAGCTAGTTTAAATAGAGAGATCCAGTTGTCTTACAGTTGTTTCAGAGTTTAAACACACAGTTAGTTGAAAACATGACCATCTCCTAGATAACTGCACCAGTCCACATCCCTGCAACAGAGCCCAGAAAACAGTCGAACCCTCAAACACAGTCCTCAGTTTACAACCCGCAGATTGAAAACAACTCAACCAACAAACTGTTTGCTATATGCAGGTAAGATAAGAAGGGCTGACAAGGTTCACCATTGCATTGTATAGTTATGTATACGCATATATAACAGTTATGGTCCACTATAATACTAAAACCATAATACGCAGCGGTGAGCAGATAATTGTCACTTATACGTCTTATGTTCACATACATCATACCTGCTACGAGGGTTGTCCATCAGGGGCACTGTAAGGCCAAACACAGGCATAGAATAACAGAAGAGATCTGTCACACACTACTGGACTATTTGGAGGACTTTAATCTAGTCCACCACTGCAGGTCTCAAATATCTATTCACCGTGACAGCTTCTTTACATCTCACAATGGCACTCAGATATGGGATGGTAGCAACAATGTCCATCCCAACAGATCACTCCACATCTCTTTCTCTCCAACCATGCCAGCTCAGGACCACATTTATACACAAAATCTCTGATTGGACGTCCCATCGCAGCAACCATCTAAGAAGGGTATATCATAAGAAAGACCATGAAGAGATCTGCAGAGCTGCTCAAAGCTACCAAAATACTGAAGAATCCAAAACTGCACGTCTGCCTCGAACACTTCATTATTCACCACACTGCTACACTCTGCCTCTCATAACACGATAACCGCACATCGGTGGTCATCGGGCACGACATGGAAACACTTCCCACATAGGATAAAAACAAAGACAGCATCCTTCCAACCACACACCCTGCATGGTTTAGCATGCTACCTATGTAGGCAAGTGCTTTTTAGCACCCTACATAGGGGTAGTAAGTGCTATATAAATGCTGCAATACAAACGTAAACACAGACTTTACCTTGGGATGCTATACCTTCCTGCTCGGCTGACTCCTCATTCAGAGGAGCACAGGGTGGATAAGACAAGACAAATCTATATATCGCAAAGAATACAGCACAGCCTGTCCTGCAATAAATGACTGTGAGAGAATGCTGCTTTTGTGATTTTACACATAGCCTTGGGTAAGATTGAAGGAGTAGACAACTGACTTCTTGACATTTAGGTTCTGGGGACGCTTGGAGTGAAAAAGTGTCAGTCAGTGTCCCACTCCTGCGCAAGTTATCTCAAGCGATGGGCGGCAGGATGCTGTGCTCTTTCTGTTGTGTACACCCACAGGGTCTGGATTCAGTGAAATCCCATGCGTTTTAGGACGTCTGTGTACAGATCAGGAGTGCACCGAGGCCTGCCAGGGACTCAACTGCAGATATGGCGCGACAGACCGTGCTGAGGCTTCCTGAACAGCCAACATGCCACAAGGGCAGATCCCGAAGCACCTGGAAAAGAGATGTCTGCTCAAAATACCAGCAATTCTTTCTCTTTTCACTTCATAGGAATGCCCCCTCTTGACCTTGCAGCCAGCACAAAATAACTAACATAGCTTGAAGATAAGAACGTGTTTTTCAGGCTCAAGTATTACAAACATCACGGATGCGCCACATTTCTGGAAATATGAGTTATTAAATGCAGGGCGGGCTGCTGCATCCAGATGCAACGGAGAGTGGACGTCTAGAAGACAATGAGAGGTTCCAACAATGGTGCAGAATAGCGTCCCTCACCATCCTTCTACACTCTAAAGCAGTGGTCTTCAAACTTCTTAATGCTGCACACCCCCCCCCCCCCCCCGCCACCCTTGTAAAAAAAAAAATCCTGGGACCTCCGCTCAGTTTTTTTTACAATTATTCTGTTACATTGGTAATGTTTAATCTAAACATAGTTAAAGATTGCAGTTAAGCTCTGTTACGCTTTTCTACACATACTCCCAGTCAGGATATAAATGACAAAAGTTGTTAGTGATGGCCGATTAGAAGGTGGCTTACAGAAGCTCATGTTTTTAACACCTAAAACAAAGCATGATGCTTCTCTTGACCAGGGGCTGCCCCCCACCCCACCTGAGATCACTTAAGGCCCCCCAAGGGGTGCCGGCCCCCTAGTTTGAAAACCTCAGCTCTAAAGGGTGGCATTTTGAAATGATAAAGTGCCCTCTTGTGGAAACATTAACCCATTGTAAAACGGGTTCCTTACCCATAGGACTGACAAAGGGAATACTAAGGAATTATAATCAGTTGTCTGTGAAAAGCTATACCAGGGGTCACCTTCATCTTAAAACGGAGACAAAATAATATTTCAACAGCTGTTTGATTCGGGGATTAAGAAGGGGCTGAAAAAAGGTTAAGATCATCCTTAATGAATCTTAAAACACGTAAGAGCTGGTATATAAGGGTCTGTGTTCTGTGTGAATTTCTCCTTGGATAATTTTGCTGGACATGACAGGATTTGATTTTGACCGTACAAAACACTTTAGACTTTTCTAAAACTGAAGATCATTTGAAGGAAATGTTCTAACTTTTGTTTTGCAGTCGAAATTATACAAAGTTCTGAGTCGTTTCTGTGTGTTTTCTCTTTGCAGTAGGAATGCATTGTATTTTTTTGGAAAATCCCCTGGGGCTCTTTGGTATTACAGAAAGGGACGCAGATGCTTGTGCGTCCTCTTCTGTAATACTAATAGTGCTGGTGCACCTAAAGTGCCAGTGCTATCTTCAAGGTGGGGTGAGGGGGTGTGCCCCATGCAAATGAGGGAATTCCTTTGCCTCTGCACCCGCGCCATATTACCGATGTGAGCGCAGAGGCAAAGAAGCCCTCAGGAGTCGCACTGAGAATGCGCCTCCTGAGAGCAGCCCTCTTCAGGGGGTAAAGGCGGTCATGTGGACACCCAGACATCCCCTTTAAAAGTGCAAGTGTCTTGCTGCCTGAACAATGAAACAAGGAGTGGCTTCCAAGCAGCAGCTCCGTATTTCACGTGAATACGCTGCCCCCAGGGCAGTACGAGTTTGTGGCTGCATGGGGGCAGTGCATTCCCCATAATGTGGCGCATTTTCCTTCATTGCACTGGGCGCACCTTTTTACCGGTGCGACCAACGCAATGAAGGAAAATGTTCTGCATGTGTAATGCAGCCCCAGGAGATTCCACTACTCTCGTGCCATTTCTTGCACTTCCTGCAGGCTTTTGCTCTCTGAATTCCATAATCCATCCTGCATCTCAACAGGAATAGCGCACACTCATGAGCTTGACAACTCCTTGGCAGATCGTTTAATCAAAAAGCAGATATTCATCAATTCTACTTTCTGGTAACGACAGTCAGAAAGAGCCTCCCAACTTCAAAACCTGGCAAACTCACGCTACATCCATAGCACAACCTACATTGTGCTTCTTCAACCTGGTAATCTAAAAGAAACCAATGAACTCATCAAAGTTATAAACTTGGCAGGATCTCCCAAGGACCCTTTATCTCACGAACAATATAAAAGCACCAAGAAACCTCTGCTGTCTTACTGACCAGACCAATCATCAACATACTCTGAACAACTGGAAAGTTTCAGAGTGACATGGAAAGATCTTACATTAAACCCATATCTAAAAAGCAGAAACTTCAGTCGGATTTGGCAGATAACAGACTAACATCCACCCAACCACATCTAGGTAAATTAGGACCTCCACCAACTAAACTGAGTGTGATGGAGAGCCTTGGAGTGATCATGAGATCCAGTCTGTCATTCCAAGCTCAAGTTAAGAAAGTAAACAGATATGATTAGATACGAGAAGGCTGGCGGCGTATCTTTCCTTATTGCAGCCTGCCTACAGTATTGAGGTATCAATTGCCCTAGTGTCAACACTTTTTGGCTATAAGAACCTTCTCAGTATCCGACTTTCTATAAACCTAAAAGAGAAGTTTCAGCAAATCCAGAACATGGCAGCAAATAAAATCCGGCACCTGGGCAAACAGGGCCACATTAACCAAATCGTCATGTATCCACACTGATTTACTCGTAGCACAAACAATCTCCTACAGAGTGTTCTGTGTCACACTTCGGGTGATCCCTGGGACAGGGTCTATCTTCGGCAGCAGCCACGGCCCGAACAGGTAAGAGCAGTGGGGCGGTGTGGCTGGGTTAGGGGGGAATTCAACAGATGACCACGAAGGAAAATTAAATAAATAATTAATTTTCCATGGTCATCGTCTGTTGAAATCCCCACCCACCCCCACCCGGCCCCTCCGCCCCACTCCTCCCACCTGCACAGGCCATGGCTGTCCCACAGTATATACTCAAAATGTACAAAGGAGAAATCTCAAATTCAAGAAGTGTCCACTCCTAATCATCCTCTTTTTCAGAAAAACTCGCAGGAGCACCTTGCCTTTAGACAAGCAAGCTCAGCTCTCAACAGTGCTGCTAAACCGAGTAATGATCATCAACAAAAATGTAGAAGTCAGAAAAGCAATAATATATGGCTGGTTCCAAAGTCATCACGAGGCACTCGTCAAAGGGTAGGAAGACGCTATTATAATCCAACAATATTTACAAAATACAGCACAGCATCGTAAATCAACGAGTAAGCGCTGGGGGTGATGCTCCTGTATCCTACCAAAACCCTCTAAAACAACAACATACCTATTTCTGAAAGAAGTTAGCAGGCTTGGGACTAGAACTACTCTCAGATAAGGGTCACTTTCGTCAGTGAGTTTTGCTAGTACAAATGCCATGAACATAGGGTCCTGATGTGGTCCCATAGCTCCTGGCACCCCTTAGAAATTGACGTGGCTTCCGTGGCGATTGACTCTTCCAAGGCCGCGGTTGGGCCCCTATGAGTTTAGAATGATGTCTGTCACTCTTACCCCTTGTAGTGCAGTTTCTGCCTCTTCCTTCTAAAAGAGGGACCCAAGGAACCTCCCAGAGTATATCAGAGACAGGATCAGCTTAGTGAGAGATCTGCTCTTTACACCATCCCCTGCTTCACTCACAGGATCTGGGGATTCTAGGGTGGGGAGACGCACGGGAGAGTGAGTGAGTGGGTAAACAAGTACATTTGAGCTGGATAAGAAATACACACGTAAATGATGATGAATGGACATGTTGTACATTAGACTATCTTTTTACTTCGTGTTTCGGGACGATGAGAGTTTAATCCTATACTAAGCAGCTGTCAAAACCCACTTGCCACTCTGAGGTATCTAGGGTAAGTGGAACACTTTGGGGGAGGAGATAAAAACATTTGAATGTAAACATTGCATCGGACTCCCCCCCACACACACACAGCTCCCGTTCACCAATTTTAAATTTAAGTGCTGCATCTCGATGCTCAATCAAGAACTGAGTAAGTGGTAAAATAGACTGATTTTAAGGACTGCGCTTCCCTCAGCCACCAGAAACTATCCAGCTTAATGTATCTCCAGCACTGTAATCTGCAGAGGGAACGCAGTTTAAGGCCCCGATGTGTACCCTGAAGGGATCACAACCTGCTCGACGCGCGTCATTGATCCGTTGAATACTGTCACTTATGAGCTTGTTTGGGTGTTTTACATAGTGCTTGCATGCCACCCTTTAGGCGCCTGAGAATACTTTGATACCCTGTCACATGCAGACAGTTGACTTCAGACAGTGATGGTGGACAGATTGAAAATGTACATGCTGCGAGGTGGCCACTCCCTGGTGACTTCTAGCCCAGTGCCCTCTGTGGCCCGGGTCCAGGGACAGGTGAGCGGAGGGGGGGGTCACTCAGACCTTCTGAGTGTAAATCTGCTGCCTCCTGTGCTCTTGTTCGTCCTGCTACTCCAGATGCCGGCGGCTGGTGTTCAGCCCTGAAATGAGTTCAGAGGTCAAGCTGGACCAAGAGCGAGGTCACCACCTTGGCTTTTCTGAGATGCCCGAGGACAGGGTGGTGCCTCCGCCACTAGGGTGCTGCTGTCAAAGGCTTGAGGGCAAGTTACAGAAGCCAGGGTCAGCACCACACGTCTAAGACGACTAACAGGCCTCTGTGTGCCTTAAACATGACCCTCTTGTTCGAAGGTGAAGATTTTAAACTGAGGACACAGTGAATGCTCTCGCTTGATGAAGTATCTCCGCTGCTTTGCAGGATCCACCGCGATGTGGGCTTTGAGGAATGCAACATACGTTGCTGTGCTACTGAGGTCTGCCAGGGCATGGCAGTGGTAGAGGACTGGAGTCTGGGCTACAGGGCACTGATGTTTGTGCAAACCAGGATGGAGGCCACTAAGACCGTCTTAAGGGCCCTGGTTAGAGGCACTAGATGTAATGCCACCCGAGACACGCCATGAGTTGTGTTCATACTGCTTTCCCAGCCACCTATATTTAATTTTTGTTTTGCATCATCACAAAAAACTATTTTAATTTTTGTTTTGCACTTAATGCCTTGTAGAGAACCAGTCCTTTGTGGCTTATATGTGCTCTTTCTTTCCCAACATTCACATCAGTGCAACTCTCAACCATGCATCCGGCTAGGATGTTGACAGATTCTTTGTTTTGCCATTTGTGGTTTGTCCCACATATACAAGATCCCATAGACAAATTATCAAATATATAACATTCTTAGCGTTGAAATTAGAATGACTTATAAACTGAGCTTTGAGCTCTGCTACATCAATCGTTTTGATGTCATTAGTAGATTGACATGCCTGACAGTTCACACACTTGTGCTGGCCAATAAGAGGCAGCAACTCCTATGCCGCCTGTGTTATCGTCTTACCTCTTTGATCTTCCCTATGTGCTCTAACCACAAAAACCCTTATATGTGTATTCCTTTTGTGTGCAAACAGTTCTCCACTCCCCCCAGCAAATGCAAATTCCTATTCATGTTCTTAATGACAGAATTAGTCATTAGGCTGTATGTGGAGACCATAATGGTACATTCTGCATTTTTCTAATTTCTCGTTCTTTGTGTGAGGAGGGTTTCTCTTGGACAATACCATGTTTATTTGAGGGCCTTCCGCACTATGCCTTTAGGATGTCCCCTTTCAATCAATGCATTCGTAAGAAGTCCTGCTTCTCTAAAATACTCTGTTCTATGTTTAAAGCTCCATCTAATACTAAGAAATTGTCCATATGGTAAATTGTTACATAGCGATCTAGGGTGGAAACTGTTCTATGCAAACAGTAGATTTATGGTGTAATGTGGTGTATATCTTACCATTCTCCTCTTTAACTAAGATGTCCAAGTAGCTGATCTGTTCCAGACTCTGACTACAGCTGAATCTCAGATTTGAATCCTGTGTATTAAGCCATATTATCTATGTAATGGATTAAACTGTGTTAATATCTTAGTATTTTCAAGTTCCACTACCACCAAGTCACTACGCCTGGAGCAAAACATGCTCCCATGCCTACTCCTGTGATTTGTTGGTTGCAGTCCTTCTTGAACATGAAGCCATTTTAACTCAAGCAATGTCACTTAGTTAGAAAATGAACTTAATGGGATATTGTTTTTGGGGGCCAGATTCTATTTTGTTCTATATGACACCTAAAGCTGTTTCCTGTCATATGTTGGTACACAGGGACTCTATGCCTATGGTCACCAAAATCTGTTTACTGGGATCAAGCTCTCTGTCCTCAATGTAGTTAATGAAATGCATACTGTCTGATGTAGGTGATAATCTTTGGTACATATGGTTTTATGATGTGATCTAGAAATTAGCATACTGGTTCCAAAACGGACCCACATCCAGAAACTATTGGACGTCCTGGAGGCGCCTGTCTGTTTTTGTGTATTTTCCCTAATGTATATATGTGTAATTGTTTATTATTACAACCCACTGCACAGTGAGCTCTGTGTCGTCTGGGCCATCTTAATTGCATATAATGGACTATCTCTATGTTGAGAATAAAATTCGAGTTTTGATTGGAAAGTGGTACTCTCAGAGACAAAGGAGTCCGTCCCATGGGACCTTCTTTTGCTTGTTATGCAGTTTCCGGTGTTGGCCATATCAGTTTGGTCCTGTACACTTTATTTAACTCTCAAGCCTATGCTCACATTGAGAAAACCCTATTCTTCCAAAACAGCTCAAAGACCTCAATGAAACAGAATTTAATGAGCAATCAAAGCAGTAGAACCAATTGAGGCCCTCGGCATTGGCTCGAATTTCTAATTGAGAAGGACTGGTACAACAGCATCACCTCTATGAATAAGTTGGCACCACATAAAATGAGGAATCCCAACAGTACACCAACGTTCTGACCAGTGGCGTAGCCAGGGGGGCTGGTCTGCCCCGGGCGGCACGAGTGTTCGGGGTGGGCTCCACCCTCCCTTCTTACCTACGGCCGTCGCTCGTGGGGCGCACAGGAATCAACAGCACCCCCCTCTCTTACCTGTGGCCAGGTGGCAAAAGGAGCTACCGCCATAGGTGACCAACGGAATAGCTACGCCACTGGTTCTGACAAATCATTCACTCACAAACTCCCGGAACTGAAAAGGCAATGCAGAAATCTAGAATGCCAATGGCATAAATCCCTGCCTGAAACTGACAAAAATGCAGAAAAAGGCAGAAGTGGCTGCCAAAAAGCAATCTGGAAAGCACAGAAAATCTATGTTCTAAATGCACTGAAGGCTTTTCAAATAAAAGAAGGGAACAATACGATATCTTCTGAGAAATGACAAATCCGGGAGAAATGAAAAAAAAAACCCTGGCGAAAACCCACAACACTATAAAGACCTATTGAGGATTTTTAATAAAAAACAAGAAAGATTTACAATGCAATGTTAGCTCCAAACCACCATCCTGCCCCCACCTCACCTCTCTCCCACTTCAATCATTCTTCAGAAATGTCATACCTGCTGTGCAGGAAGAGATAATCAAGTCAGCCTATGAAGCATCTTTACTCTTCTGCAGAAACCAACATGACAAACGTGATAAACTCTTTGCTTAAGAAGAATGTCTTGAGAGAGCATTCACCCCTCCCTTGAAGTCCCCATAGCAAGGGCTAGTGTCTGTGCCCCCCCTGATGTCCCCATAGCAAGGGCTAGTGATTGTGCCCCCACCTTGATGTCCCCATAGAAGGGCTAGTGTTGGTGTCCCCTCCCCTGAAATCCCCATAGCAAGGGCTAATGTTTGTGTCCCCTACCTTGAAGTCCCCATAGCAAGGGCTAGTGTTTGTGTCCCCTCCCTTGAAATCCCCACAGCAAGGGCTAGTGTTTGTGTGTCCTCCCTTGATGTCCCCATTGCAAGGGCTAGTGTTTGCGGCCCAAGGGCTAGTGTTTGTGTCCCCTCCCTTGAAGTCCCCACAGCAAGGGCTAGTGTTTGTGTCCCCTCCCTTGATGTCCCCATGGAATGGCTAGTGTTTGTGTCCACTCCCTTGAAGTCCCCACAGCAAGGGCTAGTGTTTGTGTCCCCCTCCCTTGAAATCCCCACATTAAGGGCTAGTGTTTGTGTCCCCTCCCTTGAAGTCCCCATGCAAGGGCTACTGTTTGTGTCCCCTCCCCTGAAATCCCCATAGCAAGGGCTAGTGTTTGTGTCCCCTCCCTTGAAGTCCCCATAGCAAGGGCTAGTGTTTGTGTCCCCTCCCCTAAAATCCCCATAGCAAGGGCGAGTGTTTGTGTCACCTCCCTTGCAGTTCCCATAGCAAGGGCTAGTGTTTGTGCCCACCTTAATGTACCCATAGAAGGGCTCGTGTTTGTGTCCCCTCCCTTGAAGTTCACCCATTAAGGGCTAGTGTTTGTGTCCCCTCCCTTGAAGTCCCCACATTAAGGGCTAGTGTTTGTGTCCCCTCCCTTGAATTCCCCACAGTAAGGGCTCATGTTTGTGTCCCCCTCCCTTAAAGTCCCCATTGCAAGGGCTAGTGTCTGCGTCTCCTCCCTTGATGTCCCCATAGCAAGGGCTAGTGTTTGTGTCCCCTCCCTTGATGTACCCATAGCAAGGGCTAGTGTTTGTGTCCCCTCCCTTGAAGTCACCATAGCAAGGGCTAGTGTTTGTGTCCCCTCCCTTGAAGTCCCCATAGCAAGGGCTAGTGTTTGTTGCCCCTCCCTTTAAGTCCCCTTAGCAAGGGCTAGTGTCTGTGTCCCCTCCCTTGAAGTCCCAATGGCAAGGGCTAGTGTTTGTGTCCCCCTCCCTTGAAGTCCCCACAGCAGCAAGGGCTAGTGTTTGTGTCTCCTCCCTTGATGTCCCCATAGCAAGGGCTAGTGTTTGTGTCCCCTCCCTTGAAGTCCCCATACAAGGGCTAGTGTTTGTGTCCCCCTCCCTTGAAATCCCCACATTAAGGGCTAGTGTTTGTGTCCTCCCCCTTGAAGTCCCCATGCAAGGGATAGTGTTTGTGTCCCCTGCCCTGAAGTCCTCATGTAAGGGCTAGTGTTTGTGTCCCCTCCCTTGAAGTCTCCACAGCAAGGGCTAGTGTTTGTGTCTCCTCCCTTGATGTCCCCGTAGCAAGGGCTAGTGTTTGCAGCCCCTCCCTTGAAGTCCCCATAGCAAGGGCTAGTGTTTATGTCCCCTCCCTTGAAGTCCCCATGCAAGGGCTAGTGTTTGTGTCCCTCCCTTGAAGTCCCCACAGCAAGGGCTAGTGTTTGTGTGTCCTCCCTTGATGTCCCCATTGCAAGGGCTAGTGTTTGCGGCCCAAGGGCTAGTGTTTGTGTCCCCTCCCTTGAAGTCCCCACAGCAAGGGCTAGTGTTTGTGTCCCCTTCCTTGATGTATGTCCCCATGGAATGGCTAGTGTTTGTGTCCACTCCCTTGAAGTCCCCACAGCAAGGGCTAGTGTTTGTGTCTCCTCCCTTGAAGTCCCCACAGCAAGGGCTAGTGTTTGTGTCCCCTCCCTTGAAGTCCCCACAGCAAGGGCTAGTGTTTCTGTCCCCCTCCCTTGAAATCCCCACATTAAGGGCTAGTGTTTGTGTCCCCTCCCTTGAAATCCCCATAGCAAGGGCAAGTGTTTGTGTCCACTCCCTTGAAGTCACCATAGCAAGGGCTAGAGTTTGTGTCCCCTCCCTTGAAGTCCCCATAGCAAGGGCTAGTGTTTGTGTCCCCCTCCCTTGAAGTCCCCACAGCAAGGGCTAGTGTTTTTGTCCCCTCCCTTGAAGTCCCCACAGCAAGGGCTAGTGTTTGTGTCTCCTCCCTTGAAATCCCCACATTAAGGGATAGTGTTTGTGTCCTCCTCCCTTGCACATCCCCACATTAAGGGCTAGTGTTTGTGTCCACTCCCTTGAATTCCCATGCAAGGGCTACTGTTTGTGTCCCCTCCCTTGAAGTCCCCATAGCAAGGGCTAATGTTTGTATCCCCCTTGATGTCCCCATAGAAGGGCTAGTGTTGGGGTCCCCCTCCCTTGAAATCCCCACATTAAGGGATAGTGTATGTGTCCTCCTCCCTTGAAGTCCCCATGCAAGGGCTACTGTTTGTGTCCCCTCCCTTGAAGTCCCCATAGCAAGGACAAGTGTTTGTGTCCCCTCCATTGAAGTCACCAAAGCAAGGGCTACTGTTTGTGTCCCCCACCGCAGGACAGACGATGATCATGCATGTGACCTGAGAGGCCTTTCCGTGATGGAATGAAACCCAGACCAGGGCTCTGTGGTTGGGAGGTCACACCAAGTCCACATCCCCGTCTTAGGAGAGTGACTACTGTCACCCGTCCCATATGTAGAGGACTGAAAGTAGTGGCAGTAAAACGATCATAGTACAGGGCATGCTGTTTGGCTGTTTTCCCTGTTCCCTGCTTTGGAAGAGTAGCCTACCAGCCGAAAGCAGGTGTGAAATTACTCTGTAAGTCAACTATAACCTGTTCCTCTGCCGATCTAGAAGAGGAGAGTATTTTGCGTGAGTGTACGACAGGTATGTAAATGTTGCATGTGCGTATGTTGCCTCCATATGAAGAATGCCTATCCTGAGATGAAGGCATTGCATGTGACTACAGCCACAGTGGGGTCCATTTTGTATCAGGCACACTTGTTGGGGTGTGCAAAATTAATTCAGTTTCTATTTGCACAATTACGCAACATTTCTAAAAAAAACAATCTGTTAGCACGAGGTGCATCCTCTCATCCAAAAATTGATGTGAGGAAGTACTCCTTGCTTGCTAAAAACAAGTGCTGCGGACATGAGCCTCTCGCATTAAGTCTGCATTGCCCGATGCTAATAATACATTATGATTTCTTATCCAATCAGCTTTCAATTATGCCATGTGGAATAATGACATAATTTCATATAAAAAGCGTAATGCAAAATTACAAAAATGTGGTTAATTGTGCCAGTGTAATTGAAATTTCGCGCAGGCCTAATTCTTCCCTGTGTGGTATGTAAGATGGAGGCTTGGAGGGAGAGCTGAGACAGCAAATGTATATTGTGGGGCTTCTGTTTAGAACGTCTCAAGGATTTCTTTCCATAGGTAAGGCTGTGCAGTTGTGTTGATATTAAGGAAGGGTACACAGGGTCCCATTGAACCTACGGCAGTGCTTCCCAAACGTTTTAGAACCGCAATCCACGTTTTTAAACGACAAACATTCGTGACTCACCTACCTTAAATAGTCGTGAAACATGAGTAGGGGCATTGTGTGGTATCTCCTTGTCATTCACAGATAGCACAGTTTCCATTGAAATGGCCACTATCGTTACACAGTCATGCAGTTTTACTGGTAAAACTATAGAGCACTCAAATGATAATGTGTGGAGAGTGGATTTCTGTGAATATTTGCCATTTGTGCATCAAAAAGTGAAGTGTATTGATTTGATTTGTTCCTGTTAAAATCCCTTATTCGAGCATACTTCAAAATTACAAAAAATGGCTTTATTTTACCTTTCCTAACTGATGAATATGTGCAGATCCATTTGCAGGTATTTACAGTTTATTTATAGATATTTACATTTTATTGGGTGCTACAAAAAACATTGGGGCATATTAACAACAACTAGCGATAATTATCGCTAGGTTGGCTTAGCGGCAATAATTTTATCGCTGTGTAGCGACGATTTTTATCGCTTAGGAGCCTTGATATTATCAAGGTTTATCTCCTAAGCGATAAAAATCGGCCGAAATGCATGAATATCGCTGAAAAGTCAGCGATATTCATGCATTACCGAGCAAATACTCTTAGCCATGTTATCCACCTCCCATTGGATAACATGGCTAAGAACTGCTCAGGGCAGGTGTCAGCTTTTGGAGATATTCGCGCTTAGCGCGAATATCTCCAAAAGTTGGTAATAGGAGATAGCGATGTTAGCGACTGTTTCCAGTCGCTAACATCTTGGCACGCCCACTTTGCATGTCATTAGTGATACATTTCTCTGATATGCAAAGCGGGGCACAAGATGGTCGCTATCTCCTACTAGCTGTCGCTAACTGGTGTTAGCGACAGCTAGGTAATAGGGAGATAATTTTATCTCTGCTTTCTTGGCTTTTAAAGCCAAAAAAGCGGAGATAAATCCCTTGATAATATGCCCCATTATCCTACAGCCTTTCTTTTCACAGTCCCTCTACAACTTGTCACATATGTCACTTTAAAAGCTCCTCTCACATTGTAGTCAGAGAAAGAAAAACAATCACCAATCCTGTGTTAAAAGAGCGAGCAGACATTTATCAGAAGATAATGCCTGACATTTGACATCCGTCTTAAAAGCACCAGCAAATGTGACAAGATAAACACAGAGTTTAAAGACTTTGCTGGCCCATCAAAAATCAGCTCACACCCACCAGTCAGTCACGACCCACAGTTTGGGAAACACTAAGTTAGGGAGGTCGTCCTTCCCATTCCTGCCTTATTGGAGCCCTGGAAGAGGCTACCACCCACAAGTTAACAGCTAGTCAAGTGGAGCAGTCATGCATGACCTTTTGCTCTTGTTTTGGGTTCTCCCTGGGCAGAGACTCCCAGTCCCCCTGTCTTCCTGCTTCCACTTACTGTAAAGACCATGGCTGGACCAGTCTGCGTAGGACTCACAAAAGTCCAGAACTGCCAGCACCAGTCACAGAATAGAAAGAGAATACATAAGGGATGTCTGCAACTTGGGTAGAAAGATGAGTCAGACTTCCAGTCTGTTTGACAAAATGTCTTGTTCAGAAGCCTGGGATCCCATGCCAGTAGCCACTATGAGATTTCTTTGACCTCCAGGGTTGAGGTACTGGCTGCCAACTGCTTTTGCCAGGTTTGGGACTAGTAATCTGGCGTAGTTTCGCTTAACTTAAGGCTGTCTACATACTACTTCGACAGCTGACTGACTGCTCAGAGGGATAGTGGAGTTGCATGATATAATTTGCTGCTCAGAAGTAGCAGATGCTGCAAAGAGCTGAGGCGAGACAACAAACAATAAGGCAACCAGCTGCGCCAAGAGGCTGCAACTAAGGTTTGTGCATAGTTCATAGCATGATTTGTGAAGTATAACATGCTGACATGGCCAATGATTGCTTCCTTTATATCTTTGCCAGAACCTTGAACTCAGAAAATATATTATGATTGAGGATTCCTTATATCAAACTAGAAGTAAGAGGATGTCACTCCTTTCAACTATTTGGTCCCACACTGGGAAACAATCTTCCATTGCAGTTACAAAAGATCAATCCTCATCTGACTGGTTTCAAACATTGGCCCATTAGTCCCATGAGAGGCATCCCTCCACCCAAATTGAATTGTGGGATACAGCCTGGCCTGGTCAGTGAACTGTCGAAGAAGGACCCTGACCAAAAGTTAAAGAGAGTGTTTGGATGGAAATGTTCCCTGCATGGCCTAGGACGGTCTGAGCCTCTGCACTTGCTCAGAAAGTCATGGTGTGGCTCTGCAGTGTTTTGGTGCTTGACTCTATGAACATGAACACTCTAGTCAAAACACCGACCTGGCTGTCTCAAAACAACCTCAAGCTGAACTCTCTGAAAACAGAATTCCTACTTATCGCCCCTTATAACATACCCCACACATCCAAGATTGGCCAAATCACCTAGACGACCTCAACTGCAAACCTACCCCTATAGAAACCACTAAATCCCTTGGAGTAACACTGGATAAGTATCTGAACATGCTAGCACATATCAGTGCAACCACATGCAGTATGTTTTTCTAACTCCAAACTACTGAAGAAAGTGAGACAATTCCTGCCACCACCAGATTTCAAAGTAGCAATACCACCACTAGTTGTTTCCAGACTATAATGTGGCTTTGTAACCCTTTCAGGTCTTCCCAAGTTGAGAACAACTCCACTCAAAGCGACCCTCAATTGAGGTTCCGTGTTCTTCACAATGAAGCAGCAAGACTGGTAACATCACCCCCTCACTTAGGTCTCTTAATTGGCTCCCTCTCAAGGCCAGAACTCAATTGAACATTGCCTGCCTCACTCACAAGGCCTTGCATTTGCATGAATCCAGATACCTAGTAGAAAAGATTCAAATCTCAGGGGGTAGCAGCTTCCTCAGAAGTGCGAACTCATCGGGCTAAAAACACCCAGATTCAGAAAACAAAAATCTACACACGCTCCTTTTCAGGATCGACTTTTTCCCTACCACCCGAGATTCGGTCAAACCCATTGGCACACATTTTCAAAACAGAGGTGAAAGAGATCCAAATGAACAGATTCCTCATACAAAGTCTCGGTTAGCCTGTCTCCATGGGTGCCGCAGTGAGACTAATAATACAGAGCAGAAGCACATCCATCCCAGTAGAATTGCTCAGAAACACTATTCCCAGGGTACCTGGAACTGAATCTGAATCAGAGCAGGACCCAGAATGGCATCTTGGAGAATGTGTCTTAGTGGTTCATAACTGAATGGCAGATGTTTAATATTAGCTCTGACACAACATGCCATATCTTGCTTTGTTTTACGTTTTATGTTCTATGTTTTATGTTAGGTCTTCATTTTTATGTTTCAGGTCTTCGGTTCTGTTTCTAATTGTATGTACAGCGCTCTGATACTCTTGGGTCATGTTCACGCTTTATAAAACACTTTAAATAAATAAATGTGTGCAACATGATATGGCTTTAAGATGATCTGCCCCCTTTTTGAGAGTGACTAGTGTTCTCTCAGAGGCCTGAGAAGGATTTGCTGTGGTAGCTACAAGTGGTTAATAACTCAAGGTAGAAAGTGATTTCCCTTTGAAGTGCAAAGGCCACCCCTGGCCTTTCCGGCTACCCCCTTCTGTGACAGTGTCACTGTAAGCAGGTTTGTGTGGTGGACAATGAGGATGCCTTTCCCCTCTTTGTCCCTTTGTTATTCACCTCCTGTCAGGGTACACCCTACAACGCCCCCTATTCCTGCTGATTATGCAAGACAACGACTGTGGATTGATCTTCCCTTGTGAAAATCTCTAACAATGCAAAACTAGACGTAAACCAAAGCAGTGAGGGGCTTTGCAATGCACACACGTGTTTGTAAGGCAAAGATAAATACTGAGCAGAAACCTCAGGTCAGTGTTCCAGGGATTTCCCAATAACAGGTATCCAGGTGAGGATACGATTTCTGAGTTCCAGGGCTGGTGGTCCTTGACAGCCAGCTGCCCAGTTGGGAACTGAACCTGAAACAAAGTCCTACAAAGAGTGCTGCTGACTTCTTGGAATAGGGATAATTTGCCTGTTGGGTTCAGGGAATTTCTGGACTGTGCCTCCCCTAATCCCCAGGAGCACCGGCCGTATGGAGTCATTATTCCAGCTGCCTGGTGACTAAGACCTTGCATGGCTAAGCTAGAAGTGAAGCCTGACTCTATCTTGAATGGCAATGGGGTTGCTAAGAGTGTCGTCCTGCAGATGGAAAAGTTGTCAAGGAAAGGAGATCACAGACCAGAAGTCTACTGTGTATAGAAGAAGTGCAGAGACACCAAGGACTTGTCTCTATATCATAACTGCAAGGTCCAGTAGCAGGGTCAGCCATTGAAGTAATGTGTGGCGAGACACTTTCACCCCTTAATATCTCATACATAAAGGTCTACTTTACATTGCATCTTGTTTCACAGAGTTCATTTATTTTTTAATGCAAATTATTAAGCTGTATACAGAATAAAGAACATTTTCTTGTTAAAGTGATAGTGCTAAATGGAGTGGTACAATATTTTATGTGCTGAGTTCCAAGGTTGTAACCCAAAGTAAACCTTGAACTGCTCTGCCTTGCTACCATAATGATCCACTGGTGTAGTTGGTGCTCAGTTTTGGTTTCAATAACAACGTGGGAAAACGCTCCCAGTGACACAAATGGAGTCCAGTAATCCCTGATCACCCAGCAGTCTTTTCATGTAAAAACATTGTCTAGGAACTCACGTTTAATATATGTGTGTTCATATTTTCATAGTACATTGGTCTCGACCTTCAGAATAACTGTCGTTGGAGTAGGCCTTGAAAGTTTCACCATTGTTCCCAAGTAGGGCAGCCACTGCACTCAATGTCACCATAAACATGTAAGTCACTGCTCTCATGCGTGTTAATCTAAGTTGTTTAATGGAACTAGGCCAGCACCACAACACCAACCAAATGCATCAGTTTATCATGTGACAACCTAGGCCTGAAAACAGTGTCAGTGGTGACATGGAGTGATGTGTTTACCCAAACCGCCTGAGAACCAAGGAGCCTTTGGAGCCCCAACTTTTCCTATCGGAACAAAGTTCTCATCATCCTCCTCAGCACCAGTCTCCACTTTGTTTACAATGGTCCTAGGAACCTCAAGGATCTGCAAAAGGCTTGAGAAGGGGGAGTGACTGTTTGAGAAGATGTGCTTTGGTGTTATTGGATATTATACGATTGGTATAAGGCTGGTAATGGTAATGTGCATGCTCAAATGTGTGGTCAACATCTAGTTTATATTTTACATACTGAAAGGTGATCACGATCTTATCAATGCAACTGACGCCGGTGATCATCAACTCTTCTTTCATGACCTCTGTCTGTAGCACTTCTCTCTCCTCGCTGTCTGTAGTCTATCTTTCCTTATCTGCATTTGTGTATTGTTCTCAGATTGAATGTCTCTGGCCCTTCCCCGTTCCAGTTTATGGCTTTAGCCCCTGTCCTCTCCTACGTGCATCTACCACATCTCCAGGGCCGGACTGGGAACCACAACTGGCCTTGGCAAAGTGCTCGGCCAGCCCCCCCTCCCCACTCGGGCCCCCAGGGGCCCAAAACCGGCCCCCTCCTGTGCAGCGCACTGGGGGATTGCCCGGTGCCCGCTATGGCCAGTCCGTTCATGTTTATATCTATTCTTATAGATTTCGCTAGCCTTTCTCACCACTCCTATATATGTCTCCCATCTCAGAGATGCCTCTAGCCTCTATTACCTCCCCTCTGTTACATATCTTCCCTTCTGCTAGATGTCTCTGGCCCTTCTCCCTTAATTGTAAATGTATCTATCCCTTCCTCAACTTTCTGACACTCTATCTCTCCTTCCTCCCAAAGAGGTCTCTAGCTCCTCTTGCCGTTCCCAAGATATCTCTAGCTCCTCCCTCGCCTCTCCATCTTTTTCCCTACCTATCTTAAGATTTCTCTAGCACCTCTTCCTCCTCTCTGTGCCACTTTTCGGGTCTCCTAGGTGGGACGTATGATGTTTCAACGCATGCTTTTACAGCGCATGCCATTACGACGCAGGTTTTACAACGCAAGTTGTTACAACGACTTGCGTTGGGGGCGCTGGATAGTGAATAGTTTAATTTACTATTCCAACTCCAGTCCCCGTGGATAGTAGGGAAGGTGTTGGATAGTAATTAAACTATTCCCTATCCTAGAGCGCAATGCGTTGTAATAACTTGCGTTGTAAAAGTTGCGTCGTAATGGTAGTGCGTTGTAAAAGTTGCATTGTAAAGGATGTTCCCCTCCTCGATGGCTTTAGTTCCTCTCCAATTTATCTACATTGCTCCCGCCCCTGGATATCTCTAGCCCATACTGCACCCGTAACTATGCCCTTTCTCTTGAGGTCTCTAACTTCCATATCCTACAATCCATTTTCCTCTTTCCTCTTTAACTAGATGGCTTCAGTTCCCTTTTCCTACTCTACATGTATGTGCTCTTCCCTCCTCTATGTATTTCCTCTCCCATGCCTGAGTCTCTCCTTCCTTATCCTAAATGTTCCTAGCCCTCTACCACTCCTTAGATAATTTTAGGTTATCTTCCCTCCCTGTCCCTCACTAACCTTGCCTAGATGCAGTCAGCATCTCTCCAATGCCATACATGACTTTCCTCTTCCCTTGTTGTCACATAGCCAATCACCTCCTCCTTGTATCTCCCAACCCCTCTCATTCTCAATGGCCCTAGCACCACTGCCTTGGATGTGTGTAACTTGCATTGCCCTCATCTATGTCCTTCATCTTCCCCGAGATGTCTCTAACTTTCATATCCTGCAAACCATTTCCTCTCTCCCTTTTACCTATATTGCTCCAATTCCTTTTGCCTACTCTGCATGTATTTGCTCTTCACTCTGCTATGTCTTTCCTCTCCCATCCTATGCCTATGACTCCTTCCTTATCCTAAATGTTCCTAACCCTATGCCACTCCTTAAATGTTTTTAGTCATCTTCCCTCTCTCCCCTTCACTAGATGCAGTCTGCATCTCTCCAATGCAATACATGACTTTCCTCCCCCCTAGATGTCCCCTAGCCAATCACCTCCTCCTTGGGTGTCCACAGCCCCTCTCTTTCTCAATGGTGCTAGAACCACTGCCTTGGATGTGTCTAACTACCATTGCTCTCACCTATGTCCTCCCTCTTCCCCCAGATATCTCAAGCAACTCTACCCTCTCCCAGAGAAGTTTGATGGTATGGACAAAGTTGACAATTGCCCAGGGTCCCCAAATTCCAAAGGCCCTCCTGGAAAAGTGAACTTTCTCTCTGTTTGAACTCTGTATCTCTAGTTAAACCTCTCTGTCGACCTGACTACCTCTGCCTCTGTCTCTTTAACCAGTGTTATCTGAAGGATTTTTGGGGTCCCATGCAAGACATATTTCAGCTGTTTTGTGTGACTTTGTTTTACTTTAACATATAATTTAGTAACACGTGGCATCATGCAGGCTTGAATTACCAGGCAATAGGTATTAAAATTAAAATGTGTTCTGTAGAGGGACCCTAAAAAATATCTTGCCCAGAGCCCCAAAATCCATAAGAACACTCTGGCCTCTCCCATATGTCCCTCTCTCCTCTTATCTAGATGCACAGCCCTGCCAAGTACCACGCACCAGGTGTTAGACCAACACATGTGATGTGGTGGTCTGCATCACCGCCCTGAAATGCAAAGTCACGCATTAGAACCTTCTCAGGTGTCAAGCCGGAGTGCTCACTCTACTAATGATTATCATCATGCACTACTACTCTGAAAAGCTGGAGCGGCAGGCTTGGGGCTGGCTCAGCTGCTCGCAGCTCTCAGATTCTACTCTGGGAACATTGTAACAACATTAAGGATTCACCCGAGACACACCACATGAGGCATTTGTGATTATACATTATGACTGACGTCAGGAGCCACTGCCCATTAGCTACTACCGACACTGAGAGGTGAGGGCAGGACATCATTTTCCATCAGGCACACTTTAATAGGCGCGACATCCTGCCGTCAGCAGTGCGAGCATAGCGGGTGGCCGCAGTTTAACGCAGTTAGTTTGGCTCAGGCTGCGGTGGCAGCGCAGCTCGCCGCTGCCTGCTCGCACCACGGTTAGTTGTATATTCTAAAAAATTATTCCGCGACCAGACCCAACCCATCAGCGGCCGGGGTGGTTCCTCCACCAGCTGTAGCTGTTCAGAGCACATCATGTACCCTGTGTTTCTTATAGGCTAGCTTAACTCTGCAGTCTCACACTAGTACAGTCAGAATCAATTTGTGCTCTGATCTCACAATGAGCCTGTTAGTCGCACTGACTCATTTTGGGTCTGGCTGGGGTGAGCAACTGTGGTGCAGCATGCTGGTCCAACAACTAGTACTACTTTAACTCTTTTTTCAACGCTGAGCACTCAGCGGCATCAGCAGAGCCTGTAGCTCTGAGACAGCACAGGCTGTGGCGGTTGGTGTGAGATACGCGTTACTGCTGCTCCTGGATGGTTGCGCGCACCAACCAGGGCGGACTGCTTAGCTCAGCTGTAATGCATTGCAGTCTGTACAAAGCTGAGTTCAGCCCCTTAAGTAAAAGTTACAGCTGAGGTGCTACATTGCAGCAATCACACTGTCTGCAGTCTGCACAAAGTTGAGTTCAGCTGCGTAACTAAAGTTACAGCTGTGAGGTCTGCTTTCCACAGTGAGTCGCTGTCTCCAGTACGATAAGGTTACAAGGGTACTAGGTGAGTGCCCTTCCATTTCAGGAGTTTTGCAGCAGTTTTAAGGTCTTCTTAGAGTTTTTTGTTGGTCAAATGGGTGTCATTTCTAATATTTATGTTTCCCCTCCTCTTCATTGCTTGCTTTTGCTCAAGAGAGAGTGTCACTTATAGTCGTGGAATGTCACTCAAAATTACACTGAAATTATGAAAATGTCACACATAACCAATCTGAAACCTTGGCAGCTATAGATGTATCTGGATGATTCTCTCCCCTCCAGACTCCATCCTACTACTATACCTGTGATGTCTCCAGCCCATCTCCTCTCCAGGTCCCTCCCTTCCGTTCCCTTCATAGACGTTTCTAGCCCAGGACACAAGTCCTAAAAAAAGAAGTGGGGGGACTAACCAGGTTAGGCAGTATGCAAGTGGCATAATGACGCGTGCCATCACAGCGCATGATGTCACGATGTGTGATATTGCACGTGACATCACAGGAAGTGACTTCACTGGAATTGACATCACAAGCCGTGACAACAGTTATTAAGACCTCACACATATGTTTATCAGGTATATCATGAGTACATTTAAGCGCATTGAGCTTTAACAAATAAGATTTGGCGTCGGGTTTGTGCCAAAAAAGTGGCGCAATCCAAGCACAAAATCTGGACCTCAACTAAAACATTATTTTTAACCCTGCCACAAAGAAATTGGCAACAAGGAGAAGCATGGCAGTAGATATGTTCTGCCTAATTGGTTGCAAAGTCTGCATTTTAAAATATTTGATTGGGTTAAGGCATCTGCTGTAAAGGTGCCTAGTAAATCTCAGGGAATAGTAATAAAGGTGAGATAACTCTGGAGTTTAACACATTTGTTGGAGAGATCTATGTTTTGTGATTGCCCAGATTTGAATGAAAGTAGTACAATGTTAATGTGTCTCCTGCAAAGCACATCAAGTAACATGCAGATGACAGATTTTTATTTTATGTACATAGTAAAGTGGGTTACTGCTTTTTACACAGAGATCCTTTTGTTACCTGCAGTTCATTTATTGTAACCCTTGTAATCTAACACAGTGATCTAAGAAGGACAAGTGTCTCCTACACCTTGTAACCCTGTCTCATGTAACTCATCTTGTACATTGGTTTACACGTGTATATGATTTGTAAATGTATAATGTGTATCTTACGTAAAGAGCTCTGACACCCGGCATAGGGTTGTATAGTGCTATCAAAGAAATAGAATAGTGCTATAGAAAATGTCATTTCTGTAATGCTGGGACAGACCAGCACATCTGACATTCTTACAGTGCATGCATCTCTTATATACAGGTACCGAACAAAGGCAAATGTATGGTTCTCTTAAGTGCCTGTGACGCGACAACAACCTGTGTGCCTCTGTTTCCCCTCCATGGCATTTACATTTAAGTGTGAGGTTCCAGGCCACCACCAGTCAGGATATTCAAACAATGGCCCCTTAACTTCGGCCCAGGTGGCGGCGGGGAAAAAAGCTCCCTGGCTGCCTGCACGATGCTGCCGGGAATGGAAAGCAGACAACGTATAGGCGCTGCTGGGCGAAGTTCAGCATATTTCAGAGGGGTTCAACGTCTTGGCAGGGGGGACGGCGTCCACCCTGTGAATATAGTGAGTGAACGCCGTGTACCTGCGTGTACCCCCAACTTATGCCCTGCTCTAGCCCTTTCCCCTGCATTTCCCGTCTTCCCCTCCTCTAAATGCCTCTGGATCGTTTCTCTTCCAGCCCCTCCCCCCTTCCAGTAGTAGCCTCTCGCTCTTCCCTTCCTCTTCTTGCCACTCCTGCTCCTTCCCCTAGATGTCACTATCCCCTCTCCCACCCCTCCCCATTCACCAAAATGTCTTTAGTTCCTCTGGCCTCTATTTATTTATTTTATTTTTTATCTATTTATGCGTTTTTATATAGCGCAGACTTTACCCAAAGGCGTCAGAGCGCTTCACAATATGAACAGTAATGATACATGAGGAGAAAATTACAAGTGAACAAATTACAAAAGCAAACATTAAGTTACGTGAGGCAAAAGTGACAATTGTGAGCAAATAAAATACATGAGGTAGCAAACGGTGCAATACAGGAGGAAAAAGTGACATGTGTGCAGGTTACAAGAGAAACAAAGTACAATTAGAGGTATAATACTGCAATATATGGCAGACACTCAAGCACAAGAACAAATGTCCCCATGCCCTTCTTCCCTCCCTCCCTCCCATTACCCTAGACGTCTCTAGCCTCTCTCCTCCCAGCCCTTTGCTGCCTCTGTATCTAGGTTAGGCTCCCTGGGAATCGTCGTCGCTCTCGCGCGCGGCCTCGCGCTCCTTCGCTCTTTCAGGCTCAAAGATGTTTTTTTTTTAATAATCTTTCTGTACTTTTTCATTTTTTTTTTTTTTTTTTTGCGTGTGCTAAATTTAGTGTCTGAAGAAGCCCCGAAGGCCCGCCGTCTCTGCGAACGAGAAGCTCAGCGGGTCATGAAATATATATTTATAAACCAAGCCCACAACAAGCACAGCATCTAAGGGCTCAGGGGCGCAGCGAGACTGGCTGAAGGGCCTGGAAAAATGGGGCGGCCGCTGGATATACGGGCAGGAGCCGAGAAAGAGGACAATCTTTGTTTATGGACGCAGCCCTGCACTATTTCTTACCAAAGGCTACACGAGGCCATGGCGGGTCACAGTGTGAAATTTGACACATAAATAACGTCGGTGGACACCTTTTCACGCTGAAGACTAGGTTAGGAGTGAGTGAATATGAATGAATGCATGTTTTTGCTTCCAAGTGAACATTTTTGATATGCCATGCATCGGTAAGGGACTCCCAGGTGGCGGCTGTGACAAATTGCCTGCGAAATAATGCAGAATCTGTGCAAAAAGCACTTAAGCAACGTTGCCTGCCTTTTAGCGTCTCTGTCAGGGGAAGCTGTTAGAATGCTGTAAAATGTGGTCGTCTGTGGGCAGCAAGCACACACAAACGCCATCTCGAGAATTCAGCCCATATTTCTGGTCAGTTCATTTTCTCCCTAGATTCCGTACACGTATGTGTTTATGTGGATGTATACACGCGCACACGTATGTGCTTGAACGTATGCCCGTATGTATGTGTCGTATATCTCTGTGCATGTCGCTATGAATATGTGTGCCTCAATGAATGAGTGTGTGCGTAGCTCTAAAAGTGTCACTATGTGATGGTCTGGTATGTATGTGTCTCGTATTACCTGGTGCTTGCTTGTGTTCCTGTTGGGAGGGAACCTGACTGTTGCTTTGGCCTGGGATGTTCCTGCTAGGACCAGTGCTGATTTGCATATGGTCTCGCAGTGAACAGTGAAGTGGCATGATGGACAAAAACTGATGGAGTGGAATTCCAGTTGCAATTTTCAGTTGCTGAGACTTTTGCAAGCACTTGACCGATCCCTTTTATTCACCTTTATTCACCTTAGTAATCAAAGGGGCATGCCCACACAAGGACCCTGCGCTTCCAGCACCATGGAAGTCAACTTATGACTCATTGATAAGGTCTCACAGGGCCAAAAGGTTGCTTGTCATTTCATCCAGCGAGGACCTGGCATGCCAACTTGGGCTGAACTTTTACTTTTGGAGCAGGGCCAATATAGCTGGACTCTGTCTAAATTGGCATAGTGATTGGAAAACAATAGACTGGAATGCTGAGGCGCATAAGTGCTTATGTTTCCTCATCAAACAATTACCGAGAGCAAGAGAGGGGCAAAACACACAAAAGATAAAGAAGGCCAGAAAAAGCACCATAAAGGAAGAAAGCAGGAACCTGCACAAGTGAGATAAAGGGGCAGGGAGTGTCTGGTAGCGGGTTAAAGAGGTATGAGATGGATTCACGACTACGCAGCCGTAGTATTTTTCGTGCTGATATATAAAAGTGCCGGCTGCAGGGTTCTGTGCAGAGCTTTGGTCACTGGCACTCATTCTTTTACAAATCAAGCGCTGGTGAGTGTTCCAGCCATCACTTCGTATTTGCCTCTGGTATTAAGCATGCAAGGAGAGAGGTCAAAAACTGTCCCCTCTCTCTATCCGCATCTGTCTCATGTATATATGTGCATATTTAAACCCAGGTGCTACTCAACCTCGTCTTTGCATATAGTTCAAGTTCAGTCATTTGTATAGCGCACTACTCACCCAGAGGGTCTCAAGGCGCTTGGGGGAGGATGGGTGCCTTACTTATCGAAAAGCCAGGTTTTGAGCTGCTTTCTGAAGGAGAGGTGGTTCTGCGTAAGACGGAGGTGAGTGGGGAGAGAATTCCAAGTCTTAAGGCCCACATGTTTTTTTTTCCAGTCACCCTTGGCAAACCGAGGAAAAAGCGGGCACTCCAGACAGTGTGTCTCATTACCAAATTTTTATTGGAAGCAACTCTCTGGGACAGCTTCTCGCACCAGACATCGGTGCCAACTTTTCTCACATTGCTCAAGAGACAGATTCCATACGGCTCCCCAGTGCAGTCTTCTAGCTCTGCCCACCAGTACATGCTTCTAGCTCTGCTCATCAATGACAACTTCATCAGACTGCCAATGTGAAGAGATCCTTAAACGGCGCCCACGTGCAGGCTGTTTACAGTGTGCGCGTGGCAATCCTGATCACACCATCACTGCCAGACCATGACCATCTGACCACCCCAGCCATGCAATTTAACCCTAGAGCTCCAAAGCTGACAGCTACATTCTTCTGTCCTGGTCTTCCAAGCCTGATCATGTTTGCATGACTGTCTAGGAAGGACCACCCTAGTCTTACCAACTGGATCTGATCAACCAAGCCTGATCACCCAGCCTGACTATCTCAGCCATAAAGTCCTGAACACCTCAGGATGACCATCCCCATCCACATTTTTCCACCTGCCAATGTCTACTTTAAAATCTCTGCCTGTCAATCTCTTAAGACTCTGCCTCAAAAGAACCCTGTGTGTGTATACAATCACCAGTTACAAACTGTAGGCCTGGGAGCATTCCTCATCCTTTGCGCTTGCCTTCACCCGCCTACATAAAACTGGGGTACTTATTTGGGCTGTGAATGTTCTGATGGGTGTTCCTTTTCTTGAGAGGCTTTGATGTTGGGAAACTGAAAGGCTTATTGTGAAAAATTGAAAATGATAGCTATATGGGGCACTCCTTCAATAAAAGGCATGTAGACACCGAAGCAACCAGTGGAGTGTGTTGCTAAACGGTCTTTATTCTTCGGTGAACAGAAAGCCTGGGGTGATTACGAGGGAGACGTGATATATCTGTAAAGAACAGCACTAAGTAACTTTGGAATTTTGATCATGCCTCTGTAGTTGTTTCAACCTGTGATGATCTGCCTTGTAAATTATGTATGAACGGGCGAATTATTTAAACAAATGTAAATCGCTCGAGTCGTTAAATTGGATGCAAGAAAGAGTTGTCTGCATCTGAAAATATGCAGAATTAACCCTCAATCAAAGTGAGCACTCACTCTCGGAGGGAGGGGGTTCACGCCGCAAGCTCAGGCTGCAGAGGTTCTATTGCGTTAACTGAGCCGCTCTCCTTGTAGGTGAGCCCATGGATAGCTGCCATCTTGTAACTGTCCTTTTTCAGGCGGATGCATTTTTTCGAGTGCATTTCCTGTCTAGATGGGATTCTAGGGTGGGATTCTAACCCTGAAGGAAACTGATTTAAATATTTGAAAAAAAGCCTTTTGCAGTTCAAAACAAAACAAACAAGCATTGGCAATGACAACAGGTTTAGGCTGTCAAAGCTATGGGCTTTGCCAATGCTTGTTGCTATTCTAGATAGCCACTCTGATTGCAGGCACATCAGCAATGGCCAACTTGGAAAGGTATTTTGTTTCAATAATACAAAATACATGAAAAGATGGTCACAACGGACAAGCCCACATCCACAGATGCCATCTTTGAATGTATTCTGTTTAATACTAACGAAATGTCATTCAAAGACAACCACTCTAGGGACACGCACGCCCACAGCATCAGTTTTGAAACTAAATTTTGTTAAACATTACTAAATGTATTTAAAAAAATGGCCACAGTTAATGCACACACATTCACAGTGGCTATCTTTGAATGTGATTAGTTAAAAGGAAGCAAAACCATTTGAAGGAGCCGGCCACACATGCAGGCACATGCCCGGTCAGCCATCTTGGGATGGTCACCAAACCATTTTAAGATGGCCACACAACAATATTATTGTGGTCAGAAAAACTGTTAAAAAATTAAGGACCTGTGGCAGAGTGCTAGGTTATGCTGGAACTGAGACAAAGGGAGCAAGGAGGGGAATGTAGTGGACAGGGGAGCTGGTATAGAGAGGGACAGAATATATATTCCCTCTAGTATACTGCAAAACAATGTCCAATATCAGCAGTGGAAACATACCCTACCCAGCAGCCGCGGTCTGTGAAGGTAACAGCAGTGGGGCGGTGGGACCTGGTGGGGGGGCGGGGAGGGTTCAGACGAATGATGCAGAGGTAGAAATAATTATTTATTTAATTTTCCCTCTGCATCGTCCCTCGAAATCCCCCCCCCCCCCGACTCACCATACCTGCACAGACCACGGCTGCTATCCAGTCAGAACACTGTGTGACCTAAATGCTTCTGGATGGGACAAACACAAGAATAGTAAGGAAAGTCATCAAATCAGAAGCAGAGAGTTGAGATAAATAACAAACCAATTCAATCATGGTCAATGAGCTCACCAAAAGCCCTCTAGACGTATATGCAATTTAATGAACACAATAGGTATGGCCCACACAAATAAAGTTGTCTCTAGCTAAATACTAAAGACAACTGCTTTCTGTGTACATCTACGAGATAACACATTTTCTGTGTGATGACTGAGTGTGCTTTCGAGGTGGGCCTCTCATGCTTTGACCTGCAAGCATTGAACAGGAGGCAGAGTGATATAGTCATTTGCAGTGGCTGAGATAACTATACTCTCCAAGGTGAGCAAAGCCCACTCCGTGTATTTTTAAAGAATTAATAAAAACATCTCTTGCAGACAGAAGTGCTGTCAAACCAGACCTAACAACCCCATCTAAACTCATCCCATCCTTTCCTTCTCTACATGCCAAAGTACGACAAGGGATGTCTCACCCATCTTGCCCATCTTGTGGACCATGGCTACAGTTGTTGAGGTAGCATATGTAAAACAATAATTTATTTTCTCTTTTTCTTTCAAATGTAAAGCATGACGAATACGATCATCTCTACTTTAACCTTAAAGAAAGCTAGTATTCTTCCCCAGGCCTATATTGCTCCAACAAGCACTTTTTATACTGACTCAGCATGAGAACCTAAGGCATGCGCACTCGCAAGACATACAACGTAGAGGTTATCAGAGAAGAAGGACGGTGAGGACATGGAGGGAGAGCGGCGAGCAGGAGGCAGACATTGCAGGTAAGTGCTTTTTTTCTTACTATATAATTATTTTGGAGGGTGGAGGGGCCAGCTAACTACGCTCAGCCACAAGGTTGTAGTTTATCCTAAACTCTGCATTCGCAATGAACACGGAGTATGCAAAACTACGTAAACTACACTGGTGGCACTGGTGGAGCATAGTTACCCACCCAGGCTTAGATTTTCTGTAGAAACTAGCGACTACCAGTAGATTTAGATATATAGAGAGATAGCGAGAGAGAGCTAGATAGATATGTAAACATGTGTGTGTACATATATATATAAATTTGCATCAATCTGAGGATTAATTTCGAACACTCCATCTCCCAGAAATCACCACAGTTCCATTCGGACAGCCCATCTGGGCGTGGCAGATGTTGAAAAGACGTTAAAAGCGATGGGGGAGTGTTCACCATGATATTGCCTTTGAAAAAGTGAATAAACGAAACGCGTCAGGCAAAGAAGTGATTTGCATTTATTTCTGCTTGCAGGCGGATGCTGCCCGTACCAGTGATTCAAGGAACAGGTTGAGCCTTTCGCAGCTGCTCGTGTGCCTTCCAAACTGTGTGTGTCAACCAGGAGCTTCATATATATATATATATATATATATACATATACATACACACACATACATATAGGACTAAACGTACAGGTCAGTGCAGTGCCAACATTTAGCCCTATTTGATTGTCAATGGCAGTCACAGTTTTTAGGACTGAAAATCTGGTCATCCTATTCCCAGTCTTTTCATTCAGGTTCTCCCTTGTATGGAGCCCGTTTTCCTTCTCTTTCCTCCCCTCAGGCTTATCATTTTTCTGTTTCCCCATTTCAATCTACTATCTTTATTTTCGCCCAATCCCTTATTGCCTCATATTCCCCCACCCCCAATCACATAGCCCGTCCTCCTCCCTATCTCCAGCAAGGTTCAGACTGAATTGAAACCAGAAGGCAGCATTTATTCCCAGTGTGTCCTCCACTCCCCCCACACACGCAGAGGAGGGGAGCGATATCTCACAGCTTCTCCATCACAGATAATTGGCAATTTGGCAGCTGTGTAAAGTCAGGCTCCATCAAAAGGAGGCACAGGCTTGGAGTATAGGAGCTGAAATGAGGGGTGCTGCGGGTGTCATGCATCCCCGGCATTGGAGTACCCGAGGACTGTGATTATTGTTTACATTTTGCAGCTCAAAATCGTGGAGTTCTCGAAAAGTAGGGCATTATCCATGTCTGGCATGGGTGTAGGAAATGTGGGGTGCCTTGGGTTTTATCCACCCTGGATTTTGGAGGCGGGGAACAAAAGGGACATGGGTGGTGGCACCAGGGGAACAATTGACTCTGACATTTAAACAGAGACAACGATGAAGTCCCCGTTTAAATATCATTAATTTTCTAGTGCATTAAAAGCATGGGGACTGGAAAACCAAGGAAGTTTAAATGGGTTGCCAACAAATTCAGCATGTCGCTTTTCCCACATCCAAGAACACAACACCCATTGTGCTAAAATTGCTTCAGACTCTCTGCCCACTTCCATCAAGTGCTGTAGCCTGGCCTGACGTAGCTTCGATGACACAGAGGATTTTTTTTAGCTGATGTGTGTGCTGGGCTATAGTAATACACAGGTCATTCAAAGGCCTTTTAAAAGTAGAGGAGGATTGTTTCTAAATTGCTGCTTGTTCCCCCTGCGGTCCTGTTCTCTCTCCAGCCCACTTGTAAGGTGTCAGAGAAAGACTTGGTGCTTACAAAGGATTAAAGGCTCCATATCTCTCCCCATTAGACAAATACGCTGCAGTAATACCTTGCCACCTAGGGGTTTGCACAGCTCACGGAGTGTCACTCAGCAGAATTCCACAGAGTTACATAAAAAGTTAGCGAGATCACGCAAAGTTCCGAAAGTGGGCAAAATTCCCATGCTTCTCACACCTTGCACAAAGAGCTTGTTCTGCACGGTAAAATCAGAGCAAACAACACCACGGATCATGCAAGAGTGTGCTGCTTTTTTCTGCCACTAGAGTAGATTTCCTACTCAAGCCACAGTTTTCATAACACAAATGGTTGCGACCTGGCTTGACGGTCCACGTTGAGAAAATCTCACCGGAAGGTGTTCCAGTGCCCAAAAATCTTGCTAGGAAACGTAAATTCTCACTCTTGCTCACCAACTTTAAATTTTTATTTTACAGAGTTTTATATAGCGCGAACTTGACCCAAATCGGGTATCAGAACGCTTTACATTGCACCAGTTGCATTACATGAGGACACATTCATTTTTGTTAGACACAGGGAGATTAAGTGATTTGCCCAGAATCATAGGATGTTCAGTGTCATTGAAGAGACTCGAACCCAGTTCCCCAAATTCGAAGTCAACTGCCCTAGCCATTAGGCCAGCTCCAGTGCCTAAAAATAAATAAAAAAAATCTGCCCTTGTGTAACTGGTACTCATGCTTAGTTCATGCTAAATAAAGTTGCCAAAAGAAAACTGAGTGCAGATACCTGGAAGCAGGATTTGGACATTCTGCATGTGCAGGGATAGCAAACAGGTCTATTTGTAGGATGCTCCAGAGGTGGACGTACAAATGGAGGACTTCTAGGTGGAATTCCCACTCACGGACTGGTTGCACCCTGCTGAGCAGCTCTGCTATGCTATTGTGAACTCCCAAAAGTTCTCAGCTAAAAGTCAGATGTTGTGGCGGATCACTCAATAGACACTAGTGCTGAGGGGAGTGTTTACCTCCCCCCGCTTCTGCAAGTATACACTGCCATAATATTGTCTGTCTTAAGGAGAACTTCTTTCCCCAAACAACCTCTTAGAAGGCTTTGAGGGCTAAGTGTGTGGTAAATAGTTCCTGACAATTGATGTGGCAGCCCTGGTGATGAGGATTTCACACACTCTTCATAGTCAAGGTTTCCAGATGCGCTACCAACCATCGAGGGAGGCATCAGTGTTAATGTTCACCTGCGGCAGGGGGGTCTCAGAAAGGCTTCGCTGCAACTAGTGGTTGTCCTTGGCCTTCACCAACACTAGATCTTCCCAGAGACCCTCCTTTTGTGAACATTGCCTCATGAAAGGGCACATGTGGAGCCTGGCATGCAGTATGATGGAAATGCAAGCCATCATTCCTAAAAGTAGCACGGTTCTGACATTGAAGTAATGATCGAGCTGAAAAGGAGGCAGCAGCTGCTGGAATGCCAATACCATCTCGTGATTGGGGTATGCATCACAGCAAAGGTAGGATCATTTAAGAATGGAGGTGGGACTTGATAACATTCATGATGAATCTCAAACTCTGGAACAAGGAAATCGCTGCTTTAGCAAATGCTAGACATTACTGCTTCCAGTCAAGTAAGGACATGAGTGTCAAGACTTCGCAAATTGATCACCAACATTGCTTGCCACTTTGTGAATACCCTTGAAGTCGCGGTCACCCCAAAAGTTTGCATTTTGAACTGGTAGTTATATCTACTTTAATACAAAGCAAGGATACTAGTGGTGGGCAGGATGGCTGAGTATGTGGAAATTGGAGTATTTGAAGTCAAGCGCCATCATGTATTCACTTTGTCAAAGCAGAAGAATGATGTACTGCAGAGTTGTGATATCAGAATGTCCCAACAGGAAGTATTTGTTGAAAGGCCTGGGGTCTAGGAAGGGCCTGAGGGAGTCACCCCTTTTGCCAAGTAAAGAGTAAACTCCTCTCCCCTGATGGTGCGGAGGCACACTCTTTTCTGCCCCCCTTCTCTTTCTTTTTTTGTAGGCAGGGCTGTATCTCTTCCATAAGGTGCCATAGATGGTCTTGACTGAGGACATGTCTGCAAGGTGGAATGTTGGAAGGGGTAGTAAGAAGCTTTAGGCAGTAGACATTGGCGAATACCTCTAGAACACACTGGACATATGTGATCGCATTTCTTTTGGGTTAACTTACAGGACTCTGGCTAGCGGCAGACAGCGATAAGCATAGGTGCACACACAGGTACATCCCCTTGAAGATGTGTAGCTACAGGGGAGCGTCTCGCTGATCTGACCAAACAAAAAATCCAAATCACACTAAGTCAGGGTGCCTCTCTTTCACAAGAGAACAAGAAAAGTATGACATCGTTAGGCCTCATGTTAACTGCATGGACGAATTTCTAGCTAGGCAGGGATAATAAGAGCCCTGACAAAGGCTAGAGCCCCATATGGGCATTAGGAATGGCCAAAACATGTAAGCATAATCGGATGGTTAGGTGGGATATTGAATCTCATCCAGAATCCGGAATATATGGTGTTTTTAATCATTTCTAACGTACCCAAAAATAAAATATATTTCTTAGGGTATACGTTAAGATATTTTTAATATTTATGTGGATCCCTGCTATAATACAGCACTCATGTATATAAGAACTCAACAATGGTTGAGTCCACCAAAATGGTATCTACCTACTGAGGTGTGGAAAGTCACCCTTAAATATTTGCCTTTTTCCCTCCACTTTTTGCTGAATTCGTTTTTGCTGGCCTTAGGACTGTGTGTACTTAACGCTAATGAGCCATGCATAAGAAATAGCCCCACCACGTGGTACTTGCTGCAGTTTTGCCAGAACTCTGCAATACTCGTCTAGCACAGAGTGGGCAAAACTCCGCAAACTCCGCTGAGGGAGCAAAAGTTTCTACCCATTCCTAATTCTTAGCCACTACTAAGGAGAGGTTATGTAAGTTTCCTTTAAAATGTATATGAGCGAGACAATTGCATTGTATTATATTGCATTATTATAGCACTTTCCTAACCCTTGTGAGTCCCAAGGACCTGTTACATAACTATTTAAGACCATAGAATATAAATGTTAATTACATTTTGGTTTAATTGCTTAGTGCCTTGAAACCATTCATAACATAAGACTCTATTTAAACAAAATCTTTAATGAAAAAGTTATACTCTATCATCAGGTTCTATAAATTATTTTATTTAATGGCCCAACCATGCATGTCCATCTGCTCTTTTCATTCCAGGTACTTGTTGCTTTTAGCAAAGTGTATCAAGGATGCTATAGGCCCGTTGGGCGTGGCTAGCAGCATGGCCGGTTAGGAAGCGTGACTGCGGAGCTCCTGGGCGACTGCCGCGTGATCCGACGTTAAAACAGACCGCTACTACCCAAACACGTCTTGAGCGGTGGATGAATGTGTCCTGCACCTGATGTGAGGAGCGGAAAGGAGCATTGCAGTGGTGCCACCGAGGAAATTGCGGCGGAGTAACGGGATCGTGCGCTGACTGCACCAAGATGGCGGCCAGTGGTTGTCGAGGGCACCGAACGCAGTGAGTTCTGTCAGCCTACTCTCGCCATCGCCCAGCGAGGGACCCTGCGGGGGTGGAGGACGCACGCACCTGAGGACACTCCTCGAGCGCTCCCTGGTGAAAGCGCGGTTTCCCCCCTACAGTAGAGGAACCCGGTGACCACTCGCTGTGAGGTGACCTACACCAAGATGGCGCCCGGAGTGCCGGAGAGGAGCCGTCGGGCTTGAGAGGAGCGAGGCGGGCTGCTGACAGGCCGGCGAGGGAGCGCCCCGAGCAACGATAGCCTGAAATGGGAGCCGCGGGAGATGTGAGTGGTTGCCCCCATACCGCGCCCTGGACCTAATCCCGCACAGAAACGCGCCAGTCAATCCGGCCGCTCGGCGGTGGAGCACCTGCGGAGGTTGAGGTGAGCCCGGGTGCGGGAGGTGAAGACAGGCGTCTGGCCCCCATTGCGGAGACGTCCAGCAGTGACTGACCCGTCCACACGCATTGGGGGAGGTTCCACCTACGAGGCCCCACACAACTAACAGGCCGAGGCGCTTGGAGGCATCCGGGAGGGCGCTGGAACTGCCCCCCCCGTGTAATAAGGACGCAGCCACGCAACACCCGACATAGCTTGGGAACCACTGGGTGCGGAGAGGGGTGTAAGCTGGTGCCCCATTGCTGGCGGTGGCGCGGCGGGCGGACTCTGAATAATAGCGTGCCAATGCCACCACCACAGGTCTGGCAGCGGCAACTGCGCTAACATATCGATTCGACCCCGTGCTGAAGAGGGGCGCTGACCCTCGTGGGACCCGAGATACCAGCAGGGGCTTGGGGGAGAGCCACACCGTCGGGCGCAACAGGTGACTACCAGGTAACCCCCCCTGCCATCAGCAGGAAGAGGAGTGCCCAGCCAACGGACCACTGAGCCAGCGGCTCCCCGAGGAAATCATGGGGAGAGGGAATGTCCCGCCGAAAGGACCAAAACAGGCCCGATGGACAACTATGGGGCCCCACGCCAGGCGGCGGATAGCCTCCCAACAGTCCCTAACATGGGTTCTGACACAGATCGGCTCATGGCGGCAATCCAGGCATCTCGTACAGACATACAGGAGTCCAGAGCTGCGTTGGAGGTCAAAATAGGTGAAGTGGGCTCGGAGGTGACGCTTCTGCGACAGGACTTTCGCAACCTCTCAGACAGGGTCACGGCGGCGGAAACACGAGTGGGGGAAGCTGAAGACACTATCACAACGCTACGGAAGGACATGGCGGAGCTCCAAGCATCGCATCGCCAGCTCGCTTGGAAAGTGGATGACGCCGAAAATAGAGCGCGGCGCAACAATCTACGCTTTGTGGGATTTAGGGAAGGAATTGAGAAGAACGACATGGTGTCCTTCCTGCAAGCGTGGTTGCGAGACACATTCCCACTGGCACAATTTTCGCCGTGTTTCATAATAGAGAGGGCGCACAGAGCACTCCTTGCGAAACCGCCGGAGGGGGCACGACCACGACCGGTGATTGCACGATTTTTGAACTTTGCAGACAGAGACCTGATACTGAAAGAGGCAAGAAAATTAGGTGAGATCCGGATAGAAAACTCGCACATCATGATCTTTCCGGACTACAGCCAAGAAGTGCAAAAGCAGAGACGATCCTTTGATTCAGTGAAGGCCAAGCTCAGAGACATGAAACTTTCGTACATGCTACTGTTCCCTGCGTAACTTAAGGTGCTATTCAATGACCGGACACTCTTTTTCACCCACCCGGAAGACGCATGGCAGTGGTTGGAAGAACGTCCAATCCTGAACAGTAGAGAGATTGCACTACGTGAGGAGCTAGACAAGTCTCGGGAGAACAGGACGCAATGGGAACTTCCGAAGCCTCGGAGACTGAAATCTAGAAGAGCTAGGAGACAAACGCCACTGACGCCATACATTAGCCGCGACATGGGAACGGCACGGAAGGGGCGGGCGGCCTCTCCGGGAGGAGCAGCGGCACGGGATTCGAGATACGCAGTGCTACGCACCACGGCGAGATCTGAAGGTGAGGAGGAGGACACGCTCGACAGTCCCACGTCTGGTGGAGGGGAGGGAGAAGAAGACGACAGACACTCGGACCATCCGTTGGTACAAGAGATCAGGGTGCTGGAACGGGACAGATCAGAACCACACAGTGCACCGGAATTTGAATCGCAGGACTCTAAATCCTGAGGAGAGAAAACGTATGGCAAACAAGGTACCATCAGCTCAGGGACATTGCGATACTGGACTACAGACTCGTATGAGGGAAGGCGGGAGACCGTGGAGTGGCAGCCCGCTACAGGAAAGCACGCAAGTTGGCACTCCCCCCTTTATTGTGTTGTGTTTGACACGCTTGTAGGGTTGTTGGGGGTTTGTTAGGGAGGGGGTATTGGGTGGGCGACAGGCCTACTCCTTCGGAAAGCGATGCCCGTGTTAAGGGCACACCTGGAAGGGGAGGGAGGTGGGGTGGAGGGGGGGAAGTTCAAGTTTGTCAGGGCATAAGGAGGGTGACACTGCGATCATACACTTTGACATACCGCTGCCTACATCCGAGGCGGACAACACTGGCAGATAAGAAGCAATCTTCACAATGGCAGATACACTAGATTCACCACAACAGGACGACAGGGGAGTTTCCATCCTAACCTGGAACGTGAATGGCTTGGGCTCTAAAATTAAACAGGGGCTGGTAACGGCTTATCTTAAGAGAATGGCACCAGACATAATTCTATTGCAAGAGACACACCTGCGGGGGAATAACTGTGCATTCATAGCGAGAGGGAGATATGAGGTCCTGGCACATGCAGGGTACACAACGGATTCAAGGGGGGTAGCGATACTTCTCAAAAAGTCATCCCCGTTCTGTACTACACGTACATGGAGTGACTCGCAAGGAACCTATGTGGGAGTGCAGGGGACGTGGAGGCGGCTTAGATACACCATACTCTCGGTATATGCACCACCGAAGCTCCAAACACGTACACTCACGGCAGTTACGTCCATTCTTTTAGATACAGCAGACACGATACAAATAGTGGGAGGGGATTTTAACGCTGTCATGTCTGAGGAGCATGACAGAACTGGCCACAACCGCAGAGGAGGCACCCAGACAGCATTGTCCCAGCAGATGGAAACAATAGGCCTTACAGACATATGGCGCTGGCGACACCCTACAGAGACCGCATATTCATTCTACTCAGGGGCACACAAGGTCTTTTCTAGGCTGGATTATATATTTATAGCAAGGCAATACCTCACTGCAGATGACGTAGCAGAATACAAAGCGCGAGGAATCTCGGACCACTCGCCCCTGTTTGCAAAGGTGGGTGGGGTGCGGAAGGGGGGAGGAGCGAAATGGCGACTGGCGGCATGGGAGCTCCAAAAACCAGAGATTGCACGCGGCATCAGGGCAGACATTAAGGTCTATGTGGCTGAGAACGAGGGGTCAGTAGCCTCAGGGGTCACCTTCTGGGAGGCGCTGAAACCGGTCCTACGTGATAGCATACGGAGAAGATTGGGGGAGGAACATCGGAAGCAGCGTGTGGTGGTGGCAGACCTGGAAGCTGCGATCTTAAGTTTAGAAGAGAAATATTTGCAGCTCAAAGACGCGGTAACGCTGAGACGTCTGCTAGACACCCAGAATGAATATAGAGAGGTGGTCTCTAATGAGGCGCGGACGCAATCCCTGGCGACTCTCCATCGTTTGTACGATGTCGGAGATAAATCAGGTAGACTGCTGGCATGGCTGGGGAGGAGGGAAAGACTGGCTAGGTGGGTGGAATACATCCAGCCGGCAGAGGGAGTCATAGTGCGCACTGACGAGGGGATAGCGGAGGCTTTTGCGTCCCATTACGAACGCTTCTATGCGGCCGGAGGCCTAGGAGATGAGGCTATGGCGCTGCAGTATATGGAAACGACGGAGGTGCCTGTATTATCCTTAGATAAATGCACGGTGTTGGACGCAGATATCACGGCAGACGAGATTTCGGCCGCTATAACAAAACTGAAAACAGGTAAAACACCGGGACCGAATGGGTTCCCGGCGGAATTTTTTAAACGAGCGAATGATCTTTTGACACGGCACCTTAAAGTGCTATTCACCGAAACATACCAGGAGGGGACCCTCCCGCCTGATCTCACACTAGCCACCATAGTGCCGATTTATAAGGAGGGCAAACCGAAAGAGGACTGCGCCTCATATCGTCCCATTTCTCTCCTTAACATGGAGGTGAAGATCATAGCGTCCATCCTAGCACAGCGCCTACGAACAGTGATCCCAAATCTAATCCATATGGACCAGTCGGGATTCCTGCCAGACAGAGCGACTAAGCTAAACCTCAGGCGGACCCACAACTGGCTGCAGGAGGTCCGGGGGAGGAGTGAGCCACACTGGTTCCTCTCCCTAGATGCAGAAAAGGCATTCGACGCAGTGCACTGGCCCTTCCTTATGGCGGCGCTTCAGAAATTTGGCCTGGGCCCTATGTTCCGGGGCTGGATACGCCTGCTATACACGGCTCCGAGAGCGCGAGTACGGGTAAATGGGAGACTATCTCGTGAATTCAGGATTGAAAGGGGTACGCGTCAGGGGTCCCCACTCTCGCCTCTCCTATTCACGTTAACGATCGAAATCCTGGCCGCAAAGATACGGCAGAACCCGGATATCCATGGCTTTCTTAAGGGAGACACGGATGCCGTGCAAGAAAAAATATCCCTGTATGCGGACGACGTGCTACTATACATCACCCAACCTGACATTACGGTACCGGTGTTATTTGAGGAATTGGACGGTTATGGGGCGAGAGCGGGGCACAAGATCAACTGGCATAAGTCGGTACTGTATGATCCGCATGGGAAGGGGGAGTGGGGGACCTTGCCCGACACATTGGTGACATCCACGGTAGGATTTCAGTACTTGGGCATTTACATTACACTGGATGGGGCGCGCTCATTCAATAGGAACATAGCACGGATCATGGAGGAGGCAGTGGCGGATATGACCAGATGGAAACAATTGCCGCTTACTCTTCTGGGCCGGGCGGCTATGTATAAAATGATCATACTCCCAAAATTCCTCTACGTACTTCAAAATGAATACTACCCACTCCCGAGTGCTACCATACCGAAGATTCATGCAGACCTGCGCTCCTTCCTGTGGTTGGGAAAGCAGCCGCGGATAGCCCTACAGACGCTCCAACGCCAGCAATATAGTGGAGGGATTTCGGTACCCAATATAGAAGCATATTACTGGGCGGAGCACCTGACCCCTATAAATGACTGGATTCACGCTCCGGCGGATCACCCGACATATGCACTCGAACGGCACAAGATGTCCCCCAGAACTATACTATACTACCTCTACGGTGGGGGGCTAAGACAGTCGTTGCTGCCGGCAACAAAACTCACACTGAGGGCCTGGTCCAAAGCCACAAAACGCATGGGATGGGAGGGCAAACCCACTAGACAGACGCCGTTATGGCACTGCCAATGGCTAGCGGAAATTTGTAAGTTAAGGGGCTTCCGAAGATGGGATGACATTGGAATTTCTACCATAGGGGATGTGATCTCCCGGGGAGAACTGAAAACATTCCAGGTGCTACAGACAGAGTATGGATTGCACCACACACAGATGTTTAAATACACACAGCTCAAACACGCATGGAAGGCCCAGAACATAGCGCTTGCAGAGCTACCGGAATACGCGCCACTGGAAGGCAGGCTCCTCCAGGAGCAGCTATGTAACCAGGCGGTATCCCTCACCTATAAAACCCTCACCAATAACATGCTGGGTGACTTGACCAAGTTAAGGGGCATATGGGAGGCAGAGGTGGGAGCGATGGAAGATCTGGACTGGGAGATAGTACTCATGCACCCCCGGGAAGTCGCTATCAAATCAAGGCTACGCCTCATACAGCTGAATGTGCTTCATAGAACGTACTTTGATATAATACGGCTTCTTAAAATGTGAAAGATAAGTGATCCGGCATGCCTGCGGTGCCGCCAGCATCAGGGAGACTTCTTCCACACTATTTGGGCCTGTACACAAATACACATCTACTGGACGCACATTTTTACTGAACTGGGGGCGGTGTTGGAAACGGAACTACCGCTAGATCCTAAGTTGGCCCTCCTGGGCATGTCGAATGAGGTGGACCTACCACGACCACAGCTCACTTTCTTGGTGCTAGCATTGGTGGTAGCTAAGAGGGATATTGCTAAGTACTGGGGAGCCGCTGAGACACCTGTCATTGAGGAATGGAGAAGGGGGTTGGACCTATACATGGCGGCCGAAAGGGTGACCTATAAAGCTAGGGGCTGTCCCAAAAAGGTCCGCAGAGTGTGGGCCAAATGGAGGCAATACCATGGACTGGAGGGAGGGATGCAAGAGGAGAGCACAAATGGAGAAGAGAGGGGCGAGAATGCAAGTATGACTTGACTAGTGTACTGCTGATAACACGAAGCCATGAATGTAGGTATGGAGGGTCGCGGGCGTAGAGTGGAGAGATCAAGTATTGTGTCATATTGCTACATGCTGGGGGGTGATGGGGTGGGGAAGTTCCGTACTGTCCTGCAAAAGTATTTGGACTACTCTCTGCGATTGCAGCCAGAAATGTGTGAAATGCACGCTTCCGGGACACAGGCACGGGTTTATGTTCATAGTGTACAGTTGGGAGGGTGGGAGGGTTGGGGGTTAAAAGTTGGAAACCAAACAAGGACAACAAAAAAGAAAAAAGCAGAAAATTTCGAGGGTTTTACCGGTATACACTAACTACTGTGAAAGTGCCGTCTGACGAGAACTGAGAATTGCCGCCCGACCTCTGGGTTGCGGGCTGAAGGGCCGTGTGATGACATGTCATTGTACTATGTTTTCTTACAGGAGGGAGTCGCGGGGCTCCTCACCATGATGTAATTTTTTGTGTTTCTGCAATAAAATAAAGTAAAAAAAAAAAAAAAGGATGCTATAGGCCCTGTTGTACTGTAAAGTGCATGTGGCATTTTCCTTCCACGGAAGCTGCTTTGGGGGTGTTTGGGTGCCCTTTTGGGCCTTTAACTGTCTGAATCACTGGGTTTGCACCTCTAAAGGATGGTACCCCTCATCTCATATGAAAACGATCCAACCATAGGCCACAAGGCACTCACACACTTCCATCCATCCATCCATCCATCCATCCATCCATCCATCCATCCATCCATCCACCCATCCATCCATCCATCCATCCATCCATCCATCCATTGGAGCAATCAATCAATCAATCAATCAGGGATTTGTGAAGCACACTACTCACCTGTGAGGGTCACAAGGCACTGGGGGGGGGGGGATATTGGGCATGTCTGAGTCATCCAAAGAGCCAGGTCTTGAAGCTCTTTCTGAATGAAGGCTTGCAGTGTGGGTGTTTGTCTGATGCTGAGCGGTAGTTCGTTCCAGGTCTTGGCCGTGATGTGGGAGAAGTCTCTTCTACCCATTCTGGCTCTCTGGAGGCAAGGGATTTCGACCAGCGCGACGTCGGCCGAGCTGATGTTTCTCTTGGCGAGTGGAAGGAGATTCTTTCATTGAGGTATTGGGGTCTAGTGTTGTGGAGGGATTTGTAGGCATTAGTGAGCAGCTTGAATGTCACTCTCTTTTCGATAGGGAGCCAGTGGAGGTCTTGTAGGTGCTGCGTGATGTGGTCTTGTCGTGGGATGCCGAAGACGAGTCTGGCTGTGGGGTTCTGGACAATCCGGAGTTTGTGGAGTAGAGATATGTTGATTCCGGCGTAGAGGGCATTCTTGTACTCTAGTCTGCTTGTTATGAGAGCGTGGGTGACTGTTCCACTTGAAGGTCTTGCTGAGTATGCGGAGGGTGTTGAAGCACGTGGAAGATACTGGGTTGATCTGTCGGGTCAAGGTGAGGGAGGAGTCGAGTATGATGCCAAGGTTGTGGGCGTGGTTTGTGGGTGTGGAAGGGTTGTCGGGGGCACGTGGCCACCAGGTGTCATCCCACGTGGAAGGGGTGGTTCTGAGGACTTCTGCCTTCTCTGACTATCTCACACTCCTTTCACGTCATATTCATGTAGAGAAACAAAATAGTAAGAGCACACTGATACGACATATATGCAAACTTTGGGCATTAAACTGGCAATAATTAGGTGAAACCTTTGCCCAGAAAGTGTTAAGATTTGAAAAATGACAAAATAATAAAGCCATATCAACACAAAATGTGACACGTTATGCAGCATAATTTTCTATTTACTGCTTCATAATTTAGTCAATGATGCCAATTAATTTGGTCCTCCCTACCACATAACCCCAGTGACCCTGACCATAGGCAATAACTACATGCAAAAAATAAATGCAAGATAAACTAATTTGCGCAAAATACATATTTGTGAGAGTATAGCTCAGTTGGTTAATATAGAGGTGGGCAAGCCAACAAATAGGGCGAGCCGAGCCAGAGCCACTTCAAAGGTTTGCCTTGGTTATTAGATCCTGTGCCTTTTCCCAGGTAAATCGTACACCAAACATCACTTATAATATGATAAAGTCTTATCCAAATTCAAAAAAGTATATGTTTTCCGCGTGAAAGCTTTGACTTTAATATGTCACATTAGAGCACTGCACTCAGAAGTACAAATTAAAAGTGAACGTTTTTAAACATGAATTTAGAATAATTTCTGTCTCTGCTGCCACCATGGCAATAGTGCCATTAGTGAATTAAGAGGCAATACAGGTGTTATGCGAATCATTTATGCAGCCCACATCCTTATAGATAGAGCAACATTATAGTCTATTTAATCAAACACAATAGGTTTTGCACAGCTGGTATTTTGAGCTCATGTATTTGAAGGTGCTTTCATATGCGATAGTGAACAAAAAGGGGGATGGGTAAAATAAAATATTTGCATAAGATCACACAGTTTGGTTAAGGGGGGAAGCCACGATGAATCTAGGTTTTCTGGTTCCACTTTGTACAAATTAGCTTCTAAATTCGTATGTATTTGTACCTCATTCTAATTACATATGTTAATGTTTTTACCTATATGTATGAGGGTAGAGTGAGGGTGGCAGGCAGAGGCCACTTGGAGCTTGGCTCGTTATGGGCTCGAGGTTCTACTGGGATCCCAAGTTGAGCCAGGGCCAAGTTTCAGGATCAAACCTACCCAAGCTTTCAGTGGCTCGCCTACCTCTATGTTAATATGATTCCTTCAGCTATCTGTGTGTCTAACCTGTTGGTGCACTGGGGTCTTGTGACTTGTGTATTTATAGACCAATGAGGTCCCAGCCTGGGAGTGAAAGCACTGTGACTATGTAGGTCAATTTATGAAATGTATGACAAGCTACACACAGTATATGATAGCAAATCTGGAGAAAGACTAGCGGGAGAATGTACTAACTTCTTTCACCAGGTTTGCGTCACAAACAAAGTGGCACAAACCAGGTACAAAGTGTTGTGCTGGAATATACGTTTCAACACAAATCCTGATTTGCATTGTAAAGTTACCTAACACACAGTAAAGTAGAGCTGCACACTACTTTGGGGCAAAGTTGCGTTCCATGGGTTGTGCATGGGCAATTCCCATACATTCATGCATTGTTTTTGATGCAAAGCCTTATTTACCAAAAAAAGACAGACCGTACTTTGTGCTAAAAATGTTCACCTACTTAAGGGAGGCATACAGTGTGAGAAAAAGTTTCATTTTCCTAAACGTTTGAAACTTTACTCACGTACAGCACTTTTCAGCATACACACAGTGGTAAAAATGTTAAACTATGTTAAAGCATGGTTTTTGTACAAGGGTACTCTTCCATTAAACAAAACCTATGCTAGACATCACACACACGCCCATGCACTACAGTGCATGGCTATGTGCATTAGCACAGGGCAACCAAAAGTGCGTCAGCGCTGTGAGAGACAAAATGGTGCCATATCTTAGTAAATATGGTGCTGTTCTACTCCCACCTATTGACACAAGGAAGCAACTTTGGTTGCTGTGCTACCTTGTATCACGTTACAAAGTTGCCCCTAAGTGTTTCAGTGCTTAGAGTGTTTTAAAAAATAATTTTGTTAGTACCCCACACTCAGACTATACCTAGTGCAAACCTTCCCAGGGCTGGTAACCACCTTAGCATACCTTCCAAAATAGAATAACACTTTGATTCAGGGAAGCTTGAAATGAGTCTATGATTTAAAGCATATACTGCCTCGAAAGAAGCCCTTAGATTTGACTATTAGCCAGGCATCACTGACACTCATTTCATTCTGCATAATTTGACTAAACTGAATTTCTGTGAGCATCTCACAAGCTGGTGCCACATTTCTAATTTTTTCAAGCATCTCATGTACTCGGGTACTCTGTGTCTAATATGGCAAGCTTTTTGCGTTTGTATGTACCTTTTACACACACATTGCCTCTGGTTTATGCAAACATGTTGCACACGTGCACACACACACACACACACACACACACTGAATCTTGTTTTTATAGTCATTCATGTATCTGTTTCTTTCACATCAGATTTTTCACATTTGTAAAGCATCTATCTCTAATTTGCTCACACTTTGCATCTCATTTGTGAGTATCTCATACACAGGGCTTATTTCACCTCAGGTAAGTCTGCGTCTTCAACCATTGAGTTTGTGAGCACTCTAAACTCAGGTCATCCTTCTGCACTTATTCCTCCCACAGATTAGAAAGCAAAAGTTTAACGTTTATTTTGATCTATATGTTGTGTTGCTTTGAGTGCATACTGAGTCTCCATCTCAACCTTCCAGGCACAAAAGAGCAAGCAATACACTTTAACTCTCTGTGGTAGTGTCCTTAGCCCCCACCCCAATCCAGTGCAATGCTAAAGCAAAGGCAGCAGAGTTACATGTTGAAAATGTGGGGTTAGGGTGGGGTAGGTTCCGATGTAAATGTCCAGGGATTGCCCCACAAACAAATGCCACTGTTAAAAGCCCTGTGCAGATTTTAATGCAGTGCTTATTACAACATACTACTATTAAAAATGGAAGAGCTGGGTTTAGATAGCAAATTGCATCATTTTTTGACTAAAACTTACACACAGGACCAAATCTAGTGGCTGAGGGGTACTGTCTGCTGACCCCTGTGATTTGTCAACTGGGGCTCTGGTCAAGTTTTAATAGCACTGTTTCTAATCATTTTCATTCTCTGACAAGTAGAATGAGAAACCTCTTCTCGAGGCCTATTGTAGTAGGGGATTTCTGAATGATGCATACTGTTGATATTAATGGTGTTGCATTGCTTAAACTTCTCTTAATTTCAAAATTAATAAGCCTTTCTACAACAAGGGTTGCAGTAGTGGGCAGTCGTGTGTATTCGACGTAATAGAGGGATGGCGACTTCCTTATAGCCTGCTGCATTGATCACAGGTAATAATATTCAACGTGCTACTACAGCTTTATATTTCGAACAGAGAGAGCTTTCTTTGCATAGGTTGAGGAGTTACAACAGATTCTCCTAGTTATTGCAGTATCTTCTTTGGGTTGTATGTGATTTCATAGAAAAGGTATTTCATGGAAAACCATTACTGAGAAACCATTTCATCTAAACTCTTTAATGGAAATGTTCAGAATGAATGGCAATTACTTTTCCATAGAAACTAAATGATAGAAAGTCTTTTTGGTCTGAACTGGCTTTTGAATGCTTATTTATTATGTGTAAATGCAATGGTTGCAGGACTTAATTTTAGAGACATTTTTGTCAGAGATATTTTATTTCAGTGCTTTACTTCAGGGGACATAATTTCATATTAATATCATCTACATTGTCAGGCAATTACTTTGGATGCTTTAAATTCTCTGACCCATCACCACCTGCAAACAACATCTATCACTGACCCCTTACAACCCCTAAACACCATCGATCCATGTCCCCAAACCCCCCACCATACCTAAACATCACTCATCTCTGAAGCCTAAAAGCCCTTTCCACCCCAACATTCACCATACCTGAACTCAAAAATCACTCACTACCCCTAACGCCAGCTATTCCAGAACCCCTTTCCTTGGCTAAACCCAACCCAACCCATCCCATACCAGTTGAAACACCTCAGCACACCCAAACTCCAGCCTTCCTTGAACTTTAAAAAAACCATCACCACCATTAAACACCAACCATCCATGACCCATAACAACTCATCACCCTAAACTACTCATCACTGAACCCTAAAAAACCCTTTCTGCAATTATACTCCACCCATCCCTGAATCCTTAAAACCCGTCGCCACCCTAAACTCCATTCCATCCTGAACCCTAAAAACTCTTTACCACCCCAGCTGCTATCCATAATTGAAATAGCTCTTACTAGCCCTAAACTCCACCCATCCATGACCCGTAAAACCTCTTGACGGCCACATATTCCATCCGTCCCTGAAACCTAAAAACACCTCACACACCTAAACACCATTCTTCCGTGAACCCTAAAAAGCCCTCACCACCCCTGCACTCCATCCATTTCTGAACCCTAAAAACCACATTCTGTGCCCTAAAACCTATTATTCCTGATCTCTAAGAACCCCCTCATCACACTAAACATGATAAATCCGTGAGCCCAAAAACCCTACATAAGTCCTAGACTCCACCCATGGTTAATGTAATTTGGGATTTTCTTTAAAAATATCTTTCTTTTAAAATCCAAAATGTTTCCTTTAATCTTCAATTTTTTTATTTTCTATAAATTGATTTTCCTTAAAATTCGTTTCTATGTTTTAGTTTTTTTATGAATTCACTCACCACCCTCCCTTGAGGCTGAGAGAAACTTCAATGGTGCCAACTGGAAACTTGGTTAAAGTCAACTATGTCCCAGAAAAAACGGAATCATGTCCCCATATATAACATACATAAAGAGATAATGGAGTCAGTTGACATACAGACAATAGCAAAAGAATGTGTCATCCACACTGAAGGTGTTAGAAAATATTAGTTTTTTCAAACTAAAGTTCAGCATATTATTGTAACTGTCAGCAGCAAGAAAGAATAGCTTCTGATTAGTCCAGTTGCGTTTTGAGGTTTAGGAATGTCGCTAAGAAGATTTTGGCCCTTCTTCATTTTTTCCCCTCCCATTTCTGTTTGCTTGGTGCATAAGGATGCAAGCTCCATGTTTTTTTTCACTTTGCAGAATGTAAATAACAATGAAGTACATTTGCTGATTGTAACTAATGCAATTATATTTATTTGCAACTGGCCGCTGTTGGTACAACACAACGGAAGGAACTTTTTACTGTTGTCGAACACTGTTCCAATATTTGCTTCTCTTTTTTTCTTCTGATGACTATACCTTTCTCTGTAATTTGAACAGAATTTTGTTTCCCGAGAAGCGCTCGCTGATTTGTTGGTGGCCAGCACAGACTCCACATATTCACATAAACTTGCGGTGATTCTCAAATGAAATTATTGCCTCTAGTGGCTTCCACTGCTCCTAAGAACTGCTGAGATATTTACTCATTCAAAACCAGTGCTTTAAATGAGCAGGCACTATCCGGTACTGAGTACCTGCACTTCTTTCTGGTGTTATGGCACTTTATAGAGGACAGATCTATAACAGGAAGGTTGCAATGAACAGGCGGGGAGGTCATATTTAGGGAAGCACAAACAGATGCAATTAACATGAGATGAAGTTTCAGGAGCCTCCAGAAACGTTAGTTTAGGAGTTGTCTGAATAAATGTGCTTTGGTTTATCTTCTGAATGCAGTGAGTGAAGTCTAAGTTCTTCCTCCACGTGGTGAGAGTTCCAGTAGAAGAAGCTGCTCCGGAGAATGAGTGTTGTTTGGGAGCAGGGGTTCTGAATTCAGGAATTTTCAGTAGCAATGCATTTCAACTTCTTAGCTCTATTGACCCTCCAAAGATGTTGAGTAGTTTGGCAATGCAAGGAGGGCTGTAATTATGAATGGCCTTGTGCACTGAGACAACAGATTCTGAATTGTATTCTTGCAGCAATATAGAGCCAGTGCACGTCTCAAGGTGTGGGGAGATGCGGTCATATCTTTCTGTAATGTGAGTATACCTGGTCGCTGGCTCTAGGACGGATTTGAGCAGACTCACAGATGCTGATGGCACACCAGCTAATATAACATTCCCTTATACAGTCTGGAAATGACTGGTGCGTGTACTGCTGATTTAGGTTAGTTGGGTCAGATGAGCTGCATATTTTCCAGAGAGTGTGGATGTGAAAACTAGCTACTTTAGCCATCTAATTTATATGTGGGGTGAGATAGATTTGAGTCCAGGTTGAATCCAAATGATTTAGCAGAGAGGGAAGGTGTGGGAGTGAAGCCATCTAGGTTTCGCTTGTTTAGAGATTTTGTCCCGATAAGAGTTGGACAACAGTAGGAATTCAGTCTTCAGAGCGATGAGAAGGGGGATATTTACTCTAATCCAAGTTTTTAGGTATTTGAGGCAGTTTCTCAGAATGGGTATGTACTAAAATGTGAAGCTATCCAGATATAGCCAAATGCCACCTATCAGGACCAGTGCTTTAAATGTGCCGGTACTGAGTACCAGCACTTTGTTATTCTGAGAGGGAGAGTACGTGCACTTCTCAAAAGTGACGTAATACTTTTAATTGGAGAGTAACAGCACTTCTCAGAAACAAGCAGGTCCTCTGGTACAATGTACCTGCACTTCTATATTTCCATTTCAAGCACTGATCAGGACATCTGGTGGAGGCTTCAAATGTCTCGATTCATCAGTATCCAACCGATGCAAACCTCTGTTCCAGATGTTATCCCAGCTGATATCCACTGCCTGATGGACATCCTGCGTGCCACAAGGTCTGGATGTATTCTCAGTAGGGGCGTAAGTATAGCCACATAAAACCGATTTTCTTCTCCCTCTAACCGCTACCTTTCTATCTGTTGCTCAAGTGGGTCTTACCTCCCTCGGGCTATACATTTTCAGTTTGACCCTCCTATCCCAGCGATGCTTATAGTTACTATTCTCTCTGATGCACCGACGAGATCTAGTTCATGAAAAGAAGTTCACATCACATTCATTCCATTTCATCACTTGTTCCTGCTTCAGAAGTGGCTTCACTTCAAGCTGCACTGCACCAGGTTCAAGGCACTTGCACTGAAACAGACGGAGTAATTTGCAAAGAATACGTGAATATCTTTAGACTCTCAAGCTACTTTCCGCTTTGATTTCTTGACGCTGGAAATATTGAGTTTCAAACGTGTTAAGTTTTCGAATCAGGCCTTTTTGGCAGCTCCTGGCGCCTCTGGAATTTCCATCCCATTAACATTCAGCCAGCTCCTGATCTTCTCTCATTTTGAGGAAATTTAAAACGCACTTCTAGCTCTCGTTCTTATTTTCTTTTGCCTTTATAATGAATTTGCTTTCTTCCTGAATTCTATTGCTTTGCCCTGTTTTCTCTTTATTATTTTTAAAATTGCTTTTCGATTCGGTTTTATTTCCCCTTTTCACTTTATCTTGATGCATTTTTACTGATTTTGTTGCTTCTGCTATAATGTGCATGATCTATTTCAGCAGTGGCGATCTATGCAGTCCTCGTTGCCCTTTGGGTTGATGAGTTCTGCTATGGGTCAGGACAGCTTCAAGGCACACATGAAGTCCATGGCCTCTCGGCTTTAACTCAGAGCTTCGGCTCAAATTAAGAATACAGCTTTGCGGCTTTTTCGCGTGCCAAGTGGACAGGTCCAGGAATGTTGTTCAGACAGGGTAGATGAGTTGGGTGATAGCTCTAGGGCTTTGACTCACGTCAAGTAGATAGTTCCAGAGTTTTCATTGGTTTGGGCTGATGCCTTCGAGATTATGACTCGCGTCAAATAGACAGTTCCAAAGATTTTGCTTAGGTCAAGTGGCAGGCACACTCAAGCTTCAGGTCATATCTACAACTTAACACCCTACTCACGGTCTCTGAAGCTTGTGTGAAGTTAGACATACATGGTTGAGGGTCTATTGGACCACAATAAGACTCCCAGCTGTAGCCGAATTTTCTCCCTAACTCAGGTGAATGAATGAACGAATACACATTTATATAGCGCTTGGCTACCCAAGGGCATCCTAGCACTTAATGTGGTACCTTAAAGACTCAGAACCGATCACGGAAAGAGAAAAGTTTTAAGCTGTTTTCTGAATTTAAGATGATTAGATTCCAGATATAAATAATCTGGGCCTTGTTGATCTTCAGGAACCAGGGTCTTCAGGATGAGAGGGCTTGGCACCATCAAATGGAAAAAGGAGAACTATCTTTTTATAAAGTGGCAAGAAAAAATTCCATTTACAATATCACTACATACATTGTCCCACTCATTCCGGCAACTCAATATAAAGTCAAAATTGGTCTTCCCCCCTAAAACCGACTTCTGGCAAAGTAGGAGAGCAGCCAACAGGACAGAGCAGCTTTCTTCCTACATCAATCTGCCTGAAGTCTGCTTTCCTTCTTTCTGCATCCTTCACTCCCTACCACAGTGCCCTTTGAAAGGCCTCGGCGCCACATAAGGGTTAGATAGACGCCAAGGGCCACATGCAACAAAGTAAAACCGGTCGCAAACGGGCAGATTAGCAGAATCTGCCACTTTGCGACCGGTATTTTTTCATTTGGGAAGCACCATCCCAAATGCAAAAATCGCAATTTAAGTAATCGCAAAATTTGCAATTACTTAAATGCAATGCAATAACCAGTAAAAAAAGTTACACTAAAGTGCATTTTTTAAAGTTTCATGTACACACACACATGCATGTGTGTGCACAACATGTGGATGAATTGAAATTTCAGGGGTGAAACAGGGTGTCCTTTTGGCACCCTAGCACCCTTGAAATTGCATAGGCAATTTGCAAGTACTGATTGGGTACTCGCTAATTGCGCATGCAATTCCCATTCAATCCTATGGGCCTATAGGGGTAAACAACATTTACAACGCAACTTTTACAACGCACTACCATTACAACGCATTTTTTACAACGCAAAAACTTTTACAACGCATACCATTACAACGCATGTTTTTACAACGCAAGTACTTTTACAACGCATGCCATTACAATGTAAGTATTGGTAAGTATTTAATATTTTATATGTTTGTTTTTTTTAACGTTTTCAGTTTTTGGGTAAAGGGGTATTTTTAGGGTTTAGGGTCAGTTTTCAGTTTTTGGGTAAAGGGGTATTTTTAGGGTTCAGGGTCAGTTTTCAGTTTTTGGGTAAAGGGGTATTTTTAGGGTTCAGGGTCAGTTTTCAGTTTTTGGGTAAAGGGGTATTTTTAGGGTTCAGGGTCAGTTTTCAGTTTTTGGGTAAAGGGGTATTTTTAGGGTTTAGGGTCAGTTTTCAGTTTTTGGGTAAAGGGGTATTTTTAGGGTTCAGGGTCAGTTTTCAGTTTTTGGGTAAAGGGGTATTTTTAGGGTTTAGGGTCAGTTTTCAGTTTTTGGGTAAAGGGGTATTTTTAGGGTTCAGGGTCAGTTTTCATTTTTTGGGTAAAGGGGTATTTTTAGGGTTCAGGGTCAGTTTTCAGTTTTTGGGTAAATGGGTATTTTTAGGGTTCAGGGTCAGTTTTCAGTTTTTGGGTAAAAGGGTATTTTTAGGGTTCAGGGTCAGTTTTCAGTTTTTGGGTACAGGGGTATTTTTAGGGTTCAGGGTTAGTTTTCAGTTTTTGGGTACAGGGGTATTTTTAGGGTTCAGGGACAGTTTTGGGTTTATGGGATACAGGGGTATTTTTTGGGTTCAGGGACAGTTTTGGGTTTTTGGGGTACAGGGGTATTTTTAGGTTTCTGGGTTAATTTGGGTTTTGGGGATAAAGGGGTACAGGGTAAAAAAATTAAATTAAATAAATTAAATTAAATTAAATTATATTAATTACAATTAATTTAAAAAAATATATAATAAATACTTACCAATACTTACATTGTAATGGCATGCGTTGTAAAAGTACTTGCGTTGTAAAAACATGCGTTGTAATGGTATGCGTTGTAAAAGTTTTTGCGTTGTAAAAAATGCGTTGTAACGGTATGCGTTGTAAAAGTATGCGTTGTAACATCATACATCCGCCTATAGGCCCATAGGAATGAACGGGAAGCAATTCCTTAATTGCGACTCGCAATTTGCGACTCGCAATTAAGGAATGTGTAGGAATCACAATTTTTTTTGTGATTCCTGCATGCATAGGCAATAGAGATTCTTTAATTGTGATTCCTTAAAAATCGCAATTAAAGAATCGCTACTGACTATTTTGATGCATGTGCAACCAAAGAATTCATAATATTGCTTAAGCGTCTTTTGCCTCCATGCTCTCCACACCTTGTGTTAATTATATTTGTAGTGTACACACCAAACGTTTCTGCTCTAAACTGACGATTAATGATCTCTGCAGGTTCTGGTGAGGTCACAACTGCCATCATTGTGTTTCCATTAAAGCAAACAGACAAAGTGGGCCCAATTCACAAAGGACATCCACACTCACGGTGGAGGCCTCACAGTCCTGGCGGGGGCCCCTCACTCGTGGTGGGACCTCGGCATTGAGAACCTGCAGCACAGAGGTCCTGTCACGAGTGTAGGCCCCCGCCACGACTTTGGGGGCTTTTTGTGAATTGGACCTTCTGTGTTTGATGCAGGAAATAGCGACATAACTATGTGTACCCAAGATGGACTTCATGTTAAGGGGTGTGAGAGACTCTAATTGGTGGGTGGTGCCTCTATTTACATCAATGCATGTTCACACTGAACCACCGAAGAGACTGAAGTGTGTCGAACGTGCCAGGTCATGCACGACCCCGCAAACTTTTTTTTTTATAGAAGCATTTTATTGACATTTCACAGGTTAATATCAAACCCTTTTTCCTTATACAAGAGAAAGGATAATACACATGGTGTAATCAATAACACATCTATTTGGAACAAGTTCATCATGGTAGCCCCCCTTACTTGCAGCAGGTCCCATTGTTGACATCTAATTTGATAGCCCATGGTAGTCCCATTTTTTCCAGATTTGATCATATTTGCTGGGACATCCCTCTAGCTTCATGTATCATATCTTTCAGTTTACTGCGGCGGTCCTTTCCCTTGGTACAGATTTAAATCCAGTTGTGGGCTATGTCTCGATTAGCTGATAACTTACCCAGGCCAACCAGGGCCCTATCCCCCTATGCCCTCCCAATTCATCCAAGATACCAAGTCAAGCTATTTTAGGGTTCAGCATCAAAAGTCATACCCACCACTGCAGATAAAATGGTCAATACCTCAGTCCAGAATACTTGTATCACTGGGCTTTGCCAAACTACTTGGAAAAAGTCCTCCAAGGGATTCTTACATTGGCAGCATGATGGGGAGTCTATCAACCCCTCTTCCACAAGCAGAAAAGGGGCACATAGGCATGGTGAAGATATTTAAATTGGATAAAGTGGAACCTGGTGAAATTGTCAAGGTGTAAGGAGCCATGCAGGCATCTTGCTTGTGAACCACTTCCAGAGCTCCAACCCAACCCTCCCATTTTTCTTTCAAAGAAGCCAGTGAGGTAGGAGCGTGTATCACAAGGGATCTATAAATCTGGGATAACTCGCCCTTTTCCAAATAACCCATATAAATTCTATTTTCCAGGGGCTATACTCGGGAAGATCCTGCAGCTCATCGTTGTGTGAATGTAGGGCATGTCAGAGTTGTAGGTATTGATAGAATTGTGTGGGTGGCATTTGAAATTCTGTTTGGATTTCCTGGAAAGATTCCATACCTTGGCTGCCCCACACATCTTCAATTCTTGATATCCAAATATTATCCCGCCCCTTAAATCCTTTCAGGGTGGATATCTGAACCAACCACCTGCCTACCCAAAGGGGTCTCCCTTGTGAGTTTACGATCCCATCCCATCCATCGAAGAGCTGCTCTCCACACCCTGAATGCTGCTTGGGTTACCTACCAGATATGTGAGGGAATAGGGGCACCACACAGGACATGGAGCACATTGTCCAGCCCCAAAATAGCTGTATCACCTCTATAAAGGACCCTGACGTATGCCCAGAATCAAGACCCAAAGCCCATCCCTCCCAACACCTCATCGATATAAGTCCAATCTACTGTATCAAACGCTTTTACGAAGTCTATTAACAGGAGGGCCGCTGGGCCTCCTAGTGTTCAGATACAGGACAGGGCTAAACATACTCAATGGATACAGTGCCTAGTTCTGCATTGAAAGATAAACCTCCATTGGTCCGGATGCACCCAGGCATGGGGGACTGTCAGCAGCAGTTTAGCCAGGATCTTTGTGTATATTTTGACCTCGCTATTAATGAGATATATGGGTCGAAAAGATGTGCAAGTCATCGGACAGCAGCCCGACTTGAAGATACTCTCGCCCCCCCCCACAAACGTTTAGTGGCTGTGACTCATGGCGCTGTGACGCAGAGATCTGTTGCATCTTCTCTGAAATGGGAAACCCCAAAGACATTGAAGCAGGCCAGACGCATAACACAGTACGCATCCCAGCAATCCTTTACGGCCCGTAACTTATGGGTCCACTATACACAGATCAGATGCGTCTACCCTGAAATGCACTACCTTTGGGGACTTAACACAGATCCAATATACGGACCTCAAAGAATACAGTACCGAACTGCTTCTATCCACATACGGCATTGAATTTACGTTTTGGATATATAAGTACTATGAGAAAAATTTCTATATGAGCATCTAATATGTGAAGTAAGCTGTTGCTAATAGAACTCTAAAGGTAAGGCACATCAGTCTGATCTGGCATCCAAACTGGGAAATCTGCGACGTTTTGCAAATAACAATTACATTCCCAATGCTTTACTGTAAATTACCAGGTATTTTGGTCCTAAATTCATTTATATCTCCACAAAGAAAGCTCCTGTAAAAGTGAGTTTGAACTCGGTGCCGGCTCTTTCTTCAGGATATTGATTTGTCTCTTGACAGGCGAAAGGCTCCTCATCCCTGGTTTCAAAACAGATTAACCATGTCTCCTGTGGCTAGAACAAAGGGCTCCACTGCTTGAGCCCACATGACTCATGTCATTGCCCTTGGGTGGAGAGAGGGGGAACACTAGACTGTGAGCATTGTTTCCAAAAGTTATAGGGCCCTGAACTTCTGTAGAAAACCATCTTCATTTAAGGTGATCCTTTTCCAGCAGACGAATTTAAGGAGGTCATAGGAATAGGGCATGGGGAAACGTCAACCAATCACATTGTTTCTGTCTTGAACACAATGAACACTGTCAGTGCCTGGTGCATGATAATGCAACACTGCCTACATCACATAAACACATCACATAGTCTCTGCTAGGGACACAATAGACCCTCAGACCGGGCTGAGCATCGAGTACTGGGAGGGTAGGTTTAAGATCAGAGGACTTTAGGTCAAATTAGGTCAATTACTGCCTAATTGCTCTTGCCACCTGCCACTCTCCCATTGATACCAGCTGACAAGAAGAGACCAGTTCCAACAAACAAGAGTACCAGACTGTATGCCTTTCTCACACATGTTCCCTAATGCAGGAGACAACCAGCAGGTACTGTCACAGTGCTAAGACTAGGAGATGTTTTGAACATACAAGAAGGAGTCTAAAGAAGCCTGCCCAATGCTCTGGAAACATGGCTGATTAGACCTATCCCACTCTATATTGTAGCCCCTCCCAGTCCTCTAGTCTTCCGCCAAACTCACTGTCTGCCTGACCCCAAAAATCATGCAGGCATTTACAGATAAATTAAGTGGTGAGGCTCTCCTTCTTACAATGTGCTCCTGACTGACAAGAGGCAGCCTAGATCTGTTAGCACTGTGCTCCTGGAAAGATCAACAGTATCTTAAATCTGCAAAGCTCACAAACCAATTTAGAAAAATTAAGAAAGCATTTTATGATTAAAATAAGTTCAAAACGACAAACACTGGCACAGACACTTTTGAAATAGAGTTTCAATACGCTCTGCCTGGACAGGCAATGAAAGTTCCTTCACATCACTCATCAGGGGTCACTGGAGGCTTCTCCCCCCTCCAGGAGTAGGGGTGGGTGGTAAACTTCACTCCGCCAGCAGAGTTCGTTGTGTTTTGCCACTCCGCTTGGAGTACGGTGTTTGGCAAAATAAACTCTGATAACCGCTGGCAAAGCAGAGTTTACTAATACTGGCATAATCAGTTCACCCCTCAAGTGCACAAGCACGCTAGCTTTCTATTCTCCCAGTGTCAGCACAATGTAAACTGGAAGTCCGTCTTCTATTGCAATGCATTGTGACAAGTGCTGCGACAGTTGCTACAGCCCCTGTATGCTTCCAGTATCTCACACTTCCGCTCCCTATCCATCTGTGGCCTAGCTCGGCCCAGAGCCAGGGGCTTCGGTGCCAGTGGTGGTCGCTCTGGAAGATGTCCTCAGAAGGACTGGTGGCGCATGTTTTCCGCACGGCTTCGGATGGCCATGTGCTGCTGACTCTGGCCGTGCTACTGTTGCACCGGTCGGAGCATGAAAGTTGTGAGCTGCTATCAGAGGTTAGTGTGGGCAGTGAACAACTCAGTATGCCGCTCATCATCGTCGCCAGGAACAGACACAGCAAGGTGGTAAGGCTGCTGCAGGAGCACTATCGCGTAAACAGTGGACACACAGCAGAGCGACACTGTGCGCTTTGACGGGTAAGTGATCTGGGCGACATGCGAGAAAGCAAATGTTGCATTTTGTAAGGGACCCTGGCTGATTACAGGAAACATGAGAATAATCTAAGTGGGATAGTCAACGTCTGGCAGAGAAGGTTATGGTGTCGTTATGTCCTGGTTTGAGCGCGAGGAGTAAGGAGCACTCGGAAAGAGGGTTATTCCAGTGATTCGTGACGGAAGAGGTAACGTGCTTTGGGTGTCTTGGATCACCCCTAGAAATATGCTCTACTGCTTGTCTTCGTGTAATATTGATTGGGTGCATTGGTGTGGCATTTATTTCTCTTTCCCAACGCTGGTAGAGTGTGTCCACCTTCCAATTGAGCACCAAAGGTCACCACGGGGTATACCCCATAGCTGTAATCTTAGGGAAAAAGTTTTCATAAATGAACTAGATAGTAGGTCATCCCCTTTCGTTCTCTTACTCGTACTTGTCCACAATAAATAGAAAAGAGACAAGAAGGCAGCTTACAATGTTTATTTAAATTATCATGCTCTAATATGCAATAATGGTCCCATAATTAGAAAACAAATGCAGGTAGTAATGTCATTAGCATTATTAAAAGACCAAATACAATAAAAAGCCATGTCAATTTAGCTGGGAGATGTGCCTTAAACCACCCCCCTATATAAGCAAAGTGTTATAGTACAGATCTCTGGGCATAGAGCCGGAGCCCATATCTTAGCATACATAGATAGTTGCTCTATATCTCAGCTTTTCGGGACCTTTGCTTGGCGTGCAAGCCTCCGCTCTGTGTGCTTTCAAAACAACAAGTACCAGGTTATATGATAAGGCATACATGTTCAAAAACAGCAGCTGAGATTCTTTAGTATGTCTAGGTGCCAGTGTCTTGCCGCAGAAAATAACAAAAAGCAATGTTGTTTGACCTTCCATGGGGTGTTCCAACTTAATCCCAGAGAAAAAAGTACGCAAACATGCTGGCTATGCGAAAATACAATGTGTCACAAAAACAAGCGTGATATTTGGTAACATATGCAGAGCAAAAATGGCCTACAACAGTATACCTTCACATTTCTTTTATAAAACGAGCTGCAGAAGAGCAATTGCATAGTTAGGAAAACAAATGAATGAGTAGAAGACTAATTAATGTGAGAAAAAACAAGAGTTTGCCAGAGAAGTCTAACAAATAAAAATGGATTTAAGCAGTAAATCTTTCGGTGATTTTAGAAGAGAATCCAATAAATCTGAGTTTGTCTGACAATGTGCTCAGCATATTTAAGGCATGCTCTACCAGTTCTGGCTGTCTTATTGGCCCGAATTCCATGAACAGACTAGACTCAGTGCAGAAAAGCTAAACTAAGTCTAGCTGGTTTGATGACATTATTTAAATTCATTACAGCTACATCTACACTAAATTCCAGATTACAATCATGTAAAAATAACCTTACCAAGGGTGAGAATTTTATGCAGTTCTTTCAATACATTATAAACTGAACTAGAGAGGACTAAGGGCCTGATTCCCAAACGGCCTCCAAAGTCGAAGCGGAGGCCTTGCAGTTGCGGTGCTGTGTAGCGGGACCTCCCCAATCTTAAACTGCGGTCCGGAGATCACGCCATGAGTGCGGGACCCCAGGCATGAATGCGAGGCCTCCGCTGGAACAGCGAAGGCCGATGGTGACTCAGGCCCTAGGAGTTTAAGTCAGTAGGTGAAACTGTCTCCTATTCAAGAATAGAGAAACCGAGGCTGCTCGCGAAACATGTATCAGCTATTGCGACAAGATTATAAATGAGTGCTGGAGAATATAAACTGTGAAGAACAAGCACTGTGATCATAATTGTATATGCACGAAAGAAGATTGATAAAAAAGAAAAACAAATGCAATGAATATCTGAATTGTGTAGATACTATGGGGCTTATTTACAAGGCCCTTGCGCCTCTTTTGCGTCACTTTTCCCATGTTAAAAATGATGCAAAAGTGGTGCAAGGGCCTTGTAAATCTGCCCCTATGTGTCTCCAAGAATAAAAACCTTTTCATATAAAATCAAGTATGTAATTGCTATAGTTCTGTGATTTCTAGATTTTGTATACAGTACACCTCTGAATCTGAATTAAAATAATTTCAAACTTGCCTACATTTTCTATAAGTATTCTCCAGTGAACATAATCAAATATCACACAGTAACTCAATGACAAATCACAGCCATCAAAGAAACTACTTGAAGTCAATATCAAAAACTACCATGCTGAAGGTTGGACTGACACATAGATTAAAGTTTTCACCAGAATACCACATCGACAATTTTGCTGAACTCTGTTTTGAAGGCATGACCAAATTAAGATTGAGGGCTGGCAGTACTCAACTTTGAAGGCATCTGTAAACTGACATAATTGAAGGCTTCACTAAAACTCAGCAAGGAAGGATTATGTAGAACTCATAATCAGTGTTGTTACTAAAGCTTAACAATGAAGTTTCATTAAACCTTAAAAAGGAAGACTTATGTGGAACTAATTATCAATGACATTACTAACGTTTAGGAATGAAGTCTTCATTAAACCTCAGCAAGGAAGGCTTCAGTTGAACTCATTATCAATTTACTTACAAAAGCTTAACAACGAAGACTACATTAAAACTCTAACATGAAGGCTGAACCGAGCACAATACCTGGGACCTCAGTGAAGCACAACATTGATGGCTTCACGTAAACGTATCATTGAAGGATTCATGGAGACCTTAAATGTAAGATCTAACCGAAACTGAACTTTGAAGGCTTCACTAAATCTATTAATTAAAGCCATTTTAAACACTCGAGTCTGAAGAATTCACAAAAACTCTAAAGCAAACTTTTCAGTGAAACTTATTTTTCACGGCTTCATGGACACAGAACATTGAAGAATTCATTGAAAATTAACATCAAGGGCTTCAGTAAAACAGTTAATCAAAGGTGATAGAGACACTCATCGTGTAAGAATTCACAAGAACTCAATGTCAGACTCTTCCATGAAAGTTTTCATTGAGGTCCTCACGGACACTGAACATTGAAGACTTTCCATAACTCATTACTGAAAGCTTCAACAAAACTCAACATTGAGGGCTTTTCAAAAACTCAACATCAAGGGCTTCATCGAACCTTTACAATGAATAATTTATTGGAACTTAACATTGAAGCCTTCTCCAAACTCAACATTGAGAGTGTTACTGAAACACAACATTCAATGCTTATAACACAATTGAAGACTTCACAAAACTCAGGATTGAAAGCGTCATCAAAGCATATAATTCAAGACTTTACAATACACATCATTGAAGGCTAAGTTATTGTTTGTACCATCAATTTCCGAGCGCCTAGAGACCTGCAGGTGATTGGGCGCGTTATAAGTCAAAAATAACAATAACAATAACAATAACTGCAAAATTGAACATTGCATCATTTCCTGGAACAAGTTTTAAAAAAAAATATATTTTATGTTTTTTTTTTAAATAAGCCAAACCAAGAGTGAATACCATTTAAAAAAGACGAGCAGGCTTGATTACCGGGAATATTATGTCCCCCAGCAAGAATCACTTGTCTTTAACAGAATCTGAAACTAATTTCTTAAACATTTGGGGGCCAATTCCGATCTGGGTTGGAAAGCACTTTGACCGAGTAGGATCTGGGGTGTTTTCCGATCGATCCAGACTCCTGCAGTACGACCGAGCAAGTACGATGCGGCTGTATGTTGTCGGACTCCCATAGAAGTCAATTAGAGCCGGTCGTATGACGTGTACATGGGCTCCCATTGACTGAATGGGTACGTCACGGACAAGTGCGCCCCCTACAGTGGGTACATGTCGGTGTCATCCACACCATACATGCCTGTGTTGGGGAGACCCATGGGTCTCCCCCCTGCGTCCGAGTCGTAAGGCTGCGGTTAACAGGGGGTCCGACGCGGGCCCACAAAGTTCAACTCCGGGAGCTACTGCGAGCTGAACGCTCCGACTCAATCTGGCTGTCCAAATCGAGCATCGTACTATCTCGGTCGTGAAAAGTCTCCATTGCGCGTCATGGTTTGCTTGTGACCGAGTCGGACGGAGCGGTTCGGTCCCGGAAACGATTTGGACAGAGATTTTGCACTTGTTCGCATCGTACTTCGACATTCGGACCTGTGTACGACTCGGACGGAAATTGAGCCTCCGAATCGGGTCCGCTAATGCCAAACCCGATTCGGTGCCCTTCCAACCAGAATCGGCCCCTTAGTTGGGGTTACAATTGAAGGCATCATAAAAACTTATACATGGAAGGCTGAATAAAATACAGCATTGAATGCTTCATTAAAACACAACAATAACATTATTTATCCCTAAAACGCAACATCAAATTCTGTACTGGTGCTCATCACAAAAGACATCCCTATAACTCAGCACTGAGAACTGGAGATGTCGAAGAGCCTGAAGATGACAATCATCAAATACATCCATTGTATACTCAACTCATCATCAAATGTATTGAAGGATTCAATATCCCAATCATCAATGGTTCACTCAGTTTCCCAAGCACAATCAGAGTCAGACTGGTAAATAGGGCAATCATGCAGTGTCTGATGGGCTGGTCTGACAAATCAGTGTGTGGGGCGTTTTTTTGCAGTTTGTGGTCCTGCTGCATGGGCAGGTGGGCCGGTTTTTACCGTTGATTCCCCTTATGTTTATTTTATTTATTTATTTAGTTAAACAGTTTTATATAGTGTTTAGTCATCAATGGAGCGCACACCGCTAGCCCCTCCTCCGGATCGCCCCTCGGGACTCTGGTACTTGTAGTTCTTTAGTGGATCACCCAGGTGGGTGCAAGTCGGTACTTGTTGGACTGATGATTCTCTAGACCCGATACATGTCCCGGGTTTTAGGATATCGCCCGAGACATGTCTCCTTTAAAGCTCCCTTGAGCAGCGGGCTGACGAGCCTGGGATCCCGCACCTACGCGCCTGAGTGGTACTATACCTGGCAGATATTGGCAGCCATCGGCAACCCCAGTACACGGCCTATCCCTGCTGATGAGGGGTAATACCCCGAAACACGTGTCCAGGGATGGCGAAGATAGCGAAGATAGCAGAAAATCGAAAGATGATGCATCGCGAACACTTTACTACATTGACCAGAGTCCTTAGGGGCGACACCGCCGGTGTGTGAGTAGTGTGCGACCCCACCCCCATTTGTAACTTTAAAGCTCCCTTGAGCAGCGGGCTGACGAGCCTGGGATCCCGCACCTACGCGCCTGAGTGGTACTATACCTGGCAGATATTGGCAGCCATCGGCAACCCCAGTACACGGCCTATCCCTGCTGATGAGGGGTAATACCCCGAAACACGTGTCCAGGGATGGCGAAGATAGCGAAGATAGCAGAAAATCGAAAGATGATGCATCGCGAACACTTTACTACATTGACCAGAGTCCTTAGGGGCGACACCGCCGGTGTGTGAGTAGTGTGCGACCCCACCCCCATTTGAAACAGTTTTATATAGCACTGGCAAGACCCAAAGGTATCAGAGTGCTTTACATAAGGTCAACAATGTTACAACAATGAAAACAATTACACTTTACATCAAAAAATATACAAAACCTTAAAGGGAGAGAAGGAGAGACAAGTAGAGAGGAAAGGGGGGGAGTGAGAGGGGAGAAGGCAAGGGGGAAGACAAAATGAGAGTCAAAGGGAAAGTCAGCCCAAAGACCGAGTGGGTAGGTGGCGGCCGAGGAGGTAATCAACAACCAGTCTCCCCTATAGCTCTCAAGGTAGCTCCAACTGGCATTGGTCAGAAAGATAGATAGAGAGGAGATAAGCAAAAGGCAGAATTGCTGAAATACATTGGGGGGGTGTGAGACAAGGAGACGGGGAGAAACTGCGCCCAAGGTCCGTCTGGGTAGGTGACGGTCAGGGGATGAACCAAGGCCAATCTCCTCAATAGCTGAACAGAGTAGCTCCACCGGGCGTCGGACAAGATGCTCGGACTCCGCTGTCGGGATAGAGATCATGTAAACTCAGGGATTGTCAGACTAGTGCAGGGGGAGCAATGGTCCAAAAGAAAGAGAAAAGTAGAGAGGAAAGAGGGGGAGTGAGAGGGGAGAGGGCAAGGGGGATGACGGAATGAGAGTCAAAGGGAAAGTCAACCCAAAGACCGAGTGGGAAGGTGACAGCCGAGGCGGTAATCCACAGCCAGTCTCCCCTATAGCTCTCAAGATAGCTCCATCGGGCATCAGTCAGAAAGATAGACAGAAAGGAGATAAGGAAAAGGCAGAATTGCAGAAATACAATGAGGGGGGGTGGGCGAGACAGGGAGATGGGGAGAAACTGTGCCCAAAGTCCGGCTGGGTAGGTGACGGTCAGGGGATGAACCAAGGCCAATCTCCTCAATAGCTGAACAGAGCAGCTCCACCGGGCGTCTGGCATGATGCTCGGACTCTGCTGTCGAGATAGAGGTCAGTGAACTCAGGGATTGTCAGATTAGTTTGGGGGGGAGCCATGGTCCAAAAGAAATCCAGACATGTCATCTTGAGGTCAGGCACAGTCCTGGTAGGGGTTATGCAAGGAAAAAGATCAGCAAGGGGAAAAAGAATGTCACCACTGGCGGCCGTGTTGGGACCCTTATCCACACCGTGAGAGTGCGACAAAACTTTGCAGGGAAGGAAGTGCCATGAAAAGGGATACAAGATCTCCCAGGCGCTCGTGAGTAGCGCCGTCTCTGCAAGCGCATTAAGGCGCATTTCCTAATATGGTAAGCAGCATGGTAGGAGCCACCACATAGCCTCGCGCTGGGGGCTGGGGGGGGGGGGGCGGGCACTAACCTCAGTCTTAGGCAAACCAGTGTGTCAGGGATTCCAGGAAAACTTTCCGGTATGTCCGCTACAGCCGCAGGATGCTTTCCACACGCATTGGTCGGGCCACACAAGCAGATGGAGGCTCACTATATGCCAGAATCAAATTGGGTGTAGGTCCGATGTTCAGGACTGCGCCTACGGTGTAATTGAACAATTTCCGTTGCGGGCACCCACCACGGAAGCGGGTAGAGGAGCCCCCGAAAACGTCGCTAAACAGGAGTAGGATCCCAGGAATCAGCTCCCGATGTCGCAGCTCCCGCTCGGATACATTCAAACGCCAGTCTGTTCAATCCCAGGTGCCATCTTGAGGCGATATCGCCTGGCAAGACTTTAACCGATATCCCAGGCGATGCAGCATCCAGTTGGAACGGCAGCCACAATGGCAGACACTCCCAAACTTCATATGTAAGGGGATGGCTCTATCAGCTGGATTTGTGGAGTTTAAACACTGTGCTATGTTGCAGAGCGCAGGGCTTCTACGGAGCAAAAGCTCCGAGCAGCCATGATGGATTTGGCTCCTCCTCATTCTCCACAAACATTGCCTGCAGCAAACACTAGTTCATGCAGTCTCCCATACCCTCCAAAGTACCCATTCACCATATCTTTACAAATTTAAAACTGACCTCATTTGTAAATATAGGCTTTTTATTAACTATCAGGTTTTGGCCGGTTTGGGACACTTTTATTTTGGTGCCCAGGCCTATTTTTTGTCCCAGTCTGATCCTGATCACAACTAGCTACTTCAATAAAACTCAACATCACATTCAATTAAGGTTTTGCTGTAAAAAAAAGACAATGACAACCATCAAGGGCTATGCTAAACACACCATCTCAGGTATGGAAGGCTTCATGAAAATTCACTATCAGACCCATTGGAACCTTTGTGATAACTCACCAAGATGACAATAGAAGGCTTCACTGAAAGCCATCAAGAAACCATTGTAGCTTTCTGATAACTCAACATCATAACCTTCAAAGGCAAAGCTAAATCACACCCTAAGAAACTTCAAACGTTGATTGTATGTCAGAATATCAAGGAAAACAATGTTGTGCTACAAAAATATTATAAAACTGGGGTGGCAGAGTGGGCTAAAGAATGGTTATGGATTAAACCCAGATCTGTTGACTGGGTGTGAGTGTTTGATTGGTTCACATACTCCATCCATCACCACCCCCTTTTGTACCACAAAAATATTATAGCCAGAATATCGACTACCAAAACACTGTTAAGTTAAGCTTTTTTGGTATCTTTAGCTCTTTTTTACTCCACATCTGTGTACCTTCAAGATGTGTGCATATATATATAAATATATACCCATATATATATATGGGTAGTGAGCAAGGCAGTTGAACACCGCCGAAACGCGTCTTATGCTGTAATCGGAAATAAAGAAACATTACTTTGGAACTTATTCATGGAGTCAGCGCCTTCTTGACAAACAAAGTTTGTACTGGTGTGCAATATATATATATATATATATATATATATATATATATATATATATATATATATATATATATATATATACAGTTGTTAGACTTAGCACCTTTGCCGTGGTTTCCCCTGACTTTTTGCCTCTACCTCCTGTATTTCTGATGCTGAGCTACCAGGACTATGGACAGTCATTAAGGACTACTATGAGAATGTGCGGCAACAGTTTTAAAACTATTTTGACTATTTTAGAACATATTGGCAACACTGGGTGTTAGTTTGGCTGAACGGTTGTAATGCCCGTATGCATCCCATTGAGCAGTGGTTTTATTGTTATACATGCTTCATCGTATATTTTGTCTGTTTTATTAGGTAATTTTGCAACCTTGGTTAATGCACTGTGCACTTTATATCAGTATGTTGCGTCTTTCCTACATTTATGTTTATGAAGAGTTTTTAGGCAACGCGAGCATGTTGTATTTAAGCTAATATGGGAATACTCACGCCATAGTATGTCTTCCATGTTTACCAACAGGGCTAGTGGGATGGGCTATTTAATGTATGAGCTATGCATTGCCAAACTAGATTGACAAAGGCCTCTTCAAGGCTGAAACGCGTCTCTCCTTGTGCTCATGATTGAGAGCGTCCTGCACTGAAATAAATGCCGAATCCAATGCCACTTCGTGTCCGTGCCTGCTTTCCGTGGATTCCATGTGGGAGTTGGGTGCTGGATCAAACCCAGTTCTTTTGACTGGGTGTGAGTGTTTGATTGGTTCGGATGCTCCGTCCATCACCACCCCCTTTTTGTACTGCTTTTGGCCGCCATAAGTGTGGCAGGGTATGCTCAGACGTGAGTCCCTTGCTCACTTTGCCACTGGATTCAAGCAAGCCGGGCTGAAGACGGCTGTAATGCCAGAAACCGGTCCTTGGATGCTTGATTCCGGTCTGGGAAAGACATGGCTTGGTAGTTCGGACTGGACTGTTCCCATGAGGCACAGGGTCAGAGCTGATTTGCATATAGCCAGTGTCTAACCCAGGGTGGTGTGGAGTGCAAAAAAAACGATGGATTTAGGCCCAGATCCTTGTACTGGGGTGAATGTATAACATTGTTCTACATTCTGTCCATCAACTGTGTTTTTTGCACTTTTAGAAAGTAGGCATTTTCTTGTTTAACCATCCTGTGTGCCTCTGCCTGTTTGTGTATTGACTGTACGATTTTGGAGTGGCAGGGGCAGGGGATGTGCATTCACTGTAGACTGCAACTGGGTGGGTTGAGGTGGGCCTGGCCCTTCCTGGATGACTCAGAGCTGAGCTGAATGGGTCTGTAGAGTAGTGTGAGGAGATTTCCTTGCACCTGAATAGGGCCTGCCTCCCTTGCACAATGCTGTCTGCACCCCTTATGGTCATACTGCACCAGTGAGGACAGAACTGGTTAGGACTGGGCTCAGAGACCCTTGCACAAAGAGAACATTTTGGGGTATAAGTATTAGCCCTAAACCCCCACAACGTTAGACTAATTCTGGAATCAAGAGGAATCTTTGCCAAGGATAATAGCTGGAGAAACTGGAGGAGGAGTACTGCCCCTTTGCTGTGTTCTGTCTGGGGTTGTCCTGCAGTAGTTGTTTCTGCCAAGGAAAGGACAAGGACTTTGCTGTGTGCTGTGTCCCCCTGCTTGAGGAAGATCTCCAAGGGCTTGAGTAAACCTTGACTCCTGTTCTGAAGTCTCAGGGACACAAAGACTTTGCCCCCAGCTCCCCTGGACTTCTTGCTGGGAGTTCTGACCTGCCAAGAGGTGCCTGTTACTGTGTTGGGCCTCTGGAGGTTGTATCTGCTGTTGGGAGCTGGAAAAGCAATGCAACTACAAGAAAATCGATGCATCTTCTTGCAGCTGTTTTTCAGACGCAGCACCACTGTGTGATTAGAATCCCCACATATCGCCATACCGCTGCCAAAACTGACCCAACGCCTCTTGCCGCTGCAAAAACCAACCCATGGTGGGATCATGGCTGAAGAAACCGACGCTGCGCCACTTGACGCTGCCGCATTAATTGCCGACGCATCTCATATTTCCATGCATTGTACCTGGGCGGCAAGTTTTCTCGACACATCACCCGCTGACCAGTACCGTCTCTGAATCGATGCATCACTTCCCCCTACAGACCGGATTTGACGCATCACTTCTCCTGCGTGCAGCAGAACTGTCCCCATGGTCTCAGGAACTCTTTGTTTTTCAACGCTTCCCATCTCTGCAGTTGTTTGGCCTTGTGAATTTTGTCGCAACTACAGGTGCTTTGAGAGAAATCAGGCCTCCATAGTTTTCTATGGACCAACTTGTTTGAAACCTTTTTAAAGTCATATTCCTATTACTTTTATGTTGGATTGTTGTCATTTTGGTCTTGTTGAGTTTAGATAAAGATACTTTTTTTCTAAACTGGTGTGGTCTCCATTTGTGGTGTTATCACTGTACTACTGTGTATTTTGAGTACAAATACATTACAGATTCCCTTTGGGATAAGTCTGTCCGCTCGTGTCAAGCTACCCAGGAGGTGAGCAGGGGTTATCTAAAGTGTGTATCTCCCTTACCCTGAATAGAAGCAAGGTTCCCTATTTGGACAAAGGTACCTACCTCTGCCAACTACAGACCCCCATTTCTAACAATGTTCAAGGAACTTATATTTGGAGCTAAAGAAAGCAAATCTGAACTTATCTTTATATGCATACGGTCACTATAGTTTAGTAGCTGGTATTCTGGCAAAAATATTTTTGTAGCTCAATATTTAAAACCTGATATTCAGGTAGTATACCCATATGCTTCTCTACAACTCCTCATCAAAACTGCCAAAGACGTTGTTCAAACTCACCATCACAGCTATCAAAGGGTACACTGAATATACCACCTTACTACCGAAGGCTTAGTTAAAATTCATCATCACCCCATTGGAGGTTTCACTACAACTCACCATGATAACTTTGAAAGTTTTCACTAAAACTCACCATCTTTTCACCTATTTATCACCATTGAAGGATTCACTTCACCATCACAACCATTACCAGATTCACTATATTTACCATCTGAAAGACTGATGGCTTTGTTAAAAATCACCATCACACCCATGAGGTGTTTAGTACACTCACCATGACAACCATGAAAGGCTTCACTAAAACTCACAATCACAGCCATAAAAGGCTACTTTGAAACTCATTGTCACAACCATTAAAGGCTTCATTAAAATTTAAAGTCACAAACATCAAAAGCTTCACTAAAACTCAATATAATACTCATTCACCGCCATTAAAGTCTTCACTTTACCAGCACAACCATTAATAGATTCACTCAAATGGATGCTGGGGGATTGGGGGGATACCTATGGTACCCCCCTGCATTTGCACGTTGTGCATGCAAATGCACAGTGTACAGTCCCAGCATTGTGGAGAGCGGTGCTGTATGCACCGCCCGCCACAATGATTTGGATGGGGGATGCCACCACCACCGTGGCCTTGGCATCCTAAATGCCGGTGCGGGACTGCCACACCATTGGTGGCCGGTCCCAGCACCGCTAGGGTGGTGGGCGGATGTAAGTCCGCCCGCCATCCTAATAGGCCCCTAAAGCTCACCATTACGATCAACAGAACCTTTTCTAAACTTACCATCTCAGACATTGACGACTTCATTCAAATTCACCATCACAAAAATGGAAGGCTTCAGTAAAGCACACGAGGTCAACTATCGAGGGCTTCACTAAAACTCACTATCACAACCATCAAAGGCAACTCTATAACCCACTATCACACTCATTTCAGTTCACCTCACCATGGCAGCAATCAAAGACTGTTCGAACACTCACCATCACAGCAATCAAAGGTTCACTAAACCTCACCATCACAGATGAAACGTCAACATCACAGCGATTAAATACGTCACTAAAACTCACCCTTTCGATCAACAGAAACTTTACTAAATGTAATCTTTCAGACACTGAAGACTTCTTAAAATTCACCATCACATCACCATCACAACCCCAGAAGGCTTCACTAAAGCACACCAGGACAGCCATCAATAGCTTCTCAAAAGTTACCATCGCAGCCATCACAGACCACTCTGAAAACTCACCATCACAGGCTACTCTGAAACTCACCATCACATCACAGGCCACCTTGAAACACACCATCGCAGCCATTAAAGGTTTTAATGAAAGTCTGAAACTCAACCTGGCACCACACCCCCTCCACCAATGGCATGACGGGAACTGTACTTGCCACCTGTAATCTAACCGTGACCGAATTCTATAGTCGTCTAATCAAATGCGAAAATCACATCACTCGTCGGTGTGTGTTGTTGTTCCTCGGTGGAGACTATTTCCGCTGTGACAAAAACCTACCCTACAGATTATAAAAAAATATCGAGGGAGACAGTGGGGACTGGCGGGCGGTGGGGACTGGCGGGCGGGGCGTTGAAAAGAGTGAGGGAAGGAAAGAGGCTATGAATAGGGGAAGAGCAATACAATGAGGAGGGGGAGGGTGGATGGATCGGAGAGGAGAAGGAAGCAGCTGCGTACAAAGGGGCTGAAAGAGATCTAGAGAGAAGGGAGAGCCGGCGGGTGACTGACTGGGAAGATGAGGGAGAGAATAGGACGGGGGCTCGGGAGAAATATGGTGAAGGATACGGGAAAAGAAAGGGGTGGCGCGGTGGGTGGGTGGGGGAGTGGCAGGGGAAGGGAAGAGAGGCGCTGCGCGAGGAGGGGGTCAGAGAGGCAGCGGGGGAGCAGTGAAGGGGAGGGGGCGGAGGCTCGGAGGGGGCACGAAGCTGCCAGCAGGCGGATACCAAGCCATTCCTAGACAAGGCATAGCGGGGTGGCACGGAAGGGAGACTAGCACAGTGTGGCCGCGGGTGGGTGTTGGGCAAAGGTAATGTAGCGGGGACACACCATGGAGTCGGGCATTGTCAGGGGGTCGCATAGGTTGCCGGGGCGGAAAAGGGGCAAAGGGGTAGCAAGGAGCGGGCTTGCCCATGGTGGGGGACAGGAGCTCAGTCTGAGGGAGAACACAGGCTGTCCAGGAGCTCGTGGTGCCAGTTGTTCTAGCGAGAGGGCATGGGAGACGAGTTGGGGACCATCCAGGGAAAAGGGAGGGCACAGGCGGGGGTGGACGGGGGCATTAGGAGACATAGCCTAGGTGGAAATTGCAGAGCCGAGGTCCGACACTGGTCAGCCGGGTTCCACGGCACGCGCCTGAACGCGCTGACAACAGTGATGCAGCGCCCAGACACTCACTGCTCCAGCTTCTGGGAGCTGGTATTGAGCGGCAGCGATCGGAGAGGGTAAGGAGGCGGCGCGACGGACTGAGCGGCTGCTGGGTTTATACATTACAAGGCTGCGAAGCAGAGTGGTTTCGTGAACGGAGTCCTAGCCGGCGCAGATTCATGCAGGGTCAAGGGCTGAGCTGGGACCACGCACTCCCCGCCCACAGAGCCAAGCAAGCGCGCGCCACGCGTCTTGTTTGCACACTGTCCCCGCACAGTGCCACAGGCCAGGGTCGCATGCGAGTTCCATGTCTTCTGAGTGCCCAGAGTACATCGATTGCAAGGACGCCCACCTCGGCGGGCCGGCACGGCGCGTTCTTTCAAATGCTCGGACAATGGAACAGGACCGCCACCCCTGTCTGCAGTGTCGGCAGAGGGGCCAAGGACTGAACGTGCCTGGAGTGTGAGTTGCCCTCTCCGCCCTCTTTTCGAAGCCTGCCCTGCACCGGTTGCAGCGCGGGTGGCTCACACGGGTGGGCAGCGCCAGAACTCTGCAAGGGCGGCAGCTTGAGGAGCCCGGACTGTTGGCGGGAAGATGCTCGCATTGGTGGGAACTAAGTGAGAAGGCTGAACTGCAGGCGGTGTGATAAGGCGTGGGCATGGAGGTGGCGGGGGTTATAGGGATGTGTAAAAATGGTGGACAGTGTGGAGCGCAGTGTAATTCGTTTCCATTAAAATACACCAGCCTTTTCGAAATATCACACACTTACGTGGATACGCTGGAGGCAGGCCTGTACACACGGACTTTTATTCGCATACCCATGACACAGGTGGGTTTGCCCCAATGAACCCGTATACAGCTGGCACACAGACCGCATGACATCACACCACACACCACGCCCTACCCACAAGACCCAGGCACTCCACTTTCTGTATACCCAACCCAGGAAAACGCTGCTCGGCCTCTCCTAAACTTTCCTGCGTCACCCCATGCTTATGCGCATCACAGGCTCGGTGCAACCGACCTGAAGGCTGGAGCCCCCTCATGCTTGACACCCAAACTCTCCCCAGGTAGACCACTCTCGGAAGGCCCTCTCTGCCAGTCACGCACTGCGCACTAGGCCCTGATGTATCAGCCCCCTTCCTCCTAGACACGAGTGGGTCCATTTGATACATCAGGCACCAGACCGTTCTCCAGAGTCAGTAACTACATGTCAATGTGACCCTCACATCTTTAGTCTTCACTCCATGCTGAAGCGCAGTCACCGGTTTGTTGCAACTCAATGGAAGTGCCCCAACAATCCTCATCCATGACACCCCATCTCTTTCCACAGAGGCCGCTCTACGGAGACCCACTCTGCAAACTGGGTCAGATGTACAAAAGCCATTTAGTAGTCGCAAAGCCTGCAAGATGCCAAATCACAGGGTTTGTGATCGCTGTATGGCTTTTTTCAGTGCACTAAACCCATTTTGCGAATCAGTAAATGATTGCCGAACTGTAAAATGGGTTTAAAAAATGCATAACAAATCACAATTTGGGGAAAAGGTGTGTTCAGGGCGTCCTTTCCAAATTGCGATTTGTAACGCTAGGCGTCACTGGTTTGAGACAGCAATTTTGTTTGCAAATCATTGATGGGTGACTGACTCCGATTGAAGGTGGTATCCCATTAGGCCCCCTTCCCCTTTGTGAATGTAAATAGTGTGTTTGGGAGGGGACAGTAGTCAGGGGGACCATAGCCAGCTCTTAAACAAAGTTTTTAAAACAGTACTGTTTTTAACGCAGCATTGTTTCCTTTAAAGAAGATGGGCTGTATTTCACAAAACAAAAAAATTAAATTGAAAACGGGCACATTGGTCTACTGACCTCAGCAGGAAACCATCTCTGCGATGGCATCCAATTGGAATGATTCAATTCCAAAATCAATTTGAATGGTGATTTAGCGAATCAACCTAATGGTACACAGGCTCCTTCACAAAATCCGAATCCATTTGCAAAAAGTAAGTCAACAATTAGCAAATTGCAACCACTTTTCTTAGTACAGCTGGCCGTAGATTTTTAATAAAAGATCGTTACTATATTTAAATGGGACTGACATCTTTCTTTTTCATGTTAAAGCCGAGTCCCGGGTTTCATGCAACAAAATTGAAGTCCCCCCACCAGTCCTCAAGCATGACGCCAAATCTCTTCAAACATAGACCACTCTATGAAGAACCCCTCTACAAATCATTCACAAAAAATAATAGATTTAAGTCGAAGAAGGTAAGTGCATGCCATTGTCTCTTGCACTTGCCAGCTTCAGTCCATGCATGAGGACAGGCACAAGTCTGATTTGTCAATAGTAGATAGTGAAGCACATCTTTAAAACATCATGCATGACATCTTAACCTTTCCAACAGAGACTAGTCTATGAAAACACCTTCTACCAACCGTCCATAACATATGCAGCCTCCTCTTGCAACAAGATGCTGTGTAAGTGCAAATGTGACTCTGTGTCATAAACCTCTCTGCTTCACTCCATGCTTAAGCACAGCCCCCATGACCTCCTTCTCCATGAATCCCATCACTACCACTCTCCAGCAGTGCACCTCATCTCTCCACAGCCTCTCTCTGACATATATTTAAATTTGTTTTTATAATGCTGCTCATAGTTTGATCGCACTCAGTTCTGGAATCTGCATGGTACACTTTCTTTGCAGCGGGCACATTAACCCTCCATGCTACTTTATGATGAGTCAAAAATCCTGATCTCTCAAAAGTAGGAACATTAATTAACAGAGTTATCTGAGCATGTTTATTGTTGCTTGAAAACTGCTGGGGCACAAGGACAAAGCTCCCCCAACAAAGTCAGGGCCAGATGTGGCTGCACTGATCAGGCGACCCTAAAGCCAGCTCTGAGTGCAGCCACAAGCAATGCTCAATGTACACAAACCCTAAGATGGCACCCAAGATCTTCCCACGTTACACACTCTATAAATATACATTTTGCCAACCAAGTATATCAAATGGTGCCGGCCTTATCTGACAACTAGGAAGTGCTTTGGGGCCTCGTCAGGGGTACTAGGTGTTCTATCATTTCTACGGTACAGTAAACTACAATGGTCAGAGAGTAGTTATAGACAAAATTGAAAAAAACATATTTTCACAACAATCTGGAGAAGAGAAAGATTACTGTTATATGTATTTGTAAAGCGCACTACCACACGCAAAGGTATCCTGGAGCTGAGCTGCTGTGTGTGCCTAGCCCTGCACATGGCAGACTGTTTAATGGAAAATCCAGGTCTTCAACTTCTTGCTAAATTCAAGAAAAGTGGAGGAGGCTCTTATGTGGAGTGGGAGGCCATTCCATGCCTTAGGAGCGATGTAAGAGAATGCCTGTCATCCTGATCTGGTTCTGTGTATGTGTGGGATATTTTCGAGCATGAGTTCTGAAGATCGGACCTGTCTGGATGGTTGATGGAAGGAGATGCGACTGTTCAGGTAAATTTCTTTGTAAATGTAAATGTATTTCAGCTTGTAAAGCGCACTGCTACCCGTCCGTAGGTTTCCTGGTGCTGTATAACTCTGGGAAACCCGTCCTGGCTTTCCCCGTGGGATGGTCCTGCTGGGAGTCCCCAAGGTGGAGCCAGGCATCCCCGGAATTGATGGGGCCGTTGTGGAGATTAGGCAAGCTAATGCCCAGAGTTGCCGAGTGGAACCCCTGATTAGAGTAAGCACCGAAGCGAGAATTATCGAGTCCGCTGACCCAAGTCCACGACCCTGCCGCGTCGGGAATTGAACCCTGGTCCCAGGCCGACTTCTGCTCCCGGGTCTGCCGCCTCTAACCAGTGAGCCACACTACTCCATGTAGGTGGGGCCTATGTTGTGTAGTGCCTTGAATGTGTGTGTGAGTCTAAAATGAGTGTGTTTGTGTATTATTAGCCAGTGGGGCTCTTTGAGGTGTGGTGTGATGTGAGTCCTGTGTGGGAGGTTGAGGATGAATCTGGCTGTCGAGTTTTAGATGGTTTGTAGTTTTCTAGTGATTTGCTCGGGGAACCTGGTGAAGCGGGTGTTCCCTTAGTCCAATTTATTAATTAAATATGGGTGGCATATACATGTGTTTGGACATTCCATGTTTGATTAATGCAATTTGTGCACCACTTGAGGCATATAGCTTGATCATAAACCTGCTTGACATCCCACACTCACTAGCCGCTTGAATCTGAGACTCGTGGTTTCATCATTCATCGCGATATCCTGTATGGATAGTGATAGGCTGGTCAGATCAGGTCTCTAACCTCAGGATCAATACAATCTACAGCAGAGAGGATGCATTGGATAAAATAGCAGATTTGGTGGTTGTTTTTTTAGGAAAAACCCAAGCAGACTTTCAGCATTCCTTAGATCCCAGAGAAGCAGCATTGAGTGGCTTTAACCCTTTAACCGCGGCAGAAATTCCGCCGCGGTGCAGGTGATTTATAGCCTGGGCGTGGTTCGGACGGCCCCCGGCCGTCCTCCGCACACGCCCAGTCCGACACACGCAAGGGGTTAATAGACCACTAAAGGGCTCCAGACAGCCTGTGCAGATAAGAGTTTCTCAGAGCAAGGACTTTCAAGTCTTTGAGCGGGCAGCCTCCGCAACGAATCGCCACCAAGTCCCCAGTGGGACTGCCTTCGCTTATTAAACAGTTACAAATGACCACAAGGAGAAGCATCACACAGCCCTATTGCACATCTGGCAGTCCTAGCTGTTTAGTTCACAACTATTCAATTGCTGGGATTTTGTTGGCTCCCCACAGAATACAAAAGATTCCTGGTGAAAAAATCAGGGCAGACTGAAGGTGGAGGCTATGATATGCCACCTTGTCCTTGAACCAGGGCGTACATAAGTTTGAATACTATGCCTTACTCAGGGCTTTAATTGGGCCGGGTTCCTCAGGGTCTAAGACCCAGTAGTAATGAGAAACAGACATTGAAACAAGTCCCTTATGGGCCCTATATTTATGTCCTTAATTTTACTGGCAAGTGATCCAGTTGCTAAACAATGAATGTAAAACATGCCAAAGTACCCCTTGTCATATGTTTAGTTGCTGTTTATAGTTCACGTTTGACTTAATCTTGCATTCTATAAGAGTGTTAGCTACTTCCACGATGTTGTGTTTCTTGCTTTATTTTGTACAGCATATTCTTCTAGTAAATACTTTTAATGAGTCGCCTCCGAGTGTTTAAAACACTTTTGAGAGCTTTGGAGTTTAGGCTGAAGGTAGTGCCAGTTGCTCACAGTATGTCAGTGGTTCAAAAATGTGTTCAGAATGTATGGCCATCCAATCTTTGTCCTCTCTGTAGAGAGCACAGTGCAATAGTGATGTATTCCTGTTGAAATTGTTATTCTGTGCAAATGCATATGAACAGTTGTCAAAATATCGACAGAGTGATAGTTAAAGAAAATACTGTGATTATAGATGAGGGGGTGCATTGTGTGTTTGGGGGTGGTGAAGTGAAGGAGATGAGAGCAAGCACTTTGAGAGAGTGAAAAGAGGGTGCAGAAGTACGTGCTGGTTCTGTCAGGGACTGAGTAACTGCAATTCTTCCTCTTCAGAGGGAGTGCCTGCACTTCTCAGCAGAGGTGCAATATCTAATTGGAGAGCACTGCTTAAATTCACAGTCTGACAATTTCCGAATCGACACATTTTCCATATTAATTATTAACAACATTTTTGGTGTGACTCATTTATCTAACTACCATTCAAAAAGGCAATATTCCTGGCTGGTTTTATATATATGTCACCTGCTGTGTTATATATCTGAATGCAATAACTCAGAGAGGAACCAAAATAGCGGTCGGGCCACACTATGGTAACCACAGAAATGTAGTTTCCATATTTAATCCACATCTTTTTACGTGGGACAATTCGCTTTTAGAGATCCCCTCCTTTTGCATTCCACGTAAAATCCAGGACTTACCATTGCTAATTCCATGAAGCGGGCGTCTAAGCACATGAATTATTATTTTATTTTGTGTTCTTACAGTGAGCACCTGAACCGTGGGGTTGTAAGGCGCCTTAGATAAAACTGGAGCTAGTTTATACACTACAGGGCATATTTACAACTTCTGGTGCATTCCTGCATATCAGCAGGGATGCTCCAAGAAAGATACATCCCGGAAAACTACCTGTGCGCCCCCATGGATGCGCCGCATTTAGAATGCGGCGCGTTGTGGCACACGGATAGGCAGATGCGTGACGTATCTGCCGGCGTAATGTTGGCGAAGTGTGAGAGTTGCGTCGCGCCCGCAGCACTGTTCCAACCCGGCCTATCTCCAACATGGTACGCCTTACGCCTGCTTCAAGCAGGCACAAGGTTTTGACCCAGCAGCGTCGGAAAAGTGACTGAGTGAATTCTTGTAGATTTCACTGCATCACTTTTCCGAGGCTTTCCTCCGATGGATCTCCCACACTGCGACGGAACGCCCACATGAAACCTGATGCAGGTTTCATGTGGCTCAATGCTTTGCAATGTGATGCATCTGCCTAGATGCGTCACGTTGTGAATAAGTCGCAACGTGGCGCATGGTTTACGCTGCCTCTGCGTCACAAAAGTGACGCAACGGTGGTGTAAAAGTGTCATAAGGGGCTTGTAAATCTGCCCCTAAGTGCATAGGGACAGCTCCTTCAACAACCGCCATAATCAGCTGACACGTTACGTAAAACGTGCCTTCCACAGATGAGGAGTCCGAGGATATATATATTCCGTCAATGCGCCTTATACGTCAGTCTGAGGGTGTGTATTCATAAGACACGCTCCTGCCTCGGCCAGGCCCGTGAACCACTGTGATCTTGCGGCAGTATGCGAGAGCACCCACCCCTCCGATCTCTCCCGTACCCCCACCCTCCATACGCTGATGAAAACTGGCTCCCTACTTGACCCGCTCTGTCACACTCAACGCCAAGCCCCCTTTCAGCATGTCCTACGTTTGGTGTTTATGGCGGTTTGTAAAGCGCCACATTGTGTTGATGTCGCCTTACAGCACAGTGCGCATCTTGCAGTTGAGAGTGCTTTGACATGTTGCACACAGGGCTTGGAGGAGGTGGGGTCTGTACAAAGGCCTCGGGTCTCACGGATCCACGCGCATCCTTCGCCTGTGGTGAATAGGCGGGTAGGAGGAACAGGCCGGGCTTTGCCTCTTAGTGGAATTTAAGAAGGTTTTCCTAACATCAGTACCTACCCCTCGACAAAGGACGGAAGCAGGGGGAGCGTGGGAGAGGGTAGGGCAGCGTGGGTTGTAGACAAGTATGGGTACACATATTTGAGGTAGCCATTGCCGTGCATTTGTGTATGATTGTTTTCACTCTCACACACTCTCGACTGTTCACTAAGGTTCTTTAGTGCAAACCACACATTAACTTGATTATTTTGTAAACCTGTCAGCTACATCTCAAGGACGAGTACAACCAGGGCAAAACACACCAGTGATTGTCGAACACCTCTGAGCGATATCTATCTATGCCGGTTATATAGATCGTATATATATGTCAAACCTCTAAGTTTCATGGTAAGACGTTATTCAGAGTGTTTTTCTTGCAACCATTAAAAAAGGAAAGTAAGTCAGCCTCCATAAAATTGTGCCAGCCCACTCCTGCTTGTGTCGCGTTTCTAGGAAGAATCCATAAATAAATGGCAATAGGAGCATCTGTATTGGATGCAGATAAAAGCGAGTGAGCGAGAGGGAAAGAGAGAGACAGGAAGACACAGAAAGAGACCAGAAAGATGTGTAGATAGATGGCTGCCACTGAGTTCTCCACTGCATGTCCTCTCCTCTACCACGGCTAAGTGACCCTGTGTTATGGCTGTGTTCCTAGTATTCCTTCCTGGAGGGTCACTGGTGACCATGACCCTCAATAAATCATAAGCAAGGACTCTTTTACTTCCGTGCCCTCATGCTTACCCCCTCATTCTGCCTGCTGACACAGTCTGTGGATCAGCACCCAGCTCTTGCGCCATCTTAAACGGGATCTCAGCGGGATCTCAGGGGGAGCTCCCGAGACAAGCCTCTGATGCAACCATGTACTTCGATAGGATCAGATGTGGAAGGAAACATCACATTTGTATGATGGAGCTGGACAGCTGTTTATATCTCCATACATATACATTTATTTCCAACTTAGCAGGACATGGAGCTGAGTGTGACCCATCTCCCGCCTGCTGGGAGGACGCTCTGCCAAGAGGGACCGTGCTGTTTGTATTCTGAAGCCAAGCCTAAAGGCCCAAGAGCGCTTGCAGCCCCAGGAGCCAGTCACCTCTTCAAGACCGCTTGCCTGCTGTCACCAGACACCACTGTGAACTGAACCTGAGTGAGTGACAAGTGAGCAATGAGGTAAAGCTCATCCTGAGACCCAAGGAGAACCTCAAAGTCAATCTACAGCATCCAGGCGCCCAGCTCTAGAGTGGTAACTGTGGTTTCCCGGTGGGGGGGCTTATTCTCATTGGAGAGGGAGCCTCACATGTGTGCCAAGGCCCTGTGCCAGTCTGTCCTGCAGAATGAAGTGCAGAAAGTTGCATATTCACTGCACCACACTCTGAACTAGAGACTTCCTATGATTGTGGAGCCTAAAAGCCTATCCCGCACACTGCCTCAGGCCTTAGGTGAACACACCAGTAAGCAATTTTTTTAACTGCATCCAATGGTCCCAAAACACCAGCCTCTGCAGTATCCATACTAGTCATAACCATTGGTTAGCTTCCAGGGACTGGTAAAATCCCAGGAACTAAAATATGTAGGCTGCGACTGGCTCATTTCAAGATATGGTTCAGTAAAACATTAGTACACTGGCACCGAAACCACCTTTTAATCATCAAATGATGCCTCGCTTACTACCATTTAATTTAGTGAAAATAAAATGATGAATTTAGTGAAAATAAAATGAAGAATACATTTTATGTAAATTAAGTGTCTATTTCCCCCCTAGTTGAAAACCAAGTTTCTTCCTAAATGCTCACAAGATGCCCCCAAAGACTTACATTGAGTGGAGTTGTGGCTCCATAGACTTACATTGATTAAAGTTGTGGCTCCATAGACTTACATTAAATGGAGTTGTGGCTCCATAAACTGACACTGTGTGGTGTCGAGGCTCCATTGACTTACATTGAATGGAGTTCTGGCTCCATAGACTTGGATTTTGTGGAATTGTAGATCCATAGACTGACACTGTGTGGCATTGAGGCTCCATAGAAATACACTAAGTTGAGTTGTGGACCCATAGACTTAATGAATGGCGTTGTGGCTGCATAGATTTACACTGAATTGAGTTATGGCCTCACAGACTAATATTGAGCAGAGTTGTGGCTCCATCGACTTGCGTTGAGTGAAGTTTTGGACCCATAAACTCATACTGGGTTTGGTTGTGGACCCATAGGCTTGCATTGAATGGTGTTGTGGCCCTATAGACTTACATTGAGAGGGGTTGAGGCCACAGGGACTTACATTGAGGGAAGTTGTAGTGCCACTGACTTACACTGAGTGAAGTCGTGGACCCGTAGACTTACATTGAATGGAGTTGTGGCTCCATAGACTTACATTGTGTGGAATTATTGCTCCATAGACTGACAGTGTGTAGCGTAGAGTATCCATTGACTTACATTAAATAGAGTTTTGGCTCCACAGACTTAGATTATGTGGAATTATAGACTGACACTATGTGGCACTGAGGCTCCACAGAAATGCACTTAGTTGAGTTGTGGACCCATAGACTTACTGAATTGCGTTGTGGCTGCATAGATTTACACTGAATTGAGTTATGGCCTCACAGGCTTATATTGAGCAGAGTTGTGGCTCCATAGACATGCATTGAGTGAAGTTTTGGATCCATAAACTTATACTGGGTCTGGCTGTGGACCCATAGGCTTGCATTCCATGGAGTTGTGGCCCTATAGACTTACATTGAAAGGGGTTGAGGCCACAGGAACTTACATTGAGGTGAGTTGTAGTGTCACCGACTTGCACTGAGTAAAGTTGTGGATCCATAGGCTTCTACTGAGTTGACATGTGAGCCAGTATACTTTCACTGAATGGAGTTGTGATGATATAGATTTATATTGAGTGGAGATGTGGTGCCATAGGCTTACTCTAATTAGAATTGTGGCTCAATAGGCTTACAATGAGTTGCATTGAATGTTGTTGTGGCCGCAAAGACTCACATAGAGTAGACTTACATTGAGAGGAGTTGTGGTCCCATAGACTTACATTGACTAGAGTTGTGACTCCATAGACTTACATTGTGTGGAGTTGTGGATCCATAGACTGACACTGTGTGGAGTTGAGGCTCCACAGAAATACACTTAGTTGTGTCGTGGGCCCATAGACTCAATGAATGGTGTTGTGGCTGCATATACTTACATTGAATTGAGTTATGGCCTCACAGACTTAGGTTGAGCGGAGTTGTGCCTCCATAGATTGAGTGGAGTTGTGGACCCATACACGTGTACTGAGGTTAGCTGTGGTCCCACAGACGACTTCCAGTGAACGGAGTTGTGGCCCAGTAGACATACATTGAGTGGGTTTGTGTCCCCAGGGATTTATATTGAGGGGAGTTGTAGTGCCACTAACTTACACTGAGTCAAGTTGTGGACCTATAGGCTTCTATTGAATTGACATGTGAACCTATGTACTTTCACTGAATGGAGTAGTGGTCATATAGACTTACTTTGAGTGGAGACGTGGTGACCTAGACTTACTCTCATTGGAATTGTGGCTCAATAGGCTTCAGTGAGTTGCATTGAATTTTGTTGTGGCTTCAGAGACACACATTGAGTAGACATACACTGAGAGGAGTTGTGGTCCCATAGACTTACATTTAGCTGAGTTGGGAACTACAGACTTACACTGCAATGAGTTTTGGCAGCATAGACTTAGATTGAGCTGAGTTACGGACCTATAGGCCAAAATTGGGCTGTGGTACCACCACACAGATTAACATTGATTAAAGTGTTGGTCCATAAGTGAACACTAGTTTGTATTTAGGGTCATTTTTCAGAAACATAACTGGTAGACACTTTGAGTTTCCACTGTTGTACGTATATTAACTTATCTGTGTTTAGATTTGTGCATTGGAGAGGCAGTCTCATTCAATGAACTGTCTCTAGCTGGACATGAACCCTTACTGGGTGTGATAAGATCTGTATTACAGTGTAATAGACAACATGCCTAACCTCGGTAAATTGCCAAAATTCGACCTCTACAACCCCGAGTCATCAAAAACAGTTAAGGTCTCTTGGGGAACCTTTGAAATGCCTAATAAATACACTTATAGCTGACCAGTCAAAGTACCACATGGGCTCGGAGTGTGAGGCCCCAGGAGATCAGGTGGGATGGTTCACTTGCAGACATCAATAAGGACATTATTCACCGAAATGTACTGACTGCCAGATGAGATGCAATGCCACAGTATCTCCTGCTGCTGATATAGGGGCCAGCTATGGTCTTGTGTTTACTGTCAGAAGAAACTAAACCACGCAGTGCAGACCAGAATTGATGTATAAGTTCTTATGGAAATTTCTATCAGGATTTCCACATTGGTGTAAACTATTAAAAAAGTTCATCGTATTTTCGCCCACTTAGTAACCTTTACAAACACCACAGTCCAGTGAGATTGGACAGTGAAGATACATCACATACTGCATAAAACCCTGAGGAATGGTAGCACGACAGCACGGGCAGGTGAAGAGAAGTGACAGCAATAAACACAGGGAGAGTGAGGAGATAGGACTGCACTAAACACTGGAAGCGTGAGGAGGAATGACAGCTCTAACCACAGGGACGGTGGGGAAAAACGACAGCACTAAACACTTGGATTTTGAAGAGAAATGACAGAACTAATCAGTGGAAAAGTGACGAGTAATGGCACCACTGAACACTGATATTGTGAAGAAAACGACAGCACTAAACACTGCAGCGGAGAAGAGAAACGACGGCAAAACACCGGAGCATTACGGAGATACAAGAGCACCAACCCCTGGGGCGGTGAAGGGACATGGCAGCACTAAATACTGTGATGGTGAAGAGCAACAACAGCACTAAACAATGGAGAACTGACGATGAACCAACAGCACTAAATCCTGGTATGGTAAACAGAAGTGGCAGCAGTAAACACCGAGACGGTGAGAAGAAACGACAACATTACACTGTGGGATATTGAGGAGAAACGGCAGAAGCAGCCCCGGGGATGGTGAAGAGAAATGACAGCACTAAACACGGGAGCAGTGGGGAGGCATGGCAGCACTAAACACCTGGGCAGTGAAGAGGAATGACAACATTAAACAGTGGGACACTGAGGAGAAACGACAGAACTAAACGCTGGGATTGTGACGAGAAGCAGCAGCACTAAACCCCGGAGCGGTGGGGGAAAAGGGCAGCACTAAAAACTTGGACGGTGAGGAGAAACGACAGCACTAAACGCTGGAAGAGTGGGGGGGATTGGCAGCACTAAACAGCGGCTTCGTCACGAAAATGACAGCAGCACGTACTGGTGCTCTGCAGTACCCCTCGCCGACGGTCCATGGACCCGGCACAAGGGACGAGTGTCATTGTGAACATCGTGAATGCGGCTAGCAGTTCGTCGCCGCTCTTGGCTGTTTCTAACTAGCCACAATCGCGCTCGAGCGGCTTCGCGGGAGGCCGATTTTCTAAGAAGCAGGGTGTACAGCGGGTATATTGTACATACCACTACCTTCGATGCGTGTGCCTTGTTTTAATACTAGAATCTTCTGGGTGGGGGGGGATGGGGGGGACACATCCATAAGGGGGTGCCCTGAGCGTCCCTCGCTCCCGATCAGTGTGTTCAGTGTGGCCGCCGCAGGAGCAGAGCCTGGGACTGGGGGGACGAGGGCCGGTGCTGTGGTTTACGAGGAGGGGGGCCGTGGTTGTTTTTACGCAGACAGCCTCCCTCGTCCACTTTCGCGGGAGGTAAGTAGCCTCGTAGGCTCGGGCTGCGTTGTTTGCTATCACGACCCTCCCTCGTCGTAATATGTTTCCCCGTACAGTAAGTGTACACTTGCAATCTGAGATTGCACATGAAGTCGTGCATCAAGTGTGCACGCACGCACGCACTTAAGCGTAAGGGACAGTCCGCACCGCGAGACCAGCAGTGAGGAGACCCTGGTGGGATCTGAGGTGGGCATCCCAGAGCTTGTGAGGAGTTAGGTGGCACCAGGGAGTAACACCGGCCCCCATAGTCCCCGCGGTGCGGGTGGGGGGGGGGGGGGGGGGGGCTGCGAGCTGCAGGGGGCCCCTCAGCACTGTACTCAGGCCTGAGAGCTGCATATTGAATACGAGTGGGGGCCCTTCATGTACCTTGAAGGGGGAGGAGGAGGGCTCAACTTTCGTTACGCCAGTGGGTGGCACGAGGGACCTAGTCATGATGACCCCTGGGGGCCCGGTGATGGCGACGGCCTGGGTGAGACTCCTGATAATGAAGACCCCGTGGGGGCGGGTGAGGGGAGGACCCAGGGGGGATCCAGTGATGGTCCCCCCTGATAATGAAGACTTTGTAGGGAGTGGGTGGGGGCGGATGGGACCCCTAATAATGAGGGCTATGTAGGGACCGGGTGAAAGCGAGGACCCAGATGGGACCCCCGATTACGAGGACCGTGTAGGGAGTGGGCGAGGGGAGATCCCTGATGGGATCAGGTGATGGTGAGGACCCAGGTCGGACCCCTGACAGTGAGGACCTGCAGGGTCCGGTGTGATGCCGTAGGGCCCTCTGAAGGTCATGGTGACCTCCGTGGGGCTCCTGATAATGACAGCTGAGTGTCATTCTGTGACCCCATGATACTGGGAATGGTCGCTGTGAATCCGTGGGTATCAGAGACGCACCGAGCTGCACCCCTGACATTAGGGAGAACCCCGACTTGTATCCTTGAGATTGGGGAGGACACCTCTAGGGAGCCGGCTTTGAGAACCGAAGCGACCTCAGAGGAAGTCTGTCACATACCTGCAGAACAAAGTACTGGCTTTTCTTTTTATGGATCATTTTATCATGAAATTCACCTTTTTGATATAATTGAAGCAAAGACTCCCAGAATGCAGTGGTTTATTGAACGAAAGTGCAGGATTGGGTACATTGGGAACGGCTGACAATGAGCGACCTGGAATGGACTCTGTTGCCTGTGAACCACATGTTGTGCTTTCTAGCGGACCCCGGCGCGGGTGACCCTGTTAGACTTGCATGTGGCTTTACAATTCGATCCTGGCCACCGGGAGCTGGGTCAGGGTCTCGGTGCACGTGCGTGCGCAGGGACGCTGTAACCCCGCGCACACGCAGAGATGACAACGCCCCCTCCCAGGGGTCTTAGGTAGAAACACACACACTCAAGGTCTCAGCAGACAAATGGGTGCTCCCTGCCCCACACGCCTGGTCGCAGGTGAATAAGCCGGCCACGTTACGTCTCAGAAAGCACGTACAGGCACAACCACAAAGTATCAGGGCACGAGGTAGGCTCTCGGGGATACGCACTGAGGTTGGCTGTACTGTTAACTTTAGGGTTTCTGGACGCTGGTGAGTATAGAGCTTTCAAATAACAGTTGGATGCTCAGCCCACCTTTCTTCTCAGAAAGGAGGTGGGTTACAGCACCCTAGGCTTGGAGGGTACAGGCGAGTGAACCCCTCTTCCGCCCCGGGTAGAAGGGTACAGGTGGGCACAGTCTCGGGGTGGCTGGTATTCAACGAGGACCTGGTGGAACATGTGAAACAGTTTGGAGGTGCAGGTGAGCGCATGAAGCCATGCGCGCGTCTGAGATGACATTTGAAATGGAAGTCACCCCTACAGGGTGCTGTCACGGAGGGTCTCTTACCTTTGGTGCTGGAGGTCTCCTGGTTAATGTACATTTTCCCTCCTGCCCAGCTCCTCTCCTAGACTCCTCTTCTACGTGGACCAATACTTCGCTTGCCCTGGTTCCGTTCTCGTGGCACCGTGCTCAACTTGCCCCCTGTGTGCACTTGAGGTCTCTTGTGACTGACAGCCAGCCCCCCGGGCACGGCTCTCAGCAGCCACTGCTCTCCGCGAGCACCGTCTCCGCAGCGCCTCTCCTCCCGGGCAGCGCGTCGCTCTTCTGGGCACAAGCGGTCCCTTTGTATCCGGCAGTGTTGCTCTCCTCCGTGCAGGCAGCGCCCCTCTGCCCTCGGCAGCGCCTCTTCTCCCCGGGCAGCGCTCCTCTCCTGTCGGGCACAGGAGGTTCCTCCGCTCCGGGCAGCGCCTCACCTCCCCGGGCAGCGCGCCTTTCCTCCCGGGCACAGGTCCTTCTGCTCCGGGCAGCGCGCCCGTCCTCCCGGGCACAGGTAGTCCCTCTGCCCACGGCAGCGCCTCTTCTCCCCGTACAGCGCCTCTTCTCCCCGTACAGCGCTCCTCTCCTGTTGGGCACAGGAGGTTCCTTCGCTCCCGGCAGCGCCTAACCTCCCCGGGCAGCGCGCCTCTCCTGCCGGGCACAGTTCCTTCTGCTCCGGGCAGCGCGCCTGTCCTCCCGGGCACAGGTGGTCCCTCCGCTCCCGGCTGCGCTGCACTTGTACGCGCTGCACTGGACGCCACTATAAATGATTGGTGGCTACACAGAAGCTATAGGGTGTGCGCTCCTTCCATCCGCCACCGGGCTCCGGGCCCCTCTCCCCATCCCCTGGCTCCCTGCCTCCCTCGGGCACCCTCTCCTCTCCGAGGCACGGACTGCTCTCCGCCGTCAGCAGGTGCCGCGACAATGCTTTGAAACTCTCGGCGGCCCAAACACGTCCAACAGGTCCTGGGCAGAGTGGAAGAGGAGGAGCGGAAGGTGTCGGCGTCCCCGGGAGATCAGCGACCTCTGCGTGCACTCACAGGCACTGGAGCCTGACAGGGCGATGCCAGCGAGGGGTATCCGGGCTCCTCAGCCCTCCACGGAAGAGGTGATCTGAGGCAGGCGAGTGGCCTGTTTATTGTCCAGCAAGCAGGCCGGTGTGCCCAGCACCTCCCTCGCCCTGGGCAGTAAGGGGCAGTGCAGCGCACGCCTTCTGCTGCACGCTACGGAGCCTCGCGCGTCTCCCGCTGCCTCGCCCGCTGCCCTGGCTCTGCGCGATGCCCACTCTGTGCCTGCACATCTCTCGCTTCGCGATGCTGCGCGCACTGGCGGCGGGCGCGGAAACTGCACGCGGGCCCATCCCTGCCAGCACCTGGGAGGGGAGGGGGCACGGCCCCCTAGCATACACCTGACGATAGGAAGGCGTGTAATACTGCGCCCACGGACACGCCTTGAGACTTCCTAATGCAGTCAGTGAAAGGAGTCATCATCACCATAGGGTGCCCGCTCCATGTTCCTCGAAAATATGACCTAGTGGGTTACATCAGGATTCATATTCTGACCTACAAGGTAAATGCATGTCTCTCTGCAGCTGGCTTGGGATTCGGGAACCCGCCAGGCTATCTTTTTACAAGTTCAGCTGGTGACCGCAGGTTACACAATGATCTCTACCTCTGCTGCTCCAACCCTGCAAGTTATCATACATGCTCTGTAATAACTCTCAACTTCCTTCCCCCAGACCCATCACAGTGGAACATTTGGAACACCCCTCATCCACAGTAGTGCTGGAGACCCCAGTGAGTTTTACAAGTCCCTTGCGCCACATTTACGTCACTTGTTCCCATATTAAAAGCGACATCACTTGTTCCCATATTAAAAGCGGTCACTTGTTCCCATATTAAAAGCAAAGCACCGCGATGAAAGGGACATATTAATAAGCCCCTGGGGGACAGATTTACAAGAAACTGACGCATCTGTACAGATACTCAGTTTCCCTCCTCCTCCATGCAGAATCCTTGCTGTTAGAAGCTGATTCTGACACTATGGGCCGCCCAGGTTTTTAAATTTTTTAGCACCTAATTGTTGAGCTTTTACTGTGAGGGAGCCTGATACGTTGGGATTCACCCACAGTGAACTCAGGATGTAAGAGACTGCATGGGGATTTTACTGGTGTCCCCCGGCTTGACCAGGCCACTGCACAGCAGCTGGAGTAAGGGACACCGCACTGGTTACATGCAGACACATGTGTACATGCGGGTGCACACGTGTAGGGGCTGCGCAGGGGAGATTCCTAGCGTACACAGCCAAGGAGCAGGTGCAGATAGACTGGTGTGGCAGGACTTATGCAGAATGGGGTGGTGACATGGAATAGGCTTTATACACTGGGAAGAAACATGCCAGGGAAAGTCAGTGTGTTTTACTGTTTTTCACTTCATTAATCCCCTATTGGGATTTTTAGCTAATGGGCTAAAGAAACTTTTAAAAGGCCTACAGATTCCAGACATGCACTTAAGTCCACTGTAATGGATGTGAAAAGGAGTATTCCGCAGAGTCCAAAGTCATATTTGTACTGCTTTAGGGTCATCCAGGACTGTCATATTTCTCTGAGCCAGCCATAACCAGACCCTGGCTGAGGGCTGACCTCAGCTGGATGGATTGATAACCTTTCTTCACAAGCTAAAGCCTCCTCTCCACAAAGAAAAGATGGGTGAGGCTACAGGCTCATCCATCCACATCCATCACTGGGTGCCAGGCACCAGGCTGCACCAAGGAGGCAAGGCAGCGAGGGGGGAAAGGCTTTTTCAGAAACCATGTGGCCAGAGACCTTGGAAGCGCTGTTTTGGACAAATCCAGAGGCTGGACAAGAAGGAAGGGAACAGGGGCAGGGAAGTGATGTGTCACTGTTTGATAGGACGAACAGAGACTTCCTGTCAGTCCCCTACTCAACTTTTAAAAAGTGCTTGCACAAGAAGAAAAGCTCTCTCTGGAGTGTGGTCTGCTGAGGCGGAAGATGCTGGAGCCTGGCAATACACAGCTGGAAGAAGGACGCCCCCCTGACTCCCCCCCGGGCCCTAACAGCGCCAGAAGAAGAGCCCAGGACCGGTGCGCAGATACAGGGGCCTTTGCACTGGGAGAAGAGAGGCCCAGGAGGAGAGCCAGGCGAAAGGTTGGCGCAGGGAGCCAGTGAAGGCTGCTCCCTGCAGAATGCACCCTCTTGGAGACCCGGAGGGCAAAGGAGAGTGCTCCCAGTGCCTTGGGGGCGCCACCAGGAGCAAGAAAACGCAACATGGGGCAGATCGGAACCCCAGGGGCTTAGATATGGCCCCCAGATGGTAGGCGACCTTTGACCCCTAAGAAGATCGACGATGAAGCGAGTGAGGCTCCGCCGCCGGTCTCAGAGATACCCCTGGAGTGGGTCAGGTCCCGGGGCTGCCCCCAAGGAGAAGGGAAGCCAGGGAGCGCCGTCACGCTCCCGGTGAAGATGCCCTGCAGGGGGGCCAGGAGCCCACCCTGGCCCACACCGTAGATCGAGGCAGGGGAGCGCCGTCGTGCCCCCGCGAAGAGGTAAGATGGGGAGCGTAGTCACGCTCCCCGTGAAGGTACCCTGTGGGGGAGCCAGGAGCCCACCTTGGTCCCCACTGAAGATCAAGTCGGGGATCGCCGTCGTGCTCCCTGTGAAGGTGTGCAGGGAGAGGGGCCTGGGACCCCAACTCCAGGCCCCGCCGAAGTCAGAGTTGCGCCGTCGCGTACCCCGTGTTATTATGCGGAGGGGACCCAGGACCCCATCCCCGGGCCCCGAAGACCAGACGGAGGCTGAAGGATGACCGGAGGGGGCGGACGCGTCTGCACGCTGGAGCGGGCAGACCCGAAGTACCCAGCCGGCTTCTGCGGCCGCACACAGGGGTGCGGGCCCGAAGGGAGCCGGTAGTGGCAGCCGGGGGTGGGCTCGCCGGGCTGCCCTCAGCCCAGCGATTTGCAGGGGGTGCCCGGGTGGTACAGAGCCCCCCGCCAGTCAAGTAGACGCGAAGGGAGGCATAAGGGGCCCGGGTGGGATCGGGCCCCCGAAAATGGGAATGAGCGGCTGGGGGTGGGCTCCCCGATCCGTAGAACCTACCTGAGGGTCCGGTGGGACCGGACCGTCCAACGGGCAGCCAGAGTGGCCGGAGGCCCACATCGCGGCTCTTCCCGGAGTAGCTGGAGAGCCGCTGTTCAGAAATGCACGAGGTCCCAAAATGCCTTGCAAGCCAGGACCGGCCTGCAGGGGAAAAACTGTATTTTCTCTGCTTGTGGTGGCCCCAGGAGGATGGGGTCACCACCACATGAATGCAAAGGTGCAGGGGGAGCTGATGGAGAAGCGCAGTCCCCCCAGCACGAAGGGAAAAGTCCCACCCTAAGTGTCTTGGGAACTTAAAAGAAACAACCCCTCAAGGGCACAGCCAAGACTGCATTACCCTCTAGGCTGGACCTTTTGTTCTACAACTGAGGGTGTATGGTGAAGTGCATCATGGAGTGAAGGGCTGAGTTGAGGATGTCTGGAGAAGGGCATCCCCTGGAGGTGAAGAGGTGTAATTGCATTGAAATGCATTTATTAATGGTTATTTCTTTTAGAAGGACTGAAGTTCATGTGTTTAATGAGAAGTACATGTAAGGTGATGCAAAGTAGGGTTATGTTGCCAGACATACCTGCTAGGGGGTCTGGCTGTATAGAGGTAATCCTGTGATTTCATCTGTGATGCCTTTAGGGGCTGTAATTGCAATGCATTCTAATAATACACAAATGTAATGAGTGCTGTTATTCTAAAGTGATGCTTAAACATGTATTCATGCTGCTGCTGTTAGGTGAGGAACAACCCAGACGGTTAGCCCTTAAGATGTAGAGGTGCATACTTTATGGTCAATAGGAGATGCTCAGTCAGGGTTATGTGTCACCAAGGAAAGTGTACCCATTTTTAATGCTGGTTGTGGTAATGGGGTGGGTCGCCACTGGGAAGGTGCCAATGCGCAGGGTCCACGCCCCAGGTTATCAACTAACTGCATTGGGGGCAAGATGATGTGCATACATGGGAGTGGTGGTACTGGGGGAGGGGTGGAAATGTTATGCAATGTCACAAAGTGATTCCAACAGCTTAATTATATTGGTAAATTGGTGCATAGTATTGAGTAGTGTGTGTTTAATAAATGTACTCTTACTTTTATAACGCAAAGTACAGACTAAACAATCAATTATTGAGTGTCATTTTTGGGCACCTGCAAATGGAGATTACTAGCCCACACCACCTCCCTTGAATAAGCCTCAGACTGCTCTGCAACACTACCCTCTGAGAGTCAGGTGCTACAATTGGGTGTTTGGTTCCCAGTGAAGGACAAATATAGTCATGGTATTTGTGCAGGCCTCACAGATGCTGCCTCGTTTTCCAACACTTGTACCACCATGGATGCACCGTATTTACAATACAGCGCACCATGGTGCAAGGATTGACAGATGGATCAGAAATTCTGATGCCTCTATTGGTGCAAAAGTCCAGCATTGCCACATTACGAGTACATCGATCGGACCATGAGTGGACCGTCGCAGGGACCCGCGATCCTTGGCACATGCACAGTGGTCTTGAGGCAGCAATATGCTTGGCAGTGCCACTGCAGCGCCACCAAGCATATTACAAGTTTCCTCACTGTGACCCTAACCACGACGGTGAGACTGTATTCATTAGGGTGGCGGTGAGGAAACAAGGAGAGCCCTACAGGTCCTGCTAGTGCCTCATGGCCCATGGAATGCATGCAGGGGGGTAAATGGTGTGCCCCTTTCTGTGCATACATGCCCTGTTCTGCACAGCATGAACTTAACAGTCTATGCCGTGCAAAAACCTGCTTTGGCGCTCCCATTGCGGTGCCTTTTTGAAAGGCACTGCTGTTGGACCGCCAAAGGACCAGATGCCAGACTACGAAGGAAAATCGCAGTATGACGGGCAGCCAGCGGTTGAGTATGGCAGTGCGGGAGCGGGGCATAATGTGCCGCCCCACTCCTGCTCTGCCAAACTTGTAATCAGGCTTTAAAAGATTTGACCCCAGCTATGTGGAATGAAGGCTTTAGACATCATAAGGGGTATTAAATTGGACACCCGTTCGCCTTCTGTCATCCCAGATCTCAATGCACATGAACTCCCTGAAGAATCTCCACAGCTGCACCAGTGTGAGAGCCTCGTGACCGTTCCCTGTGAGACAGTCTTTATGGTCTGTTTATCCAGGAGTCTCCACAATGTAAGTAATGGTATGATGTAAAAGTGAAAATGTATTAAAACCCTCTAAATGCAGCGTCCCATGGTAGAGGGCCCCCGCTATTATCGTGGGGTGAGGAAGTAGAGACATACACCAACTAAAAGAAGCTGATAATCACATAACCAGTTGTAGAAGGCTGTTAATAACCTATAACTTGCTACAGTAGGCTGTTAGTGACATGCAACAAACTGCAGGTGGCTCTTTTATGCGGTAGCAAGACGCTGATAGTGATTTCCACGAGCCGGAGGAGGCTGATAGTTACATACAAACAGCTGCAGGGGGGTTTAAGAGACATACAACCATCTGCAAGAGGCTGCTAGTGACATGCACCAACTTAAGAAGGCAGATAGCAACATAAAACAGCTACAGAAAACAATTAGGCCCTCATTATGATGTTGGGCGGAAAGCCAACTGACAGCTTGTTAGAGCTTTCTACTCGACACATAGGTTTCCGTCCAACTGACATATTATGATACTGGTGGTCAGACGGAAACCTGCAGGGGAATTCCGCTTCCCTTCTGATGGGTTAACGGAGCCCGTTGGTGCAGCGGGCGGAATTGTCATCCCAAAATGGCAGTGGCGCCAGCCTCAGCTCCACTGTCGGGATTACAATTTAGTTTTCCGCCTGCTCTTTCATGGCGGTCCACCTGCCATTAAAAGGCAGGCAGAAAGTGACTTTGGGGGCCCCTAGCAGGGCCCTGTTTCCCCCCTGGCCATACACTATGGGGCCTGGGGTAGCACCTGTGATGCCCCCCTAAACTTCCCTGTCCCTGCAACATTTGGCAGGCAGTGCATGGTGCCTGCTACATGTTGCAGGGATGTTTGAAAGCATACATTATTCTATTGCAGCTTGTGCTGCGGCCCTATTCTGGCCGCCGCACAAGCTGCATAGGGTGATGACATCCTAATACTGCGGGTGAAACCACTGACTAATAGTCGGGCGGATTCCATCACGCTAAGGTGTCAGTCGGACGTGTGTCATAGTAATAGGGCTCTTGGTGGCATACAACCCAGATACATTTTAAGACATGAGCCAAGTGGGCCTAGCCTTTCAAGCCTCCCCATGATAGAGCCATCACTGTTCTGCAGAGTCCTGCCCTGATGACCTTGAATAATTCTTAAAAATGTTGTTTTAAATACAGTTTTTCTTTAATTTATCTTTAAAGTGGGTGATGTGTGAGAGTCTATTACAGATATTTTGCAGAAAAATGTTGCATTTATAATAATGCAAAATCCATAAAACAAGTTTTTTTGGGATGAAAACAGGATCTCAGATAAATGAAATTCGAGGGTGTGACAGGGATTATTTGCCGTAACATTAGTGAGCTGCTACCTTGTTACAATATTGAAATCACATATCCCTAACCCTGAATATTTTTTTTTTTTTTTTTTTTTTGATCAAATATATTTTTATTGAGTTCCACAAAGCAATGTGATACATACAATATAGGAAGAAACAAAAAGCGATGTCATGGCGCCCGTCCCCGACCCAGCAGCGCACCCCTCTGAGTGTCCATGAGGTGAGGCAAGTCCGGGCGCCCGAGTATGCTAGCTTGGCGGAGGGGCACGCCCCCCTGCGGCCATCCGAACTCTTTTCACCCAACTCCCAAACAGGCCCTCCCTCCCACCCCACCCCAACTGTATCCCACCCCTTCAACTACCCCCAAGCCCCCCCACCCTCCCCCCTCCCGCCCGGTGTGTTCCTTGTAGCGCCTATGTTGGTTGTACTGTGTAGAGGCTAGACTTTGTGTTCCGCTCTGGTCTTTTCATCTCTAAACCCCTCCGCCAATTTCAGGACCCGGAGATACCTCGGGCATGTGAGCTCCGTAAATTCCTGGGAAAGTAGAGAGATGAGTGGACGCCAGGTTGCCCTGAAGGTTTCGGAGGACTGAGTAAGCGAGGCTTGTATCCTTTCCATCCCCATGATGTACCATAACCGATGTAACCACCCCGTGTGTGTGGGCTGCCTAGTGGACCCCCAGAGTGACAAGATGTGCTGCGTCGCTGCCCCCATTGCCAGTCCCATCTGTTTTCCCCTCATAGATTTGAGGGGGAACGTCAGGTCGTTCGGCAGTCCGAGAACATCATAAGCTGGGAATCGTGGAATGTCGGTGTCAAAGTGAGTGTCTATGTCCTTGAGTACCGCTGTCCAATATTCCTGTACCTCGGTGCAGTCCCACAGGATGTGTAGCATGGTCCCCGTGTGCCCGCACCCTCTCCAACATTTAGGGTCTTTGCTCGGATTCCCCTGGTGTAGACGCTCAGGGGTCAAGTGCCAGTAGTAGGCGATCTTGACCGCCGCCTCCCTGCTAGCGGTATTCCTGGCCGTATGATGAGCCCGGTGGTATACGTCTCGCCATTCTTTAGCTGAAAGAGCGCGCCCCAGTTCCCTCTCCCAGCGCCTCTGCCCAGCAGATTTCTCCGAAGGGGGGGGAGGGGACAGCATCTGATATAATTCCGTGATGGACCTTGTGTCCGATGTCTTGGTCACTATCCAACGCTCATAGGGGGTGAGGGGGCGTCCAACCAAAGGCGCCACATCGGCGTGCGTCAGCCAGTGCCTAAGCTGGAAGTACTGGTAGCGGAGTGGCTTATCCAGTGAATAGTGTGCTGTCACGGCGTCCCATGTCATGAAGCCCTCCGTATCGAAGAGGTGGCCCGCTGATCGACACTCGGATTGTCGCCACTGTGGGAATGAGCTCGTGGGGCTGCCAGGGGGGAACGCCGGATTGTCCAGCAGAGGCGTCATGGGGGAGGGAAAGGTCGTCAGGCCCCTTGGGACCGTGGTAGCATCCCACACTTGCAAAAGGGTCCTGGTGATAGGGGATCTTTTGAGGTACGGTGGTCTGTCTGGGCGCGCCAGGTAGGGAACCTTCCAGAGGGGCATGCCCGCCATGGCCCTGTCCTGGAACAACCAGTGCTTCTCCGAAGTCGGTCGGGACCACTCCAGTAGGAATCTGAGCTGAGCCGCTTGGAAGTAGCGCTTGAGGTCCGGAACCCCCAGACCCCCCTCCGCTGTCGTCCTTGTGGCCAGGTCGCGTCGCAGTCTGGACCTTTTATTCGCCCACACATAGTGATGTAGGGCATCCTGTAGTTTCTTCAGCATCCCCAATGGGGGAGTGACCGGGATGGTCTGGAATACATAAAGGATCTTGGGCAACAGGGACATTTTTATGGCCGCCACCCGGCCCAGCCACGAAAGCGGCTGTTGCTTCCACCTCGCAATGTCCCCCTGGACTCGCGACAGCAGCTTGGTATAGTTAAGGTCGACCGTTTGAACGGTTGACGGCGTCAGGTCTATCCCCAGGTACTGCACGGTGGTGCTGACCTCAAGCCCCCCTATGTGCAACGAAGCCCTGTTAGCTGGTCGGGTGTTGCTACCTAGCGGCAGGACGACGGACTTCTGGACATTCATTTTGAAGCCCGACACTGCCCCAAACGCGGTCATTTCCGATAGGAAGGCCGGCAGAGAGACCCGGGGGTTATCCACCGCCACCAGAATGTCGTCCGCGTAGAGGCTGATGGTTTGCTCCACTCCTCCAAACTTGATCCCGGCTATGGCTCGGTTGTCCCGAACCCGCTGGGCAAATGGCTCGATATAAAGGGCGAACAGGAGCGGCGAGAGTGGGCAGCCCTGCCGCGTGCCTCTCCGGATGTCGAACGGCTTAGAGCTGACCCCGTTGACTTTGATGGTCGCCTTCGGGGACGCGTAGCATCCCGCCACCCAGGAGCGGAATCGCGGACCCACTCCGAATTTGACCAGCGTCTGTTCCAGGAACCTCCAGTCCACCCTGTCGAACGCCTTCTCGGCGTCCACCGAGAGCAGTGCTGCGTCCGAGGCGTTGGCGTATGCTTTGTCTATGACATGCATAATGCGCTTTGTGTTATCCGCGCATTGCCTGGAGGGGACGAAGCCCGCTTGGTCAGGGTCGATAACGCCCGGCAGGCACGGGCCCAGCCGGGAGGCCAGGATGCCTGTGAAGAGCTTAAGGTCCACGTTGAGGAGCGAGATCGGCCTATACGCCGCGCAGCGTGAGGGGTCTTTGCCCGGTTTTGGAAGGACCACGACTTCTGCCTCCAACATCTCCCTCGGGATGGAGCCCTGGCCCTCGAATGAGTTGAATAGCTTTGTAAGGACAGGCGCCAGGAGGGGGCAGAAGGTTTTATAAAAGCCCGCGGAGAAGCCGTCTGGGCCCGGAGCCTTCAAGGGTTTAAGACGGGCAATGGCCGCTATGACCTCCTCCAGGCGGAAGGGAGCATCTAGCGCTGCGGAGTTCACATCGTTAAGGGCAGTGACCTCCATAGACTCCAGGTAGGTCTTCCCCTCCTCCTCTCCCACGGTGTGATCGGCGGCATACAGCCGCTCATAGAAAGTCCGGAATGCCTCCGCTATGTGGTCATCCTCTCGGACCTCGCCACCATCGTCCCCGCGAATCACAGGGATCTGCGAGCGGACGGTTTTGGCCTTGAGTTTGCTGGCCAGCAGGCGGCCCGTCTTGTCTCCCCCCACATAATACGTGTGGCGGAGGCGGAGTGCCGCATATTCCGCCCTGTCCAGGTCCAGATTCGCCAGTTGCGCCCTGACCGCTTTCAGCTTGCGCCAAATCCGGGGGGCTCCCGTCCGGCTGTGGACCCGCTCCAGATCTAGCACCTGCGTCTCCAGGTCCCGTCTCCGATCCTTTCGCTCCCTATTTTCCGCCGCGGCGATCGCCATGATTTCGCCCCTAATGACCGCCTTCAGCGCCCCCCACAGTGTCACCTGGGTTACTTCTCCCGTGTCGTTCTGATCTAGATAAGTGGTGATGCTTTGGGACAGTTGCTGCACAACTCCCTTGCGTGCCAGTATATTTTCCCTGAGTCGCCACTTGCCCCTATGTAGAGGGGCACGTGGGACGGCCAGTTGGAGGGTCACCGCATCGTGATCTGAAAGTGCCGCCGGCGTAATGTCAATGTCCCGAACCATGGGAAGTATGTCATCCGAGCCCAGGAAATGGTCTAGTCTGGCATACGTGTGGTGCACATGAGAGTAGAAGGTGTATCCCGGGGCAGTATGATGTATGTCCCGCCAGATGTCAGTGAGCCCCCTGTCCCTTAACCACTGCTTCCCTGTCACTGACAGCGCTCCGGAGTCCCCAAACCTCTTCCCAGACCTATCCTTCTCATTGTCCATGACCAGGTTCAAGTCCCCTCCCACTAGTACCAGTCGCAGATCTCCCGAGAGCGCTTCAGACAGCGCACCTTTCAAGAAAACCTCTTGTTTGGTGTTGGGTGCATAAATGGAGCCCAGCGTGAAGGAGGAGGTACCCACATGTATCGTGTGTGCTAGGAGCCTGCCCCTGATTTCGGCCACCTTATCCCCAACCCGCCCTTTGAAGTGTCTGGCCACAAGTATAGCGACACCCGCTTTCTTTTCGCCAGTCGTGGAGTAGAATTGGTGGGGGAAGGCCCTAGCTTTCATGCGGTGCCAATCTTTCGCCAACAGGTGCGTTTCCTGTAACAGACATAGTTCAGCCTCCGAGCGCTCAAGGAAGGAGATGACTGCCCTTCTTTTGATGGGGTTATTGAGTCCCTTGACATTAAGTGAGAGGATACGTATGCTGTCAGCAGCCATGCGTACGCATGCGTCCCTTCTGCCGTGCCCTAGACCTCCAACCAGCCCAACCCCTGGTACCAAACACCACTCGATAGTGAGCACACCGAGCTCCCCCCCTCCCCTCCTCCCAAGCCCCAACTCCCCCCCCAACAGTCCCCTGCACCCCTCCCCCCCCAACTGGTGAACATTGTCCCAAGCCAATCATGAGACAGTCTAGGCCTGCGGTAAATGAGTCAATGAGTGGGTGTGTGGCAGTGGCGGCTCATGGCCCCCCGACCCCCCCATCCAGGAGCCAAAACTTATCTGATGTCGACCTTCACCAAAATCCATTTAGGGGGCTGCGCCTGTGTCTTTGGATACTTCCTGGATTGCTGCAGCCTGTTCCAAGGCCACCGTGTCCGGATCGGGCTTGAGAGGCTTCTTCCGCTGCCTGTCCCGCCGCACTGTCTGCCATCCGTCCCTCGACCTCCCGGGGGAGCCCGTCCCGGCCCCAGAGGACTGCCGGTCCGCCATGTCGTCCTGTTGTGGGTCCTCATAGGGGATGCCTAGCACCTCACACGTGTCTCGTAGGGAACGCAGCTGGTGGAGGGCGCCCTTCCACTTAAAGACCAGGCGAAACGGGTGTCCCCAGGAATACGGGACCCCCTCTTTACGCAGGAAAGTAGTGGCAACCCTAAACGCCCTCCGCTTTTGTAGGGTGGTCGCAGCCAAGTCCTGAAAAAGTTCCACATTGTGATCTTGGAAGCGGAGGGGTTGCTTGTGACGAGCCTCTCTCAGGATGCGCTCCTTCAAGGGATAGTCCGGCAGAAAGGCCAAAATGTCCGGTGGGGGGCCCTGGGTCCGGCGGGCCAGGCCCACACGGTGGGCTCTGTCGATCCGAACCGCGAAGTCCTCTCCTTCCCCCAGCACCATCCGGAAGAGTGCCTGCAGGTATCCCGCCATGTCTTCCCCCTCCGCCTTGAGCGGCACATTCCGGACTCGAATGTTATTGCGTCTGGAGCGATTCTCCAGATCCTCCGCGTGGGTCTGGAGATCCATCTGCTGATCATGAAGACGGACGATCTCCTGCCGAAGGAGTTCTATTTCCTCACTACGGGCCTGGCCCGAGAGCTCATTGGCCGCCACTCTCTCCCCCAGTTCGTCGACGTCCCGCCGGAGTTCCTTGTGCTCCCCGGTCATTTCCTGCCGGAAAGTTTGAATATCGTCTTTTAGGGAGGCGAAGAGGGATTCCATGAACGCCTTGGTCGCTGGCGCCTCACCCTCTGGTAGATCTTTCCCCCCGGGGGTGGGCCTCGGCGCCGGTTTGTCTGGGCTTTTATCGGGCTTGGGGGGTCCTTTGACCAGCATCTCCGAGATGTTGCGGTTCCCTTTCCGGTTCGACATGGCTATCCCAGCCGTGGGCCTCAGCCTGGTCAGGGCTCCGTGTGATTCGGCAGGGTGCTCCGATGCGCTCTGGCCGTCGTCTGAAAAGGCCGGTATCGTGTCCCAGGGGCCTCTTCCCTAGGCCACAGGCCTCGACCCCACTGCTTTCCCTCGCTCGAGGTATAGGGCTGGCTCCCGCCAGGTATCTCTTGGGCTACAGGCCACCCGCTCTGTACTCCCCTTCCCAGGGCCTTCCGCAACCTCGGGCCTTCCCAGATCCTAGTCGCGTTTCAGCCAGGCGTGCCTCCGGGTGGGGGGGGGGGATCCCCCGCTGTGACCGCAATTGCGTCCCGGCCGCCTCCTGGGCGCCGCTCACCTTCTCTGTATGGGCGCCGAGCCCCTCTGCTGCCGGGGTCGATATGCCCCACCGGCCCGCTGCACAGCCGGGCCGTGCTTCCTCGACTGGGCCCACGCCGGGGCCCCGCGTTGTCCCGTAGGCCGACGGACCTGGCTCCACTCAGGCCGCTGGGCCGTGGACGGCTGCTGCCGGCCTGCTCCCCTCGGCCCCCGCAGACACCGCGGGGGTCCTCACCGGTGCACGGCCCGCGCCTGAAGCACCGTGCTAGGACCGACCCACCTCTCGGCAGCAGCGCCGCTGTCCCTCAGTCGCGCCTTCCAGCTGCAGTCAGGCGTCTCCGGCCCTCGGCGCTCACCTCCACTAGGCCCACTAGATTCTGGGGCCGACGGACCCGGCGCCTCGATCCCTCTCCCCTGCCTGCGCCAGTCGCCGCTTGGTGATGCCGGGTGGTACCTCTGGGGCTCTGGAATCGCTGTCGGGATCCCCGACTCTCCCACACGCCGGCCCCAGGTGTCGCTTGGGGTCTCTCCGGGCCGCTCGGCCCCTGCGCTCGGGTCGCTGCCGCCCGCACTAGCCCCTCGCCGTCAGGCAGCTCCGTGCATCTGCGGTCTGCGGCAGCTTCGAGCCTCGCCGCCGGCTCCTCCAATGCCGCACTGCTTCCCGGTTCTGGCCCGCTGCTGCTGGCCGGCTCGGTGAGGGCGAAGGTCCGCAGGGTACCCTGGCGGGGGATCAGGCCTGGGGAGCCTCTGCGAGACACGTCTTACCGAGCCGCCATCTTAGCCACGCCCCCTGAATATTTTTTTTAACCAATTCATTGTTTATTTCAGATAAAATTCCTAAAACACAGCAAGATTAATAGAGAAATTATAAAACAAACATTTTATTTATCAATCATTGGAGATGTCATCAGTGATGTCATAAACGATGTAATAGAACATGTCATAAATGAGGTAAATGTGAGGTTATAAGCAGTGCATGACAGAGGCGCAAGTTATATTTAGCTATGCTAACTATAACTGGTGGATTTCTGTGTTTTTTTTAGTTCAAAATGTTAACGTTGTCACTGACATATTCACCCAACTATTACATTATTTTAACCTTAGTTTTTTCAGTTAATTTCAAAGGTTTTTGAAAAAAAAAAACAGATCTTTTCATCCCACCTAACCAATGTTCCCTCTAATTTTTTTCCTCTGTGTGCGGCAGTTTAGGGTCTCTGTGCGCTGCAGCCATGGCTATGTGCTCCAGAAACCAGACCGCGCGTGTGTGCAGCGCCAAATATCCCTCCAAACTTTTGTTAAAAAAACTGAAAATACCGGGCTTTTACACACACACAGCGCCACATTAAGGGTCTTAAGGCAGATTTGCAATTTGGATACACAGAGGCTTATGCTTGTTTAAATCTGCTGAGTGACGTTAACCATGGTTATAGAATGAGGCTATGTCATCTAGAAGTGCGTTCATACTTTGGTTTTCTTTCGAGGCAGCTATCATTTTGCCCGGCTGTTGCTCCGCTGCTTTTATACGTCGATGTGGTTATGTCTTTCTGGGTCCCTTGATTTCTGGCCGTGCACCGGCGCTGAAATGTTGCTCATGCACATTCGGTATAGCTGCGGTTTCTCTCCTTTGTCGCCTCCTTTGAAACAACAGCTGTCGCTGCAGCAGGGATGAGAAATCCCAGCCTGTGGTTGGCTAGGGCGGTGGGTGGCGCATGAAGTGAAGGCCGAGAGAGAGGAGTTACAGTGTCACTGGTCCGAGCACAAGGAGCTGGTGTTGGTGGATATCTATGGTCTGCCAGCTGCTGTGAGGCATACTGTGGGAGGGGTGGCACCATGCCACCAGAGCTCAGCTACTACCGAGAACGGCGCAGTTCCTCTTTGTCCCACCTTCACCCTCCACCCTCGGTTCTCTTTTTGGTACTTATTCCCTAATCGGCCTGCCTCCGCCCTGGCTTCTGTCTCATTGTCACCTGTCCCACAATTCTCTCTGATGCCCAACCTCTTCTGGTGTGCTAATAATAATAGCAGGAACAAAAATGTGCTTTTGTATGGCCCTTTATATACCACGCCTCATTTATAAGGAATGGAAATAGCAAGCAATATTATGCAATCATATAAACTCCAAATGGACGTGGATGTGGGCAGTGAGCATTTTATTAACTTCGGGGTGATGCATGGCTACATTGTTCCAGGCCTCCTTGCCCCATCATCACAGCTATTCCAAGATATCAGCATACTCTTTCTTTCACATAAAGAAAACTCTGACATTCTAAAAGTATTACTTCTTGTACGTGTGCAAATTTCTGAATATTAAAACAGATATTATATACAGTATTTTATATCGGAGAGATCCCCCTGGGGCCACATTCTGAAACATTTTCAGGCCCACAGGAGTACAGGGGCCGCATTGACTCCCGCAAGACTCCAGCAGGATGGGTAAAACATGAATTTGCATTGCAATAGGTCACACATTTACGACGAGTTTGAGCTACTGGTATTGTAAATGACAATGCCTTTTATTTATGTGCTGACTTAAAAAAAGTAAATAAAAGGCATTGTCATTTTACAATGCTCATAGCTGAAACTCTCGGATATACGAGACCTATTGCATTGCAAATGCTTTATTAATCTGCTTGACCCACACAAAATAAAGGACTCACGAGCCACAATTTGGAGGGAGAAGTCAGCAAGGAGACACCAGAGCCCTCTTTCGCCCTGTAACAAAGTGCCTAGTCCTGGAGCAAGTACGGGGGGAGAAGAGACCGAACTATAGAGAGTGGGGCAAACCTACAAATGGAATGGAGCATGGTTTTCCGTCTTGTCCTCAAAGTTAATTTCTTGATGTTGCTCGCTGTCACCAACTATTCTTCAGAATCTCTATATTCCTTTGAAGGACATGTCAATTCCTATCCTCTCGATTCTCTTGATCCTTAACTTTTTATCTAATTTCTCCCTCAGGCCTTCATACTACTCCTAATATTTTCGAATCTCTTCCTTTCGATTTCTCATCTCTGTCTTCTTAACACGTTTCTCATTACATCTCGTCTCTATATGTATCCCTCTCTCATGTTTACACTTGTGCCTTTATTCCCCACTCCTCTCTCTTGCAGTCTTAATGTTTGGCTATCCCTCTGTCCATGAGCTCTAATGTAACTTCAGGGCTTTTAATCAGATAAATTTTCCTCATAGTCACACGCATTTCCACTTTATTAATCTATTAATGTACTGATGCTCATGGACTGTATGGAGCACACATGCATGTTTAGCTGATGCCTCGCATTTTCATTTATATAACCCAATCCTGGAGGCATTATCCAACCATATGACCATCTGCAACATCTGCATTATAAGACACAAGGGATTGCGAAAGCACTTGTGCCTTCCTTCGCTGCCTTCGATTTGGGGTACTTGCGGCCTGTGGACCCAGACTTCCTTGGGCAAGAGCAAGCGAGCAGAGCACCGCCAAGGGCCACCAGCAACGACCCTGCCCAGCCAATGAAGATTGCAGATCCAAACTCATATTTGGTGTTGACCGGGGTGAAGGAGTTGTAGTCCTGCACAATCGTGTTGCCGTACCATGAACATGCAACCAGAGCAGCCAGACCTCCCAGCAGGAAGATAATGCCCCCGGTCATGGCGATGCGTGCCTTCTTCACCTTGTCGTCTTCACCACACTTGGTACATTTCATGCTCACAGCGGACACCACAATGAAACCACCATCAGCTCTCGCGTGGCCTGTAGAGAACCGGACAGCGCCAGGATGCTGTCTTACACCTTGCACTGCATCTGGCCCGTGCTCTGGATGGCGCAGCTCATCCACAGCCCCTGGTTGACGGTGATGGTCGTGATGATGCTGTTCCCGGTGTAGGAGCTCATCTGCCACTGGGGCAGGATGGTGGGCACGATCATCCCAATCCAGCCCAGCAGCGCCAGTACGAAGCCCATCATCTGCAGTCCTGAGTTCGCCATGATTGATCCTGGCCTCTGCAGCACCTCCCCTCCAGTCCTGTCAAGTATCACGCATCAGGCGTGACGCTAACGCATTTCAGTGTGGTGTTACCGCATGACCGCACTGAAATGCATTGTCACGCATTTTTTGCCACTCTGCTGACAGCACTGAAACAGCGCCTCTGACACCTCTGTGCCATGCGCCCGGCCCGGCTGCAGCAGACTTCACTTGCCAGGCTCGGACTGTAACACTAAAGAGTTAACAGATTGTGCGCTCACTCGTGCCCTGCTACAATGTTACAATCTGCCCGGCAGCTCTGTGGCACCGCGGGGTAGATAATGTAACCTCACGCCCTGCAACAGGAAACGAGGCGGGGCCGGGGTTGGGTTTGGACTAGACTGGACTTGAGTTTGTAAGGGGCTGGCTATGCAGTAGGCGCCAAATTCAATCATGGCATGGCCCGCAGCATCGCGCTGCCTGCTGCAGCTCACAAGGCATGCATGGGCCAAATTCAGCGTGCTGTCAGCTCCTCAGAACGGATCAACTAATAATTGCCATAGCCAGCCAAGGAAGACAGAGAGGAGTGAGTGACACGGGGTGCAGAGGCTGCCTGGACAGCCTTTCACTGGACGGCCCCGCCGAACTGCCCTATAGCCCTGATACGTACCACGGTCGTCGCCGGTAATGCTAATTTTGCCTATACAGTACTGGATTATAAACACCCAGGAGGAGCTGAAGGAGATCAAAATCTGCAGCGGCCTGGGGGAGCAGCTGAGTGCCCAGCTGGCTGAGGTAGATCATAAATGGGTGTCTGCATCATGTCCACGGCCGCTCACTTTTCTTCAGGCATTTGCCAGTTGTCTGGTGCTCATTGGATGCTGGGCAGGAGGTGTGTATTCAAGCTGGTGTGCTAATAAGAAAGATAACACGGGCATCCGGGTATTGCAAGGTGTCCTGCTAATTGCACAGTGTGTGATATGGCTTCTGTCTCAGTGATCGTGGCGTGGCTATGGCTACCTGTGAGTGGGGGAACTCACTGTCCATCCTTAAAAACACTGGAGGCGGGCTGGAGCCACCGGGAGGTAAACTCCTATTCCAGTGGCCCACAGTGGTTCGTGCCCTGATCTTGCCAGTGCCTGCCGCCTCCTGGCGGGCCTTGGCAGAGTCTGTATCGCTGCCGCCAATGGCAATGGAGAGGCATAACCAGCGCAATCGGACTCCCATCTGCAGCTGAAATATGTTAAATTTACCAGCCTGTGTCTCGCACCGCGCGATCAGGTGCTAGCTGGTAGTAATGCTCAGAAGGTGTAATAGGTGGCCAGACCGGCGCCGTGTGAGGTATCTAACTGCATGTTTCATGTTGTAGGGCCTCTCTGACATCGGTTCCCTCTTGGGCCGGGTCACTCACGTGACGTCAGAGAGAGGCCCAGACCCTATGTTTTCCTGATTTTATGGGAAGGAGGGGCCCACTACAAAGGCTGGCAATCTGTGTTTGGCAAATGCTGGTAGCAAAAGCCTCCAAACAACGTACAACCGGAAAAAAACAGCTCCTAGGCTAATGTACAGAGTCTTGATTTAATATATTGCAAATGAGGTTTCTGATATTGGTATGACTCCAAGTGTATGACTTGGACATGAGTAGCACGCAGTCTGTGTAAGTAGGCGCTTGGGTACCCCACATTGGGGGGTGAGGGGGACTAAGTGCTATACAAATACTACAGTGCAATGCGAAATCCCATATGCAAATAGCATAATTATTTTTAGAATTTAACATCTTCTGATAGCATGCTCTCAAAAGGCCTCCTCTGTATTCCTAAAACTATGCATCCCTATAGCTTTTACTGAGGGGCAGCGGTAGTACTAGTACGTCACGTCCTTCTGGCTGACACTGCCAGAGCGGGTAGTTTGGTTGCGAGGAACTTAGGCCGTCCAGAATCATGCTGCAGCTCGGTCTAAAATGCTACTGTTTCCACATGACCAGCCGGGCCGCCGGTGCTCTGCTCTATTTATGATCAGCGGCATTCAATTATAATTTCCGAGCCGGCCGAGGACAGCCAGCAACCTGGACCAAAGTCTAAAAACAGGGCAGATTTCCGCGGCCTGAGTACACAGCTGCATTGTTGCAGTGTGACTCGCTGACGGGCCAATCTGACTAAAGATCCGTAAGTAGACAGTGTTTTACCAGTTGCCAGCCCTGAGTTTTTGTCATTGTTAACACAAATGTAGTGAGAGGGCAGGGTCTGGAATCTGAGGTCCTCGTGCTGGTGCTGGGTCCCTTACCATTATATTTGCCTGCAGTGTCGGCCCGGATCCAACAGCAACTCCAGAGCTAAGCCGGAGGTCACTGTCAGAAACGCCTGTAGCTCAGTGTCAGGCTGCCTGCAGCAGCTGATGTGATCTGGTGCCTGCTGCTGGGCAGGTAGGGGCACCGCTCACCGATTGGGGTCGGCCACCCAGCTCGGGGTAATGATTTTTATTGGGATTGAGGCTCCTAAACTAGTCTTTACATAATGAAATACAGCCTGTTATCTGTGCGTGCCTCAGCCTCACTCTCCGTTGTAATTTCTAATATTTTAATGTTTCCCTTGTTTTCATTGCTTGATTTTCCTCACGATAAATTGTCACTCATAGTCCTTGAAATAGCACTCATAATTGCCCTGAAATTATGAAACTGTCACACATGGCAATCTTAAACCTTGGCAGCTATGCCCCTCTCGCTCCGGCCTCTCTTTCCCTGCTCGGATCCCCCGCCCTCTTCCTCTCCGAGCCTCTGTCCGACAGGCGCCTCCTCCCTTTCTCTTCAGCATCTGTATTCATATTAATTGCAGCGCACACGGGCTGCAATTAATATGAATACTACCTCAATGGCCCTCAATCAGCCCCGCATCTGTGCACTGTTCAGAAAAGAAAATCACAGTGTCAAAACACCGCGTGTGCTAAAGCACACGTCGTGTTTGAAACTCAGTTTTTCTTTTCTTAACAGTGCACCGCTGCGGGGCTGATTGAGGGCCATTGAGGTAGTATTCATATTAATTGCAGCCCATGTGCGCTGCAATTAATATGAATACTAACTCAATGGCCCACAATCAGCCCCGCAGCGGTGCACAGGCAGGAAAGGAATAGAGCAAGTGCAAGGGCCATTTGCACTTAAACGCGAACAGAAAATGATGGGTTTTCGCGCCGCTCGCATGTTAAAAGCGGCAGCGCGAACAGTCTCAGAATGTGCGCGCTAAATAATGAGCACTGCGCGCTTGGGGTCCCTTCAATGCGCGCGAGCGCAGGCGCGCAGGTTATTGGGAACAGTGCACCTAACTATATTGCTTTAACCTTTGTTTTTTAAGTGAATTTCTAGGATTTTGTTTGATGTAAAAAAAATATTTTCTTACCATATGTAAAGCCAACCCCCTATGACCAGGACTCAGAGCAAACCCCCCACAGGACCATATGTTTTTTAGAGGAGAGGGTGCCAAGTGGCCTTCCTCCCCCATCCTCGTTAAGCCCATTAGGCCCTGTGAACTCAATTCCTCAGGGCCATAAATTTTTTAAAGGGGAGGGGGCCCAAGTGGAGTTTTTGGTGGATTTTTTAAGAAGTGGCTGTGTACTAGAAGGTCTTTCAGTGATTCTGGGGTCCACCCTACCGCCCAAACCGAGCATAACATATAGTTGAGGGACGTCACTGAAAGACCACCTAGTACACATACACTTCTTAAAACATCCAGCAAAAACTCCAGAAGGCATGTGTTTACCCTGTACTAAGTATAAAGCCTGTAGAAAAGTGTCAAGGTGAAAGAGTATGAAGTACCAGAGGAAAGAAGTCCGAGAAGAATCATGATGCTCTTAAATTTTGATTCGCGTTTCGTAGTGTATGTCTTGCAGTGCCCGTGTGGGAAAAGATATGTGGGAAGTACTGTTCACCCAGCGAAGAAACAAGTGTGGAACACTATCAGGCAATTAATAATCAGGACACCACATACCCTGTGGCACGACATTTCTCAGAAACACATCAAAGCAGAGGTGACTTAATAAGCTACTTTTGCATTGACCGAACATTGAGCAGGGAAAGAGGCGGAGACAGAGTTAAGCAAGTGAAACGTTTAGAATCAAGGTACATTTTGGAACTAAGAACCAGAGCCCCTAGGGGTTTAAATAGTGAAGAAGAATTGTGGACACATCTGGGGGACTAAGTAGAGAGTTGAGCAATTGAGAAGGATAGAAAAAGTGAGAGGAAAATAGAGAGAGAGAAAGGAATCAAACAGATCAATGGATGGTACAATACATTTAAATTGAATGTTTTTAGAATGTATTAAACTAGAATGTTCCTTCTGAGAATGGACCAAAAAGGAAAATAGGAAATCAATCTATGATGAATGGGTGGCCCATTGGGGGGCTCAATAAAGTTATCAGATGAACTAGCATTGTTAATAGCAATGCAAATAGAATATTGCATTATAACCCAAGGTTCCTGAGTCCATTTGAGGGCTTAATAACTATAATGTGAAAGAATTTATACTTTCAATACATGATATTGATTTGGTATTACACTCTTGATTTTCTGAATGTTGATATCCCTAATGCTGCTGCTAGAGTATATCATCAAATGAAAAGTAATTTGAATTAGATAGAAATTGTATATAGATCAATGACGGGTCATTCATGTTTTGAACACTGTAATAACCATGGAATAGGTGATCAAGTTAAAAATGGTCGACAAATTCACAGTGAAATCTTTGTATACAAACAGGCACAGTCCGATTCTTTATATCCATGCAGCCTCAACCGTCCAATCCCACACAAGTATGTTGTAGGAGTAAATCAGAACATGAGACAAACTGATATTGACAAAGCAGAGTGAGGCTTAACACGTTTGTCAGTATTTTTTCTGTTGGTAACTTGTGAGTAAAGAAATACTGTAAGCCCCGAGAGTGCATGATATTCCTTCATGGAAGTTTTGAGAAACTGAAGCACGAGTTCCCGCCCTCGTGAGCCTTTGCACTCGATACGCAGAGAGCGGCTGCTTTGACGGTAAATTGGAGTAAACTATACATATAGTTTACTCCAATTTATATATTCACTGAAAAAATGTAGATTTTACAGACGTTATAGTTAGGAATTAGCATTTAAAATACCTTTGAAATTCACTAAAAAACCGTAGGTTTCAGGGACGTTATAGTTAGTTGGACATTTAACTCATATAAAACCAGAGAAATTCGGCTGTTATAGTTAGTTGAGCCAACTATAACTTGCGCGCCCGCAATGCACTGCTGATCACCTGAACTTCCACCTCGAGAACAACAACGACACCAACTCCACCACCCTGATCGACAACTTTGCCTACCTCGGACTCAGACAGCTCGTGACAACACCCACGCCGCCGGCCACACGCTCGACCCCACCTTCACCGCAAGCCCCCACATCTCCTTCAACCACACCACCGAAGCCCACTGGACCAACCACCACTGTATCCACTTCACATTCAGGAAGCCCACCACGCACCAACGCACCCAACAGATGCCTCGATGCTGCTGGAGCAAAGTCACCGAAGACCAGCTAACCACCACCCTCGCACAGAACCCACCCGCCGACTCCACCGACCCCAACACTACCGCCCGCAACCCCAGACAATGGATCGACAACTGCACCAACACCTTCGACCCGCTCAAGACACCCCCCAACAGCCACACCAGCAAGGAAGCCACCTGGTTCACCGAAGACCTCCAGGCCTCCAAACGAACATGCCGAAAACTGGAGAAGAACTGGCTCCGAGAACGAGCACGGGACAGCTACGCAGCCCACTAGAACGCCACTCACAGACACCATCACCTCATCAGATCCGCCAAGAGGGCCTCATTCAAAGACCGCCTAGATAACAACGCACACAACAGCAAAGAGCTCTTCAACATCGTGTAGGAACTCTAAACCCCAGGTCCAACACCAACGACATTCCACCTTCGCAAGACCTGTGCGACTCACCGGCCACCTTCTTCCACCGCAAGATCGCCGACATCCACGACAACTTCAACGCCACGACCGCCCCGACAACCACTGCCCCCTCGACCACCACCTGCACCAACTACCTGCTCTCTTGGACCATCATCAAAGACGAGGACACCAGCGAGATCAAAGACACCATCCACTCCGGATCACCATTAGACCCATGCCCTCACCACATTTTCAACAAAGTCAGCACAGCCATCGCACCCCATCTCCGGAAAGTAATCAACATCTCCTTAGAGACAACAACTTTCCCGGAAAGCTGGAAGCATGCTGAGATCGACGCCTTACTCAAGAAACCCAAGGCGGACCCAGGGACCTCAAGAACGTCTGACCCATCTCCCTGCTGCCGTTCCTGGCGAAGGTCACTGAGAAAATCATCAACAAACAACTGACCCACTACCTCGAGAAGACCAGCATCCTGGACCCGTCCTAGGCCAGGTTCACAGCAACCACAGCACTGAAACCGCCCTCATTGCCGCCACCGAAGACATAGGACCCTGCTAGACAACGGAGAAACAGCGACCCTCATACTCCTGGACCTATCAGCTGCCTTCGACACGATAGGCCACCACGCACTACGAACACACCTACACGATGCCGGGATTCAAGAGAAGCGATACAAAAGGGGATGATGGACGGAGCGTTTGAACAAATCAAACACTCACCCCCAGTCAACTGATCTGGGCTTAATCCATCACCATTCTTTAGTTCACTCAGCCACCCCAGTTCAGACATGGCTATATGCAAATCAGTCTGACCCTGTGCCTTATGGGAACAGTCCAGCCCGAACTGCCAAGCCATGTCTTCCCTGGACCGGAAACAAGCATCCTGGGACCGGTTTCGGATTCATAATCCTCATCAGCCAGGCTATCTTGAATCCAGTGGCCAAGTGAACAAGGGACTCACGTCTGAATATACCCTGCCACACTTAGGGCGAACAAAGCGATACAAAAGGGGATGATGGACGGAGCGTTTGAACAAATCAAACACTCACCCCCAGTCAACTGATCTGGGTTTAATCCATCACCATTCTTTAGTTCACTCAGCCACCCCAGTTCAGACATGGCTATATGCAAATCAGTCTGACCCTGTGCTTTATGGGAACAGTCCAGCCCGAACTGCCAAGCCATGTCTTCCCTGGACCGGAAACAAGCATCCTGGGACCGGTTTCGGATTCATAATCCTCATCAGCCAGGCTATCTTGAATTCAGTGGCCAAGTGAACAAGGCACTCACGTCTGAGTATACCCTGCCACACTTAGGGCGAACAAAGCGATACAAAAGGGGATGATGGACGGAGCGTTTGAACAAATCAAACACTCACCCCCAGTCAACTGATCTGGGTTTAATCCATCACCATTCTTTAGTTCACTCAGCCACCCCAGTTCAGACATGGCTATATGCAAATCAGTCTGACCCTGTGCCTTATGGGAACAGTCCAGCCCGAACTGCCAAGCCATGTCTTCCCTGGACCGGAAACAAGCATCCTGGGACCGGTTTCGGATTCATAATCCTCATCAGCCAGGCTATCTTGAATCCAGTGGCCAAGTGAACAAGGGACTCACGTCTGAGTATACCCTGCCACACTTAGGGCGAACAAAGCGATACAAAAGGGGATGATGGACGGAGCGTTTGAACAAATCAAACACTCACCCCCAGTCAACTGATCTGGGTTTAATCCATCACCATTCTTTAGTTCACTCAGCCACCCCAGTTCAGACATGGCTATATGCAAATCAGTCTGACCCTGTGCCTTATGGGAACAGTCCAGCCCGAACTGCCAAGCCATGTCTTCCCTGGACCGGAAACAAGCATCCTGGGACCGGTTTCGGATACATAATCCTCATCAGCCAGGCTATCTTGAATCCAGTGGCCAAGTGAACAAGGGACTCACGTCTGAGTATACCCTGCCACACTTAGGGCGAACAAAGCGATACAAAAGGGGATGATGGACGGAGCGTTTGAACAAATCAAACACTCACCCCCAGTCAACTGATCTGGGTTAAATCCATCACCATTCTTTAGTTCACTCAGCCACCCAAGTTCAGACATGGCTATATGCAAATCAGTCTGACCCTGTGCCTTATGGGAACAGTCCAGCCCGAACTGCCAAGCCATGTCTTCCCTGGACCGGAAACAAGCATCCTGGGACTGGTTTCGGATTCATAATCCTCATCAGCCAGGCTATCTTGAATCCAGTGGCCAAGTGAACAAGGGACCCACGTCTGAGTATACCCTGCCACACTTAGGGCGAACAAAGCGATACAAAAGGGGATGATGGACGGAGTGTTTGAACAAATCAAACACTCACCCCCAGTCAACTGATCTGGGTTTAATCCATCACCATTCTTTAGTTCACTCAGCCACCCCAGTTCAGACATGGCTATATGCAAATCAGTCTGACCCTGTGCCTTATGGGAACAGTCCAGCCCGAACTGCCAAGCCATGTCTTCCCTGGACCGAAACAAGCATCCTGGGACCGGTTTCGGATTCATAATCCTCATCAGCCAGGCTATCTTGAATCCAGTGGCCAAGTGAACAAGGGACTCACGTCTGAGTATACCCTGCCACACTTAGGGCGAACAAAGCGATACAAAAGGGGATGATGGACGGAGCGTTTGAACAAATCAAACACTCACCCCCAGTCAACTGATCTGGGTTTAATCCATCACCATTCTTTAGTTCACTCAGCCACCCCAGTTCAGACATGGCTATATGCAAATCAGTCTGACCCTGTGCCTTATGGGAACAGTCCAGCCCGAACTGCCAAGCCATGTCTTCCCTGGACCGGAAACAAGCATCCTGGGACCGGTTTCGGATTCATAATCCTCATCAGCCAGGCTATCTTGAATTCAGTGGCCAAGTGAACAAGGGACTCACGTCTGAGTATACCCTGCCACACTTAGGGCGAACAAAGCGATACAAAAGGGGATGATGGACGGAGCGTTTGAACAAATCAAACACTCACCCCCAGTCAACTGATCTGGGTTTAATCCATCACCATTCTTTAGTTCACTCAGCCACCCCAGTGCAGACATGTCTATATGCAAATCAGTCTGACCCTGTGCCTTATGGGAACAGTCCAGCCCGAACTGCCAAGCCATGTCTTCCCTGGACCGGAAACAAGCATCCTGGGACCGGTTTCGGATTCATAATCCTCATCAGCCAGGCTATCTTGAATCCAGTGGCCAAGTGAACAAGGGACTCACGTCTGAGTATACCCTGCCACACTTAGGGCGAACAAAGCGATACAAAAGGGGATGATGGACGGAGTGTTTGAACAAATCAAACACTCACCCCCAGTCAACTGATCTGGGTTTAATCCATCACCATTCTTTAGTTCACTCAGCCACCCCAGTTCAGACATGGCTATATGCAAATCAATCTGACCCTGTGCCTTATGGGAACAGTCCAGCCCGAACTGTATCGCTTTGTTCGCCCTAAGTGTGGCAGGGTATACTCAGACGTGAGTTCCTTGTTCACGTGGCCACTGGATTCAAGATAGCCTGGCTGATGAGGATTATGAATCCGAAACCGGTCCCAGGATGCTTGTTTCCGGTCCAGGGAAGACATGGCTTGGCAGTTCGGGCTGGACTGTTCCCATAAGGCACATGGTCAGACTGATTTGCATATAGCCATGTCTGAACTGGAGTGGCTGAGTGAACTAAAGAATGGTGATGGATTAAACCCAGATGAGTTGACTGGGGGTGAGTGTTTGATTTGCTCAAATGCTCCGTCCATCATCCCCTTTTGTATCGCTTTGTTCGCCCTAAGTGTGGCAGGGTATGCTCAGACGTGAGTCCCTTGCTCACTTGGCCACTGGATTCAAGATAGCCTGGCTGATGAGGATTATGAATCCGAAACCAGTCCCAGGATGCTTGTTTCCGGTCCAGGGAAGACATGGCATGGCAGTTCGGGCTGGACTGTTCCCATGAGGCACGGGGTCAGACTGATTTGCATATTGCCATGTCTGAACTGGGGTGGCCGAGTGAGCTAAAGAATGGTGATGGATTAAACCCAGATCAGTTGACTGGGGGTGAGTGTTTGATTTGCTCAAACGCTCCGTCCATCATCCCCTTTTGTATCGCTTTGTTCGCCCTAAGTGTGGCAGGGTATGCTCAGACGTGAGTCCCTTGCTCACTTGGCCACTGGATTCAAGATAGCCTGGCTGATGAGGATTATGAATCCGAAACCGGTCCCAGGATGCTTGTTTCCGGTCCAGGGAAGACATGGCATGGCAGTTCGGGCTGGACTGTTCCCATGAGGCACAGGGTCAGACTGATTTGCATATTGCCATGTCTGAACTGTGGTGGCCGAGTGAGCTAAAGAATGGTGATGGATTAAACCCAGATCAGTTGACTGGGGGTGAGTGTTTGATTTGCTCAAACGCTCCGTCCATCATCCCCTTTTGTATCGCTTTGTTCGCCCTAAGTGTGGCAGGGTATGCTCAGACGTGAGTCCCTTGCTCACTTGGCCACTGGATTCAAGATAGCCTGGCTGATGAGGATTATGAATCCGAAACCGGTCCCAGGATGCTTGTTTCCGGTCCAGGGAAGACATGGCATGGCAGTTCGGGCTGGACTGTTCCCATGAGGCACAGGGTCAGACTGATTTGCATATTGCCATGTCTGAACTGGGGTGGCCGAGTGAGCTAAAGAATGGTGATGGATTAAACCCAGATCAGTTGACTGGGGGTGAGTGTTTGATTTGCTCAAACGCTCCGTCCATCATCCCCTTTTCTATCGCTTTGTTCGCCCTAGGTGTGGCAGGGTATGCTCAGACGTGAGTCCCTTGCTCACTTGGCCACTGGATTCAAGATAGCCTGGCTGATGAGGATTATGAATCCGAAACCGGTCCCAGGATGCTTGTTTCCGGTCCAGGGAAGACATGGCATGGCAGTTTGGGCTGGACTGTTCCCATGAGGCACAGGGTCAGACTGATTTGCATATTGCCATGTCTGAACTGGGGTGGCCGAGTGAGCTAAAGAATGGTGATGGATTAAACCCAGATCAGTTGACTGGGGGTGAGTGTTTGATTTGCTCAAACGCTCCGTCCATCATCCCCTTTTGTATCGCTTTGTTCGCCCTAAGTGTGGCAGGGTATGCTCAGACATGAGTCCCTTGCTCACTTGGCCACTGGATTCAAGATAGCCTGGCTGATGAGGATTATGAATCCGAAACCGGTCCCAATATGCTTGTTTCCGGTCCAGGGAAGACATGGCATGGCAGTTCGGGCTGGACTGTTCCCATGAGGCACAGGGTCAGACTGATTTGCATATTGCCATGTCTGAACTGGGGTGGCCGAGTGAGCTAAAGAATGGTGATGGATTAAACCCAGATCAGTTGACTGGGGGTGAGTGTTTGATTTGCTCAAACGCTCCGTCCATCATCCCCTTTTGTATCGCTTTGTTCGCCCTTAGTGTGGCAGGGTATGCTCAGACGTGAGTCCCTTGCTCACTTGGCCACTGGATTCAAGATAGCATGGCTGATGAGGATTATGAATCCGAAACCGGTCCCAGGATGCTTGTTTCCGGTCCAGGGAAGACATGGCATGGCAGTTCGGGCTGGACTGTTCCCATGAGGCACAGGGTCAGACTGATTTGCATATTGCCATGTCTGAACTGGGGTGGGTGAGTGAGCTAAAGAATGGTGATGGATTAAACCCAGATCAGTTGACTGGGGGTGAGTGTTTGATGTGCTCAAACGCTCCGTCCATCATCCCCTTTTGTATCGCTTTGTTCGCCCTGAGTGTGGCAGGGTATGCTCAGACGTGAGTCCCTTGCTCACTTGGCCACTGGATTCAAGATAGCCTGGCTGATGAGGATTATGAATCCGAAACCGGTCTCAGGATGCTTGTTTCCGGTCCAGGGAAGGCATGGCATGGCGGTTCGGGCTGGACTGTCCCCATGAGGCACAGGGTCAGACTGATTTGCATATTGCCATGTCTGAACTGGGGTGGCCGAGTGAGCTAAAGAATGGTGATGGATTAAACCCAGATCAGTTGACTGGGGGTGAGTGTTTGATTTGCTCAAACGCTCCGTCCTTCATCCCCTTTTGTATCGCTTTGTTCGCCCTAAGTATGGCAGGGTATGCTCAGACGTGAGTCCCTTGCGCACTTGGCCACTGGATTCAAGATAGCCTGGCTGATGAGGATTATGAATCCCAAACCGGTCCCAGGATGCTTGTTTGCGGTCCAGGGAAGACATGGCATGGCAGTTCGGGCTGGACTGTTCCCATGAGGCACAGGGTCAGACTTATTTGCATATTTCCATGTCTGAACTGGGGTGGCCGAGTGAGCTAAAGAATGGTGATGGATTAAACCCTGATCAGTTGACTGGGGGTGAGTGTTTGATTTGCTCAAACGCTCCGTCCATCATCCCCTTTTGTATCGCTTTGTTCGCCCTAAGTGTGGCAGGGTATGCTCAGACGTGAGTCCCTTGCTCACTTGGCCACTGGATTCAAGATAGCCTGGCTGATGAGGATTATGAATCCGAAACCAGTCCCAGGATGCTTGTTTCCGGTCCAGGGAAGACATGGCATGGCAGTTCGGGCTGGACTGTTCCCATGAGGCACGGGGTCAGACTGATTTGCATATTGCCATGTCTGAACTGGGGTGGCCGAGTGAGCTAAAGAATGGTGATGGATTAAACCCAGATCAGTTGACTGGGGGTGAGTGTTTGATTTGCTCAAACGCTCCGTCCATCATCCCCTTTTGTATCGCTTTGTTCGCCCTAAGTGTGGCAGGGTATGCTCAGACGTGAGTCCCTTGCTCACTTGGCCACTGGATTCAAGATAGCCTGGCTGATGAGGATTATGAATCCGAAACCGGTCCCAGGATGCTTGTTTCCGGTCCAGGGAAGACATGGCATGGCAGTTCGGGCTGGACTGTTCCCATGAGGCACAGGGTCAGACTGATTTGCATATTGCCATGTCTGAACTGGGGTGGCCGAGTGAGCTAAAGAATGGTGATGGATTAAACCCAGATCAGTTGACTGGGGGTGAGTGTTTGATTTGCTCAAACGCTCCGTCCATCATCCCCTTTTGTATCGCTTTGTTCGCCCTAAGTGTGGCAGGGTATGCTCAGACGTGAGTCCCTTGCTCACTTGGCCACTGGATTCAAGATAGCCTGGCTGATGAGGATTATGAATCCGAAACCGGTCCCAGGATGCTTGTTTCCGGTCCAGGGAAGACATGGCATGGCAGTTCGGGCTGGACTATTCCCATGAGGCACAGGGTCAGACTGATTTGCATATTGCCATGTCTGAACTGGGGTGGCCGAGTGAGCTAAAGAATGGTGATGGATTAAACCCAGATCAGTTGACTGGGGGTGAGTGTTTGATTTGCTCAAACGCTCCGTCCATCATCCCCTTTTCTATCGCTTTGTTCGCCCTAGGTGTGGCAGGGTATGCTCAGACGTGAGTCCCTTGCTCACTTGGCCACTGGATTCAAGATAGCCTGGCTGATGAGGATTATGAATCCGAAACCGGTCCCAGGATGCTTGTTTCCGGTCCAGGGAAGACATGGCATGGCAGTTTGGGCTGGACTGTTCCCATGAGGCACAGGGTCAGACTGATTTGCATATTGCCATGTCTGAACTGGGGTGGCCGAGTGAGCTAAAGAATGGTGATGGATTAAACCCAGATCAGTTGACTGGGGGTGAGTGTTTGATTTGCTCAAACGCTCCGTCCATCATCCCCTTTTGTATCGCTTTGTTCGCCCTAAGTGTGGCAGGGTATGCTCAGACATGAGTCCCTTGCTCACTTGGCCACTGGATTCAAGATAGCCTGGCTGATGAGGATTATGAATCCGAAACCGGTCCCAATATGCTTGTTTCCGGTCCAGGGAAGACATGGCATGGCAGTTCGGGCTGGACTGTTCCCATGAGGCACAGGGTCAGACTGATTTGCATATTGCCATGTCTGAACTGTGGTGGCCGAGTGAGCTAAAGAATGGTGATGGATTAAACCCAGATCAGTTGACTGGGGGTGAGTGTTTGATTTGCTCAAACGCTCCGTCCATCATCCCCTTTTGTATCGCTTTGTTCGCCCTAAGTGTGGCAGGGTATGCTCAGACGTGAGTCCCTTGCTCACTTGGCCACTGGATTCAAGATAGCCTGGCTGATGAGGATTATGAATCCGAAACCGGTCCCAGGATGCTTGTTTCCGGTCCAGGGAAGACATGGCATGGCAGTTCGGGCTGGACTGTTCCCATGAGGCACAGGGTCAGACTGATTTGCATATTGCCATGTCTGAACTGGGGTGGCCGAGTGAGCTAAAGAATGGTGATGGATTAAACCCAGATCAGTTGACTGGGGGTGAGTGTTTGATTTGCTCAAACGCTCCGTCCATCATCCCCTTTTCTATCGCTTTGTTCGCCCTAGGTGTGGCAGGGTATGCTCAGACGTGAGTCCCTTGCTCACTTGGCCACTGGATTCAAGATAGCCTGGCTGATGAGGATTATGAATCCGAAACCGGTCCCAGGATGCTTGTTTCCGGTCCAGGGAAGACATGGCATGGCAGTTTGGGCTGGACTGTTCCCATGAGGCACAGGGTCAGACTGATTTGCATATTGCCATGTCTGAACTGGGGTGGCCGAGTGAGCTAAAGAATGGTGATGGATTAAACCCAGATCAGTTGACTGGGGGTGAGTGTTTGATTTGCTCAAACGCTCCGTCCATCATCCCCTTTTGTATCGCTTTGTTCGCCCTAAGTGTGGCAGGGTATGCTCAGACATGAGTCCCTTGCTCACTTGGCCACTGGATTCAAGATAGCCTGGCTGATGAGGATTATGAATCCGAAACCGGTCCCAATATGCTTGTTTCCGGTCCAGGGAAGACATGGCATGGCAGTTCGGGCTGGACTGTTCCCATGAGGCACAGGGTCAGACTGATTTGCATATTGCCATGTCTGAACTGGGGTGGCCGAGTGAGCTAAAGAATGGTGATGGATTAAACCCAGATCAGTTGACTGGGGGTGAGTGTTTGATTTGCTCAAACGCTCCGTCCATCATCCCCTTTTGTATCGCTTTGTTCGCCCTTAGTGTGGCAGGGTATGCTCAGACGTGAGTCCCTTGCTCACTTGGCCACTGGATTCAAGATAGCATGGCTGATGAGGATTATGAATCCGAAACCGGTCCCAGGATGCTTGTTTCCGGTCCAGGGAAGACATGGCATGGCAGTTCGGGCTGGACTGTTCCCATGAGGCACAGGGTCAGACTGATTTGCATATTGCCATGTCTGAACTGGGGTGGGTGAGTGAGCTAAAGAATGGTGATGGATTAAACCCAGATCAGTTGACTGGGGGTGAGTGTTTGATGTGCTCAAACGCTCCGTCCATCATCCCCTTTTGTATCGCTTTGTTCGCCCTGAGTGTGGCAGGGTATGCTCAGACGTGAGTCCCTTGCTCACTTGGCCACTGGATTCAAGATAGCCTGGCTGATGAGGATTATGAATCCGAAACCGGTCTCAGGATGCTTGTTTCCGGTCCAGGGAAGGCATGGCATGGCGGTTCGGGCTGGACTGTCCCCATGAGGCACAGGGTCAGACTGATTTGCATATTGCCATGTCTGAACTGGGGTGGCCGAGTGAGCTAAAGAATGGTGATGGATTAAACCCAGATCAGTTGACTGGGGGTGAGTGTTTGATTTGCTCAAACGCTCCGTCCTTCATCCCCTTTTGTATCGCTTTGTTCGCCCTAAGTGTGGCAGGGTATGCTCAGACGTGAGTCCCTTGCGCACTTGGCCACTGGATTCAAGATAGCCTGGCTGATGAGGATTATGAATCCCAAACCGGTCCCAGGATGCTTGTTTGCGGTCCAGGGAAGACATGGCATGGCAGTTCGGGCTGGACTGTTCCCATGAGGCACAGGGTCAGACTTATTTGCATATTTCCATGTCTGAACTGGGGTGGCCGAGTGAGCTAAAGAATGGTGATGGATTAAACCCTGATCAGTTGACTGGGGGTGAGTGTTTGATTTGCTCAAACGCTCCGTCCATCATCCCCTTTTGTATCGCTTTGTTCGCCCTAAGTGTGGCAGGGTATGCTCAGACGTGAGTCCCTTGCTCACTTGGCCACTGGATTCAAGATAGCCTGGCTGATGAGGATTATGAATCCGAAACCAGTCCCAGGATGCTTGTTTCCGGTCCAGGGAAGACATGGCATGGCAGTTCGGGCTGGACTGTTCCCATGAGGCACGGGGTCAGACTGATTTGCATATTGCCATGTCTGAACTGGGGTGGCCGAGTGAGCTAAAGAATGGTGATGGATTAAACCCAGATCAGTTGACTGGGGGTGAGTGTTTGATTTGCTCAAACGCTCCGTCCATCATCCCCTTTTGTATCGCTTTGTTCGCCCTAAGTGTGGCAGGGTATGCTCAGACGTGAGTCCCTTGCTCACTTGGCCACTGGATTCAAGATAGCCTGGCTGATGAGGATTATGAATCCGAAACCGGTCCCAGGATGCTTGTTTCCGGTCCAGGGAAGACATGGCATGGCAGTTCGGGCTGGACTGTTCCCATGAGGCACAGGGTCAGACTGATTTGCATATTGCCATGTCTGAACTGGGGTGGCCGAGTGAGCTAAAGAATGGTGATGGATTAAACCCAGATCAGTTGACTGGGGGTGAGTGTTTGATTTGCTCAAACGCTCCGTCCATCATCCCCTTTTGTATCGCTTTGTTCGCCCTAAGTGTGGCAGGGTATGCTCAGACGTGAGTCCCTTGCTCACTTGGCCACTGGATTCAAGATAGCCTGGCTGATGAGGATTATGAATCCGAAACCGGTCCCAGGATGCTTGTTTCCGGTCCAGGGAAGACATGGCATGGCAGTTCGGGCTGGACTATTCCCATGAGGCACAGGGTCAGACTGATTTGCATATTGCCATGTCTGAACTGGGGTGGCCGAGTGAGCTAAAGAATGGTGATGGATTAAACCCAGATCAGTTGACTGGGGGTGAGTGTTTGATTTGCTCAAACGCTCCGTCCATCATCCCCTTTTCTATCGCTTTGTTCGCCCTAGGTGTGGCAGGGTATGCTCAGACGTGAGTCCCTTGCTCACTTGGCCACTGGATTCAAGATAGCCTGGCTGATGAGGATTATGAATCCGAAACCGGTCCCAGGATGCTTGTTTCCGGTCCAGGGAAGACATGGCATGGCAGTTTGGGCTGGACTGTTCCCATGAGGCACAGGGTCAGACTGATTTGCATATTGCCATGTCTGAACTGGGGTGGCCGAGTGAGCTAAAGAATGGTGATGGATTAAACCCAGATCAGTTGACTGGGGGTGAGTGTTTGATTTGCTCAAACGCTCCGTCCATCATCCCCTTTTGTATCGCTTTGTTCGCCCTAAGTGTGGCAGGGTATGCTCAGACATGAGTCCCTTGCTCACTTGGCCACTGGATTCAAGATAGCCTGGCTGATGAGGATTATGAATCCGAAACCGGTCCCAATATGCTTGTTTCCGGTCCAGGGAAGACATGGCATGGCAGTTCGGGCTGGACTGTTCCCATGAGGCACAGGGTCAGACTGATTTGCATATTGCCATGTCTGAACTGGGGTGGCCGAGTGAGCTAAAGAATGGTGATGGATTAAACCCAGATCAGTTGACTGGGGGTGAGTGTTTGATTTGCTCAAACGCTCCGTCCATCATCCCCTTTTGTATCGCTTTGTTCGCCCTAAGTGTGGCAGGGTATGCTCAGACGTGAGTCCCTTGCTCACTTGGCCACTGGATTCAAGATAGCCTGGCTGATGAGGATTATGAATCCGAAACCGGTCCCAGGATGCTTGTTTCCGGTCCAGGGAAGACATGGCATGGCAGTTCGGGCTGGACTGTTCCCATGAGGCACAGGGTCAGACTGATTTGCATATTGCCATGTCTGAACTGGGGTGGCCGAGTGAGCTAAAGAATGGTGATGGATTAAACCCAGATCAGTTGACTGGGGGTGAGTGTTTGATTTGCTCAAACGCTCCGTCCATCATCCCCTTTTGTATCGCTTTGTTCGCCCTAAGTGTGGCAGGGTATGCTCAGACGTGAGTCCCTTGCTCACTTGGCCACTGGATTCAAGATAGCCTGGCTGATGAGGATTATGAATCCGAAACCGGTCCCAGGATGCTTGTTTCCGGTCCAGGGAAGACATGGCATGGCAGTTCGGGCTGGACTGTTCCCATGAGGCACAGGGTCAGACTGATTTGCATATTGCCATGTCTGAACTGGGGTGGCCGAGTGAGCTAAAGAATGGTGATGGATTAAACCCAGATCAGTTGACTGGGGGTGAGTGTTTGATTTGCTCAAACGCTCCGTCCATCATCCCCTTTTCTATCGCTTTGTTCGCCCTAGGTGTGGCAGGGTATGCTCAGACGTGAGTCCCTTGCTCACTTGGCCACTGGATTCAAGATAGCCTGGCTGATGAGGATTATGAATCCGAAACCGGGCCCAGGATGCTTGTTTCCGGTCCAGGGAAGACATGGCATGGCAGTTTGGGCTGGACTGTTCCCATGAGGCACAGGGTCAGACTGATTTGCATATTGCCATGTCTGAACTGGGGTGGCCGAGTGAGCTAAAGAATGGTGATGGATTAAACCCAGATCAGTTGACTGGGGGTGAGTGTTTGATTTGCTCAAACGCTCCGTCCATCATCCCCTTTTGTATCGCTTTGTTCGCCCTAAGTGTGGCAGGGTATGCTCAGACATGAGTCCCTTGCTCACTTGGCCACTGGATTCAAGATAGCCTGGCTGATGAGGATTATGAATCCGAAACCGGTCCCAATATGCTTGTTTCCGGTCCAGGGAAGACATGGCATGGCAGTTCGGGCTGGACTGTTCCCATGAGGCACAGGGTCAGACTGATTTGCATATTGCCATGTCTGAACTGGGGTGGCCGAGTGAGCTAAAGAATGGTGATGGATTAAACCCAGATCAGTTGACTGGGGGTGAGTGTTTGATTTGCTCAAACGCTCCGTCCATCATCCCCTTTTGTATCGCTTTGTTCGCCCTAAGTGTGGCAGGGTATGCTCAGACGTGAGTCCCTTGCTCACTTGGCCACTGGATTCAAGATAGCCTGGCTGATGAGGATTATGAATCCGAAACCGGTCCCAGGATGCTTGTTTCCGGTCCAGGGAAGACATGGCATGGCAGTTCGGGCTGGACTGTTCCCATGAGGCACAGGGTCAGACTGATTTGCATATTGCCATGTCTGAACTGGGGTGGCCGAGTGAGCTAAAGAATGGTGATGGATTAAACCCAGATCAGTTGACTGGGGGTGAGTGTTTGATTTGCTCAAACGCTCCGTCCATCATCCCCTTTTCTATCGCTTTGTTCGCCCTAGGTGTGGCAGGGTATGCTCAGACGTGAGTCCCTTGCTCACTTGGCCACTGGATTCAAGATAGCCTGGCTGATGAGGATTATGAATCCGAAACCGGTCCCAGGATGCTTGTTTCCGGTCCAGGGAAGACATGGCATGGCAGTTTGGGCTGGACTGTTCCCATGAGGCACAGGGTCAGACTGATTTGCATATTGCCATGTCTGAACTGGGGTGGCCGAGTGAGCTAAAGAATGGTGATGGATTAAACCCAGATCAGTTGACTGGGGGTGAGTGTTTGATTTGCTCAAACGCTCCGTCCATCATCCCCTTTTGTATCGCTTTGTTCGCCCTAAGTGTGGCAGGGTATGCTCAGACATGAGTCCCTTGCTCACTTGGCCACTGGATTCAAGATAGCCTGGCTGATGAGGATTATGAATCCGAAACCGGTCCCAATATGCTTGTTTCCGGTCCAGGGAAGACATGGCATGGCAGTTCGGGCTGGACTGTTCCCATGAGGCACAGGGTCAGACTGATTTGCATATTGCCATGTCTGAACTGGGGTGGCCGAGTGAGCTAAAGAATGGTGATGGATTAAACCCAGATCAGTTGACTGGGGGTGAGTGTTTGATTTGCTCAAACGCTCCGTCCATCATCCCCTTTTGTATCGCTTTGTTCGCCCTTAGTGTGGCAGGGTATGCTCAGACGTGAGTCCCTTGCTCACTTGGCCACTGGATTCAAGATAGCATGGCTGATGAGGATTATGAATCCGAAACCGGTCCCAGGATGCTTGTTTCCGGTCCAGGGAAGACATGGCATGGCAGTTCGGGCTGGACTGTTCCCATGAGGCACAGGGTCAGACTGATTTGCATATTGCCATGTCTGAACTGGGGTGGGTGAGTGAGCTAAAGAATGGTGATGGATTAAACCCAGATCAGTTGACTGGGGGTGAGTGTTTGATGTGCTCAAACGCTCCGTCCATCATCCCCTTTTGTATCGCTTTGTTCGCCCTGAGTGTGGCAGGGTATGCTCAGACGTGAGTCCCTTGCTCACTTGGCCACTGGATTCAAGATAGCCTGGCTGATGAGGATTATGAATCCGAAACCGGTCTCAGGATGCTTGTTTCCGGTCCAGGGAAGGCATGGCATGGCGGTTCGGGCTGGACTGTCCCCATGAGGCACAGGGTCAGACTGATTTGCATATTGCCATGTCTGAACTGGGGTGGCCGAGTGAGCTAAAGAATGGTGATGGATTAAACCCAGATCAGTTGACTGGGGGTGAGTGTTTGATTTGCTCAAACGCTCCGTCCATCATCCCCTTTTGTATCGCTTTGTTCGCCCTAAGTGTGGCAGGGTATGCTCAGACGTGAGTCCCTTGCTCACTTGGCCACTGGATTCAAGATAGCCTGGCTGATGAGGATTATGAATCCCAAACCGGTCCCAGGATGCTTGTTTGCGGTCCAGGGAAGACATGGCATGGCAGTTCGGGCTGGACTGTTCCCATGAGGCACAGGGTCAGACTTATTTGCATATTTCCATGTCTGAACTGGGGTGGCCGAGTGAGCTAAAGAATGGTGATGGATTAAACCCTGATCAGTTGACTGGGGGTGAGTGTTTGATTTGCTCAAACGCTCCGTCCATCATCCCCTTTTGTATCGCTTTGTTCGCCCTAAGTGTGGCAGGGTATGCTCAGACGTGAGTCCCTTGCTCACTTGGCCACTGGATTCAAGATAGCCTGGCTGATGAGGATTATGAATCCGAAACCAGTCCCAGGATGCTTGTTTCCGGTCCAGGGAAGACATGGCATGGCAGTTCGGGCTGGACTGTTCCCATGAGGCACGGGGTCAGACTGATTTGCATATTGCCATGTCTGAACTGGGGTGGCCGAGTGAGCTAAAGAATGGTGATGGATTAAACCCAGATCAGTTGACTGGGGGTGAGTGTTTGATATGCTCAAACGCTCCGTCCATCATCCCCTTTTGTATCGCTTTGTTCGCCCTAAGTGTGGCAGGGTATGCTCAGACGTGAGTCCCTTGCTCACTTGGCCACTGGATTCAAGATAGCCTGGCTGATGAGGATTATGAATCCGAAACCGGTCCCAGGATGCTTGTTTCCGGTCCAGGGAAGACATGGCATGGCAGTTCGGGCTGGACTGTTCCCATGAGGCACAGGGTCAGACTGATTTGCATATTGCCATGTCTGAACTGGGGTGGCCGAGTGAGCTAAAGAATGGTGATGGATTAAACCCAGATCAGTTGACTGGGGGTGAGTGTTTGATTTGCTCAAACGCTCCGTCCATCATCCCCTTTTGTATCGCTTTGTTCGCCCTAAGTGTGGCAGGGTATGCTCAGACGTGAGTCCCTTGCTCACTTGGCCACTGGATTCAAGATAGCCTGGCTGATGAGGATTATGAATCCGAAACCGGTCCCAGGATACTTGTTTCTGGTCCAGGGAAGACATGGCATGGCAGTTCGGGCTGGACTGTTCCCATGAGGCACAGGGTCAGACTGATTTGCATATTGCCATGTCTGAACTGGGGTGGCCGAGTGAGCTAAAGAATGGTGATGGATTAAACCCTGATCAGTTGACTGGGGGTGAGTGTTTGATTTGCTCAAACGCTCCGTCCATCATCCCCTTTTGTATCGCTTTGTTCGCCCTAAGTGTGGCAGGGTATGCTCAGACGTGAGTCCCTTGCTCACTTGGCCACTGGATTCAAGATAGCCTGGCTGATGAGGATTATGAATCCGAAACCGGTCCCAGGATGCTTGTTTCCGGTCCAGGGAAGACATGGCATGGCAGTTCGGGCTGGACTGTTCCCATGAGGCACAGGGTCAGACTGATTTGCATATTGCCATGTCTGAACTGGGGTGGCCGAGTGAGCTAAAGAATGGTGATGGATTAAACCCAGATCAGTTGACTGGGGGTGAGTGTTTGATTTGCTCAAACGCTCCGTCCATCATCCCCTTTTCTATCGCTTTGTTCGCCCTAGGTGTGGCAGGGTATGCTCAGACGTGAGTCCCTTGCTCACTTGGCCACTGGATTCAAGATAGCCTGGCTGATGAGGATTATGAATCCGAAACCGGTCCCAGGATGCTTGTTTCCGGTCCAGGGAAGACATGGCATGGCAGTTCGGGCTGGACTGTTCCCATGAGGCACAGGGTCAGACTGATTTGCATATTGCCATGTCTGAACTGGGGTGGCCGAGTGAGCTAAAGAATGGTGATGGATTAAACCCAGATCAGTTGACTGGGGGTGAGTGTTTGATTTGCTCAAACGCTCCGTCCATCATCCCCTTTTGTATCGCTTTGTTCGCCCTAAGTGTGGCAGGGTATGCTCAGACGTGAGTCCCTTGCTCACTTGGCCACTGGATTCAAGATAGCCTGGCTGATGAGGATTATGAATCCGAAACCGGTCCCAATATGCTTGTTTCCGGTCCAGGGAAGACATGGCATGGCAGTTCGGGCTGGACTGTTCCCATGAGGCACAGGGTCAGACTGATTTGCATATTGCCATGTCTGAACTGGGGTGGCCGAGTGAGCTAAAGAATGGTGATGGATTAAACCCAGATCAGTTGACTGGGGGTGAGTGTTTGATTTGCTCAAACGCTCCGTCCATCATCCCCTTTTGTATCGCTTTGTTCGCCCTTAGTGTGGCAGGGTATGCTCAGACGTGAGTCCCTTGCTCACTTGGCCACTGGATTCAAGATAGCATGGCTGATGAGGATTATGAATCCGAAACCGGTCCCAGGATGCTTGTTTCCGGTCCAGGGAAGACATGGCATGGCAGTTCGGGCTGGACTGTTCCCATGAGGCACAGGGTCAGACTGATTTGCATATTGCCATGTCTGAACTGGGGTGGGTGAGTGAGCTAAAGAATGGTGATGGATTAAACCCAGATCAGTTGACTGGGGGTGAGTGTTTGATTTGCTCAAACGCTCCGTCCATCATCCCCTTTTGTATCGCTTTGTTCGCCCTGAGTGTGGCAGGGTATGCTCAGACGTGAGTCCCTTGCTCACTTGGCCACTGGATTCAAGATAGCCTGGCTGATGAGGATTATGAATCCGAAACCGGTCTCAGGATGCTTGTTTCCGGTCCAGGGAAGACATGGCATGGCAGTTCGGGCTGGACTGTTCCCATGAGGCACAGGGTCAGACTGATTTGCATATTGTCATGTCTGAACTGGGGTGGCCGAGTGAGCTAAAGAATGGTGATGGATTAAACCCTGATCAGTTGACTGGGGGGTGAGTGTTTGATTTGCTCAAACGCTCCGTCCATCATCCCCTTTTGTATCGCTTTGTTCGCCCTAAGTGTGGCAGGGTATGCTCAGACGTGAGTCCCTTGCTCACTTGGCCACTGGTTTCAAGATAGCCTGGCTGATGAGGATTATGAATCCGAAACCGGTCCCAGGATGCTTGTTTCCGGTCCAGGGAAGACATGGCATGGCAGTTCGGGCTGGACTGTTCCCATGAGGCACAGGGTCAGACTGATTTGCATATTGCCATGTCTGAACTGGGGTGGCCGAGTGAGCTAAAGAATGGTGATGGATTAAACCCAGATCAGTTGACTGGGGGTGAGTGTTTGATTTGCTCAAACGCTCCGTCCATCATCCCCTTTTGTATCGCTTTGTTCGCCCTAAGTGTGGCAGGGTATGCTCAGACGTGAGTCCCTTGCTCACTTGGCCACTGGATTCAAGATAGCCTGGCTGATGAGGATTATGAATCCGAAACCGGTCCCAGGATGCTTGTTTCCGGTCCAGGGAAGACATGGCATGGCAGTTCGGGCTGGACTGTTCCCATGAGGCACAGGGTCAGACTGATTTGCATATTGCCATGTCTGAACTGGGGTGGCCGAGTGAGCTAAAGAATGGTGATGGATTAAACCCTGATCAGTTGACTGGGGGTGAGTGTTTGATTTGCTCAAACGCTCCGTCCATCATCCCCTTTTGTATCGCTTTGTTCGCCCTAAGTGTGGCAGGGTATGCTCAGACGTGAGTCCCTTGCTCACTTGGCCACTGGATTCAAGATAGCCTGGCTGATGAGGATTATGAATCCGAAACCGGTCCCAGGATGCTTGTTTCCGGTCCAGGGAAGACATGGCATGGCAGTTCGGGCTGGACTGTTCCCATGAGGCACAGGGTCAGACTGATTTGCATATTGCCATGTCTGAACTGGGGTGGCCGAGTGAGCTAAAGAATGGTGATGGATTAAACCCAGATCAGTTGACTGGGGGTGAGTGTTTGATTTGCTCAAACGCTCCGTCCATCATCCCCTTTTGTATCGCTTTGTTCGCCCTAAGTGTGGCAGGGTATGCTCAGACGTGAGTCCCTTGCTCACTTGGCCACTGGATTCAAGATAGCCTGGCTGATGAGGATTATGAATCCGAAACCGGTCCCAGGATGCTTGTTTCCGGTCCAGGGAAGACATGGCATGGCAGTTCGGGCTGGACTATTCCCATGAGGCACAGGGTCAGACTGATTTGCATATTGCCATGTCTGAACTGGGGTGGCCGAGTGAGCTAAAGAATGGTGATGGATTAAACCCAGATCAGTTGACTGGGGGTGAGTGTTTGATTTGCTCAAACGCTCCGTCCATCATCCCCTTTTCTATCGCTTTGTTCGCCCTAGGTGTGGCAGGGTATGCTCAGACGTGAGTCCCTTGCTCACTTGGCCACTGGATTCAAGATAGCCTGGCTGATGTGGATTATGAATCCGAAACCGGTCCCAGGATGCTTGTTTCCGGTCCAGGGAAGACATGGCATGGCAGTTTGGGCTGGACTGTTCCCATGAGGCACAGGGTCAGACTGATTTGCATATTGCCATGTCTGAACTGGGGTGGCCGAGTGAGCTAAAGAATGGTGATGGATTAAACCCAGATCAGTTGACTGGGGGTGAGTGTTTGATTTGCTCAAACGCTCCGTCCATCATCCCCTTTTGTATCGCTTTGTTCGCCCTAAGTGTGGCAGGGTATGCTCAGACATGAGTCCCTTGCTCACTTGGCCACTGGATTCAAGATAGCCTGGCTGATGAGGATTATGAATCCGAAACCGGTCCCAATATGCTTGTTTCCGGTCCAGGGAAGACATGGCATGGCAGTTCGGGCTGGACTGTTCCCATGAGGCACAGGGTCAGACTGATTTGCATATTGCCATGTCTGAACTGGGGTGGCCGAGTGAGCTAAAGAATGGTGATGGATTAAACCCAGATAAGTTGACTGGGGGTGAGTGTTTGATTTGCTCAAACGCTCCGTCCATCATCCCCTTTTGTATCGCTTTGTTCGCCCTAAGTGTGGCAGGGTATGCTCAGACGTGAGTCCCTTGCTCACTTGGCCACTGGATTCAAGATAGCCTGGCTGATGAGGATTATGAATCCGAAACCGGTCCCAGGATGCTTGTTTCCGGTCCAGGGAAGACATGGCATGGCAGTTCGGGCTGGACTGTTCCCATGAGGCACAGGGTCAGACTGATTTGCATATTGCCATGTCTGAACTGGGATGGCCGAGTGAGCTAAAGAATGGTGATGGATTAAACCCAGATCAGTTGACTGGGGGTGAGTGTTTGATTTGCTCAAACGCTCCGTCCATCATCCCCTTTTGTATCGCTTTGTTCGCCCTAAGTGTGGCAGGGTATGCTCAGACGTGAGTCCCTTGCTCACTTGGCCACTGGATTCAAGATAGCCTGGCTGATGAGGATTATGAATCCGAAACCGGTCCCAGGATGCTTGTTTCCGGTCCAGGGAAGACATGGCATGGCAGTTCGGGCTGGACTGTTCCCATGAGGCACAGGGTCAGACTGATTTGCATATTGCCATGTCTGAACTGGGGTGGCCGAGTGAGCTAAAGAATGGTGATGGATTAAACCCAGATCAGTTGACTGGGGGTGAGTGTTTGATTTGCTCAAACGCTCCGTCCATCATCCCCTTTTCTATCGCTTTGTTCGCCCTAGGTGTGGCAGGGTATGCTCAGACGTGAGTCCCTTGCTCACTTGGCCACTGGATTCAAGATAGCCTGGCTGATGAGGATTATGAATCCGAAACCGGTCCCAGGATGCTTGTTTCCGGTCCAGGGAAGACATGGCATGGCAGTTTGGGCTGGACTGTTCCCATGAGGCACAGGGTCAGACTGATTTGCATATTGCCATGTCTGAACTGGGGTGGCCGAGTGAGCTAAAGAATGGTGATGGATTAAACCCAGATCAGTTGACTGGGGGTGAGTGTTTGATTTGCTCAAACGCTCCGTCCATCATCCCCTTTTGTATCGCTTTGTTCGCCCTAAGTGTGGCAGGGTATGCTCAGACATGAGTCCCTTGCTCACTTGGCCACTGGATTCAAGATAGCCTGGCTGATGAGGATTATGAATCCGAAACCGGTCCCAATATGCTTGTTTCCGGTCCAGGGAAGACATGGCATGGCAGTTCGGGCTGGACTGTTCCCATGAGGCACAGGGTCAGACTGATTTGCATATTGCCATGTCTGAACTGGGGTGGCCGAGTGAGCTAAAGAATGGTGATGGATTAAACCCAGATCAGTTGACTGGGGGTGAGTGTTTGATTTGCTCAAACGCTCCGTCCATCATCCCCTTTTGTATCGCTTTGTTCGCCCTAAGTGTGGCAGGGTATGCTCAGACGTGAGTCCCTTGCTCACTTGGCCACTGGATTCAAGATAGCCTGGCTGATGAGGATTATGAATCCGAAACCGGTCCCAGGATGCTTGTTTCCGGTCCAGGGAAGACATGGCATGGCAGTTCGGGCTGGACTGTTCCCATGAGGCACAGGGTCAGACTGATTTGCATATTGCCATGTCTGAACTGGGGTGGCCGAGTGAGCTAAAGAATGGTGATGGATTAAACCCAGATCAGTTGACTGGGGGTGAGTGTTTGATTTGCTCAAACGCTCCGTCCATCATCCCCTTTTCTATCGCTTTGTTCGCCCTAGGTGTGGCAGGGTATGCTCAGACGTGAGTCCCTTGCTCACTTGGCCACTGGATTCAAGATAGCCTGGCTGATGAGGATTATGAATCCGAAACCGGTCCCAGGATGCTTGTTTCCGGTCCAGGGAAGACATGGCATGGCAGTTTGGGCTGGACTGTTCCCATGAGGCACAGGGTCAGACTGATTTGCATATTGCCATGTCTGAACTGGGGTGGCCGAGTGAGCTAAAGAATGGTGATGGATTAAACCCAGATCAGTTGACTGGGGGTGAGTGTTTGATTTGCTCAAACGCTCCGTCCATCATCCCCTTTTGTATCGCTTTGTTCGCCCTAAGTGTGGCAGGGTATGCTCAGACATGAGTCCCTTGCTCACTTGGCCACTGGATTCAAGATAGCCTGGCTGATGAGGATTATGAATCCGAAACCGGTCCCAATATGCTTGTTTCCGGTCCAGGGAAGACATGGCATGGCAGTTCGGGCTGGACTGTTCCCATGAGGCACAGGGTCAGACTGATTTGCATATTGCCATGTCTGAACTGGGGTGGCCGAGTGAGCTAAAGAATGGTGATGGATTAAACCCAGATCAGTTGACTGGGGGTGAGTGTTTGATTTGCTCAAACGCTCCGTCCATCATCCCCTTTTGTATCGCTTTGTTCGCCCTTAGTGTGGCAGGGTATGCTCAGACGTGAGTCCCTTGCTCACTTGGCCACTGGATTCAAGATAGCATGGCTGATGAGGATTATGAATCCGAAACCGGTCCCAGGATGCTTGTTTCCGGTCCAGGGAAGACATGGCATGGCAGTTCGGGCTGGACTGTTCCCATGAGGCACAGGGTCAGACTGATTTGCATATTGCCATGTCTGAACTGGGGTGGGTGAGTGAGCTAAAGAATGGTGATGGATTAAACCCAGATCAGTTGACTGGGGGTGAGTGTTTGATGTGCTCAAACGCTCCGTCCATCATCCCCTTTTGTATCGCTTTGTTCGCCCTGAGTGTGGCAGGGTATGCTCAGACGTGAGTCCCTTGCTCACTTGGCCACTGGATTCAAGATAGCCTGGCTGATGAGGATTATGAATCCGAAACCGGTCTCAGGATGCTTGTTTCCGGTCCAGGGAAGGCATGGCATGGCGGTTCGGGCTGGACTGTCCCCATGAGGCACAGGGTCAGACTGATTTGCATATTGCCATGTCTGAACTGGGGTGGCCGAGTGAGCTAAAGAATGGTGATGGATTAAACCCAGATCAGTTGACTGGGGGTGAGTGTTTGATTTGCTCAAACGCTCCGTCCATCATCCCCTTTTGTATCGCTTTGTTCGCCCTAAGTGTGGCAGGGTATGCTCAGACGTGAGTCCCTTGCTCACTTGGCCACTGGATTCAAGATAGCCTGGCTGATGAGGATTATGAATCCCAAACCGGTCCCAGGATGCTTGTTTGCGGTCCAGGGAAGACATGGCATGGCAGTTCGGGCTGGACTGTTCCCATGAGGCACAGGGTCAGACTTATTTGCATATTTCCATGTCTGAACTGGGGTGGCCGAGTGAGCTAAAGAATGGTGATGGATTAAACCCTGATCAGTTGACTGGGGGTGAGTGTTTGATTTGCTCAAACGCTCCGTCCATCATCCCCTTTTGTATCGCTTTGTTCGCCCTAAGTGTGGCAGGGTATGCTCAGACGTGAGTCCCTTGCTCACTTGGCCACTGGATTCAAGATAGCCTGGCTGATGAGGATTATGAATCCGAAACCAGTCCCAGGATGCTTGTTTCCGGTCCAGGGAAGACATGGCATGGCAGTTCGGGCTGGACTGTTCCCATGAGGCACGGGGTCAGACTGATTTGCATATTGCCATGTCTGAACTGGGGTGGCCGAGTGAGCTAAAGAATGGTGATGGATTAAACCCAGATCAGTTGACTGGGGGTGAGTGTTTGATTTGCTCAAACGCTCCGTCCATCATCCCCTTTTGTATCGCTTTGTTCGCCCTAAGTGTGGCAGGGTATGCTCAGACGTGAGTCCCTTGCTCACTTGGCCACTGGATTCAAGATAGCCTGGCTGATGAGGATTATGAATCCGAAACCGGTCCCAGGATGCTTGTTTCCGGTCCAGGGAAGACATGGCATGGCAGTTCGGGCTGGACTGTTCCCATGAGGCACAGGGTCAGACTGATTTGCATATTGCCATGTCTGAACTGGGGTGGCCGAGTGAGCTAAAGAATGGTGATGGATTAAACCCAGATCAGTTGACTGGGGGTGAGTGTTTGATTTGCTCAAACGCTCCGTCCATCATCCCCTTTTGTATCGCTTTGTTCGCCCTAAGTGTGGCAGGGTATGCTCAGACGTGAGTCCCTTGCTCACTTGGCCACTGGATTCAAGATAGCCTGGCTGATGAGGATTATGAATCCGAAACCGGTCCCAGGATACTTGTTTCTGGTCCAGGGAAGACATGGCATGGCAGTTCGGGCTGGACTGTTCCCATGAGGCACAGGGTCAGACTGATTTGCATATTGCCATGTCTGAACTGGGGTGGCCGAGTGAGCTAAAGAATGGTGATGGATTAAACCCTGATCAGTTGACTGGGGGTGAGTGTTTGATTTGCTCAAACGCTCCGTCCATCATCCCCTTTTGTATCGCTTTGTTCGCCCTAAGTGTGGCAGGGTATGCTCAGACGTGAGTCCCTTGCTCACTTGGCCACTGGATTCAAGATAGCCTGGCTGATGAGGATTATGAATCCGAAACCGGTCCCAGGATGCTTGTTTCCGGTCCAGGGAAGACATGGCATGGCAGTTCGGGCTGGACTGTTCCCATGAGGCACAGGGTCAGACTGATTTGCATATTGCCATGTCTGAACTGGGGTGGCCGAGTGAGCTAAAGAATGGTGATGGATTAAACCCAGATCAGTTGACTGGGGGTGAGTGTTTGATTTGCTCAAACGCTCCGTCCATCATCCCCTTTTCTATCGCTTTGTTCGCCCTAGGTGTGGCAGGGTATGCTCAGACGTGAGTCCCTTGCTCACTTGGCCACTGGATTCAAGATAGCCTGGCTGATGAGGATTATGAATCCGAAACCGGTCCCAGGATGCTTGTTTCCGGTCCAGGGAAGACATGGCATGGCAGTTCGGGCTGGACTGTTCCCATGAGGCACAGGGTCAGACTGATTTGCATATTGCCATGTCTGAACTGGGGTGGCCGAGTGAGCTAAAGAATGGTGATGGATTAAACCCAGATCAGTTGACTGGGGGTGAGTGTTTGATTTGCTCAAACGCTCCGTCCATCATCCCCTTTTGTATCGCTTTGTTCGCCCTAAGTGTGGCAGGGTATGCTCAGACGTGAGTCCCTTGCTCACTTGGCCACTGGATTCAAGATAGCCTGGCTGATGAGGATTATGAATCCGAAACCGGTCCCAATATGCTTGTTTCCGGTCCAGGGAAGACATGGCATGGCAGTTCGGGCTGGACTGTTCCCATGAGGCACAGGGTCAGACTGATTTGCATATTGCCATGTCTGAACTGGGGTGGCCGAGTGAGCTAAAGAATGGTGATGGATTAAACCCAGATCAGTTGACTGGGGGTGAGTGTTTGATTTGCTCAAACGCTCCGTCCATCATCCCCTTTTGTATCGCTTTGTTCGCCCTTAGTGTGGCAGGGTATGCTCAGACGTGAGTCCCTTGCTCACTTGGCCACTGGATTCAAGATAGCATGGCTGATGAGGATTATGAATCCGAAACCGGTCCCAGGATGCTTGTTTCCGGTCCAGGGAAGACATGGCATGGCAGTTCGGGCTGGACTGTTCCCATGAGGCACAGGGTCAGACTGATTTGCATATTGCCATGTCTGAACTGGGGTGGGTGAGTGAGCTAAAGAATGGTGATGGATTAAACCCAGATCAGTTGACTGGGGGTGAGTGTTTGATTTGCTCAAACGCTCCGTCCATCATCCCCTTTTGTATCGCTTTGTTCGCCCTGAGTGTGGCAGGGTATGCTCAGACGTGAGTCCCTTGCTCACTTGGCCACTGGATTCAAGATAGCCTGGCTGATGAGGATTATGAATCCGAAACCGGTCTCAGGATGCTTGTTTCCGGTCCAGGGAAGACATGGCATGGCAGTTCGGGCTGGACTGTTCCCATGAGGCACAGGGTCAGACTGATTTGCATATTGTCATGTCTGAACTGGGGTGGCCGAGTGAGCTAAAGAATGGTGATGGATTAAACCCTGATCAGTTGACTGGGGGGTGAGTGTTTGATTTGCTCAAACGCTCCGTCCATCATCCCCTTTTGTATCGCTTTGTTCGCCCTAAGTGTGGCAGGGTATGCTCAGACGTGAGTCCCTTGCTCACTTGGCCACTGGTTTCAAGATAGCCTGGCTGATGAGGATTATGAATCCGAAACCGGTCCCAGGATGCTTGTTTCCGGTCCAGGGAAGACATGGCATGGCAGTTCGGGCTGGACTGTTCCCATGAGGCACAGGGTCAGACTGATTTGCATATTGCCATGTCTGAACTGGGGTGGCCGAGTGAGCTAAAGAATGGTGATGGATTAAACCCAGATCAGTTGACTGGGGGTGAGTGTTTGATTTGCTCAAACGCTCCGTCCATCATCCCCTTTTGTATCGCTTTGTTCGCCCTAAGTGTGGCAGGGTATGCTCAGACGTGAGTCCCTTGCTCACTTGGCCACTGGATTCAAGATAGCCTGGCTGATGAGGATTATGAATCCGAAACCGGTCCCAGGATGCTTGTTTCCGGTCCAGGGAAGACATGGCATGGCAGTTCGGGCTGGACTGTTCCCATGAGGCACAGGGTCAGACTGATTTGCATATTGCCATGTCTGAACTGGGGTGGCCGAGTGAGCTAAAGAATGGTGATGGATTAAACCCTGATCAGTTGACTGGGGGTGAGTGTTTGATTTGCTCAAACGCTCCGTCCATCATCCCCTTTTGTATCGCTTTGTTCGCCCTAAGTGTGGCAGGGTATGCTCAGACGTGAGTCCCTTGCTCACTTGGCCCCTGGATTCAAGATAGCCTGGCTGATGAGGATTATGAATCCGAAACCGGTCCCAGGATGCTTGTTTCCGGTCCAGGGAAGACATGGCATGGCAGTTCGGGCTGGACTGTTCCCATGAGGCACAGGGTCAGACTGATTTGCATATTGCCATGTCTGAACTGGGGTGGCCGAGTGAGCTAAAGAATGGTGATGGATTAAACCCTGATCAGTTGACTGGGGGTGAGTGTTTGATTTGCTCAAACGCTCCGTCCATCATCCCCTTTTGTATCGCTTTGTTCGCCCTAAGTGTGGCAGGGTATGCTCAGACGTGAGTCCCTTGCTCACTTGGCCACTGGATTCAAGATAGCCTGGCTGATGAGGATTATGAATCCGAAACCGGTCCCAGGATGCTTGTTTCCGGTCCAGGGAAGACATGGCATGGCAGTTCGGGCTGGACTGTTCCCATGAGGCACAGGGTCAGACTGATTTGCATATTGTCATGTCTGAACTGGGGTGGCCGAGTGAGCTAAAGAATGGTGATGGATTAAACCCTGATCAGTTGACTGGGGGGTGAGTGTTTGATTTGCTCAAACGCTCCGTCCATCATCCCCTTTTGTATCGCTTTGTTCGCCCTAAGTGTGGCAGGGTATGCTCAGACGTGAGTCCCTTGCTCACTTGGCCACTGGTTTCAAGATAGCCTGGCTGATGAGGATTATGAATCCGAAACCGGTCCCAGGATGCTTGTTTCCGGTCCAGGGAAGACATGGCATGGCAGTTCGGGCTGGACTGTTCCCATGAGGCACAGGGTCAGACTGATTTGCATATTGCCATGTCTGAACTGGGGTGGCCGAGTGAGCTAAAGAATGGTGATGGATTAAACCCAGATCAGTTGACTGGGGGTGAGTGTTTGATTTGCTCAAACGCTCCGTCCATCATCCCCTTTTCTATCGCTTTGTTCGCCCTAGGTGTGGCAGGGTATGCTCAGACGTGAGTCCCTTGCTCACTTGGCCACTGGATTCAAGATAGCCTGGCTGATGAGGATTATGAATCCGAAACCGGTCTCAGGATGCTTGTTTCCGGTCCAGGGAAGGCATGGCATGGCGGTTCGGGCTGGACTGTCCCCATGAGGCACAGGGTCAGACTGATTTGCATATTGCCATGTCTGAACTGGGGTGGCCGAGTGAGCTAAAGAATGGTGATGGATTAAACCCAGATCAGTTGACTGGGGGTGAGTGTTTGATTTGCTCAAACGCTCCGTCCATCATCCCCTTTTGTATCGCTTTGTTCGCCCTAAGTGTGGCAGGGTATGCTCAGACGTGAGTCCCTTGCTCACTTGGCCACTGGATTCAAGATAGCCTGGCTGATGAGGATTATGAATCCCAAACCGGTCCCAGGATGCTTGTTTGCGGTCCAGGGAAGACATGGCATGGCAGTTCGGGCTGGACTGTTCCCATGAGGCACAGGGTCAGACTTATTTGCATATTTCCATGTCTGAACTGGGGTGGCCGAGTGAGCTAAAGAATGGTGATGGATTAAACCCTGATCAGTTGACTGGGGGTGAGTGTTTGATTTGCTCAAACGCTCCGTCCATCATCCCCTTTTGTATCGCTTTGTTCGCCCTAAGTGTGGCAGGGTATGCTCAGACGTGAGTCCCTTGCTCACTTGGCCACTGGATTCAAGATAGCCTGGCTGATGAGGATTATGAATCCGAAACCAGTCCCAGGATGCTTGTTTCCGGTCCAGGGAAGACATGGCATGGCAGTTCGGGCTGGACTGTTCCCATGAGGCACGGGGTCAGACTGATTTGCATATTGCCATGTCTGAACTGGGGTGGCCGAGTGAGCTAAAGAATGGTGATGGATTAAACCCAGATCAGTTGACTGGGGGTGAGTGTTTGATTTGCTCAAACGCTCCGTCCATCATCCCCTTTTGTATCGCTTTGTTCGCCCTAAGTGTGGCAGGGTATGCTCAGACGTGAGTCCCTTGCTCACTTGGCCACTGGATTCAAGATAGCCTGGCTGATGAGGATTATGAATCCGAAACCGGTCCCAGGATGCTTGTTTCCGGTCCAGGGAAGACATGGCATGGCAGTTCGGGCTGGACTGTTCCCATGAGGCACAGGGTCAGACTGATTTGCATATTGCCATGTCTGAACTGGGGTGGCCGAGTGAGCTAAAGAATGGTGATGGATTAAACCCAGATCAGTTGACTGGGGGTGAGTGTTTGATTTGCTCAAACGCTCCGTCCATCATCCCCTTTTGTATCGCTTTGTTCGCCCTAAGTGTGGCAGGGTATGCTCAGACGTGAGTCCCTTGCTCACTTGGCCACTGGATTCAAGATAGCCTGGCTGATGAGGATTATGAATCCGAAACCGGTCCCAGGATACTTGTTTCTGGTCCAGGGAAGACATGGCATGGCAGTTCGGGCTGGACTGTTCCCATGAGGCACAGGGTCAGACTGATTTGCATATTGCCATGTCTGAACTGGGGTGGCCGAGTGAGCTAAAGAATGGTGATGGATTAAACCCTGATCAGTTGACTGGGGGTGAGTGTTTGATTTGCTCAAACGCTCCGTCCATCATCCCCTTTTGTATCGCTTTGTTCGCCCTAAGTGTGGCAGGGTATGCTCAGACGTGAGTCCCTTGCTCACTTGGCCACTGGATTCAAGATAGCCTGGCTGATGAGGATTATGAATCCGAAACCGGTCCCAGGATGCTTGTTTCCGGTCCAGGGAAGACATGGCATGGCAGTTCGGGCTGGACTGTTCCCATGAGGCACAGGGTCAGACTGATTTGCATATTGCCATGTCTGAACTGGGGTGGCCGAGTGAGCTAAAGAATGGTGATGGATTAAACCCAGATCAGTTGACTGGGGGTGAGTGTTTGATTTGCTCAAACGCTCCGTCCATCATCCCCTTTTCTATCGCTTTGTTCGCCCTAGGTGTGGCAGGGTATGCTCAGACGTGAGTCCCTTGCTCACTTGGCCACTGGATTCAAGATAGCCTGGCTGATGAGGATTATGAATCCGAAACCGGTCCCAGGATGCTTGTTTCCGGTCCAGGGAAGACATGGCATGGCAGTTCGGGCTGGACTGTTCCCATGAGGCACAGGGTCAGACTGATTTGCATATTGCCATGTCTGAACTGGGGTGGCCGAGTGAGCTAAAGAATGGTGATGGATTAAACCCAGATCAGTTGACTGGGGGTGAGTGTTTGATTTGCTCAAACGCTCCGTCCATCATCCCCTTTTGTATCGCTTTGTTCGCCCTAAGTGTGGCAGGGTATGCTCAGACGTGAGTCCCTTGCTCACTTGGCCACTGGATTCAAGATAGCCTGGCTGATGAGGATTATGAATCCGAAACCGGTCCCAATATGCTTGTTTCCGGTCCAGGGAAGACATGGCATGGCAGTTCGGGCTGGACTGTTCCCATGAGGCACAGGGTCAGACTGATTTGCATATTGCCATGTCTGAACTGGGGTGGCCGAGTGAGCTAAAGAATGGTGATGGATTAAACCCAGATCAGTTGACTGGGGGTGAGTGTTTGATTTGCTCAAACGCTCCGTCCATCATCCCCTTTTGTATCGCTTTGTTCGCCCTTAGTGTGGCAGGGTATGCTCAGACGTGAGTCCCTTGCTCACTTGGCCACTGGATTCAAGATAGCATGGCTGATGAGGATTATGAATCCGAAACCGGTCCCAGGATGCTTGTTTCCGGTCCAGGGAAGACATGGCATGGCAGTTCGGGCTGGACTGTTCCCATGAGGCACAGGGTCAGACTGATTTGCATATTGCCATGTCTGAACTGGGGTGGGTGAGTGAGCTAAAGAATGGTGATGGATTAAACCCAGATCAGTTGACTGGGGGTGAGTGTTTGATTTGCTCAAACGCTCCGTCCATCATCCCCTTTTGTATCGCTTTGTTCGCCCTGAGTGTGGCAGGGTATGCTCAGACGTGAGTCCCTTGCTCACTTGGCCACTGGATTCAAGATAGCCTGGCTGATGAGGATTATGAATCCGAAACCGGTCTCAGGATGCTTGTTTCCGGTCCAGGGAAGACATGGCATGGCAGTTCGGGCTGGACTGTTCCCATGAGGCACAGGGTCAGACTGATTTGCATATTGTCATGTCTGAACTGGGGTGGCCGAGTGAGCTAAAGAATGGTGATGGATTAAACCCTGATCAGTTGACTGGGGGGTGAGTGTTTGATTTGCTCAAACGCTCCGTCCATCATCCCCTTTTGTATCGCTTTGTTCGCCCTAAGTGTGGCAGGGTATGCTCAGACGTGAGTCCCTTGCTCACTTGGCCACTGGTTTCAAGATAGCCTGGCTGATGAGGATTATGAATCCGAAACCGGTCCCAGGATGCTTGTTTCCGGTCCAGGGAAGACATGGCATGGCAGTTCGGGCTGGACTGTTCCCATGAGGCACAGGGTCAGACTGATTTGCATATTGCCATGTCTGAACTGGGGTGGCCGAGTGAGCTAAAGAATGGTGATGGATTAAACCCAGATCAGTTGACTGGGGGTGAGTGTTTGATTTGCTCAAACGCTCCGTCCATCATCCCCTTTTGTATCGCTTTGTTCGCCCTAAGTGTGGCAGGGTATGCTCAGACGTGAGTCCCTTGCTCACTTGGCCACTGGATTCAAGATAGCCTGGCTGATGAGGATTATGAATCCGAAACCGGTCCCAGGATGCTTGTTTCCGGTCCAGGGAAGACATGGCATGGCAGTTCGGGCTGGACTGTTCCCATGAGGCACAGGGTCAGACTGATTTGCATATTGCCATGTCTGAACTGGGGTGGCCGAGTGAGCTAAAGAATGGTGATGGATTAAACCCTGATCAGTTGACTGGGGGTGAGTGTTTGATTTGCTCAAACGCTCCGTCCATCATCCCCTTTTGTATCGCTTTGTTCGCCCTAAGTGTGGCAGGGTATGCTCAGACGTGAGTCCCTTGCTCACTTGGCCACTGGATTCAAGATAGCCTGGCTGATGAGGATTATGAATCCGAAACCGGTCCCAGGATGCTTGTTTCCGGTCCAGGGAAGACATGGCATGGCAGTTCGGGCTGGACTGTTCCCATGAGGCACAGGGTCAGACTGATTTGCATATTGCCATGTCTGAACTGGGGTGGCCGAGTGAGCTAAAGAATGGTGATGGATTAAACCCAGATCAGTTGACTGGGGGTGAGTGTTTGATTTGCTCAAACGCTCCGTCCATCATCCCCTTTTCTATCGCTTTGTTCGCCCTAGGTGTGGCAGGGTATGCTCAGACGTGAGTCCCTTGCTCACTTGGCCACTGGATTCAAGATAGCCTGGCTGATGAGGATTATGAATCCGAAACCGGTCCCAGGATGCTTGTTTCCGGTCCAGGGAAGACATGGCATGGCAGTTCGGGCTGGACTGTTCCCATGAGGCACAGGGTCAGACTGATTTGCATATTGCCATGTCTGAACTGGGGTGGCCGAGTGAGCTAAAGAATGGTGATGGATTAAACCCAGATCAGTTGACTGGGGGTGAGTGTTTGATTTGCTCAAACGCTCCGTCCATCATCCCCTTTTGTATCGCTTTGTTCGCCCTAAGTGTGGCAGGGTATGCTCAGACGTGAGTCCCTTGCTCACTTGGCCACTGGATTCAAGATAGCCTGGCTGATGAGGATTATGAATCCGAAACCGGTCCCAGGATGCTTGTTTCCGGTCCAGGGAAGACATGGCATGGCAGTTCGGGCTGGACTGTTCCCATGAGGCACAGGGTCAGACTGATTTGCATATTGCCATGTCTGAACTGGGGTGGCCGAGTGAGCTAAAGAATGGTGATGGATTAAACCCTGATCAGTTGACTGGGGGTGAGTGTTTGATTTGCTCAAACGCTCCGTCCATCATCCCCTTTTGTATCGCTTTGTTCGCCCTAAGTGTGGCAGGGTATGATCAGACGTGAGTCCCTTGCTCACTTGGCCACTGGATTCAAGATAGCCTGGCTGATGAGGATTATGAATCCGAAACCGGTCCCAGGATGCTTGTTTCCGGTCCAGGGAAGACATGGCATGGCAGTTCGGGCTGGACTGTTCCCATGAGGCACAGGGTCAGACTGATTTGCATATTGCCATGTCTGAACTGGGGTGGCCGAGTGAGCTAAAGAATGGTGATGGATTAAACCCAGATCAGTTGACTGGGGGTGAGTGTTTGATTTGCTCAAACGCTCCGTCCATCATCCCCTTTTCTATCGCTTTGTTCGCCCTAGGTGTGGCAGGGTATGCTCAGACGTGAGTCCCTTGCTCACTTGGCCACTGGATTCAAGATAGCCTGGCTGATGAGGATTATGAATCCGAAACCGGTCCCAGGATGCTTGTTTCCGGTCCAGGGAAGACATGGCATGGCAGTTCGGGCTGGACTGTTCCCATGAGGCACAGGGTCAGACTGATTTGCATATTGCCATGTCTGAACTGGGGTGGCCGAGTGAGCTAAAGAATGGTGATGGATTAAACCCAGATCAGTTGACTGGGGGTGAGTGTTTGATTTGCTCAAACGCTCCGTCCATCATCCCCTTTTGTATCGCTTTGTTCGCCCTAAGTGTGGCAGGGTATGCTCAGACGTGAGTCCCTTGCTCACTTGGCCACTGGATTCAAGATAGCCTGGCTGATGAGGATTATGAATCCCAAACCGGTCCCAGGATGCTTGTTTGCGGTCCAGGGAAGACATGGCATGGCAGTTCGGGCTGGACTGTTCCCATGAGGCACAGGGTCAGACTTATTTGCATATTTCCATGTCTGAACTGGGGTGGCCGAGTGAGCTAAAGAATGGTGATGGATTAAACCCTGATCAGTTGACTGGGGGTGAGTGTTTGATTTGCTCAAACGCTCCGTCCATCATCCCCTTTTGTATCGCTTTGTTCGCCCTAAGTGTGGCAGGGTATGCTCAGACGTGAGTCCCTTGCTCACTTGGCCACTGGATTCAAGATAGCCTGGCTGATGAGGATTATGAATCCGAAACCAGTCCCAGGATGCTTGTTTCCGGTCCAGGGAAGACATGGCATGGCAGTTCGGGCTGGACTGTTCCCATGAGGCACGGGGTCAGACTGATTTGCATATTGCCATGTCTGAACTGGGGTGGCCGAGTGAGCTAAAGAATGGTGATGGATTAAACCCAGATCAGTTGACTGGGGGTGAGTGTTTGATTTGCTCAAACGCTCCGTCCATCATCCCCTTTTGTATCGCTTTGTTCGCCCTAAGTGTGGCAGGGTATGCTCAGACGTGAGTCCCTTGCTCACTTGGCCACTGGATTCAAGATAGCCTGGCTGATGAGGATTATGAATCCGAAACCGGTCCCAGGATGCTTGTTTCCGGTCCAGGGAAGACATGGCATGGCAGTTCGGGCTGGACTGTTCCCATGAGGCACAGGGTCAGACTGATTTGCATATTGCCATGTCTGAACTGGGGTGGCCGAGTGAGCTAAAGAATGGTGATGGATTAAACCCAGATCAGTTGACTGGGGGTGAGTGTTTGATTTGCTCAAACGCTCCGTCCATCATCCCCTTTTGTATCGCTTTGTTCGCCCTAAGTGTGGCAGGGTATGCTCAGACGTGAGTCCCTTGCTCACTTGGCCACTGGATTCAAGATAGCATGGCTGATGAGGATTATGAATCCGAAACCGGTCCCAGGATACTTGTTTCTGGTCCAGGGAAGACATGGCATGGCAGTTCGGGCTGGACTGTTCCCATGAGGCACAGGGTCAGACTGATTTGCATATTGCCATGTCTGAACTGGGGTGGCCGAGTGAGCTAAAGAATGGTGATGGATTAAACCCTGATCAGTTGACTGGGGGTGAGTGTTTGATTTGCTCAAACGCTCCGTCCATCATCCCCTTTTGTATCGCTTTGTTCGCCCTAAGTGTGGCAGGGTATGCTCAGACGTGAGTCCCTTGCTCACTTGGCCACTGGATTCAAGATAGCCTGGCTGATGAGGATTATGAATCCGAAACCGGTCCCAGGATGCTTGTTTCCGGTCCAGGGAAGACATGGCATGGCAGTTCGGGCTGGACTGTTCCCATGAGGCACAGGGTCAGACTGATTTGCATATTGCCATGTCTGAACTGGGGTGGCCGAGTGAGCTAAAGAATGGTGATGGATTAAACCCAGATCAGTTGACTGGGGGTGAGTGTTTGATTTGCTCAAACGCTCCGTCCATCATCCCCTTTTCTATCGCTTTGTTCGCCCTAGGTGTGGCAGGGTATGCTCAGACGTGAGTCCCTTGCTCACTTGGCCACTGGATTCAAGATAGCCTGGCTGATGAGGATTATGAATCCGAAACCGGTCCCAGGATGCTTGTTTCCGGTCCAGGGAAGACATGGCATGGCAGTTCGGGCTGGACTGTTCCCATGAGGCACAGGGTCAGACTGATTTGCATATTGCCATGTCTGAACTGGGGTGGCCGAGTGAGCTAAAGAATGGTGATGGATTAAACCCAGATCAGTTGACTGGGGGTGAGTGTTTGATTTGCTCAAACGCTCCGTCCATCATCCCCTTTTGTATCGCTTTGTTCGCCCTAAGTGTGGCAGGGTATGCTCAGACGTGAGTCCCTTGCTCACTTGGCCACTGGATTCAAGATAGCCTGGCTGATGAGGATTATGAATCCGAAACCGGTCCCAATATGCTTGTTTCCGGTCCAGGGAAGACATGGCATGGCAGTTCGGGCTGGACTGTTCCCATGAGGCACAGGGTCAGACTGATTTGCATATTGCCATGTCTGAACTGGGGTGGCCGAGTGAGCTAAAGAATGGTGATGGATTAAACCCAGATCAGTTGACTGGGGGTGAGTGTTTGATTTGCTCAAACGCTCCGTCCATCATCCCCTTTTGTATCGCTTTGTTCGCCCTTAGTGTGGCAGGGTATGCTCAGACGTGAGTCCCTTGCTCACTTGGCCACTGGATTCAAGATAGCATGGCTGATGAGGATTATGAATCCGAAACCGGTCCCAGGATGCTTGTTTCCGGTCCAGGGAAGACATGGCATGGCAGTTCGGGCTGGACTGTTCCCATGAGGCACAGGGTCAGACTGATTTGCATATTGCCATGTCTGAACTGGGGTGGGTGAGTGAGCTAAAGAATGGTGATGGATTAAACCCAGATCAGTTGACTGGGGGTGAGTGTTTGATTTGCTCAAACGCTCCGTCCATCATCCCCTTTTGTATCGCTTTGTTCGCCCTGAGTGTGGCAGGGTATGCTCAGACGTGAGTCCCTTGCTCACTTGGCCACTGGATTCAAGATAGCCTGGCTGATGAGGATTATGAATCCGAAACCGGTCTCAGGATGCTTGTTTCCGGTCCAGGGAAGACATGGCATGGCAGTTCGGGCTGGACTGTTCCCATGAGGCACAGGGTCAGACTGATTTGCATATTGTCATGTCTGAACTGGGGTGGCCGAGTGAGCTAAAGAATGGTGATGGATTAAACCCTGATCAGTTGACTGGGGGGTGAGTGTTTGATTTGCTCAAACGCTCCGTCCATCATCCCCTTTTGTATCGCTTTGTTCGCCCTAAGTGTGGCAGGGTATGCTCAGACGTGAGTCCCTTGCTCACTTGGCCACTGGTTTCAAGATAGCCTGGCTGATGAGGATTATGAATCCGAAACCGGTCCCAGGATGCTTGTTTCCGGTCCAGGGAAGACATGGCATGGCAGTTCGGGCTGGACTGTTCCCATGAGGCACAGGGTCAGACTGATTTGCATATTGCCATGTCTGAACTGGGGTGGCCGAGTGAGCTAAAGAATGGTGATGGATTAAACCCAGATCAGTTGACTGGGGGTGAGTGTTTGATTTGCTCAAACGCTCCGTCCATCATCCCCTTTTGTATCGCTTTGTTCGCCCTAAGTGTGGCAGGGTATGCTCAGACGTGAGTCCCTTGCTCACTTGGCCACTGGATTCAAGATAGCCTGGCTGATGAGGATTATGAATCCGAAACCGGTCCCAGGATGCTTGTTTCCGGTCCAGGGAAGACATGGCATGGCAGTTCGGGCTGGACTGTTCCCATGAGGCACAGGGTCAGACTGATTTGCATATTGCCATGTCTGAACTGGGGTGGCCGAGTGAGCTAAAGAATGGTGATGGATTAAACCCTGATCAGTTGACTGGGGGTGAGTGTTTGATTTGCTCAAACGCTCCGTCCATCATCCCCTTTTGTATCGCTTTGTTCGCCCTAAGTGTGGCAGGGTATGCTCAGACGTGAGTCCCTTGCTCACTTGGCCACTGGATTCAAGATAGCCTGGCTGATGAGGATTATGAATCCGAAACCGGTCCCAGGATGCTTGTTTCCGGTCCAGGGAAGACATGGCATGGCAGTTCGGGCTGGACTGTTCCCATGAGGCACAGGGTCAGACTGATTTGCATATTGCCATGTCTGAACTGGGGTGGCCGAGTGAGCTAAAGAATGGTGATGGATTAAACCCAGATCAGTTGACTGGGGGTGAGTGTTTGATTTGCTCAAACGCTCCGTCCATCATCCCCTTTTCTATCGCTTTGTTCGCCCTAGGTGTGGCAGGGTATGCTCAGACGTGAGTCCCTTGCTCACTTGGCCACTGGATTCAAGATAGCCTGGCTGATGAGGATTATGAATCCGAAACCGGTCCCAGGATGCTTGTTTCCGGTCCAGGGAAGACATGGCATGGCAGTTCGGGCTGGACTGTTCCCATGAGGCACAGGGTCAGACTGATTTGCATATTGCCATGTCTGAACTGGGGTGGCCGAGTGAGCTAAAGAATGGTGATGGATTAAACCCAGATCAGTTGACTGGGGGTGAGTGTTTGATTTGCTCAAACGCTCCGTCCATCATCCCCTTTTGTATCGCTTTGTTCGCCCTAAGTGTGGCAGGGTATGCTCAGACGTGAGTCCCTTGCTCACTTGGCCACTGGATTCAAGATAGCCTGGCTGATGAGGATTATGAATCCGAAACCGGTCCCAGGATGCTTGTTTCCGGTCCAGGGAAGACATGGCATGGCAGTTCGGGCTGGACTGTTCCCATGAGGCACAGGGTCAGACTGATTTGCATATTGCCATGTCTGAACTGGGGTGGCCGAGTGAGCTAAAGAATGGTGATGGATTAAACCCTGATCAGTTGACTGGGGGTGAGTGTTTGATTTGCTCAAACGCTCCGTCCATCATCCCCTTTTGTATCGCTTTGTTCGCCCTAAGTGTGGCAGGGTATGATCAGACGTGAGTCCCTTGCTCACTTGGCCACTGGATTCAAGATAGCCTGGCTGATGGGGATTATGAATCCGAAACCGGTCCAGGATGCTTGTTTCCGGTCCAGGGAAGACATGGCATGGCAGTTCGGGCTGGACTGTTCCCATGAGGCACAGGGTCAGACTGATTTGCATATTGCCATGTCTGAACTGGGGTGGCCGAGTGAGCTAAAGAATGGTGATGGATTAAACCCAGATCAGTTGACTGGGGGTGAGTGTTTGATTTGCTCAAACGCTCCGTCCATCATCCCCTTTTCTATCGCTTTGTTCGCCCTAGGTGTGGCAGGGTATGCTCAGACGTGAGTCCCTTGCTCACTTGGCCACTGGATTCAAGATAGCCTGGCTGATGAGGATTATGAATCCGAAACCGGTCCCAGGATGCTTGTTTCCGGTCCAGGGAAGACATGGCATGGCAGTTCGGGCTGGACTGTTCCCATGAGGCACAGGGTCAGACTGATTTGCATATTGCCATGTCTGAACTGGGGTGGCCGAGTGAGCTAAAGAATGGTGATGGATTAAACCCAGATCAGTTGACTGGGGGTGAGTGTTTGATTTGCTCAAACGCTCCGTCCATCATCCCCTTTTGTATCGCTTTGTTCGCCCTAAGTGTGGCAGGGTATGCTCAGACGTGAGTCCCTTGCTCACTTGGCCACTGGATTCAAGATAGCCTGGCTGATGAGGATTATGAATCCGAAACCGGTCCCAATATGCTTGTTTCCGGTCCAGGGAAGACATGGCATGGCAGTTCGGGCTGGACTGTTCCCATGAGGCACAGGGTCAGACTGATTTGCATATTGCCATGTCTGAACTGGGGTGGCCGAGTGCGCTAAAGATTGGTGATGGATTAAACCCAGATCAGTTGACTGGGGGTGAGTGTTTGATTTGCTCAAACGCTCCGTCCATCATCCCCTTTTGTATCGCTTTGTTCGCCCTTAGTGTGGCAGGGTATGCTCAGACGTGAGTCCCTTGCTCACTTGGCCACTGGATTCAAGATAGCCTGGCTGATGAGGATTATGAATCCGAAACCGGTCCCAGGATGCTTGTTTCCGGTCCAGGGAAGACATGGCATGGCAGTTCGGGCTGGACTGTTCCCATGAGGCACAGGGTCAGACTGATTTGCATATTGCCATGTCTGAACTGGGGTGGCTGAGTGAGCTAAAGAATGGTGATGGATTAAACCCAGATCAGTTGACTGGGGGTGAGTGTTTGATTTGCTCAAACGCTCCGTCCATCATCCCCTTTTGCATCGCTTTGTTCGCCCTGAGTGTGGCAGGGTATGCTCAGACGTGAGTCCCTTGCTCACTTGGCCACTGGATTCAAGATAGCCTGGCTGATGAGGATTATGAATCCGAAACCGGTCTCAGGATGCTTGTTTCCGGTCCAGGGAAGACATGGCATGGCAGTTCGGGCTGGACTGTTCCCATGAGGCACAGGGTCAGACTGATTTGCATATTGCCATGTCTGAACTGGGGTGGCCGAGTGAGCTAAAGAATGGTGATGGATTAAACCCTGATCAGTTGACTGGGGGTGAGTGTTTGATTTGCTCAAACGCTCCGTCCATCATCCGCTTTTGTATCGCTTTGTTCGCCCTAAGTGTGGCAGGGTATGCTCAGACGTGAGTCCCTTGCTCACTTGGCCACTGGATTCAGGATAGCCTGGCTGATGAGGATTATGAATCCGAAACCGGTCCCAGGATGCTTGTTTCCGGTCCAGGGAAGACATGGCATGGCAGTTCGGGCTGGACTGTTCCCATGAGGCACAGGGTCAGACTGATTTGCATATTGCCATGTCTGAACTGGGGTGGCCGAGTGAGCTAAAGAATGGTGATGGATTAAACCCAGATCAGTTGACTGGGGGTGAGTGTTTGATTTGCTCAAACGCTCCGTCCATCATCCCCTTTTGTATCGCTTTGTTCGCCCTAAGTGTGGCAGGGTATGCTCAGACGTGAGTCCCTTGCTCACTTGGCCACTGGATTCAAGATAGCCTGGCTGATGAGGATTATGAATCCGAAACCGGTCCCAGGATGCTTGTTTCCGGTCCAGGGAAGACATGGCATGGCAGTTCGGGCTGGACTGTTCCCATGAGGCACAGGGTCAGACTGATTTGCATATTGCCATGTCTGAACTGTGGTGGCCGAGTGAGCTAAAGAATGGTGATGGATTAAACCCAGATCAGTTGACTGGGGGTGAGTGTTTGATTTGCTCAAACGCTCCGTCCATCATCCCCTTTTGTATCGCTTTGTTCGCCCTAAGTGTGGCAGGGTATGCTCAGACGTGAGTCCCTTGCTCACTTGGCCACTGGATTCAAGATAGCCTGGCTGATGAGGATTATGAATCCGAAACCGGTCCCAGGATACTTGTTTCCGGTCCAGGGAAGACATGGCATGGCAGTTCGGGCTGGACTGTTCCCATGAGGCACAGGGTCAGACTGATTTGCATATTGCCATGTCTGAACTGGGGTGGCCGAGTGAGCTAAAGAATGGTGATGGATTAAACCCTGATCAGTTGACTGGGGGTGAGTGTTTGATTTGCTCAAACGCTCCGTCCATCATCCCCTTTTGTATCGCTTTGTTCGCCCTAAGTGTGGCAGAGTAGGCTCAGACGTGAGTCCCTTGCTCACTTGGCCACTGGATTCAAGATAGCCTGGCTGATGAGGATTATGAATCCGAAACCGGTCCCAGGATGCTTGTTTCCGGTCCAGGGAAGACATGGCATGGCAGTTCGGGCTGGACTGTTCCCATGAGGCACAGGGTCAGACTGATTTGCATATTGCCATGTCTGAACTGGGGTGGCCGAGTGAGCTAAAGAATGGTGATGGATTAAACCCAGATCAGTTGACTGGGGGTGAGTGTTTGATTTGCTCAAACGCTCCGTCCATCATCCCCTTTTCTATCGCTTTGTTCGCCCTAGGTGTGGCAGGGTATGCTCAGACGTGAGTCCCTTGCTCACTTGGCCACTGGATTCAAGATAGCCTGGCTGATGAGGATTATGAATCCGAAACCGGTCCCAGGATGCTTGTTTCCGGTCCAGGGAAGACATGGCATGGCAGTTTGGGCTGGACTGTTCCCATGAGGCACAGGGTCAGACTGATTTGCATATTGCCATGTCTGAACTGGGGTGGCCGAGTGAGCTAAAGAATGGTGATGGATTAAACCCAGATCAGTTGACTGGGGGTGAGTGTTTGATTTGCTCAAACGCTCCGTCCATCATCCCCTTTTGTATCGCTTTGTTCGCCCTAAGTGTGGCAGGGTATGCTCAGACATGAGTCCCTTGCTCACTTGGCCACTGGATTCAAGATAGCCTGGCTGATGAGGATTATGAATCCGAAACCGGTCCCAATATGCTTGTTTCCGGTCCAGGGAAGACATGGCATGGCAGTTCGGGCTGGACTGTTCCCATGAGGCACAGGGTCAGACTGATTTGCATATTGCCATGTCTGAACTGGGGTGGCCGAGTGAGTTAAAGAATGGTGATGGATTAAACCCAGATCAGTTGACTGGGGGTGAGTGTTTGATTTGCTCAAACGCTCCGTCCATCATCCCCTTTTGTATCGCTTTGTTCGCCCTTAGTGTGGCAGGGTATGCTCAGACGTGAGTCCCTTGCTCACTTGGCCACTGGATTCAAGATAGCATGGCTGATGAGGATTATGAATCCGAAACCGGTCCCAGGATGCTTGTTTCCGGTCCAGGGAAGACATGGCATGGCAGTTCGGGCTGGACTGTTCCCATGAGGCACAGGGTCAGACTGATTTGCATATTGCCATGTCTGAACTGGGGTGGGTGAGTGAGCTAAAGAATGGTGATGGATTAAACCCAGATCAGTTGACTGGGGGTGAGTGTTTGATGTGCTCAAACGCTCCGTCCATCATCCCCTTTTGTATCGCTTTGTTCGCCCTGAGTGTGGCAGGGTATGCTCAGACGTGAGTCCCTTGCTCACTTGGCCACTGGATTCAAGATAGCCTGGCTGATGAGGATTATGAATCCGAAACCGGTCTCAGGATGCTTGTTTCCGGTCCAGGGAAGGCATGGCATGGCGGTTCGGGCTGGACTGTCCCCATGAGGCACAGGGTCAGACTGATTTGCATATTGCCATGTCTGAACTGGGGTGGCCGAGTGAGCTAAAGAATGGTGATGGATTAAACCCAGATCAGTTGACTGGGGGTGAGTGTTTGATTTGCTCAAACGCTCCGTCCATCATCCCCTTTTGTATCGCTTTGTTCGCCCTAAGTGTGGCAGGGTATGCTCAGACGTGAGTCCCTTGCTCACTTGGCCACTGGATTCAAGATAGCCTGGCTGATGAGGATTATGAATCCCAAACCGGTCCCAGGATGCTTGTTTGCGGTCCAGGGAAGACATGGCATGGCAGTTCGGGTTGGACTGTTCCCATGAGGCACAGGGTCAGACTTATTTGCATATTTCCATGTCTGAACTGGGGTGGCCGAGTGAGCTAAAGAATGGTGATGGATTAAACCCTGATCAGTTGACTGGGGGTGAGTGTTTGATTTGCTCAAACGCTCCGTCCATCATCCTCTTTTGTATCGCTTTGTTCGCCCTAAGTGTGGCAGGGTATGCTCAGACGTGAGTCCCTTGCTCACTTGGCCACTGGATTCAAGATAGCCTGGCTGATGAGGATTATGAATCCGAAACCAGTCCCAGGATGCTTGTTTCCGGTCCAGGGAAGACATGGCATGGCAGTTCGGGCTGGACTGTTCCCATGAGGCACGGGGTCAGACTGATTTGCATATTGCCATGTCTGAACTGGGGTGGCCGAGTGAGCTAAAGAATGGTGATGGATTAAACCCAGATCAGTTGACTGGGGGTGAGTGTTTGATTTGCTCAAACGCTCCGTCCATCATCCCCTTTTGTATCACTTTGTTCGCCCTAAGTGTGGCAGGGTATGCTCAGACGTGAGTCCCTTGCTCACTTGGCCACTGGATTCAAGATAGCCTGGCTGATGAGGATTATGAATCCGAAACCGGTCCCAGGATGCTTGTTTCCGGTCCAGGGAAGACATGGCATGGCAGTTCGGGCTGGACTGTTCCCATGAGGCACAGGGTCAGACTGATTTGCATATTGCCATGTCTGAACTGGGGTGGCCGAGTGAGCTAAAGAATGGTGATGGATTAAACCCAGATCAGTTGACTGGGGGTGAGTGTTTGATTTGCTCAAACGCTCCGTCCATCAACCTCTTTTGTATCGCTTTGTTCGCCCTAAGTGTGGCAGGGTATGCTCAGACGTGAGTCCCTTGCTCACTTGGCCACTGGATTCAAGATAGCCTGGCTGATGAGGATTATGAATCCGAAACCGGTCCCAGGATACTTGTTTCCGGTCCAGGGAAGACATGGCATGGCAGTTCGGGCTGGACTGTTCCCATGAGGCACAGGGTCAGACTGATTTGCATATTGCCATGTCTGAACTGGGGTGGCCGAGTGAGCTAAAGAATGGTGATGGATTAAACCCTGATCAGTTGACTGGGGGTGAGTGTTTGATTTGCTCAAACGCTCCGTCCATCATCCCCTTTTGTATCGCTTTGTTCGCCCTAAGTGTGGCAGGGTATGCTCAGACGTGAGTCCCTTGCTCACTTGGCCACTGGATTCAAGATAGCCTGGCTGATGAGGATTATGAATCCGAAACCGGTCCCAGGATGCTTGTTTCCGGTCCAGGGAAGACATGGCATGGCAGTTCGGGCTGGACTGTTCCCATGAGGCACAGGGTCAGACTGATTTGCATATTGCCATGTCTGAACTGGGGTGGCCGAGTGAGCTAAAGAATGGTGATGGATTAAACCCAGATCAGTTGACTGGGGGTGAGTGTTTGATTTGCTCAAACGCTCCGTCCATCATCCCCTTTTCTATCGCTTTGTTCGCCCTAGGTGTGGCAGGGTATGCTCAGACGTGAGTCCCTTGCTCACTTGGCCACTGGATTCAAGATAGCCTGGCTGATGAGGATTATGAATCCGAAACCGGTCCCAGGATGCTTGTTTCCGGTCCAGGGAAGACATGGCATGGCAGTTCGGGCTGGACTGTTCCCATGAGGCACAGGGTCAGACTGATTTGCATATTGCCATGTCTGAACTGGGGTGGCCGAGTGAGCTAAAGAATGGTGATGGATTAAACCCAGATCAGTTGACTGGGGGTGAGTGTTTGATTTGCTCAAACGCTCCGTCCATCATCCCCTTTTGTATCGCTTTGTTCGCCCTAAGTGTGGCAGGGTATGCTCAGACGTGAGTCCCTTGCTCACTTGGCCACTGGATTCAAGATAGCCTGGCTGATGAGGATTATGAATCCGAAACCGGTCCCAATATGCTTGTTTCCGGTCCAGGGAAGACATGGCATGGCAGTTCGGGCTGGACTGTTCCCATGAGGCACAGGGTCAGACTGATTTGCATATTGCCATGTCTGAACTGGGGTGGCCGAGTGAGCTAAAGAATGGTGATGGATTAAACCCAGATCAGTTGACTGGGGGTGAGTGTTTGATTTGCTCAAACGCTCCGTCCATCATCCCCTTTTGTATCGCTTTGTTCGCCCTTAGTGTGGCAGGGTATGCTCAGACGTGAGTCCCTTGCTCACTTGGCCACTGGATTCAAGATAGCATGGCTGATGAGGATTATGAATCCGAAACCGGTCCCAATATGCTTGTTTCCGGTCCAGGGAAGACATGGCATGGCAGTTCGGGCTGGACTGTTCCCATGAGGCACAGGGTCAGACTGATTTGCATATTGCCATGTCTGAACTGGGGTGGCCGAGTGAGCTAAAGAATGGTGATGGATTAAACCCAGATCAGTTGACTGGGGGTGAGTGTTTGATTTGCTCAAACGTTCCGTCCATCATCCCCTTTTGTATCGCTTTGTTCGCCCTTAGTGTGGCAGGGTATGCTCAGACGTGAGTCCCTTGCTCACTTGGCCACTGGATTCAAGATAGCATGGCTGATGAGGATTATGAATCCGAAACCGGTCCCAGGATGCTTGTTTCCGGTCCAGGGAAGACATGGCATGGCAGTTCGGGCTGGACTGTTCCCATGAGGCACAGGGTCAGACTGATTTGCATATTGCCATGTCTGAACTGGGGTGGGTGAGTGAGCTAAAGAATGGTGATGGATTAAACCCAGATCAGTTGACTGGGGGTGAGTGTTTGATTTGCTCAAACGCTCCGTCCATCATCCCCTTTTGTATCGCTTTGTTCGCCCTGAGTGTGGCAGGGTATGCTCAGACGTGAGTCCCTTGCTCACTTGGCCACTGGATTCAAGATAGCCTGGCTGATGAGGATTATGAATCCGAAACCGGTCTCAGGATGCTTGTTTCCGGTCCAGGGAAGACATGGCATGGCAGTTCGGGCTGGACTGTTCCCATGAGGCACAGGGTCAGACTGATTTGCATATTGTCATGTCTGAACTGGGGTGGCCGAGTGAGCTAAAGAATGGTGATGGATTAAACCCTGATCAGTTGACTGGGGGTGAGTGTTTGATTTGCTCAAACGCTCCGTCCATCATCCCCTTTTGTATCGCTTTGTTCGCCCTAAGTGTGGCAGGGTATGCTCAGACGTGAGTCCCTTGCTCACTTGGCCACTGGTTTCAAGATAGCCTGGCTGATGAGGATTATGAATCCGAAACCGGTCCCAGGATGCTTGTTTCCGGTCCAGGGAAGACATGGCATGGCAGTTCGGGCTGGACTGTTCCCATGAGGCACAGGGTCAGACTGATTTGCATATTGCCATGTCTGAACTGGGGTGGCCGAGTGAGCTAAAGAATGGTGATGGATTAAACCCAGATCAGTTGACTGGGGGTGAGTGTTTGATTTGCTCAAACGCTCCGTCCATCATCCCCTTTTGTATCGCTTTGTTCGCCCTAAGTGTGGCAGGGTATGCTCAGACGTGAGTCCCTTGCTCACTTGGCCACTGGATTCAAGATAGCCTGGCTGATGAGGATTATGAATCCGAAACCGGTCCCAGGATGCTTGTTTCCGGTCCAGGGAAGACATGGCATGGCAGTTCGGGCTGGACTGTTCCCATGAGGCACAGGGTCAGACTGATTTGCATATTGCCATGTCTGAACTGGGGTGGCCGAGTGAGCTAAAGAATGGTGATGGATTAAACCCTGATCAGTTGACTGGGGGTGAGTGTTTGATTTGCTCAAACGCTCCGTCCATCATCCCCTTTTGTATCGCTTTGTTCGCCCTAAGTGTGGCAGGGTATGCTCAGACGTGAGTCCCTTGCTCACTTGGCCACTGGATTCAAGATAGCCTGGCTGATGAGGATTATGAATCCGAAACCGGTCCCAGGATGCTTGTTTCCGGTCCAGGGAAGACATGGCATGGCAGTTCGGGCTGGACTGTTCCCATGAGGCACAGGGTCAGACTGATTTGCATATTGCCATGTCTGAACTGGGGTGGCCGAGTGAGCTAAAGAATGGTGATGGATTAAACCCAGATCAGTTGACTGGGGGTGAGTGTTTGATTTGCTCAAACGCTCCGTCCATCATCCCCTTTTCTATCGCTTTGTTCGCCCTAGGTGTGGCAGGGTATGCTCAGACGTGAGTCCCTTGCTCACTTGGCCACTGGATTCAAGATAGCCTGGCTGATGAGGATTATGAATCCGAAACCGGTCCCAGGATGCTTGTTTCCGGTCCAGGGAAGACATGGCATGGCAGTTCGGGCTGGACTGTTCCCATGAGTCACAGGGTCAGACTGATTTGCATATTGCCATGTCTGAACTGGGGTGGCCGAGTGAGCTAAAGAATGGTGATGGATTAAACCCAGATCAGTTGACTGGGGGTGAGTGTTTGATTTGCTCAAACGCTCCGTCCATCATCCCCTTTTGTATCGCTTTGTTCGCCCTAAGTGTGGCAGGGTATGCTCAGACGTGAGTCCCTTGCTCACTTGGCCACTGGATTCAAGATAGCCTGGCTGATGAGGATTATGAATCCGAAACCGGTCCCAATATGCTTGTTTCCGGTCCAGGGAAGACATGGCATGGCAGTTCGGGCTGGACTGTTCCCATGAGGCACAGGGTCAGACTGATTTGCATATTGCCATGTCTGAACTGGGGTGGCCGAGTGCGCTAAAGATTGGTGATGGATTAAACCCAGATCAGTTGACTGGGGGTGAGTGTTTGATTTGCTCAAACGCTCCGTCCATCATCCCCTTTTGTATCGCTTTGTTCGCCCTTAGTGTGGCAGGGTATGCTCAGACGTGAGTCCCTTGCTCACTTGGCCACTGGATTCAAGATAGCCTGGCTGATGAGGATTATGAATCCGAAACCGGTCCCAGGATGCTTGTTTCCGGTCCAGGGAAGACATGGCATGGCAGTTCGGGCTGGACTGTTCCCATGAGGCACAGGGTCAGACTGATTTGCATATTGCCATGTCTGAACTGGGGTGGCTGAGTGAGCTAAAGAATGGTGATGGATTAAACCCAGATCAGTTGACTGGGGGTGAGTGTTTGATTTGCTCAAACGCTCCGTCCATCATCCCCTTTTGTATCGCTTTGTTCGCCCTGAGTGTGGCAGGGTATGCTCAGACGTGAGTACCTTGCTCACTTGGCCACTGGATTCAAGATAGCCTGGCTGATGAGGATTATGAATCCGAAACCGGTCTCAGGATGCTTGTTTCCGGTCCAGGGAAGACATGGCATGGCAGTTCGGGCTGGACTGTTCCCATGAGGCACGGGGTCAGACTGATTTGCATATTGCCATGTCTGAACTGGGGTGGCCGAGTGAGCTAAAGAATGGTGATGGATTAAACCCTGATCAGTTGACTGGGGGTGAGTGTTTGATTTGCTCAAACGCTCCGTCCATCATCCGCTTTTGTATCGCTTTGTTCGCCCTAAGTGTGGCAGGGTATGCTCAGACGTGAGTCCCTTGCTCACTTGGCCACTGGATTCAAGATAGCCTGGCTGATGAGGATTATGAATCCGAAACCGGTCCCAGGATGCTTGTTTCCGGTCCAGGGAAGACATGGCATGGCAGTTCGGGCTGGACTGTTCCCATGAGGCACAGGGTCAGACTGATTTGCATATTGCCATGTCTGAACTGGGGTGGCCGAGTGAGCTAAAGAATGGTGATGGATTAAACCCAGATCAGTTGACTGGGGGTGAGTGTTTGATTTGCTCAAACGCTCCGTCCATCATCCCCTTTTGTATCGCTTTGTTCGCCCTAAGTGTGGCAGGGTATGCTCAGACGTGAGTCCCTTGCTCACTTGGCCACTGGATTCAAGATAGCCTGGCTGATGAGGATTATGAATCCGAAACCGGTCCCAATATGCTTGTTTCCGGTCCAGGGAAGACATGGCATGGCAGTTCGGGCTGGACTGTTCCCATGAGGCACAGGGTCAGACTGATTTGCATATTGCCATGTCTGAACTGGGGTGGCCGAGTGAGCTAAAGAATGGTGATGGATTAAACCCAGATCAGTTGACTGGGGGTGAGTGTTTGATTTGCTCAAACGCTCCGTCCATCATCCCCTTTTGTATCGCTTTGTTCGCCCTTAGTGTGGCAGGGTATGCTCAGACGTGAGTCCCTTGCTCACTTGGCCACTGGATTCAAGATAGCCTGGCTGATGAGGATTATGAATCCGAAACCGGTCCCAGGATGCTTGTTTCCGGTCCAGGGAAGACATGGCATGGCAGTTCGGGCTGGACTGTTCCCATGAGGCACAGGGTCAGACTGATTTGCATATTGCCATGTCTGAACTGGGGTGGCCGAGTGAGCTAAAGAATGGTGATGGATTAAACCCAGATCAGTTGACTGGGGGTGAGTGTTTGATTTGCTCAAACGCTCCGTCCATCATCCCCTTTTGTATCGCTTTGTTCGCCCTAAGTGTGGCAGGGTATGCTCAGACGTGAGTCCCTTGCTCACTTGGCCACTGGATTCAAGATAGCCTGGCTGATGAGGATTATGAATCCGAAACCGGTCCCAATATGCTTGTTTCCGGTCCAGGGAAGACATGGCATGGCAGTTCGGGCTGGACTGTTCCCATGAGGCACAGGGTCAGACTGATTTGCATATTGCCATGTCTGAACTGGGGTGGCCGAGTGCGCTAAAGATTGGTGATGGATTAAACCCAGATCAGTTGACTGGGGGTGAGTGTTTGATTTGCTCAAACGCTCCGTCCATCATCCCCTTTTGTATCGCTTTGTTCGCTCTTAGTGTGGCAGGGTATGCTCAGACGTGAGTCCCTTGCTCACTTGGCCACTGGATTCAAGATAGCCTGGCTGATGAGGATTATGAATCCGAAACCGGTCCCAGGATGCTTGTTTCCGGTCCAGGGAAGACATGGCATGGCAGTTCGGGCTGGACTGTTCCCATGAGGCACAGGGTCAGACTGATTTGCATATTGCCATGTCTGAACTGGGGTGGCTGAGTGAGCTAAAGAATGGTGATGGATTAAACCCAGATCAGTTGACTGGGGGTGAGTGTTTGATTTGCTCAAACGCTCCGTCCATCATCCCCTTTTGTATCGCTTTGTTCGCCCTGAGTGTGGCAGGGTATGCTCAGACGTGAGTACCTTGCTCACTTGGCCACTGGATTCAAGATAGCCTGGCTGATGAGGATTATGAATCCGAAACCGGTCTCAGGATGCTTGTTTCCGGTCCAGGGAAGACATGGCATGGCAGTTCAGGCTGGACTGTTCCCATGAGGCACAGGGTCAGACTGATTTGCATATTGCCATGTCTGAACTGGGGTGGCCGAGTGAGCTAAAGAATGGTGATGGATTAAACCCTGATCAGTTGACTGGGGGTGAGTGTTTGATTTGCTCAAACGCTCCGTCCATCATCCGCTTTTGTATCGCTTTGTTCGCCCTAAGTGTGGCAGGGTATGCTCAGACGTGAGTCCCTTGCTCACTTGGCCACTGGATTCAAGATAGCCTGGCTGATGAGGATTATGAATCCGAAACCGGTCCCAGGATGCTTGTTTCCGGTCCAGGGAAGACATGGCATGGCAGTTCGGGCTGGACTGTTCCCATGAGGCACAGGGTCAGACTGATTTGCATATTGCCATGTCTGAACTGGGGTGGCCGAGTGAGCTAAAGAATGGTGATGGATTAAACCCAGATCAGTTGACTGGGGGTGAGTGTTTGATTTGCTCAAACGCTCCGTCCATCATCCCCTTTTGTATCGCTTTGTTCGCCCTAAGTGTGGCAGGGTATGCTCAGACGTGAGTCCCTTGCTCACTTGGCCACTGGATTCAAGATAGCCTGGCTGATGAGGATTATGAATCCGAAACCGGTCCCAATATGCTTGTTTCCGGTCCAGGGAAGACATGGCATGGCAGTTCGGGCTGGACTGTTCCCATGAGGCACAGGGTCAGACTGATTTGCATATTGCCATGTCTGAACTGGGGTGGCCGAGTGAGCTAAAGAATGGTGATGGATTAAACCCAGATCAGTTGACTGGGGGTGAGATTTTGATTTGCTCAAACGCTCCGTCCATCATCCCCTTATGTATCGCTTCAGAGGGTCCGCCTCCCCCTTTTCCGTTCCAATGCCACCGAGATCATCTGCGGCGTACCCCAGGGCTCTTCCCTCATTCCGAAGCTGCTCAACATCTACATGGCTGCACAGACCTAGCAGACAAGTTCACCATTCCAGAACAGAACCACACCCAGAGAAATATGCCTTTTATTCCTACCCCTACGCTAACCTTCCGTATGCAGAGCCAGCCCACTAAGCTAAAGATTTGGGGGGAAGGGGGCACGTACGCGCTATGTTTTGGTAATCTTCCCTACTGCTGTACTACCATGGTTGCGTCCACTGTCCAACTTCACTCTATAGACCATCAGTGTATGTTGACATGTACATGTTTGTGCTCTGCATATTCAAGTGTGTCCAGCACATCCCCTCAACACTTTGCATTGTATACTTTTATAATCGAGAATCACTTGCCACCTTTGCACATACTTTGCTCCCATCTCTCCCCGCATTCTGCATTGTGGGACAGAGGTGCCATGCCATGTTTGGTTTGTGTACATGGCTAGACACAGTTCCCACAGTGCGTAGTGTTGTTGTGTCTGCTCGGTGTACATGTTGTTTGTCATGTTGTAGGTGATTATATAAGGTAGGGAGTTTATTCATGAGCAGTGGTTTCTTCCATTTACATATTGCTGTCTTAAAGAGGATACAGAAGTTTTCTCACAGGTGAAAAGTGCGACCACAATGGCAGTCATTCAATACTATGCGAGAATATCCAACTGCACGACGCTTCTAAGCTTACAGCCCCCAATCTTGCGTGCTTTCTTGTAAACATGCCAACTCCCATAATCAGACCAACATTCACACAGCTTTCTAACAGCAGTTATCTGCTTTTTAATAACATGGACTCCTACGGAATGTGAGCTGGCATACCGTATGTCCTTACTGTTTCAAACAGAGTAACTTCCTTTGGCAATGTCTATTCCCACCCACACAAAGTAACTCCCAAAGTTCAACTTGGCCTTCAATACCTACTTTGAAAACAGATTTTATTAAACTGAGCAAACTAAAGTGCTTTTGTTCCAAACAGAAGTGTCCCTCACTTCTGCAAAATAATACGAACCTCCCATTACACTTTGTGAATTGTTACACAATTTTCAATACATCTCACTCTCAAGGTCTGGCACACTTTTTTAACACTGTTTCCTCCAGCCTTGTCACAGGCTTTCAAACTGTTTTTGGTATAATACCAGACTTCATTCATTTGATCACCTCTGGAATAACAGGAACAGTGCCCATAATTCTCGCTCTCTTTGCGGCCATCCTATTACTATTTTTGCTTGTAAAAAATGGCTGCGCTCCCTGTGGTGACAAGCAGGTCCGACAGAATACGCCTCTACGCGAAGCTACATTAATACCGTGAAAAAATGGAACAACTTTTCGGCTACCTGCCTCTGTCTATTATCGGAGCCAGCTACAACATGACATTCATTTACACATATGCAATATGCGTGCAACCATCTTTTTATTGCAGAACTTGCCCATTCGACTGGTGAATGGATCTGTGCCTTGCCAACATACCAACACTCGCTCTCGATATGCAGCAGATAATGGAGTATTTTGAAAACTATAAGCTTGATTGTTCGGGCAGTGGAGTAATGGCAGATGCAATACAAAAAGGTATCGTGGCGGAATGGGATTTCTGCGCAGCCGCAAAAGATCTCCTGCAACGTGCGACCTTTGACAAAATCGCAGATTGCCTGCCAATTCAAATTGCCGCTCCAACATTCGAGGAACATTACTGTCCCCTCGAGGATATGAATTGGATCACTTCGCTTTTCTCACACAATGGCAACAATGACCTCTTGGAACATTACACATCTCAAGCCGCTGAAGAACTTCCGGACTGCAATCTCCAAGACTTGTAAGAAATTCACGTTATTCTTGGATTGATTGTTTCCAACTTTTTTTACTTTTTCCTATAAAATGTTGTAATTCACTTCAATTGAACTATTTTCATATAATAACTTTCTAAGTGTGCTCAGGCACTTGAACTCTGATCTCATTATTCCTCCTTACGTCTCCAGCCGAACAAGGGATGGGTGATGTATGGCCTATGCAAATACGCTATTTACTTGCTAAATTAGCCTAAACCCTACATACATTTTGAAACCCTGTCTATTCTTTGTGCACATGTCTCTCTGCCTGCCTGTTATTCACAAAACCCTTTCACACAAATTAACTCATCCTCAACCTCTGCTCATGAGCTGGAGATCAAGATAAAAAAACACGACATTGTTTAGGAACTGGTTGGCACAGTGTGGTAATCTTATCCTACCTATATTTTCATTATAGAATTTAGTCATTCATGTCTAATAGCTATTGTTTATGTCACATGGAGCTGTAACATGTAATGTGGAATTCACTGATGCAGGAGCTTAGATTTGAATACAGCAAAAGCGGTTGGAGTTTGCCTCAGCTCAATGTCTTAGCTCTTTGCACAAGAATGTTTTTTTGAAAAGGCTGAAGACAATAATGTATGGTTTGACGAGAAGGGTACCGAATGTGCTTCTGAGAAGTGCAATGTTTGTGTTCCTCCTCAAAGTTCTATGTGGGTAGAACTATTACCAATTCAGACATGCACCAGATTTTTTTTTTTTAAGGTACAAAATTCTTTATTGCGTGATTAGTTAAAATCCTTGCAATGGAAAACACATTCAAGTCTGTCGATATTAATATTACATATGACATTCCATTTCTGAGCAAAGGTAAAAATAAAATAAACAAACCAGACATTTCAGATTAGCTGCTGTCGAAATCCGCTCACCCTACCGTAAAGCATAAAGCTGGTTTGCTCTATCAGTACAACAGTCTGCATACAAGTCTTAAGTCATAGTTTCAGAATTCTCGTTTATTCAGCTTAATTGAACTTCTAATAATAGCCTAACTGATTGGATCGTCAATTTGTAGTTAAATATAACCTAGTTTTTACAGTATTCATAAATCGGACTAGCCTACATGCTAGCTGAGTGTCATTTCCATCAAAGCTGGCTATTAGTGTTTGCCTGCGTGTTTGTATTCATCTTTGGTTCCACAGTGGTTTTAGTAGAAGTCTTCGCTCATTCTCTAAAGCTGAGCAGCTGAACAGTTTATGCAGAACATCCTCTTTAAAATCTCCACAGGTTCTGCAGTTTATGTTTGCTTCTGAACGTTCCCAAGGTGGCAGGTGCTGATTTACGGGCAGGATGCCCATCCTCAATTTCAAATAGGACTCCTTCGTTTTTCTTGAGAACCCTGTTCCCAAATAAGCTTGTGGCAGAGACTTTGTATAACTTTCAATAACACACCACCGGGGGCCCTCTTAGTCAGTGTGGCCTTATCTTCCTCCAGAGATAGTAACTTAACTGTTTTATTTACTAGCTTCTTAAAGATTTTGTGTGGCCCATTGAGTCCCCAGAGATCTTGTAAAGCAAGAGATCTTATTGCTGTTTGGAGGTAGTTCATTGCAGGACTGTCTTTTTTTCCTTCTAGCTCCTTCCATAAGAATGAGTTCAGAGAGCCTTCCTCTGCTCCCTTTATCTTGTGCCAGTTTTTGGTCTATGCTCCTTTTCGAGCTAATTGCTGTTTTTGGAGGCCAAACTCTAGCCTTAATTGTGCTGGCGAAGTGTACTGGGGAAGGTTAAATATTATTTGTATTGTTTTTGACATCACTTGGTCCAAGATCAACTCATCTCTCCCTCTCATACTTTCGCTGCCATATGTGATGGTTGGTAGCAGTTTTGCTCGGAGCACTTCTAGTAAAGGAGTTAGACACGGTCCTGCTAGTTTTTGCTTGAGATTTTTTAATGCTATTGCTAGTGTGATTCCCCTTGTTTTAATCAGTGATTTTTGTTGTCCGAACGATCCGCTTCTATTGAACATTATTCCCAGATATTTATTTTCTTTTACCACCTCCAACTGTTGACCTTGCAGTTCCCATTTAGGATAGTGTTTATTGTCCTTCCCGTTGAGTATCATCACTTTTGATTTTTCTAAGTTTATTGATAACCTGTTCTTGTCTGAGAAACGGCATGTGGTGCTTATAAGATGTTGCAACCCAACTGGGGTTCTGCTTATCAGTATTAGATCATCCGCATACAATAGGTTCGACAGAGATAAACCTCCTAGGTTAGGGGCATGATGGTTACAGGTGTTAAGCTCTGACGAAAGGTCGGAAAGAAAGAGGTTGAACAAAGTAGGGGCAAGAACGCATCCCTGCTTCACCCCCTTTGTGGTCCTTATTTTCCTTGATAAACAGTTCCCTGATCCTAGTTTTATTTGCACCCATGTCTTCGAATGAAGTGTGATCAATTGGTTCAGAAGTTTAGGATCGATGTCCCAGCCAGATAGTTTGGCCCATAATTTCCCCCTATCTATGCTGTCAAAGGCCGACGAATAGTCGATAAAACAGATGAATAGTGGCTGTTTAATTTTTATAGTGGCGTCTATTAACAGTGAAAGAGCAAGGATATTAGTCTCTGTCTCTGAGTTTTTTTGAAAGCCAGACTGATTCATATGAATTACGCCTTTCTTTGATGCCCATTCAGTTAGTTCCTCCCGCAGAAGGCCTGCAAAATTTTTGGCATCTATATCAATTAGTGCTATAAGCCTGTAGTTCTTTGCGTGATTTCTGCTGCCTTTTTTATAGATAGGGGAAATAATTGATCCCTTCCAAGAGTCTGGGATCTTTCCTACTTTTAAGATCTTCTTGAAAAGGGTACTTAGTTGTTCTACCCAGTATTTAGGGTCCTGTTTATATAAAATTGGAGGTATTCCGTTGGACCCTGGGGCCCCCTCTTTCCTGCCTTTCGTGATTCGATTCTTTATTTGTTTGGTTGTGCACGGAAGAAAGGCTCCCACATCTTCATATTTTTGGGCTTGTGGTCTGTAGTTGATAATTTCAGTGTCTTGAGTGATTCCACCTGTTTCTTTGTTCAAATGAGGCTGCAAGTAGTTTACCCAGGATTCCTCTGTTATATATGAGTTAACTTTATGAGCCTATGGATTATCTAAATAAACTGTGTGCCAAAATCTGCACTATTGTTGGATTTTACATCATATAAAAGTTTGACCCACTTTTTCTCTGTGGATTCCTGTTTCATTTGCCAGATTTACTTATTTTTTCTGCACTTTAGCTCCCTCAGCTCTGTCTGTATGCCAATGTCCGGGCCCGACTGTCGCAGTTTGCAGATCTTTCTATTAATTTCCTTTTTCATTTGCAATAATTTGTAGCTTTGGTTTATTGAAAGATTTAATCTTTGATCATTTGTGTGCCTTCATGATATGTATTCTCCATTTTTATTGACTGATTTTGCTTCTGTTGGTCTTGAATTTGAGCTAGCTAAGCATAGGTTTTTTAGAAAGTTCTCCCAGTTATTAATTCCGTCTCCTTCCTGATGTTTATGAGCTTCCCAGCAGATTTTTGCTTCGTCCAGGAGTTTTTCGGGGTCAACCGTTTTGCATTTGATCCTCTTGAAATTTGATGTTACTATTAAGGTTTGAGATTCAGTTGGGGATGTTAGTGTGGTCAAAACAAGAATTCAGGAAGGTCTAAGGGAAAATTTAAAGACCTGCTAGTTGTATTTCCCCTAAAACTGCTAGTCAATCACGAAACACCTCGGGTCTAGGACAGAGATCAAAAAGTGAGAAAGGTGAAAGACAAACCAAGTGTAACGCTAAGACAACAGCCTCCTAGGTCAGAGAAGAATACCTCTCTTGCCAGGACCCATCATTCACAGAGAGTGACTTATCATCATTTGGAGCCGGCCTTCTCTTGTGCGGCAACCCAGTCTAGACAGTTAACTGGGATAGCCTAAAGGATGATCTACTCGTAAGATCTACTAGTATCAGGGCATTCCTAAGGACCAAGCAAACAAATACTGCTGCTGCTACATAAAAGTGTGAAAACAATATATGTACAGTGAAAAAATCACATAGAACATAACATATACTCCACCGGTATTATCCAGTTTGGTAGGAGTGGAAATCATTACCGGGGACCTGAAAGAAAAAAACAATTTATATATACATTTGGGGATATTGCTGTCCACACCTAACTCACTAACAATAGATCTGCCTCACTCTGATCGGGGGCATATACAGAGCCCACCAATGGTTCCAACAAGGTCTACAGAATACAAACACTTACCCATATCAATTGGGTGTCACCCTCACCTCAACCTGGTCACTACTCAGGGAAGGGGGTCCCGCTCTGCAACAAATAAAAACCAGACAATACTCTCAATTGTGTCCAGAATTTAAACTAAATACTAGCTGGCACAATTCGATATCAGCAGTACATGAGCTAGAACCATCTGTGAGGGACCACAAGGACTTAAAGCATTTTGCACTTCTCCTTGTTTTTACCTATGCTGGTTTGACTGTAACTTTATTGAGACATGGTAGAGAAGCAGTACACCGCGCGCGTTGACTTTGAGCTTGCGCTGTGATGTATTTGTTCGATACCATGTGATTGCACCACAGTAGTGATCTTACGAGGGCAGAAACATGTCGACCTATCACCGTGTTTGACAGCTTGAGAATCACAAGTGTCTACACACTGCTTTTTAAGTGTGACAAGGGCACTCTGAGAATAAAATTAGTATAGAGTTCCATTAGTCACTTTTTAAGACACCTTTCTTTATTATTATTTTGCGCTGCACTTTTTTGTCTTGATAACCCTCTTCACGTAACATTTAGATATGTCTGTGGCTTTGAGAGTGTTATATGCGGAGTCATCAGCCATTCTTTAGGCTATCCCAGTTAACTGTCTAGACTGGGTTGCTGCACAAGAGAAGGCCGGATCCAAATGATGATAAGTCACTCTCTGTGAATGATGAGTTCTGGCAAGAGAGGTATTCTTCTCTGACCTAGGAGGCTGTTGTCTTAGCGTTACACTTGGTTTGTCTTTCACCTTTCTCACTTTTTGATCTCTGTCCTAGACCCGAGGTGTTTTGTGATGTTAGTGTGGTACTATGAGCCATAAGTGTAAGCTCCTGTGGCATATGATCACTGCACTCTTGCGTCCCGATCTTAAAATCGATAATTAATTTGAAAAGTGAACGAGATAAGAAGGTGTAATCTATCACTGTACTTGCTCTAGAGTTGTGAACAGTGGCTGATTGTGGTCGGTCTCCAGGGAATCTGCCGTTTGATACTACCAGGCCTAGACTAGTTAGCTCTGCCAATAATTATTGCCGTCCGCCAGTAGGTAATATATATATATATATATATATATATTGTAAACACCGGAATCCCCCAGTCCTCGGGATACACCTCCAACGAGAGCACACAGAGCCAGTATCTCGTGGTTAAGCCAGATTTATTAGAATTTCTCTGCAAAAGCAATGAGCTCACAAACGCGTTTCGGCGTTGCCGCCTTCGTCAGTGTGAGCGCGCGTTGGCATTACACCATTTTTTAAAACACCAGCACAGTAATCATCTGTCACGTGTTGACCACTCAACAACACAAAAGAAGGCACATGAAGTTCGCCGAAAATTACACGGCGGCCATCTTATAATGGTAACAAAAAAATGTATGGAACCAAATTATAAGACAATATCCATAATACCTTGGATAACGCTGTATGAAAATAACATTCAAATTATTTATACGTTAAATTCAAGCTATTTACAGATCAATTAGAGAAGTATTGCAAATTCATTCATTCTCTTTGAATACATTTCAACTCATAATATAAAGTATACTATTATATTATGTGTGTCACATAAGTAGGTTCTGATTACACCTTAGATGCCTTCTCAACTCATATTAAACCATATTAAACCATACATCGGTATACTCAGGAAAGGTTCACACATCAAAATTTCACGTGCGTAACCTGCACCGTTGTCATGCCCTGAATGGGCTAAGAATCATAACAAATTCATTCACAAGATATATTTACAGTGTAATGGAGAGAAGTAAGCATTCCTCAATGAATATATACAGCATCCAGGATCCAAAATTCTAAGAAAACAACACCTAGAGTAAGGTGGGGTGATTAGATATGTGTCCACATCTCTTCCTCATTATTCATCCCACCCGGGGCCTTGGTCTGAAGCTGGATAATAAATCTTGATTCCAAGGTTCTCAATTTTTTCACCCAATTGCCCCCTCTCTCTGTTCTGACCAACTGATCCAGTATGAAATATGTCAGTAGGTTGCTGTTGCTATTGTGTTTCTGCTCGAAGTGACGTGCTACAGGGTAATTGGGGTCTTTTGTTGTAATCGCCCTCATATGTTCGAGAACCCTCAATTTAGTAGCTTTTATAGTGCTGCCTATATATTTCAGTCCACAGGGACAAATCAAGCAGTACACTATATATATATATATGTCAAAAAAAGTATTTGCCCTGCAAATGAAGGCACCCTCGCTGCGTTCTGTTTCTTCCTTTATTGCGGGCTAGCGGCAGCGTGCACAGATTCTGCTTCAAACAATGTCTGCCAAAAGTGCCTACGCGTTTCGGAATTTGTCTTCTTTCATCATGGCTTGGCAATGTCAATGTAGGAATAAGGCGACCATCGTTTTATTCAAGCTCTTCAGGTAAGTGTTTCCCCGCCCCCATTGGGTGTGCCTTCAACTCGGCATCATGGTACTTGAAGTTTTTTCGTTGATAATGAACCCGTAGTGGGGGCCGCCTTCCCATCCCCTCAATGAGTGATTTCTATCGGGTCATTGTTGAGGCGAGCCCAAGCCGCTGCTCCTATTGTGCTAGTACCCACAAGGCACGCTGCTCCGCTTCTCGTGCTTAACTTCTAGCACACGGACTCGCTGT